>NC_086103.1:36663526-37282526 GCF_963921235.1 Mobula hypostoma
GATATTGCCATTTTTCACCTTTGTAATTTTGATTTTTGACATAACTAAGAAGCACTCTTGTATTAAAGTGTCAAGCGACTCCAGCCATCGTTTCTAATGATATTACCTGCCTGACCTGCTGAGTTCTCCAGTATTTTATGTGTGTTGCTCAAGATTTCCAGCATCTACAGAATGCCTTGTGTTTAATCTCTCTCAGGATGTGACAGAGACTGATACTGTAATGCTCTCGTGAAGGGACTCTGTATTGTTTCATGTGCCAACTTCCAGATGTGAAGTTAAACAATGGTGCTACTTGCTTGTTCTTGCAGGTAAACCTGTTAGATTCAATGAGGGCTGTTTGATAATGAGCAGATGAGTTTGCCCCCGTTAATATTTATCCCTCAATCTTTATCAATAAAATATTATATCTCGTTACTGTTTATAAGCCTTTTCTGTGTTGAAAAGTTCCAGCATGACTGGAGTTCAAATGAACTTGATTGAGTAGGGAGTGAATTGGAATGTCCTCGGATCAGGGCAAGAAGCATGGACGTGTAAATTATCTCTGTCTTTTTGTTTGTTCTTTCTTCTACACATGAGAAAATGTCCTTTGTCTTTATTTGACAACTCATGGAAAATCATTGATCAATAAGTTATGATCACAATCACAATCATGAAATATCAACTGTAAAGCTAGAGACACTCAGTGGGTCAAGTAGAGTCTGTAGAAGGGGAGCAGTCAATGTTTCAGGTCCAAAACACTTTTAATATGCAAAGTTCAAAGTAAATTTATTATCAAAGTATCTATATGTCACCATTTCTAGATTCAACTTCGTTGTCATCGTGCCGAGTACAGACACAAAGCCAATGAAATGCAGTTGTGATTCGTTTTCTTGCAGGTATTCACAGTAGAACAAAGCAGGACAATAAAATCAACAAAAAACTGCACCCACACTTAGAATGACAAACAACCAATGTGCAAAGAAGACGATCTGTGCAAATATAAAAGTAGTAATATATAAATAAATAGTACTGAGAACATGAGTTGTATAGTCCATGAATGTGAGTCCATAGACGGTGGAATCATTTCAGAGTAGAGGTGAGTGAAGTTATCCCAGCTAGTTCAGGAACTTGATGGTTGAATGTAACACCTGTGTAGCACCGTCTTAATGTGTGTGACTAGTCGCCACACTCTTTTGAGAAAATCAAATTACGTTAGGTGCTAGTAGGCCATCAGAAGATTCTAGGTATTGGAAGGAGGCAGTGAATAGAAACCACGCACTTCTGGAGATAAGGTTTTTTTATAAGGAAAAAAACAATATGTACAAAATATTTATATGAGCAAGAACAATTCAAAATTCCAACATTCTGTTTAGATTCCAAATCTTAGATATCAAACCAAAACTTATTAATTAGAATCAGTGAGATTCCTTTATTACTCAAATCTCTGTAACTAATTAGATCTAGTGCTATTCTTTATTTAAAAGTTTACAGACTGAACGTTGGTTAGAAAACCAAATATAATACTATTCTTAAATATTATAGTTAACTTCAGTTTCAGTTCCAGGTAGTATATCTGCAAGTTTAAATTCAAAAATTATATATACACAGTTTAATATCTTTCACGACAGTTCTTCAACATCACAACTCTTAAACATTCAGTAACTTATCAAAGTCTTTGCAAAAGTAATCAGTTCTTGCGAAAAATCAAATTCGGATTCTTCAAATGAAAATAAACATACATCCAACCGTATTAAATCCCTTGCGCCATTACATATTTCGTTCCCACGCTAGTTCTTCATCTTGGGTGGCTGGCCACCTTCTTCCTTAGTTCATTAGAATGAAATAGTTTCTCATCCATGGTAGGTCAGTTCGCAAACTTGTACAAAAACTTGACCAAACCTCTTGGTATGATCTTACAGAATTAGTTCCCAACTACACGATAGGGATTTTGGACACCAGTCTCTGCTGATACTGTCTCGTTAAAGCTGCTGCTTGTTATAGCCCTAGCTTCAATAAATCTTTTATCGCTACTGACTCTCCTCCAGGGGTCTCACCCTGAGGTTTTCAAATTGCTTGTTCATGAATCGCAGAAGGTTGGATAGCAGGTGCAACAGGTTATTAAGAAGGTAAACGGAATGTTGGCCTTCATTGCTAGAGGGATTGAATTCAAGAGCAGGGAGGTCATACTGCAACTATACAGGGTACAGGTGAGGCTGCACCTGGAATATTGTGTGCATTTCTGCTTTCCATACTTGAGGAAGGATATACTGGTTTTGGAGGGAGTGCAGAGGAGGTTCACCAGGTTGATTCCAGGGATGAAGGGGTTAACCGATGAGAAGAGATTGAGTCGCCTGGGACTATACACTCTGGAGTTCAGAAGAATGAGAGGGGATCTTATAGAAACATACAAAATTTTGAAAGGGATAGATAAGATAGAAGTAGGAAAGTTGTTTCCATTGGTAGGTGAGACTAGAATTAGGGGACATTACCTCAAGATTCAGGGGAGAAGATTTAGGATGGAGATGAGGAGAAACTGTTTTTCCCAGAGAGTGGTGAATCTGTAGAATTCTCTGCCCAGGGAAGCATTTGAGGCTTCCTCACTAAATATATTTAAGAAACAGTTAGATAGGTTTTTACATAGTAAGGGAATTAAGGGTTATGGGGAAAAGGAAGGTAGATGGAGCTGAGTTTACGGACAGATCAGCCATGATCTTATTGAATGGCGGGGCAGGCTCAATGGGTGGGATGGCCTACTCCTGCTCCTATTTCTTATGTTCTTATGTAAATTAGTAGGGTAAAGATACTCACTACTAATTCCACTCTTAACAGTTCAAGTCTTCAGCTTTTAATCATTGCTGTGTTTCTCTCCTTGTCTGTAATGCATCAGCCACGCCTCTTCCTGCATAGTGCTTTTTTCAAATTTTCTTTTGCTTAAATCAGTAACCCTCATTTTCATCCCTCCGCAGGTGGAACTTTGTAACATTGCATCTTTAGGTTATATTAAACTGGGTTACATGAAGAATAATAACTGCTCCTGAATCTGGTGGTTAGACTTCTTTATCTCCTTCCAACTAGCATAGGTGACAACAAGGTTTCACTCCCTGATGAGCTCAATGCCTTTTATGCTTGCTTTAACCAACAGAACATGGAGGACCCTTCACACACTCTCACATACCCTGATTACTCTGTGATAACAGTCTCTCTCTGGGGCCAACGGGAAAGCATCCTTCAGAAGGGTGAACCCACAGACACCTTTGCTTTTTCCACAGACACTACTTGTTCTTTTGAGTGTTTCCTGTAATTTTTGTTTTTATTTCAGATTTCCAACATCTGCAGTTTTTGATTTACATTTATAAAGATGTAAAAGCATAAAACGACAAACATTATTTTGTGTGATAATACCTTGAACTATTTTCAAAGAAAGCTTTGACTCAGAGAAAATGTTCTCTGTCAGTAGATTATGGGCTTAAGTCCACTCTAAAAACTTAAAGAAATAAAACATAGAAATCTACAGCACATTACAGGCCCTTTGGCCCACAATGTTGTGACGACCATGTAACCTACTCTAGAAATTGTCTTAAAATTTCCCTACTGCATAGTCCTCTATTTTTCTAAGCTCATGTTCCTATATAAGAATCTCTTAAAAGACCCTATTGTCTCTGCCTCTGCCACCGTCACTGGCACCCACCACTCCCTGTGTGAAAAACTTAAATTTGACATCCCCCCGTACCCAACTATGCCCACTCGTGTTAGCCATTTCAGCCTTGGAAAAAAAAGCTCCTGGCTACCACAGGATCAATGTCTCTCATCATCTTTTACACCTCTATCAGGTCATCTCTCATTCTCCGTCACTCTAAGGAGAAAAGGCTAAGTTCACTCAACCTGTTCTCGTAAGGCATGCTCTCCAATCCAGGCAATATTCTTGTAAATCTCCTCTGCACTCTCTCTATAGTATCCACATCCTTCCTATAGTGAGGTGACCAGAACTGAACACAGTACAGTATATACAGTATTTCTGTTTTTGCATGTTTTTAAAAAACATCTATTCAATATACATAATTAATTTACTTGTTTATTTATTATTATGTTTTGTTTTATTTTTTCTCTCTCTGCTAGATCATGTATTGCATTGAACTGCTGCTGCTACGTTACCAAATTTCACATCACATACTGGTGATAATAAACCTGATTCTGATTCTGATACTCTAAGTGGGGTCTAACTAAGGTCTAATATAGCTGTAACATTACTTCATGGCTCTTGAACTCAAGCTCATGGTTGATGAAGGCGAACTCACCAACTGCCTTCTTAATAACATGGTCAATCTGCGCAGCAGCTTTAAGTGCCCTATGGACATGGACCCCAAGATCTCGCTGATCCTCCTCACTGCCAAGAATCTTACATTAATATTAGAATCTGTCTTCAAATTTGACCTACCAAAATGAACCACTTCACACTTATCTGGGTTGAACTCCAGCTGCCACTTCTCAGCCCAGTTCTGCATCCTATCGATGTCCCGCTGTAACCTCTGACAACCCTCCACTGTCCAAAACTTCCCATCTTTTGTGTCATCAGCAAACTTACTAACCCACCATTCTACTTCCTCATCCAGGTCATTTATAAAAATCACAAAGAGGATGGGTCCCAGAACAGATCCCTGCAGAACCCCACTGGTCACTGACCTCCATGCAGAATATGAATCATCTACAACCAGACTTTGCCTTTTGTGAGCAAGCCAATTCTGGATCCACAAAGTAATGTCTCCCTGGATCCCACACCTCTTTACTTTCTGAATGAGCCTTGCATGGGGAACCTTATCAAATACTTTCCTGAAATTCATATATACTATATCCACTGCTCTACCTTCATCAATGTGTTTTGCTACATCCTCAAAGAATTGAATCAGGCTCTTAAGGCATGACCTGCCCTCGACAAAGCCGTGCTGACTATCCCTAATCAGATTATGTTTCTCCAAATGCTCATAAATCCTGCCTCTTTGTATCTTCTCCAACAACTTGCCCACTACTGAAATAAGACCTACTGGTCTATAACTTCCTGGGTTAGCTCTACTCCCTTTCTTCAACAAGGGAACAATTTTTGCAACCCTTCAATTCCCTGGTACTTCTCCCATCACTACTGATGATGCAAAGATCATCGCCAGAGGCTCAGAAATCTCCTCCTCGTCTCCCACAGTATATCTCGTCTGGACCCGGTGACTTATCTAACTTACTGCTTTTCAAAAGCTCCAGCTTTCTTAATGGCTATATGCTCCACTTTAAGTTATCCCCACAATTGCCAAGGTCCTTTTCTCTGGTAAATACTGAAGCAAAGTATTCATTAAGTACCCCCGCTACCTTTGCCAACTCCATGCAAACGTTTTCACCATCGCACCTGATTGGTCCTATTCTCACATGGATCGTCCTCTTGCTCTTCACATACTTGTAGAATGCTTTGGGGTTTCCCTTTATCCTGCTTGCCCAGGCCTTCTCATGGCCCCTTCTAACTCTCCTAATTTCATTCGAGTTCCTTCCTGGCACCTTTGTAATTTTCCAGAGCTCTAACAATGCCTAGTTTCTTGAACCTACCGTAAGCTTTTCTTTTCTTCTTAACTATATTTTCTACAGCCTTTGTACAGGGTTAATTGTTTATGTAATTGAGATAGTAATTTTGAGATGTTGAACTTGGTTTCCATTTTAAATTAAGATCGTGCCCTGATCAAAATTGATCTTTAAAACCTCATTACTTAAACACATCAACTGATTATTTGTTTTATTGCTGTTTATAGCCATGCTGTGCACTATTTGACTGCCATCTCATAATAATAATTTCACTACTTTATGAGATGTGAAATGCTCTGCATTCAAGGAAAATGCTAAATAAATTATTTTCTTGTGGGTGAGATCCACTCACCCAGCAAAGTTCAACAATTCATTGAAAAATCTTTTTGAACTACCTTCATCTGTTTGAAACAACTTGTAACTTACTTTCTGCTGTTTATATTCATTCAAGTATTTCTGTGAAAGAGTTTTTTGTAATATAGTACAGCGATACTGGGGATCTAAGGACAGGCAAGGATATGTCTCAAATACCCTTGCTGGTGCTTTCTTGAGCAAATCTGAAGATTGATAAGACAAGAGAACAACTTCTAGAATTCTCGTATTCCATGCCTACCTTTATGGGTAAGGTATTTGCTTTCCGTAATGCCACCTCTCTTTAATTAACATTTAAAATTAGAATTGTAGCATCTGAAGAATTTCAGTTACTAATCGTATACCATTTTCCTCCCATGGCTACCTCCTTGTTGTTTCCACCAGAGGTAAGGACGACAGGGGGTGATTATGGGAGACAGAGGAACGATTGTGGGATTGCTTCGAGTTGGTACAAAGCCTTATCAGAAGACTGGAATGAAAAAGTCGTGGTTCTCATAGAGTTTTTAAGACACGCAGGGATGACTATGTCCCTAAGAAAATCACTTGAAGTCTTCCCATAGCAGAAATCCAGGATGAATCAAATGACTTGCAGTCTGCTGAGGAACAGATCAGTGGAGTACAGGACTGGCAATTCAGGAAAGAACAAGAAACCAGGTATGACTCCTAGAAAGACATCTCACATGCTAAGTAGCAATCCGACACCAAACTTGAATCACAGAATGGTGCTCGACAGTTTGAATGTTATCACTTCATACAAAGCAAAACCAGACAACAAAAATGACAAGGTTTGCTCCCAAGTGAGCTCAATGCCTTTTACTCGCTTTGACTGACAGAAAATGGAGGCTCCTTCATGACCACCTCCTCCCCCGAATCCCCCAATGACCCTGCGATTTCAGTTTCTGAGGCTGACGTGAGAGCATCCTTGTGAAGGGTGAATCCATGGAACGCCTCTGGTCCAGACAGCATACTTGGCCATGTACTGAACACCTGTGCTAATCAACTGGCTGGAATCTCACTCTGGTTACCCATTGAAGCTAACCACTGGCTTCAATTATACGTGCTTGGTAACCTTCCTCAATGACTATTATCCTTTAGCACTTATACCCACGCTGATGGAGTGCTTTGAGAGGTTGATGATGAAGCATATCAATTTCAGTCTGAGGATTGACCTGGATCCACTCCAATTCATCTAAGCATCACAACAGGTCAACAACAGATGTAATTTCATTGGCTCTTTACTCAGTTTTGGAACATCTGGATAATGATGATGCATATATTGACTCCAGCTTAGCACTCAGCAGTATCAATAATCTCCAAGACACAGGCCTTCATACCTCCCTGTGCAACTAGATCCTTGATTTCCTACCTTGCAAAGTCCAGTCAGTTTGGATTGGCAATGATCACCATCAGCACTGGTGCACCACAAAGCTGCGTGCTTAGCCCCCGGCTCTACTTGCTTTATACCTTTGATTGTTTGGATAAGTACAGCTGTAATGCCATAGCTAAATATGCTAATGACACTACTGTTGGTGGCCAAATCAAATGTAGAGATGAACTGGCATATAGGAGGAAGACTGAAAATTTGGCTGAATAGTCCCACAACACAAACTCTCACCCAATGTAGGCAAAACCAAAGGGCTGATTATGAACTACAAGAGGAAGACAACAGAGGTCCATGAGCCAGTCCTTACTAGGAGATCAAAAGTGGAGAGGGTCAGCAATTTAAAATTCCTTGGCATTTTCATATTAGAGGACTTTTCCTGGGACCTGCCTGTAACTGCCACCGCAAAGAAGGCACGAAAGGATCAAAAAAAAGTATACAGAAAGTAGTGCATACAGTTCGGTCAAGGAGCACTGCCACAAAAAAGTAGTAACCATCATCAAGGACTCTTACCATCTAGGCCACGCTCTCTTCCATCATGCAGGAGGTACAGAAGCCTTAGATCCCATTCAGGTTACCCTAGAACCATAAGGCACCTTAACTACGTGGGTAACTTCACGCACCTCCACAGTGACCTGATTCCACAAACTTCAGGCACACTTTCTAGGCCTCCACAACTCGTTTTTGGTGTTATTTATTTTTTATTTGCACAATTTATCTCCTTTTCAAGTTCGTTTAATAGTTATTAACCATACATGAATAACCAGGCCAAATGAAACAGCATTCTTCCACGGCCAAGTTACAGAACACAGTACCAACAATCATATACAGCACAAAGCACATATAGCACAAATAAGATAGCAAACACATATAAGAATATGGTAAAATACATTCACATAAAAAATATTGTCCAAGTCCCTGAATCTGTTGTTGTGAGATGGAAGTCACCGGAGGAAAGTACCGGTAGATATGAAGCAGTTTCTTTATTCAACAAAACAAGGTACACCAGGCATCGTATGGAGATGCTTTCGGTCAAAAGGTCTGCCTGTGCCCAGCATTAAACACATTTTATGAGCTAAATCAAAGAAAATTCAGGACAAGTCAAATAGATCCATATTTACAATCTTCCCTCCATCACACCCAAAACAAGTGTTAATCCCTGACACATCTATGCGTTGGATATGGATTGGACTTGTGCATATGTAGACATTCAGCTAAGTGCCTGTTTCCTGGTGTGCCTGGTGTGTCAATCTATTGTCCGGAGCTGCATTAAAATCAAATGCACAATTCAGATCTGAAGACCAGTGGCTGACGTTATCTGCCAAATGTGCTAAGCCCAAAAATCGCTCTAGCAAGTCTATGAATGTTGCGGTAGTCTGCAACCAAGCACAATGCAGCTTGGCTTCTGCCAAGCGAACACTGGGGAGCAGCACCGATTCCAGCACGGATGATGCACTACCCCTCCTCTGGCACTCCGGTGGAGCACCAGCATACATACCGTACTTCGATGATAAATTTCCTTTGACATTGACTTTGACACTAACCAGAATCCAGAAAGTATTGTGTCAATCTCTCTCTCTAGAGTTTGCTTAAACTAATCTGTCAGGTAGTCTTTTTCATTTATCACTGTACTAAAATTTTTGCTTGTAATTTGTGATATGAATATTTACTGTTAGGGTGGTAAATGCATTGAACTGGAAAAAGTAAGAAGATTTATAGTGCTTTTTGACTGCAATTGAAAACTAAAATATAGCATGTTACGGTTGGTTGAACATGCTCTGTTTTTACGTACAGTATATATATTAAAAGACATTTATTTCAAAACAAAAATAATTATTAACAAAGATATTTTAGTTTCTCATTGTGATCATTATTACAAAAATGAAAAAGGATCTTGCTCCTTTAATTGTAATTCATTCTTGCTTTCTTTGCTACCGAGGATGAGTTCCAGTGGGAATATCAAGGACATTCATCTTATGAACCACTGAATCCCTATCTAATGTGGGATAAAGAAACTGCATAATTTATGAGGTGAAGATGCTGCGAAAGATATAAAGTAGTGAGACAGACCGTTCTCATTAGTAAGATGCCATTTTGAAACAACCAGACAGCAAAACATTCAAATGGAAATACTATAACTCTTTAATTCATTTACAGGATGCAGGCACTGGTAGAAAGCCTAGCAATTATATCCTAACCTCAAATGATATTTCAATGGAAAAGTTCTGATAAAGGATCATTGACGTAAAACATTGGATCTGTTTCTCTCTCTATAGATGCTGCCTGAAAAGTTGTTGGCATCATAACCATGGAATACAGTGCAGGATGAAATTCAATAGTAAGCTAATTGTATTAAGGTACATTTTCTTCAATGTCTTTTGAAATATTATTGTAAATACTTAATTCTGCAGAAGTAAAAGAAAATTAATATTTCAATGATGATATGATAGCCAGCACTATCATATCATAGACCAAGGGTGGTGAACCTATGGCAAGTCTGCCCAAGATGGCACTCAAAACATTTTGTAGGCACATGGCATGCAGTAATGCCCCTCGATTCATTAAACCCACCCAGAATAAAAAGATCCTCCAAGAGGCCTGTAGCCTTGTCATGGTTGGGAGGCTTGTGTGCCTCAATGCCCTGGAGAACAACGTTGGCTGGGGTCAACTTGATGCTCTGACTATTAGTAGGGTTGCCCATGCCAAACAGCTCAAAGGGTAGAAGCCAGACTAAGAATGGTCCACTGGTCCTCCAAGTTCAGGGGTTCAACTCTGGGCTAACAATCCTGACTGGTAAAACAAAATTATTATGGAAACAGCAATGAAAAATTCTTCTACATATGAGTGCAGTAGTATTCTTGAGTTTTCACCTGGTACTTGCATGACTGAAACTACTGATGAAAGAAGCCTGAACACTGACAGAATTGGAGGACCTTCATTGCTGCCCAAAATGCCAGTGGCGTAAAGTAGTATAACAAAAAAGTTTTATTGTGATTATCTTTTGTTCAAGTTTTATTGTCATTCAGCCATACATGAACACCCATGAATACAGCCTAATGAAACAATGTTACTCTGGGGCCAAGGTGCAAAACACAGTACCAACAGTCACACACAGCACAAAACACATGTAGCACATATAAGATAGCAAGCACACACATGTTATCAGTAAAATACAGTCACACAAAGAAAATATAGTCCAAGACCCTGATTCCATGAATGTTGCAGCAGTCTGCAGTTGAACTCAATAGAGCTTGTCTTCTGGCAAACAAACACTGGAGGCAGCACTGACTCCAGCTTGAACACCGCACCACACCAACTCTGGTGCAGCGCATAAACTTGGATGCCTCTCTCCTGAGTGGCTGTTAACAGGTGACACCAAGGCTTGAGGCCTGGTCCTTACTATGACAGAGACCACAGAGCTCCCCTGCCATCTGCCCCTGCTGTCTGCCAATAAATCAGTAAATCGGACTCACAGCATTCCACATTAACAATATCCCACAGGGTCTTGAGTTCACAAGAAAAGCATTAAGATGATTACTGGTTGTTAGACTGCACACTGCCTTCATGTACCCACTCCTCTGATGCAGACAGCAGCACGATCCACACCAAGTCCAGATCCTCCAGTTTCTCCATCGACGAACAACTCAATAATGGGGTAGAACTGCAGTACTTTAAGTTCTTAATATCCAACAGGGACTTGCGATTGTAAAATATTCATCATTTATAAAAGACAGTAACACCACTGGTTGACCCCATAGAAGTTATTGTGATTGAACGTGCCAATATCTTACTAGTATCTTACTTCATTTGGCATTTTACAACCAAATGAAGCAGCAAATTATCTTTTACGATGTGAGAGCAGTGAGAATTTCTCACAAGTAATGACTCATGTTGATGTGATGTTGGATTATATATTTTGAAATTCTTATAGATATGATGTACACATCAGTATTTGGATAGTAAACAGTAAGGCCTTTGGCATTGGCTTTGCTCCTCTCATGTTCTTCCTTCTGTCATTTGTGAGCGAACACTGAATATTTAGTGATAATAACAGGAAATACTGTATGTAGTTTAGTGCCTCCATGAATACTTATTTTTCAATTGTCTTTTTAAAAGATTAATGTTAATAATCTTTGAACAGTTTTTCCAAAATGCTTCATTTATTTCAGTCTGTCTCTATTATATTTTTATTAATAGCCACACAACAAATACACACAAATACACGACAGGACACATCCTTTTTCCTTAAAAAGTCCATAATTATGGCTACTAATTCATTGATCAATGATCATCTTTGCTTAAAATTTCCACGGCACGCAGCGAAGTTTTTAGAAGATTATCGCCAATTTGGGCACACGCTCTCAAAAAGGTTTGCCAGACCTGCTGCAGACACTTGCATATAGTGATATGTTCAAGCCTCATCTCAGGATCTGCACACACGAGAAGGACAAAGCAAAAGATAAGACAAAGCAAAGTGCTGAAATGATAGAGCTGTTGGGCTTTCAATGTCTACTGCCCTACGTACATGTAAAGAATCCATCGCAAAGAGAGCTGGACAGTTATCTTGTTTTCCTGCCTATCATTTATCCCTCAAACACCCTCATCAACATGATTTTTCTGTTATATGGGAGCTTGTTATACATGAATTGTTTGCTCCATTTCCTAGGCTATGAAGATGAATGCAGTGTTAAAAGCACCATGTTGACAATAAAACACATTAGGATGTCCTAAGGCCATGACACTCATGAGATTGGCACTTATCATTCTTTAATTTTATTTTTATTTTGTTCTGATAGTTAGCCTTTATTAAGACCACTTTTAAAGTTTTATGGTCTTATAATGCTGCTGGGAGAACAAGTGTTCATAACAAACAACGGCAGTCATCTTGGAGTGAAGGCAAAACAGGCCAATGTGTACAGCATCTGCAGAATTCCTGTTGTTCAATGTGTACAGCTGGCTGCCTCCAGGCCCGGCCTTGAGTAATATATTTTTTAAAACTATTGCAGAAGTACTATCCATGGCAATGCATTCAATTATGCAAACTGACACAGCAATTTTTGCAGTATATGGTTCCTTTGATCTAACAGCAACCATGGATGAAAGACCTATCATTCCCTATGCATTGTTTTAGGAGAAGTATATGATGTATTCTCATCATTTATATTTAATCTGAATATATTTAATCCTATTAGGTCCAGTACATTCCAAAAAAAAACTCTGCTTTGATGGCCTGTACTTCGAACATCAGGGGAAAACTTCAAGGGTAGTTTTATAGAGTGTTGATGTTTCATTTCATTTTCCTATTTCTATTAAACAGATCTGTTTATTAGTTACAATATAAACCATAGTCCTGACACTCTTGATAAATGTCTTGTTAGCTTTTGGATCAACAGAAGAGAGATTTGTGGTGCTGTCACTCTTAGAATGGAGGGAAGTAGGGAGAGAGACTTAAAATGATAATGCCCAATTTGATTGTGTCACATACAAAGGATTATTCTTCCTCCTCTCAGCTATACCCAAGTAACGGGTAACATGGTAGGGTAACAAGTAGCGTAACTCTATTACAGTGTCACACACAAAATGCTGGAGGAAACCAGCAGGCCAGGCAACATCTATGGAAGACGGTAAACAGTCAACGCCTCAGCCCAAAACATCAACTGCTTACTTTTTTCCATAGATGCTGCCTGGCCTGCTGAGTCCTTGCAGCATTTTGTGTGTATTTCTTGGATTTCCAGTATCTGCATATTTTCTCCTCTTTTCAGTGTCAGCGGGTTCAAATTCACTACAGTCTCTAATGAGTTGTACGTTCTCTATGTGACTGCATGGGTTTCCTCTGGGTGCTCTGCTTTCCGCCCACATTCCAAACTCACAACAGTTGGTAGGTTTATTGGTCACATGGGTGTTATTGGGTGCCATGGGCTCATTGTGCTTGAAGGACCTGTTACCATGTTGTCCCTTTAAAGTAAACATACAAACAAACAAATAAATAAACAATACAAAGTGACCCGCAGGCTCCTCTGGCTCGAGCACACACCATCCACTAGAATATTAAAATTGTAAATGAAGCAAGCTTATCCATCTTTCTATTTATTTAAGTGGAATTAAAATTAGATAGAATGATTAATTCAATCCACTCAGGTTATCTAATATAGTAAGGGGAGGGATACAGTAATAAAACATGTTGCATGGTCTTCAGTTAACATGAATCTTATCTTACTAGCTGTATTGCTTAGAAGGAGAATAATATGTTGTTTACTGTGGGACACAGTGAAAGAATAGGAAGGGAATTGGGATACCCACTGCTGATAGAAACATGAAAACAAGAAAATAGGAGCAGAAAAGTCTACATAATCTGTTGAGGCTGCTCCACCATTCATTACAATCATGGCTGATCTTCTACCCTTGACCCATTGTCCTCTACTAATTCCATTTCTCAAATATCTTCAGGTCCAGAAATCTATTCAATCTCTTCTTTTAATAAGCATGTGACTGTGTCTCAATAGTTTTCTGAGCAAGTGAATTCCAAAGGTTTACCATACTGGAAGTAATTTCTCCTCATCTCTATCTTAAACGGCTGTCCCTTATTTTTGAGTTGTCCCCCTAGTCCTAGCATCTTAAGCCGGGCAAGTATAAATTTTCTCATGCAGGGAAATCAAAACTCTATACTATACTCTAGATATAATCTAACCAAGACTATAACTGTAATAAGAATTGCTATTTAAATCTTCTCGTTATAAAGGCTAACATATCATATGCCTACTTAGTTACTTGTTCCACCTTGACTTAAGAAACATAGAAACATTGAAAACCTATAGCACAATACAGGCCCTTCAGCCCACAAAGTTGTGCCGAACATGTCCTTACCTTAGAAATTACTAGGCTTACCTATAGCCCTCTGTTTTACTAAGCTCCATGTAACTGTCAAAAAGCCTCTTAAGAGACCCTATCATATCCGCCTCCACCACCGTTGCCGGCAGCCCATTCCACGCACTCACCACTCTCTGAGTAAAACTCTCTGACTTGCAAGCACTTTCACAACATGGGCCCTTTGAATATCAATGCAACCCAATCTTTTATCTTTTCTAACAGATACTACTGTGGGTGCAAAGGTGGATTCAATCTACCATTTCCCATTCACCAACTGAGCTTGTCCTTATCCACCTCAGGATTTTATATATCTCCCTCGGTACTCACAATTACAGAGTAAAATCACTAACAAACTGGGAAATTTGACAGGTTTTGGTCCTCTCGGCCAAATTGGTAAATTGGAAGGTTGGTTCATTATCGTTCCACGTAGCTTATAGGTATGTGGGGAGAATGAAATGAGATTGGTATCAGATTAAAATTGGTAAATTAGTTTATTATTGTCACATCTACTGAGGTACAATGAAGAAGATGTTTTGCATATTCTCTGTACAAATCAATTCAATACACAGTGCATTGAGACAGTGCAAGGTAAAACAATGATAAAATGCAGAATAAACAATTACAATTACAGTGGAAGTGCAGTGAAGGTAGACATTAAGGTGCAAAATTAACCAAGTAGATGTTGAGGCCAAGGGTCTATCTGTCATACTAGGTACTGTTTAATAGTGGTAGAGAAGCTGCCTTTGAGTCTTGTGGTATGTTTGTATCTTCTGCTTGATGGGAAGGGGGAAAAGAGAGAATGTCCGTGGCGGGTGGAATCCTGCTCTACCAAGGCAGCGAGAAGGGTAGACAGAATCCTTGGAGGGGAGGCTGGTTTCAATAATGTGCTGAGCTGTATCTACACTCTCTGATTGAAATGTGCAAAGCTCCATGCCCCCAAATTCCAACAACTTTCTGCAAGAGCACCATTGAAAGTGTCCTGTCTGGCTGCATCACTGTGTGATACGGAAACTGCAAGTGAGGACAGTAAAAACTGAGAGTATCATCGAGATCTCTCCCCCCCGTTTGTGATATTTACCAGGAGTGTTGCAGATGAAAGGCTTGCAGCATTGTTGAAGATCTCTACCAACCATTCCACAATCTCTTTGACCACTCCCATCAGGAAGGAGCTACAGAAACATCAGGACTAGGACTGCCAGACTGAGTAAAAGCTTCTTCCCTCAGGCTGTGAGTCTAATGACTATCCTATCCAACCGCTGTCTCATCACTAGGACAGCGAGCTGTTTACTGTACTGTCAACTGCATACTGTTCCTGTGAGGTATACCTTATGAACTTATTTATGGTAATATTTTGCTTCGTGTGCTGTGTGTGGTACACTGTACACTTTGTGTGTGCGCCATGATCTGGAGGAACGTTGTTTTGTTTTGTTGTGTATATGTATAGTCAGATGACGATAAACTTGAGCTTGAACTTGAGTTTGCACTTTCCTGCAGCCATGAGCAGAGCAGTTTCCTTACCAAGCTAAGAAGCTTCCTGATAGTATGGTTTCTCTGGTGCATTGATAAAAATTGGTGAGGGTCAAAAGGGACGTGTCAAATTTTTTTTAGCATCCTGAGGAAGTAGAAGCATTGGTGAGCTCTCTTGATCATGGTATCTACCTGTCTGGGCGAGGACAGGCTGGGGTGAACACTCCTAGAAACCTGAAGCTCTCAACTCTCTTGACATCAGCACCATGATGTAAGCCAGGAGCAAGTGCACCTCTCCCCATCCTGAAGTCAGGGACCAGCTCTCTTGTTGACCTGACATTGAGTGAAAGGTTGTTGTCATGACAATATGTTACTACATTCTCTATCTTCATCCTCTACTCCAACTTGTCATCATTTGAGATGCGGATTAGAGCAGTTATGAGTATATGGGGTGCCTGTGGGCATGGCATTTGGCACCAGTATTGGGAATAATTGTGGCAAAAGTGTTGCTACCATTGCTTACTGATTGTGGTCTGTTGGTTTGGAAGTCAAGTACCCAAAGGTTCATTTTATTATCAAAGTATATATGCAGAGTACAACTCTGAAATTTGTCTCTTCTCAAGATAGCCACAGAGTACAGAAAATCAAAGAAGTAGTTGAAAGAAAGACACACCCCCCCATGAAAAAAAAGAAACAAAAACTTGCAAACCCCAAAGACCCCCAAATCCCCCTCTCGCACAAAAACTAACAGATCACCCAAACCAGTATCCAGATGTAAAGCAAGATATTGAGTCCCTGGTCGAGGGATTTGGTGATGAATTTACTTCGGGTTATAGTATTAAGGGTGAAGCTGTAGTCAATAAACTATAGTCTAATGTACAGTAAGTGCCCATACTATCCAAAGAAGAGAAAAACTGCAGATGCTGGAAATCCAAGCAACACACACAAAATGCTGGAGGAACTCAGCAGGTCAGGCAGCATCTATAGACAAAAGCTTTTTCCTAGAGATGCTGCCTGGCCTGCAGAGGTCCCCCAGCATTTTGTGTGTCTTTCCTATCCAGGTGCTTTGTGCTAAGTGTAGGGCCAAGGGGAGGGCGTCTGCTGTAGACCTGTTTAGGTGGTAGGTGAATTGTAGTGAGTCGAGGTTGGCTGGAAGGCTGAAAACATGACTTGTCCCACACTATGCCTTGCTGACTGATCCTAATTACTTTTATTTTTATTTAGAGATACAGCACATTAACAGGCCCTTTCGGCTCAATAAGCGCATGATGCCATGTGACCAATTAACCTACTTTGGAAAGTAGGAAGGAACCAGATCACCGGGAGGAAACCCACATGGTCATGGGAGGAATGTACAAACAACTTGTGGCTGGCGGCAGAATTGAACCCAGATGGCTGGCGCAGTATTAGTGTTATGCTAACCACTATACTACCATGCCACTCCAATAAGGCCATTGTTTTTCAATTGCTCATAATTCCTATCCCAAGAATCCTCTAACCCTGTGGAACTGCCCTGTGGCTAGAGAGGACATGAAGATATTGGTCAAAGCCAATATCTTGATCAATATAGTAGCTTCGACTGAAATGCTGGACAATCTCATCTCTTGCCATGGCTAATGAAGGAAGTCAAAGCCAACATAAAAGCCAAAGAGAGGACATATAATACAGTAAAAATTAGTGGGAAGTTAGAGGATTGGGAAGCTTTTAAATACCAAAAATAGGCAACTGAAGAGTCATTAAGAAATACAAAAGTAAGCTAGCCAATAATACTAAAGAGGATACTAAAAGTTTCTTCAGATACTTAAGGTGTGAAAGAGAGGTGAGAGTGGATATTAGACATCTGGAAAACAATGTTGGAGAAGTAGCGATGGGGGACAATGAAATTGCGGATGGACTGAATAAGTATTTTTCATCAGTCTTCAGTTCCAGGTGTTAGGGTGTGATGGAAATGATGGCTTTGTTGCCAAGTTTGCAGATGATATGATGATAGGTGGTGGGGTAGGTAGTTTTGAAGAAATATAGAGAGGCTACAGAAGGACTTAGACAGTTTAGGAGAATGGGCAGATGAAATACAGTGTCGGGAAGTATATAGTTATGCACTTTGGTAGCAGAATTGGTAGGGTTAGATATTTTCTAAATGGACAGAAAATACAAAAAATCTGAGGTGCATATGGGAGTCCTTGTGCAAGATTCCCTAAAGTTTAATTTTCAGGTTAAGTCTGTGGTGAGGAAGGCAAATGCAATGTTAGCATTCATTTCAAGAGGACAGGAATATAAAAGCAAGGATGTAATGTTGACACTTTATAAAGTACTGGTGAGGCCTCACTTGGAGTATTGTGAGCTGTTTTGGACCTCTTGGAAAAGATGTGTTGAAACTGGAGAAGGTTCAAAGGAGATTCACGGAAATGAATCCAGGATTAAAAGCCTTGTCATATGAAGAATATTTGATGACTCTGGGCCTGTATTCACTGGAATTTAGAAGAATGAGGGATGACCTAATTGAAACCCATCGAATAGTGAAAGGCCTTGATAGAGTGGATGTTTCCTGTGGTAGGAGGGTCTAAGACCAGAAGACCCAGGCTCAAAATAGAGTGGCATCCTTTTAGAACAGAGATGAGGAGGAATTTCTTTAGCCAGAGGGTGGTGAAACCGTCTTTATGTATTTTTAAGGCAGATGTTGCTAGATTCTTGATTAGTCAGGGAATGAAGGGATATGGGAGGAAGTCAGGAGATTGGGGCTGAGAAGCAAAATGTCTTCCTATGCCTTCTACTTAAGCTTTTTATCTTAAATTTGTTTTTTTAATCTGTTGGAGCCCATGACTTACTGTCTGTAGATAGATACTTTATTAATTGCAAAGGGAATTACAGTGTCACAGTAGCATTACAAGTACATTACAAATACACAGATATATCAATATGAAGAGAGAAATAAGAGAATAAAAAATAAACTACCTTAAAAATAAAATGTACAAGATTTACAAGACCAGGATTATAAGACTTAACGAGGTTTCCAAATTCACGATGAGAAGATGGTAGTGCAAGAATTATCAAAATATTATACAGTAATGGTTGCACATTCACACCATTCAGATAAGAAGTGATGGTAGTATTGCACAGTTGTCCACAATGGCAGATTGTTCAGTAAACAGAGGTAAGCAGAGCTTAAACAGAGGTTAATAGGAGTCTAACAGGAGGGGGTCATCACTTCCTTGGCTATAGGTTGACTCACTATAAAGCATGATGGCTGAGGGTAAGAATGTTCTCTGACTGCACTCTCTGGAGCAGTGCAGTTGTCTTAGTCTATTACTGAAAGTGCTCCTCTGTTCAGCCAAGATGACATGCAAAGGGTGAGAAATATTGTCCAGAACTGCCAGGATTTCAAAAGGGTCCTTTGTAGTATGATCGAGTGAGCTAGCACTCTGCTGTCCCCGAGAAAACTTGAGGAGAGATATGCAAGCAGGGCCTACCATGAGCAGAAGCTCAGAGATGAGAGAAGGGGCCATGATCGACGGCATTTCTTGACGATTAAAATGTTGAGGAAGAATGAAACAGCATGGCAAATGCAGAGGAGACTGAGCGGTTTTCAGAGAGGCTGTGTGGGGTTGAGTCACTTCCATCAGAGGGGCTGCTAATTCATGTCGTTTCCTTTGAAGGGGCCGCTGGCTCATGTTACTGCCCTCAGAGAGGCTGCTGGTTTGCGTTGTGTTGGTTTGAGTTGTTACCATTGGAGACACGGCCGGTTCAAATCATTTCCCTTGGTGGTGCTGCTGGTTTGAGTCACTGTCCTCGGAGGGGCCCCTTGTTCGAGTCACTGCCCTCGGAGAGGCTGCTGGGTCCTGATGCTGTCGGAAATGTTGTCAATATTCTGTGATTTATCGATTGGATTGTAATTCATATTGCCATTTTTCAGTTCTGTTTTTTTTCCACGTTCTCGCCCATTCTTTCTTGTTGCTGATTGGCAGACTGGGGTTTCGGATTTGATGTTCTTGTTGTTTCTATGAGTAATCTGTATTGTGCAAGGGAGAGGTTGGGGGTGTTTGGGGTTTGAGAGGTTTTGTTTATTTTTCTTTTTGTGCAGGGGGGGGGAATTGATGCTTTTCTTTCAACTACTTCTATTGTTTTCTGTATTTTATGGCTACCTATAAGACAAATCTCAGAGTTGTACTCTGTATACATACTTTGATAATAAAATGAATCTTTGAACTTCTGGCAAATTCTAGGCCAAAAACAGCACTATCGGCTCCCATGGAAGATTGAACATTATCAACAAAACAGAAGATTTTATTGAAAACTTTGCTAAAGCAGAACTATGTTCAAATCTTTTAAAAATAAGATATGATCACACCTGAGATAACATGATTAGGATTAATAGATGGCATTTAATACATTAAGATTAATAATATAGACTGGAAACATTCTGCTGTGTTCATAAAATGTGCGATAGTAGAAAATGCACTGAAGAAATTTTTGCTTTTACGTTCCTTAACGATAATGGAAATTCAGCTGCCAAATTCAAAACACAAGTCTTTGGTAGATTGATGGCATCAACATGACTGGAAGATGGGCATCTGACCTCCCATTGATGGCAATGAGAGCAGTGCTGTGTTTTCCCAGAGGGAAAGGCTACTTCCCATTCTCATTCCAACATGTCAGTCCGTGGCCTACACTACTGCCTCAATGAAACCACACTCAAGTTGGAGGTGAAACACCTTATATTCCGTCTGGGTAGCCTCCAACCTAATGGCATGAACATTGATTTCTCGAACTTTTGGTAGTGGCTCCCCTCTTGTTCACGATTTCCCATTCCCATTTCCCTCTCTCACCTTATCTCCATACCTGCCCGTCTCTTCCCTTCGGTACTCCTCCCTCTTCCCTTTACTCCATGGCCTTCTGTCCTCTCCTATCAGATTCCCCCTTCTCCAGCCCTTTATCTCTTTCACCAATCAACTTCCCATCTCTTTACTTCACTACTCCCCCTCTCTCTGTTTTCACTTTTCACCTACTACTTTGTATTTCTTCCTCCCCTCTCCCCAGCTTGTTACTCTGACTTCTCATTTTTTTTCTCCAGTCCTGATGAAGGGTCTCAGCCTGAAACGTTGACTGTTTACACTTTTCCATCGATGCTACCTGGCCTGCTGAGTTCCTCCAGGGATTTTGTGTGTGTTGCTTGGATTTCCAGCATCTGCCAATTTTCTCTTGTTTGGATTGATGGTGGAATTTTTTTGAGGTTGACAAGGTATTCTGGCCATTCTGACAGACAGTGAGTCTGATCTTCTGGTCCATTGGCTCTGCTCCCCTCTGTCCAGAGAGTTTGTCCGAGTATTTCCAGCTTTTCATCCAAAGGAAATGTTGCTCAACAAAGCCATCCAGTGGCTGGATCCTGCAACTACAAGTGTCATAAAATGTCATAAACTGTTGGAGGTTTATAGCCAACCGGTTATGTGAATTCAAAATTCAAGATTCTTTAATGTCAGGTACAGTACACAAATGTAAAGGAGGAAGTAACCGTTAGTCCAGAACCAATGCAGCACAGAAAGAAACACAATGTGATAAAGAACACAATAAATAACACCTATGTATAAGATAACTTATATACATAGGTTTTGTATGCCCTTAAAATGATGCTAGACAAAGGAATGTCTGTAGACAAGGTGACTTTGACAGGAAATGTTACAGTAGTAGTGGTGGTTGGGGGTGGAGGTGTTGATCAACCTTACTGATTGGGGAAAGTAACTAGTTTTGAGTCCAGTCATCCCAGAGTAGATGCTAAAAAGCTTCTTCCTTGATGTGAGTGGGACAAATTTCCATGAGCTGGGTGAATGGGATCCTTCATGATGTTACTGGTTTTTCCAGCATTTTTCTGTACGTCAGTTAGGCTGTTGCTGGTGTTTTGTTGGACAGTTCTGACTGTCCATTGTGGTGCCATCCAGTCCACCATTGTGCAGTTCAGAATCAGAATCACGCTTAATATCTCAGGCACGTGTTTTGAAATATATTTTTTGTGACACCAGTACATTGCAAAATATAATTTAAAACATTATAAGTTCAAATAAGAAAAAATATATGTAAAATTAAATAAGTAGCGTAAAAAGAGAGCAAAAAAAGAGAAAAAATGGTGAGGTATTGTGCATGGTTCATTATTCATTCAGAAATCTGATGGCAATGGAGAAGAATCCGTTCTTAAAACATTGAGCTGGTGTCTTCAGGCTCCTGTACATCCTCCTTGATAGTAGCAATGATAAGAAGGCTTGTTCTGGGTGATGGAGATCCTTAATGATAGATGCCACCTTCTTGAGGCATTGCCTTCTGAAAATGTCCTCAATGCTGGGGAGCCTAGTGCCCATGATGGAGCAGGCTGAGTTAGCAACTTTCTGAAGCTTTTTTCTGATCCTGTGCAGTGGCTCCTCCATACTAGTTCCAGTTAGGATTCTCTCCGTGGGACATCTGTAGAAATTTGCGAGAGTGTTTTGTGGCACACAACGTCTCCTCAGACTCCTAAGTAACATGTAGCCAGTGTCCTGTTTTCCTTGTAACCTCATCAATTTTTGGGTCCAGGATAGTTTTTCAGAGAAGTTGACACCCATTCCTGATCTCTTGATGAGGACTGATGTGTGTTCCCTCGACCATGCAGTGATGCAGCATGTCAGGATGCTCTCTACTGTGCACCTCTAATAAGAGGTTAGTATAAATGTGTATAGTGCATCTCTCTTCAGTCTGTTCAGAAAGTAGAGGCATTGCTGAGGTTTCCTGATTGAGTAGAATCTGTTGTGGGACCATGCAAGGCTGTGCAAGATGTGCTCGCAGTTTCCACTGCTGTGCTGCTGATGTTAAAGACAGTATGAGCGGTGCGAGTTCTCCTGAAGTCAATAACCATCTCCTTTGACTTGTTGACATTGAGGAAGATGTTATCTGCCTGGCACCAGGCCTTGAGCTCTTCCGTCTTCTCTCAATAAGCCATCTCATCGATGTTGGTGATGAGCCTCTCTATTGTGTCACCAGCAAAATAGACAATGAATTACTTGGGCATTTGGGCATGCAGTCACTTGTGAGCAGAGTCTTCTGCAATGGGCTCAGCAGGATGATGGGGTGGGAGGAACAGTTGTCCATCCTGACCATCTGATGTCTGTTGGTTAGGACGTTCAACACCCAGTTGCACAGTAGTGTAATTAGACCAAAGAGTTTACCAAGGGTTGTTGAGACTTTGTACTAAAGTTGTCAGGCCATTTTTATGTGAATTATAAAATGCCATATCTTCTAGATCCTACACATAATATTCCACATTCTTGAGATTTGTCTTTAATATACCACCTGATAAAATGAAGTATGCAATATGATTGAAAAGTCTGATTTTCTTTGTGAAATGAAAATTCTGCTGAGGCCAACAACTTCATGCTATGTTTACAATTTTAACACGGGAACTTCACAAAATTTCATGAATTTTGGAGATTTTCTGGACAAAGTAACAAACAGCCTAGAAATTCAGATACAAAAAATTGTTGAAACATGTTTGACTTTGACAAACTGCTTTATTTTTGGAAGGAACCTTTTCTACATTGAATTATGCCAATCCAGAAATTTAATCTTGTGTGGTTGATATGCATTCTGTAAAGTTTGATACCTTTGTTCTGAAAAATATATACTCAGTAGATGAAACAATGTCTATGGAGAGAAAAGAGTCATCAGTTTGATAATCTTCCTTCAGAATTGGAAATAGTAGGAAATCACTTAAGTTTTAGGTTACAGAGAAGAGATGGGGGTTGCGGGGAATGGTTGAGGGTATATTTTAGTTCTGGAGAGTAGATGTCGATGTGTAACTCTTTCTTAGTATGGGTGGTCATTACACAGTCTTGGTAGAGGGATGTTTTCTTGAGCTAGTAGCGGGAAGGATCGCTGAAGGTAACTGTGAAGAATCTAACAGTGGTAATGAGAAGAAATCTACTTGAGCTCAATGTTATTACTCTGTGTAAGTGTAAGCAACTTTGAGATTATTGTACATGAATAAGGTGGTGTCTTGTGTTAGTGAATCACTGTAAATCTCCAAACTGTGCAATTAATGTCCTGCGTTTGAATGAGTACTAAGTTAATGAGGCACTTCTTATAAAGCTGCTTGCCTTAAGATTTTTCATGAAGATAATGGAACATAACAGCTAAGAAGACTCAGATAGCAGATTTTAAATTGTTTGCAAATTTAGAAGAATTTCTAAAAAATCGTTGTAATAGCTCAATAATTTACACAACACAAAGTTTTCTAAATTGCTTAATAATTTAGATATTTTCCGAAAGGTTTAAACTTAAAATTCTCTCGAAATTTAAAAGCTGCTTATTGCTCTACTTCTAAGTTCAGTCCACATCTAAGTACATACTTCCCTCTGTCAGACTTTCACTTAGTTTATACTTCTATCAGGTTTCTCCCCCCTTATTTTGTCTCATGATGTCATTTTTTAAGGTCACACAAGAAACAATTAGGTCAAAGGCTATGCTCTGGACAGATCTCAGTACTTTGTCTAAATTCTTGCTGGAAGAATTCCTGAAGGTAAATGTGTTGTTTTAAATTAAAGTCTTTGATGGATTAAAGTCACCTGGATTTGTGGGTGACAGCAATATCTCTAATGTGACTGTTGGATTTGAATGTCCCTGTAAAAATTCCTCACCACTGAAGTTTCTCTATGACTAACAACCATATAGAAAATTCAGATGATGAGAAATTTCTTCTGAACGTAGGAACATTCAAATCTAACAGTCACATTAGGGTATTTGTCTAAATCCTGATGAGATTTGCATTGATCAATGTCCCTTGTGATGTCTTTCCTTAACAGTCGTAGGTATACATTTCATGGAACCAAGTCATTTCAGTCCAACTCTTCCATTCCCCATGCCAACTTTCATGCCATTAACAACACCATAAGGCATAGGACAGAATGAGGTCATTCAGGCAACTGAGTCTGTTCTATTTTCCCTCTCAATCCCATTCTCCACAATTCTCCATGTAACCATTAATAGCATCATTGATGTTATGCTAGAAGGAAAGGTAAAGTTGCAATACAAATAATATGTAGCAAGGCTGTGTTTCACTATGTCAATTCTTATATCAATCCATGACTGTCTGAGAGGTGGATTGATGAAGGGTTTCAGCCTGAAACATTGATTCTTTATTCCATTCCATAGATGCTGTCCGACCTGCGGATTTCCTCCAGCATTTTGTGTATGTTAAAGAGAGAGAGAAAAGTACAGCACAGAAACAGGCCCTTCAGCCCATCTAGTCCGTGTCGAAGCATTCAAGCTGCCTAGTCCCATTGACCTGTACTGCGACCATAGACCTCCATACCCCTCGTATCCATGTACCTATCCGAACTTCTTTTAAACATTGAAATTGAGCTCGCATGCACCACTTGTGCTGGCAGCGTGATCCACTCTCATGAACCTCTGAGTGAAGATCTTTTCCCTCATGTTCCTCTCAAACTTTTCACCATTGCCATTTTTCAGTCCATTTTTCCAGCTGGTCCAGACACTGCTGCAAGCCATGATAGCCTTCCTTACTGTCCATGCTCCTCCAATCTTGGTATAATCTGCAAATATGCAGACCCGGTTAACTATGTAGTTATCCAGATAATTGATATAAATGACAAACAACAATGAACACAGCACACCACTAGTCACAGGCCTCCAGTCAGAGGGGCAACCATTTACTACCACCCTTTGGCTTCTCCCACAAATGCAATGTCTAATCCAATTTACTACCTCATTTTGAACCTTGTTGATCAGCCTCCCATATGGGACCTTGTCAAATACCTTGCTAAAGTACGTGTGGACAACATCCACCACCTTGCTTTCATCAACTTTGCTCAAAAAATTCTGTAAGATTTGTTAGACATGGCCGACCACATACAAAGCCATGCTGACAATCCTTAATCAGTACATGTCTATTCAAATACTTATATATCATATCCCTTAGAATACTTTTCAATAACTTTCCCACTACTGATGTCAGGCTCACTGGCTTATAAGTTCCTGGTTTATACTTTGGGCATTTCTTAACCAGCAGAAAGCATTGACTATCCTCCAATTTTTTGGTACATCATCTGTTCCGAAGGATGATTTAAATATCTCTGCTAGGGCCCTGGCAATTTCAGCACTAGCCTCCCACGGGGTCCGAGGGAACACCTTGTCAGGTCCTGAGGATTTATCTACCCTAATTTGCCTTAGGAAAGCAAATAGAAACATAGAAAACCTATAGCACAATATAGGCCCTTCGGCCCACAAAGCTATGTTGAACATATCCTTACCTTAGAACTACCTAGGCTAACCCATGGCCCGCTATTTTTCTAAGCTCCACGTACCTATCCAGGAGTCTCTTAAAAGACCCTATCGTTTCCGCCTCCACCAACGCCACCAGCAGCCCATTCCACACACTCACTACTCTCTGCATAAAAACTTTCCCCTGACATCTCCTCTGTACCTACCTCCAAGCACGTTAAAACTATGCCCTCTCGTGCTAGCCTTTTCAACCCTGGGAAGAAACATCTGACTATCCACACGATCAATGCCTCTTATTATCTTGGACACCTCTATCAGGTCACTTCTCATCCTCCGTCACTCCAAGGAGAAAAAGCTGAATTCACTCAACCTATTCTCATAAGGCATGCTCCCCAATCCAAGCAACATCCTTGTAAATCTCCTCTGCACCATTTCTATGGTTTCCACATCCTTCCTGTAGTGAGGCAACCAGAATTGAGCACAGTACTCCATGTGGACTCTGACCAGGGTCCTATATAGCTGCAACATTACCTCTCGGCTCTTAAACTCAATCCCACGATTGATGAAGGCCAATGCATTGTATGCCTTCTTAACCACAGAGTCAACCTGCAAAGCAGTTTTGAGTGTCCTATAGACTCTGACCCCAAGATCTCTCTGATCCCCCACACTGCCAAGGGTCTTACCATTAATGCTATATTCTGCCATCATATTTGACCTACCAAAATGAACCACTTAACACTTATCTGTGTTGAACTCCATCTGCCACTTCTCAGCCCAGTTTTGTATCCTGTCAATGTCCTGCTGTAACCTCTGACAGCCCTCATCACTATCCACAACAGCCCCAGCCTTTGTGTCATCAGCAAATTTACTAACTCATCCCTCCACTTCCTCATGCAGGTCATTTATAAAAATCACTAAGAGTAGGGGCCCCAGAACAGATCCCTGAGGCACACCACTGGTCACCGACCTCCATGCAGAATATGATCCCTCTACAACCACTCTTTACCTTGTGTGGGCAAGCCAGTTCTGGATCCACAAAGCAATATCCCCTTGGATCCCATGCCTCCTTACTTTCTCAATAAGCCGAGCATGGGGTACCTTATCAAATGCCTTGCTGAAATCCATATACACTAAATCTACCTCATCCTCTGTAATTTTTATTGGATCCTTGAAATTGATGTGACTTCGCCTCGCTTCTATAGACTCTGTGACCAATACTTGAGTAAATACTGATGCAAAAAAATCATTTAAGATCTCCCTCATCTGTTTTGGCTCCACACATGGATTTCCATTTTGATTTTCCAAAGGACCACTTTTGTTCCTTACAATATCTGTATAATCCCTTAGGATTCTCCTTCACCTTGTTTGCTATGGCAACCTCATGCCTTCTTTTAGTCCTTGTGATTTCTTTCTTAAGTGTTCTCTTGCATTTCTTAAACTCCATAAGCACCTCATTTGTTCCTACCTGCCTGTGCTTGCTATGCAGATCCATATTTTTTTTTAACCAGGGCCTCAATATCTCTTGAAAACCATGGTTCCCCAAACCGGTTTTGTTTGCCATTTATTCTGACAGGCACATATAAACTTCGTACTTTTAAAATTTCACTTTAAAAGGCCTCCCATTTACCAAGTACATCTTTGCCAGAAAACAGCCTGTCCCAATCCACACTTGCCTTTCTGATACCACCAAAATTGGCCTTTCTCCAATTTAGATCTAAAATTGCAGACCAGATCTGTCTTTTTCCATATTTACTTTGAAACTGTTGGCATTATGATCACTGGATGCAAAGTGTTCCCCTACAGAATCTTCTGTCACCTGCCCCGTATCATCCCCTATCACCCACTCTCTCATTGGGACTTGTATGTATTGATTACGGAAACTTTCCAAAAATATTTGACAAATTCTATCCCATCTAGTCCTCTTACAGCATGAGAGTCCCACTCAATATGTGGAAAGTTCAAATCACCTACTATTACAACCTTATGTTTCTTTCAACAGTCTGTGAACTTCCTACAAATTTGTTCCTCAAAGTTGATACTTTGGATTTCCAGCATCTGAAAAATCTCTTAAAATATGCTGCCTGGGTCTTCTTGGCTGTTGTCTTCCATTACCTTAACGGAAAACCTGAAAGCAAGTAGTTTTATAAGAAGCGTGCGCATATTCACACTGCCTCATGACCTTTGTGTTCATTCAAATGATGGAGATATTAATGGCACAGTTGGAAATGTACACAGAATCACTGATGGCAAGACACTAGATGAGAAGGACATTATCAGAAAATATCTGATACGTTTGATGCAAAGCAGAACCTACAGTTATAGCTGTAATAGTCTTTCCTGACACCACTGAAAAACTGAGGGTTGAGGTGGCAAGATGGACATTGGAAAAGATTCTGTGGCTGAAGAGCCATTTGTTCTAGAGTTGTGGCTGTGCAGGTCAATCAATCTCAGCATAAGCTCAGACACAGAGAAGATTGGAAAGTAGAATCTCCCAGAAATCAAATACATCAGCCCAGCAGATATTACGATGACTCTGTTTGGTAAGGCAGAATAGCTAAGCAGAAGAGTGGGACTGTCATGTGTGAGTTTGGGAAAGGAGTCATTTGTGTTTTAAGGGTGCCAAATGTCTTAACTCTAAAATGTCTAGTTGTTCCAATGTTTTGGCAATTCATCTGCTCTTTCCTTGTTTTGATGGATGTTCTCAGCAAGCTCCTGCATTTTCTACCTCTCCATAGTACACAGATGAAGCCAGGATGTGTTACTCAAGCCAGAGTCATAGAGCAGAGAAACATGCCCTTTAGATCACTGAGTATTCACCATCCACCAAAGACCCGGTTACCCTATTTCAACACCAATTCCATTTTGTTCTCCCATATTCCTATCAGGTTACCCAAGATTCTGTCAGTAGCTAAATTAAGTTATCTTTCATGATATGGTCCATTATGCTCCCTATACATGTGCATAGAACCCTTCAGAATGCTATGCAGGAGGGACGGGCTAAATGTTTCTTAGAGTAAGTTAAAAAGTTGGTACATCTGGGTCAAAGGGGCTGTACTGTCCTGTGGTCTTCTATGTTCTGTCACAAAATATCTTATGATCATGCCATGTTTGTTCTGTCCAAATACTGAACAGATATTTCTGCATATGTACATACTCAGGAAGCAGTTATTGTCTATTAAGTACCATAATCATTTCCTAGATCACTTGTGAGAAGTAGTTAACTGATGTGTATGTTGCAGCTGGGTTCCAATAGACAATAATCTTAGCATAATTTTACATTGCAATCTCAAACTTTATCACTATTCGTATCAATAAATTTAATGGCGTTAGTTTGAAAACTGGTTCTTACTTATATCAATGGTTATTAAGTAAACCATAAATCCTTTGATTATGTCTCTCTCCTTAACAGAGTGATGTTCTGACTGGAGTATAGATTCAGATTTTTTAAACCTTTTTCCTGCTCCCCATCTTCATCATTTATTGGGACTAAAATGCTACTTTGCAGTTACATGACCAATAAGCTCTCATGGCAACAGGCCCTATGGTCCACCGAATGGTCAAAGGTCAACAAACCACCCATTTATATTAATCCCACGTTCACATCAACTCCTTCCAAATTCCACCACTCACCAATAATGGCCAATGAACCTACCACCTTTCAGGATTTTGGTACGTGGGAGGATAATGGATCATCCAGAAGAAATCCACGCAGTCATAGGAGAACATGCAAACTCCACATAGACAGCACCCATTCTCTGGCAGCATGAAAGGGACAGTAACTTACTGGGAACAAGCTCTCATTTTCCTTTGCATGCAACTACTTCTTAAAGAGAAGATATATCCTCAATCTGTCTTTCTGAGTGGCAGAACAACCTTGAATGTGACAGTTTTAACTGAGAAAAGTATTGTGCATTTACAGAGGGTCCAGGCAATTTTTCTTTATCTACCCTACTGAATCCCTTCTCTCTTTTAACGATTCCTATCTACTCACTCTTCAGCCACCTCTTTTCGGGCAACCCCTCGGCTTGAGACTGTAGTCTTTTGTTCTATAAGATCCTACTTGGAGGGAGAAGGGTCTTTCAGCACAATGTGTCAATTCCCCTTAAAAGTTTTGTATGTTTCAACCTGGTCCACCTGTTTCCTCATTTCATCCTCGGAAAACGTTTGGTGTCCCTTGTCTGCCCATTTAGGCCTTGAGTGAACAAGCCATAATTCACAGCGCCTTTGATCTTTGCTATGAGTTATAGTCCATCCTTGTCAGTTTTGTAAATACTCGTTTCTTTATGGCAACAGCAGAGTGGTTCAAAGTACCACAGTAAATAAAAAAGAAGCTGCCAGAAACAGTGTCCGGGTTAGGCAGCACCTACAGAGCGAAAAACCAAGTCAGTGTTACAGATTCTAAAACATTTTTCGAAAATAGTAGGATTTGTCATTGCAAGTGAGCTCTCATATTCAATTGGCTATATTTACACTTAAAGAGAAGTGCATCTCCATCAAGATAAGGTGTTATACTTAAATGCACGCAGCATAAGGAATAAGGTGGATGATCTTGTCGTACAGCTACAGATTGGCAGGTATGATATTGTGGCCATCACTGAGACGTGGCTGAAGGATGCATGTCTCTGGGAGCTGAATGTCCGAGGATACACTGTGTATCGGAAGGATAGGCAGGTAGTCAGAGGGGGTGGCGTGGCTTTATTGGTAAGAAATGATATTAAATCATTAGGAAGAGGTGACATAGGATCGGAAGGTGCAGAACCTTTATGGGTTGAGCTAAGAAATCGCAGGTGTAAAAGGACCCTGATGGCAGTTATATACAGGCCTCCTAACAGCAGCAGTGATATGGACTGCAAATTACAACAGGAAATAGAAAAGGCTTGTCAGAAGGGCAGTGTTATGATAATTGTGGGGGATTTTAACATGCGAGTAGATTGGGAAAATCAGGTCGGCACTGGATCTCAAGAGAGAGAATTTGTAGAATGCCTACAAGATGGCTTTTTAGAACAGCTTGTTGTTGAGCCCACTAGGGGATCGGCTGTACTGGATTGGGTATTGTGTAATGAACCGGAGGTGATCAGAGAGATTGAGGTGAAAGAACCCTTAGGAGACAGTGATCATAATATGTTTGAGTTCACTGTGAAATTTGAGAAAGAGAAGCGAAAATCCGAAGTGTAGGTATTTCAGTGGAGTAAAGGAAATTACAATGACATGAGAGAGGAACTGGCCAAAGTAGACTGGAAAGGGACACTAGCGGGAAGGACGGCAGAGCAGCAGTGGCTGGAGTTTATGCGAGAAGTGAGGCAGGTGCAAGACAGATATATTCCAAAAAGAGGAAATTTTCGAATGGAAAAAGGATGCAACCGTGGCTGACAAGAGAAGTCAAAGCAAAGGAGAGAGCATACAAGGAAGCAAAAATTAGTGGGAAGACAGAGGATTGGGAAGTTTTTCAAAGCTTACAAAAGGAAACTAAGAAGGTCATTAAGAGGGAAAAGATGAACTATGAAAGGAAACTAGCAAATAATGTCAAAGAGGATACTAAAAGCTTTTTCAAGTATATAAAGAGTAAAAGACAGGTGAGAGTAGATATAGGACCGATAGAAAATGACGCTGGAGAAATTGTAATGAGAGATAAGGAGATGGGAGAGGAACTGAACGAGTATTTTGCATCAGTCTTTACTGAGGGAGACATCAGCAGTATACCGGATATTCAAGGGTGTCAGGGAAGAGAAGTGTGTGAAGTCACAATTACGACAGAGAAAGTACTCAGGAAGCTGAATAGTCTAAGGGTAGATAAATCTCCCAGACCAGATGGAATGCACCCACGTGTTCTGAAGGAAGTAGCTGTGGAAATTGCGGAGGCATTAGCAATGACTTTCAAAAGTCAATAGATTCTGGCCTGGTTCCGGAGGACTGGAGGATTGCAAATGTCACTCCACTATTTAAGGAGGGCGCAAGGAAGCAAAAAGGAAATTATAGACCAGTTAGCTTGACATCGGAGGTTGGGAAGTTGTTGGAGTCGATTGTCAAGGATGAGGTTACGGAGTACCTGGAGGCATATGACAAGATAGGCAGAACTCAGCATGGTTTCCTTAAAGGAAAATCCTGCCTGACAAACCTATTACAATTTTTTGAGGAAATTACCAGTAGGCTAGACAAGGGAGATGCAGTGGATGTTGCTTGGATTTTCAGAAGGCCTTTGACAAGGTGCTGCACATGAGGCTGCTAAATAAGGTAAGAGCCCATGGAATTATGGGAAAGTTACATACGTGGATAGAGCGTGGGCTGATTGGTAGGAAACAGAGAGAGGGAATAAAGGGATCCCATTCTGGTTGGCTGCCGGTTACCAGTGGTGTTCCACAGGGGTCCATGTTGGGGCCGCTTCTTTTTACGTTGTACATCAACGATTTGGATTATGGAATAGATGGCTTTGTGGCTAAGCTTGCTGATGACACAAAGATAGGTGGAGGGGCCAGTAGTGCTGAGGAAACAAAGAGTCTGCAAAGCGACTTGGATAGATTGGGAGAATGGACAAAGAAGTGGCAAATGAAATACAATGTTGGAAAGTGTATGGTTATGCACTTTGGCAGAAGAAATAAATGGGCAGACTATTATTTAAATGGGGAGAGAATTCAAAGTTCTGAGATGCAACAGGACTTGGGAGTCCTCGTGCAGGATACCCTTAAGGTTAACCTCCAAGTTGAGTCAGTGGTGAAGAAGGCAAATGCAATATTGGCATTCATTTCTGGAGGAATAGAGTATAGGAGCAGGGATGTGATGTTGAGGCTCTATAAGGCACTGGTGAGACCTCACTTGGAGTACTGTGGGCAGTTTTGGGCTCCTTATTTAAGAAAGAATGTGCTGACATTGGAGGGGGTTCAGAGTAGATTCACTAGAATGATTCTGGGAATGAGAGGGTTAACATATGAGAAACGTTTGTCCGCTCTTGGACTGTACTCCTTGGAGTTTAGAAGAATGAGGGGGGACCTCATAGAAACATTTTGAATGTTGAAAGACTTGAATACAGTGGATGTGGCAAAATTGTTTCCCATTGTGGGGGAGTGTTGTACAAGAGGGCATGACAAGTATTGAAGGGCGCCCATTCAGAACAGAGATACAAAGAAATTTTTTTCGCCAGAGGGTGGTGAATCTGTGGAATTTGTTGCATGGGTGGCAGTGGAGGCCAAGTCATTGGGTGTACTTAAGGCAGAGATTGATCGGTATCTGAGTAGCCAGGGCATCAAAGGTTATGGTGAGAAGGTGGGGGAGTGAGACTAAATGGGAGAATGGATCAGCTGATGATGAAATGGTGGAGCAGACTCGATGGGCTGAATGGCTGACTTCTGCTCCTTTGTCTTATGGTCTTAGATTTCCAAGAGACCAGAGAAATTTTGAACGGTGTAGCTTTCCTGAAGAAAAATGTAGTGTGTGCAGTCCATGCACCTTGCACATGGTACAAATGGGTCACTGCAATTTCTTTCACATTGTTTCTCAGGTCGGAGAGATTAGGGAAATGTTATTAATTTCCTCTGTCACCTCTTTCCAGACATCTGTGATTCTACATTTGCTGGAGGGTAGGCCCTGCCACAGAAACATTCACCCATAGCTGTTTTCAGTCATTTTGACAGTTATTACCACCTCTCCTTTCAGGGTGAGTAAACTTCCATTAAATAAAGCTGGTAGTTAAAAGGAGCTAGTCAGCTTGCAGGTCTGACTGTTTTCATCTATTTTCTATGTGCAGGAAATCAAGATAAATTAAGTGTGGCTGACTGTAAAAAGCAGCCATGCACAAATTCACATAATATGCATTAACCAGACCATTAGGTCAAGAGTTGGAACTATATTTTAAATGAATTTTGTATGGCATCTTCTAAAATGAGCAACAACTGCCTACATTTACTGTCAAGTTTTCCCAATATGAATTGCTATGTCCATATTTATACTGCAAACAACCTACATAAATATATTGACTTAGAATCTGAAATTAGAACTAATAGTGAGACTGTGGAAGAGAGCTGACATTAACCTCTGAGGTATGTGAGGGCACAGTTAGAAGCACAAATCCAGAGCTGCTGTTAGGAACTCCATGCTGTTAGGAACTCCATACTGCTCCATAGGGTACACTGCTGCAGCCATTTTAGAGCAGGCAACAATCGACTCTGGGCTGAAAGGCATGTTTCTGTACCATATCTCTCTACAACTTTATAAATGAGACTAATAACAGGTATTTTCAAATTATTTCTACTCATAGCACATTGTAACTTCTATCTAAGATGAACCACTGCAATGTTCTGTGGGCTATGTACAATATTTCTTTTGAATTACTCTCTGCAATCTGCAGCATAAAATTTTCCTTTAAGCAATATACTTCTAAATCAACTTAATGATCTATAGATTTCACGATCTTCTGAAGGACTCAATAGACCAAGCAGGTAAGGTACACTTAAGCAAACATGAGTTTATTGCCATGGCTGGAAGCAGCCAGGTTGAAATGCAGAGAGATGAGGCTCCCTCTACCCAGCATCTTATTAGCAAACGTGCAGTCGCTGGAGAACAAAATTGAGGAATTGAGGGCAGGATTGCTGTATCAGAGAGAAATGAGGGATTGTTGTGTTCTATGTTTGAACGAGACGTGGCTTTCTCCCAGATGCAGTGATCTGACCTGAAGTCTTCTCAATTATAGAATGGACCGAACTTCTGATTCAGAAAAAGGTGGGGGTGTGTGCTTCATGATAGACTCTTGGTGATGCTCCGACCTGGCGGTTTATTGAACTCATGTTCCCCTGACCTTAAACACCCAATGGTCAAGTGCCATCTGTTCTATTTACCTAGGGAGTTCTCTTCCATATTCCTGACCACAGTTTATATACCACCAGTGGCCAATTATAAACGCTTGAGATACTGCATGATGCCATCTCCAAACAAGAAACAGTCCATCCCGACACACGTCAAATCATAGTTGGGGACTTCAATCCGGCTTGTTTGACAAAAATCCCGCCCAATTACATCAATATATAACCTGCGGCACCAAAAGGCCTAATGCACTAGCACTGTTGTACTAAGATAAGGAATGCCTTCTGTTCCTTGCCCAGACTGCATTTTGATAAATCTGATCACTTGCCTCTGCTCCTACCTGCATACAGGTAGAGGCTAAAGTGCAAAGCTCCAGAGATAAGGACAACAAAGAGGTGGTTGTGGGATTGCTTTGAGTTGGACTGGGCCATATTCAAGGTCTCATCTGTGGATCTGAATGAATACACCATGATTGTCACAGACTTTATTAAAACAGTCGTAATTGTGTGTGTCTCCATAAAATCATTCAGAGCCTTGCCCAACGAGAAGCCCTGTTGAACCCTAAAATCCGCAATCTGCTGGAGGCTGTATCGCCCAGTATTACTTACATCTATTGTGATGAGGTGTTTTGAGAGATTGGTGATGAAACGTATCAACTCATGCCTGAGAAGCGACTTGGATCCCTACAGTTTGCCCAATAGAGCAACAGGTCCGCTGCAGATGCTATCTCATTGGCTCTTTATTCAACCCTGGAACATCTGGACAGCAAAGAAGCATACAGCAGAATGCTCTTTATTGACTACAGCTCAGTATTCAATACCATTATCCCCTCAAAACTAATCAATAAACTTCAACACCTTGGCATCAATACCTCCTTGTGCATTTGGATCCTTGATTTGTTTACCTGCAGACCCCAGTCAGTCTGGAACAACCACAACTTTTCCTCCATGATCTCTAACAGCACAGGGGCACCACAAGGCTGCGCGCTTATCCCCATGCTCTTCTTGCTTTACACTTATGACTGTGTGACTAAGCACAGCTCAAATGCCATACAATGGTGCTCTAAAGTTTGTGAATCCTGTAGAATTCTCTCTATTTCTGGATAAAAATGACATAAAGTGTGATCAGATCTTCGTGCTAGTCCTAAAGCTAGATAAAAAGAATCCAATTAAATAAACAACACAAAATCATGACGCTTACTCATTTATTTATTGAGAAAAATGATCCTATATTATATGTATTTGTTGGAAAAAGTACGTGAACCTCTGGGATAATGCCTTCTACAAAAGCTATTTGGAGCTTTCCAATCAATGACATGAGAATGGAGGTGTGGGTTGTAGAAGTGCCCTGCCCTATATAAAAGATGCACCGTCAGTTTACTGACAAAGCCTGCTATTCTCAAGAAAGATCTGTTTATTTGCACCGTGCCTCAATCAAAACAACTTTCAGAGGAGCTTCGAAGAAGAGTTGAAGAGATGCATGAAGCTGGAAAAAACTACAAATGTATTTCTGAAGACCTGCGTGTTCATCAGTCCTCAGTAAGAGAAATTGTCAACAAATGAATACTCAGTCCTATTGCTACTGTCCCTAGGAGTGGGCATCCTGCAAAGATCACACCAAGAGGACAACATGCAATGTTGAAGGAGATAAAAAAGAACCCAAAGGGAACAGCAAAAGACCTGCAAAAAGCTCTAGAACTTGCTAAAGTCTCTGTTCATGTGTCCACTGTAAGAAAACACTGAAAAAGAATGGCGTTCATGGAAGGACACCACGGAGGAAACCATTGCTCTCCAAAAAATATTGCTGCATGGCTGGAGTTTACAAAAGACAATTTTCCCAATCCCCTTGCATACTGAAGTCCTCCATTACAATTGTTACATTCCCCTTATTACATGCCTTTTCCAGATCTCTTTGCAATCTCAACTCCACATATTAGCTAATTTTTGGAGGCCTATATATGATTCCCATAATGTTTTTTTTTTACTGTTGTAGTTTCTTAGCTCCAACCACAAAAATTGAACAATCTCTGACCCAATGTCAACTCTTTTTAAAGATGTAATTCCATCTCTTATCAACAGAGCCTTCCTGCCTGTCCTTTCAATACAAAGTATATCCTTTGATGTTATGCTCCCAAGTATGGCTTTCTTTCAGCCGCAACTCAGCGATGCCCACAACATCATACCAATCACTGTCCAATTGCACCACAAGTTTGTCCACTTTATTTCGAATACTATGTGCATTTAAATATAGCACCTTCAGTCCCGTATTATTCATCCTTTAGAATTTTGCCTCTGTGGTACAATTTAACTCTTTGCTCAGTCTGCATTTGTACCCAATCATTGGCTTATCCTTCCTTACATTCATGTTACATCCATCATCTACTTGTAAATTTGCTCGCTCATTCTCAGCTCTATCATACTTGTTCACAGCCCCCTGCCATATTAGTTAAAATTACTCCCAACTGCTATAGTAAACCTGCCCACAAGAATATTGATCCCCCTTGGATTTAAGTGCAACCAGTCCCTTATGTATAGATTACACTTGCCCCTTCAACCTTTGGTTGGCACACCAGTTACTTAAAGCAAATGTTCACATACTTTTTCCAACAAATACATATAATATTGGATCATTTTTCTCAATAAATAAATGAACAAGCATAATGATTTTTGTGTTACTTATTTAATTGGGTTCTCTTTAGAGCTTACATGAAGATCTGATCACATTTTAGGTCATATTTATGCAGAAATAAAAAAAAATCTACAGGCTTCACAAACTTTCTGGTACCACTGTATTCAAGTTGGTCATGATACCACTGTTGTGGGCAAATAAAAAGTGGTGATGAATCAGCATATAGGAGAGAAATTGAAAATCTGGCTGAAGGGTGCCACAACAACAACCTCTCATTCAATGTCAGCAAGACCGAGGGCTGATTATTGACTTCAGAAGGAGGAAACCAGCGGTCCAAGAGCCGGTTCTCATCAGACAATCAGAGGTGAAGGAAGTCACTAACTTTAATTTCCTTGGTGTTATCATTTCGGAGGACTGACTGGCATCCAGCACGTCAGTGCAATTATGAAGAAAGCGCTGTGGCATCTCTATTTCCTTTGGAGCTTGTGAAGATTCAGTATGACATCTAAAACTTCTATAGATGTGTACCGAAAAGTATATTGACCGCGTACATCACAGTTTGAGCATGTAGATATTAAGAAATAGGATGTGCTGGAGCTTTTCGAAAGCAACAAGTTGGGTAAGTCCCCCAGGCTACTGTGGGAGGCGAGGGAGGAGATTGCTGAGCCTCTGGCGATGATCTTTGCATCATCAATGGGGATGGGAGAGGTTCCGGAGGATTGGAGGGTTGCCGATGTTATTCCCTTATTCAAGAAAGAGAGTAGAGATAGCCCAGGAAACTATAGACCAGTGAGTCTTACTTCAGTGGTTGGTAAGTTGATGGAGAAGATCCCAAGAGGCAGGATTTATGAACATTTGGAGAGGTATAATATGATTAGGAATAGTCAGCATGGCTTTGTCAAGGACAGGTCGTGCCTTATAAGTCTGATTGAATTTTTTGAGGATGTGACTAAACACATTGATAAAGGAAGAGCAGTAGATGTAGTGTATATGAATTTCAGCAAGGCATTTGATAAAGTACCCCATGCAAGGCTGATTGGGAAAGTAAGGAGACATGGGATCCAAGGGGACATTGCTTTGTGGATCCAGAGCTGGCTTGCCCACAGAAGGCAAAGAGTGGTTGTAGATGGGTCATATTCTGCATGGAGGTCGGTAACTAGTGGTGTGCCTCAGGGATCTGTTCTGGGACCCTAACTCTTCGTGATTTTTATAAATGACCTGGATGAGGAAGTGAAGGGATGGGTTCATAAGTTTGCTGATGACACAAAGGTTGGGGGTGTTGTGGATAGTGTGGAGGGCTGTCAGAGGTTACAGCAGGACATTGATAGGATGCAAAACTGGGCTGAGAAGTTGCAGATGGAGTTCAACCCAGATAAGTATGAGGTGGTTCATTTTGGTAGGTCAAATATGATGGCAGAATATAGTATTAATGTAAGACTCTTGGCAGTGTGGAGGATCAGAGGGATCTTGGGGTCCGAATCCATAGGACGCTCCAAGCAGCTGTGCAGGTTGACTCTGTGGTTAAGAAGGCATATGGTGTATTGGCCTTCATCAGTCATGGAATTGAATTTCGGAGCCGAGAGGTAATGTTGCAGCTATATAGGACCCTGGTCAGACCCGAGTTAGAGCGTCTGACCCCAGTTCTGGTCGCCTCACTACAGGAAGGATGTAGAAACCATAGAAAGGGTGCAGAGGAGATTTACAAGGATGTTGCCTGGATTGGGGAGCATGCCTTATGAAAACAGGTTGAGTGAACTCGGCCTTTTCTCCTTGGAGCAACGGAGGATGAGAGGTGACCTGATAGAGGTGATGACAGGCATTGATTGTGTGGATAGCTAGAGGCTTTTTCCCAGGGCTGAAATGGCTGACACATGAGGGCACAGGTTTAAGGTGCTGGGGAGTAGGTACAGAGGAGATGTCAGTGGTAAGTTTTTTATGCAGAGAATGGTGAGTGTGTGGAATGGGCTGCTGGCAACAGTGGTGGAGTTGGATACAATAGGGTCTTTTAAGAGGCTTTTGGATAGGTACATGGAGCTGAGAAAAATAGTGGGCTATGGGTAACCCTAGTAATTTCTAAGGTAGAGACATGTTCGGGCACAACTTTGTGGGCGAAAGGGCCTGTATTGTGCTGTAGGTTTTCTATGTTTCTATGTTTAGATATGTGATTGTGGAAGCAACATCGAAACAAGAGCTAAAAGGAGAATTCTCATGGGAAGATGCACCAGTGACTGAGCTGCAAACAACGGGAGTTCAAAGAAAATGTATTAATGCAAGTGAGGAAATTTTGAGTCTTACATATTAAAGGGAAATTTCTTTGTAAAATTCAATCATTTTGTTTATCTACTTGTTTTGTTGGTGGAAAGCAAACTTGCAACTACAGTTAATTGGGCAGCTAATTTACTTGTGGTCATCGGGTATGAAAGGGCAGATTTTGCAACATCATCAGTTGAAAATGGGATATTTAGGCAACAGTGAAAGGTGAGAAGGGAAGGTAATAGGGAATTTCTTTTAATAATATTTGTGAGGGATGATGTAGATGTTCATTTCGATGGAGATTAAAGATGGAAAGACACTGGTAGGAGAAGTGTATGGAACCCAAAGTTTGAATTTAATTTATTATGGAAGTACGAATGTCACCATATATTACCTTGAGATTCATTTCCTTGCGGGCATTTACTGTACAACAAAATAAATTAAAAGCTACACTCAAAGACGGACAAGCAATCAATGTGCAAAAGAAGACGAACTGTGCAAATACAGAAAAAAAATAAATACATGAATAAATAATACTGAGAACATGAGTTGTAGAGCCCATGAAAATTAATCCATAGGTTGAGGAATCAGTTCAGTGTTGAGCAATCACACTGTAGGAAAGGGTATATATAAAGGACAGTGAAAAATTCAGTTCATGTAGATTTGGTTACTAAAGTTGGAAAAAGCAGCTCAAAGAACAAATTCATAGGGTGTTTTCAGGATAGTTCTCCAGAGCAATACATTATATATCCAACTTGGGAATAGTCTATCTTGAGCTGTTCATGGATAATGAGGAAGGTTTAATAACTGACGTCATAGTAAAAAATTCACCAGGAAATAGTGACCATAACGTGATGGAATTTTGTACTCAACTTGACAGGAGCAAACCTGGGTCAGAAATAACTGAGTTTAAATTAAATAAAGAAAATTACAAAAGAATGAAAAAATATATAGCTGAAGGAGACTGAGACAATAGATTTGCAGGAAGGACAGTAAGCAAGCAATGACAACCATTTAAAGAGGTAATTCTTAACACTTGGCTTAAAGTTTATTCTTTTAAGGAAGGGAGATTCGAAGGGCAGGAATAACAAACCATATCTAACCAAGGAAATTAAGGAAGGAGTTAAGTGGAAAGAGAAAATGTATAAGGAGGTAAAAGTTAGCAGTGAACACAAAGATCAAGGTAAATTCCGATTCCAGCAAACGAGGATGAATAAAATAAAAGAGAGTTGAGAGAGAGATTCTAACTCTAATTCCCTTTGGCATTTGCCTCACCTTAGTATGCTGACCTGAATGCTGAGTTCTCAATCAATATCACAACATTCCTCCTCCCAGGCTTCTGTCCACTGTAACCTCTGCTTCCTCCAACTTTGAAATGTAGGTACAGTAGTGCATTCTGTAAAATGTTTATTTAACTCCTGATTGATAATACACGTAAGATTTTGCCCAGCATGCTGCCAGAACATGGGATCTTATTGCAACAAATAAAAAAAACAGTTGTACTTGAAAAATCGACAAGAATCCATTTTTTGTTCACAAATAAGATGAGCCTCTGTTCCTACACTGAGACTTTAGCAGTCGGATTGTCCACAGAAGGTACATGCAATGAAAACAGTATTGAAGGCAACAGTAATTCAAATAACCATGCATTCCAATAGCGGTGTGCATAAGAGCTTCTCTGAATTCAGAACACATCGAGCTGCGAAGTGATGGGCTACAGCAGCAGAAGGACCCAGAAATACACCCAGTGGCCATATAGAATAATACTTTGAACTAATCTGTATCATTGCTTCTATTTTTTCAGATCTTTAGATCTGTATCAATCTTGACTCTGCAGATGAATAAACAGGAAAGATGAAGAGCTGCTCTGCTAAGTAATATTGAAAGATTTCTATTAAGTTGCTATACATGCCTGAAGTTGATATTGTTATTTACTAATTAAATTCTAGCAACTAATCAAAAATAGGAACAATATAATTCAGAGGAAATTCTTACAAACCTCTCTTCAAGTTACTGTTATACAAGATCGAACTACCTTGCCTCTATTTTCTATTATCTGTGCCTGGAACAGGATGAGATTTTCAGAAGACATATTTTATTGGAACCCTGGAGCACATCCTCAGCGGCTGCACAAGGGCACTTGGTGAGGGACGGTACTGATGGAAGCATGATCGGGTCCTGAAGACCATCGCTGAAGCCATCAGCGCAGGAGTCGAGTGGGCGAAGTGGTCCCGACCCTCCAAGCAGACCATTGCCTTTGTCAGAGCTGGGGAGCAGCCAATACCTGCCAAAAGAACATCTGCAGGCATTCTGACCTCTGCAAGGGACTGGCAGCTGTTGGTGGACCTCGAAGGGCAGCTGCAGTTCCCCAACCATAACGCAGCCACCACCCTGCAACCAGATACTGTCCTTGTGTCTGAGTCTACTAACCAAGTGGTGCTGCTGGAGCTGACAGTCCCATGGGAAGATCGCTTGGAAGAGGCCTTTGAAAGGAAGCTCTCCAAGTACGCAGGACTGGTCAGCAACTGTCAGCAGGCTGGATGGAGAGCGAGGTGTCTCCCAGTGGAGGTTGGTTGTAGGGGATTTGCAGCCCGTTCCTTAGTTAGACCCTTCAGCAATTTGGGCATCGAGGGAGAGAGGAAGAGGAGAGCCATCCGCAGTACCACCGATGCGGCAGAGAGGGCCTCAAGATGGCTGTGGATCAAAAGAGGGGAGCCATGGAGTCATAAGTAGCTAGCTATCTGGACACAAGCTGGGGTCTGATCAGCCCCGGCTGGGTCACCTGGAGGAGGTTGTATGATGTTGAAAGACTTGAAACACCCGATGATTCCAGGAACATCACTGAAGATGTGTCCAGAAGCATCAATAGATGTATGTACACAGGTTGAATAACTCTCTTTTCCCCTAACAAATGTAAAAAAAATCAGATATTTCATTTTAAAACATACTTTCCCTTTATATTATCTGTTATTGCACTTTTTCTGAAGCTACTGTCTTTGAAAATATTTATTTCTAGCCTGCAAATAAGTACATTAGAAACATAATCACATTGAAGGTGATTCATTATGGAATAGTTTTATTATTTTAGGTAAATCTTCTTGGGCAAATTGTGTGCTATTCCCTCTTCAAATCTATAAAGAACTTTCAGCCAGAAGGCTTGAAGCTAATCAAGTCTTGGTTGAATTCTAAACTTTACTATTAATCTTTTCATGACACTTTCTCATGATTTCAGTCTCCTGCCTGTCAGTCGCAGACTCAATTTTATCCACCCTCTAATCTATAACCTCCTATCTATCTCTAATCTTTAGACCCTTCTCTCTCAGATGATCAAAAATCCTCCTCCTCACCAAACCTTGATCTCTTGGTCCATGTCCCTCATTAGCTTCTCCAGATATCTTAACATGATCTTGCTTGCTTTGTAGCCACATGAAATGAAAAACCAGCGGTGATCCTGGTTGCCTAGGTTGCTTAATGAGATAGTTTGGTGACAGCTCATTTAAAGAGACACTGCCTAATTTAGTTGTTTAATGGAAAATATATTAGGTTCAAATATTACACCCCTTAGTTTGGAAACTGAGATGCTGGTTTACACAGCTGAAACAAAATTTTGCTACCAGGCTAGGATAAAGTTCTAAACATGTATTGAGTAAAATAAAAGGGGTCTATTATTAGTAGTACGCAGTGCGGGGGTGAGGGGGTTGGTCACAAGCTGGGCTTGCTTCACACTGAAAAAGGAAACATAAATAGCATGTTTCAGCAAACTTACTGTGCTTAATTTGCATAAAGCTGAACAAGGCTCAAGTTAAATAATTCATTATCAAAATAAATTTATGTGAAAAGGCATCATATTTTTACAGCTATGGCTTTCTCACTATCTCCTGTGGCTTAATCTAATTTAACCAACACTGTGGAACGTACAGCATCTCACTGCTGATGCTGAACCGACTTTGCAGAATTTATGGGTAATTCAGCTGCTTCCTTCCTATCTTCCTTTCTACCTCTGACCTAGTAAGCCTCCAGAGCATGATCAAACTTCCCCTCTGGCAGTGAGTACAAAGAAGCTTTAAGATTAGAGATGACAAGAGGAATAAGTGTTAATATATAGAATCACAGAATGGTTACGCTGTGACTTGGAAAACCTATCAAATATGTTATAGTTTTGTTCCTGCTATAAAGCAGAAATCACCAAAATATTCATATCTTTAAAAAAATCTCCTTCTTTCAAAGTTAATTTTTTTGCAGTGCTTGCAGAAGTACCAGAATACAACTTGCTATGTATTGGGAAGTAATAAACTGTCACTTCAGGACTATCCAAAGTGCTTACAGTTATGTTACTTCTGAAGAATATTTTCCAGCAGGAGGATGACTAATTAAAAGATCAGCACTTATGGTAATGAAGAAAGCCTAACATGGACTGTAAATATATTTTTCTTGTTTTTTTCTAAAGGTTGCCATGCAAATTGCTGTTCTAATTATAGTTGTTTTTCTCATTATAGAAAACTCATTCTTCCTTGAAGCTTAAACTCTGAAATTTCAGAGAGTTAGTGCTTATGATTCCAAGGACTTTGTGTACGGGATCTGAAAGATCAATTTTATAGTAATTTCACCCAGTGAAGAGCTGGAAGACTCAGCTGACTGGAAACTGGTAGAAAAGAAGCTGCTGAGCTCAATATAAATTCCGCAACTGTCCACTTGCCACTCATTGCTCTATCTGTGTATTAATATGTGTAATTAAGACTTTATGTCATACTGTTTCTCCTCTGTATCTCTTCATATTCTCTGTTTCTTTTTCATAGTCTCCATATTAATATTTAGCAGGGATGCAATACTTCAAATATGGATATAGATATTAAGTATCTACTGTTTAGAATTTTATAAACTTAACAAAGGAAGTTACAATCCCATTCATCTCAGTGACTACTACCTGGTGGCACTTACGTCAACTGTAATGAATTATTTTGAGAGGTCGGTCATGTCGCGAATCAGCCTCTGTTGCAGAGATGACCAGGTCCACCTCAATTTGCCTATTGCAACAGCAGGTCAGCAGCAGATGCAATTATTCTCTGGCTCTCATAATTGGGCTGCTGTAAATTGACTACAGCGCAAGATTCAAGAACTGGTCCGCTGTACCTCTCTCTGCAACTGGATACTCAGTATTCTTATTAACAGGCCTCAGTTTGTACAATTGGTAATGACATCTCCTCCTCGCTAATCATTAACACAGGTCCACCTCAAAGCTACGTGCATGTCCACCCCACTCTACTGTCTATACACATGTCACTGTGTGGCTAAGTACATCTCCAATGCCATCTTCAAATCCACCAGTGACACTACCATTGTTGGATGAATCACAGGTGGCACCAAGTCAGCTTACAGGAGCAAGATAGGTGCTGCAAAAGCTTCTTGCTCAATGTCAGCAAGAGCTGATTATTGACTTGAAGAAGGGAAAGAAAGGTGAACATGTGTCAATCTGCATTGGGAAATTGGCAGTGGACTGTCAGCAGCTTAAAGTTACCAGGTGTTTACATATTGGATGACCAGTCCTGGAACAATCACATAGATGCAAATATAATGTCCTGGTTCAGATTTCTACTGCTATGTTGTGAGGTATTTTTATTTTGGTAGTTTTCTGCAAAAGCAGTGTGTCCTGCTAGTAAGGGTGTTTTGACTTCCAGTATGCATGTTGTGAAGAAAAAGCATTTCTGGATGTATATTGTATGCATTTCTCTGACATTAGATGTACCTTTGAAACCTTTGAAAACTTCAGCTAAAACTTGTAACTTTCTGGCTAGTGGGATTGCATAGAAGATTCTAGAGAGCTGGGAGAGATGAGATTTTTGAAGGACAGTAGTCTGGCTTGGGGTCTTTTGGCAGGAGCTGTGGAGTGGGGCACAAGGGAAGATGCCCACTGAATGTCATTCGAGGGAGAGACCCTGTTATGAGAAGTGCTTTGTGCAGATGAATAGTTCAAAGGAGGAAGTGTCATTGCTCTTGCGTTAGCCAGTTCATTCGAGATGGTCTTCAAGGGAAGTTCCATCTGGGACTGCTGTCTTTCATGCAGAATGTAGGTTCAGTGCATGAGTAAATCAATACACTCGACTACTCCAAAAATGAGCTCCAACATTTATGTGCACTTTGGACTGGTTTAACTGTAATGAGCCCTTTTATTTATAATTTTTCTTTTCCTGCTAACTGTTTAATAAAGTTGAAAAATTCTAAATATACTTCCTTTATAATTTTATGATCTGTCATTTCTTGGCGACCGATAATTTTGTACGGGCAGTATTTACAGAGCATTCGCTACAATCTATGTTCCTTAATCAGAACATCCCAACTTTCCTGTTTGATTGAACTCCAAATCATACCAACCCTAGATGTATATTGCTTATGGAAGGTAGCCTTTTCACCACCAAGTCATGTGGCTGTTAGCAGAGTTAGCTAACAAGCCAAGTTTGCATACGAGCCTTGGTGTGAGGGTCACAGTCATAAGCAAAGCATGCCAGTGCCCTTACTTTCGTAGGAGGTTAAGGAATTTTTGCTTGTCACCGAACACTCTTACAAGCTTCTACAGATGGAATGCTGAAAGTATCCTGACTAGTTACATCGTGGTCTGGTACAGCAATTTGAATGTAGGAAGTGGACTGTGCTCAGTGTATCATGGACACATCTCTTCCCACCATTGGAAGTATATATAGAGAGCACAGCCTCAAGGAGACAACATCAATCATTAAAGATTCCTACCATCTGGGTGATCCCATCTTTTTGCTGCTACCATTGTGCAGGAAGTACAGAAGCCTGAAGTCCCACATCTCCAGGTTCAAGAGCAACTACTTCTCTTCAACCGTTTGGTTCTTGAACTAATCAGAAGAATCCAAATCACTACAGTTTAGCAACAATATGAACACTTTAACCACTATGCACTAAAATGGTCTTATTTTTGCTCTATTTGTGTTCTCCTGTGCATATTATGTTTAATTTATGTGTTTCTTGTGAATGTTGCTTACATGATGCCATGAGCCTGTGATACTATTGCAAATAAGCTTTTCATTGCTCCTGTATATATAGTACATATACTTGTGCATCTGACAATAAACTCAACTTTGACATTGACTCCACCTTTGTCATCTCTACACTATCTGTTGCAAGCAGTCAACAATTTCTGTCCTGTACAGTTTGATTTAGTGAACATATTGTGTGGTGCCTCAAGTTTTGTAGCTCCATGAAAATGTTCCAATCACGTTGTATGCTTGAATACAGCTGCCATTTATCTTTGTATCCACAACGTGTCAATTCTCAGTTAGAAGCCACTTTTCAGTTTCTGTGCTGACAGCAAATTACTACAGGGATCAGAGCTGAAATTCTAACTTCTGCTTAAGTCGGGAGACTGTATCTCTTTTGGGCTTTGTAGTTGCAGAAGGAAATGTACTAGATATAAGATGTTATGTTGCTAAGTTTCTAGTGCTTAATTAAGTGCATAAATATTCTTCTACAGTGCCATCCTTGATTGTTTAGTGATTGGGTCACATTTCATGTCATTTGGTAATGAATAGAAAACAGCAGTGGTTTGTGTCAGGAGTACTTAATTGTCGATAGGATTGCCTCATTTTGATAGAATTGTGCCGTCATGTGGTTAGAGTGGGCTGAAAGCCCATGGCAAATGCCTGCAGTCCAAGATAGAGAAAATCTGCAGATGCTGGAAATCCGAGCAACACGCCCAAGATGCTGGAGGAACTCAGCAGGCCAGGCAGCATCTATGGGAAAAAGTACAGTCGATGGTTCGGAATGGAAAAATAAACAAGGAGTAGATTTGAAAGCTTGGGGGGGGGGAGGAGGGGAGAGAGAAACGTCAGGCGATAGGTGAAATTTGGAAGGGGAGGGATGAACAAAGAGCTAGGAAGTTGATTGGTGAAAGAGACAGAAGCCCATGGAAGAAAGAAGAAAGGGAGAGGAGGAGCACCAGAGGGAGGTGATGAGTGGACAAGGAGATGACATGAAAGAGGAACAAGGGGATGGGAAATGGTGAAGGGAGGGGTGGAGTGGAGGCATTACTGGAAGTTTGAGAAATTGATGTTCATACCATCAGATTGGAGGCTACCCAAAAGGAATACAAGGCATTGTTCCTCCAACCTAAGTGTGGCCTTATCCCAACAGTGGAGGAGGCCATGGATGGACATACTGGAATGGGATGGTAAGTGGAACTAAAATGGGTGTTTATGACCAATATGCCCACCCATTTTAATTCCACTTCCCATTTTGCAAAGCCAATTATAGCACAAATTTCAGGAGCTCCTAGCTAATAAACACTGCCACCACATAAAACACATCTTCAGCATTCAGGAAGCTTGACTGCACACAAGTGCTATTACCATTGTTGCAGGATGAAAGCATCACAGAACGTGACATCAGCCAAATTCACATCTCTGCTTGGAAACCAAGCTCTGTGTCCATGCCTCCTTCAGACAGTTTCCCCTCACACTATCAAATGGCATGTGTCTGAACATCATGGCCTTTATTATTCACATACTCCTCGTCCAAAGATCACTCTAGACAAGGTATTTAATACTATCTAACTGTTGTCAAATATCCATCTAACTAACTATCCAGCTATGGAGAAAACATCTAAAATGTACCGAGACAATGTCTAAAATGTGATGTCATAACAGAAGTACTATAAGCAAACACTTTCTTCCTGAAAGGCAGGAAATCAGCTATGACCACTGAGTATTTATTGTAGATTGATTCAGGCTCTTCAGTATCCACAATGCTGTCAGTGGTGGAATTCAAAAAACCTGAAACACTCATGTATAGTCTGTTAAATACAAAAAAATCAATTCCCGTATCACTCTAATTGAACAATCAACATATGTTAACTGAAACCCACTTTCCCAAGGGGATTTTCCTGCTAGCAGCCTAACGTGCTCCAAATAAAACTGGTACTCAATTTATTGAAGGTATCTAGCTGACGTGCTGACATTTTTATCAGCTGGGTTTCCTCACCTGCATATAAACCACATGGAAACACTAATAATTATTTCCCAGACCTTAAGGAGCATTCGAAGTGTGCATCTTCAATCCTGGTCTTCTGTTCCATGTAATGTTTAAAACATGTAAAAAAAACAGTATTGATTTTAATTGTATACTGACTAGAATCTCTGAAATCAACACATGATTTTCAGAAAGAACATTGTAGTTTGAATAAAGTTGTCTGGACTATCTGCTTTCCCTAAGATTTATAGTATGTTTTACAAGACACTGCCAATTCCTTTAGTGCATTTAAACCAGAATGGTTTCAATCCATAATGGTATTACAAATTCTGCTAATCTATAGGGACTCATTAATTAAGAACAAAGAGGGTTCATTTTGATGTCCAGGAACAATTTATGCCATTCCTTTTCTATAGTTTGACTGCAAAAAACTGATGTGTTTAAAGGAGTTTTTATTAGACTTTGGTGGTGTTCATGAAAAATAAAATATTCTCGTAGCAAACCAAAGAAGGAAATTTCCATGGGATTTCTCAGGACAATTCTTTGTAGAAAGATTTGTGTTGAGGTGTTTTTCTCATCTCCTTAACAAAGTTGAGGTGGTGAAGTAGATACAGGTGGAAGAAAGTCCTAGTCCGGTCTCCATATCATTATATGTGTTGAGTGTGTGGAGTAGTATGTAGCAAGTTAATTATTAATAGAATGATTTCCTCTCACAGTTCATGATGTTGCCTCAGCTACCATTGTTTATGATTGTCATCCTGATATTTGCAACTTTTTGGGAAGAATTTTTACCTTAACTTACTGTAAGGGTGTTCTTACATTTGAAGCTCAGATCCACGTGAAGATACTTAACTATTCTTCAGAATGATTCATTTCCTATCATCAACCAAGGTACATATGATTAACCAAAGCTGCAGAGTTGCTCTAGTATTATAAATCAATTATATTCTCTCTGGACAATGAATTTGCTCATCTTCTTTTTAAGAACAGACTGCTACCTGTTTTGACTCCAGCAGCTGTTTAAACCCCAAAAGACAATCCTTTTTAATGAAATCATCCATCAGCTGCTTGATTTTCATTGTCTGAGCTCTGCATTTAAATAGAAGCTTTAAGATGTCATTATAAATCAAGTGTGGAAGCTGTCTGTAATATACAGCAATCGTGATTTGTACTCAGGCTCCGCAAGTTTAGGACAAGAACTCTGTCCTGTGGAATCTTCACTGTCAGAACCATTTAATGGAGTTAGTCAGTTTTGCATAAATGCTTCTTGACTACATCTGCTGAGCTGCTTCTGTATACATGAACAAATTAAGAGGATATGCAAACTCCTGTGGAAGAACTCTACAAACATTACAAGGAAAAGCTAACATCAACTCTTTCTGTTAAGTGTTTCATGTGGGAGGCACTGAATATTCCAGAAGGAACTAAGTAAAGTTAGTCAGTGAATCCAAGAAAATTCCTGTCACTCTGAATGACTTACTTGTTCAATACTGAACATAATTACTTACATTTTAATATTTAGATTTATATAATTGTTTAACTTCAAAATAATTGACTTAATTAATTAATCAGAAAATGGAGCAAAATCCAAAATAATGATAGATTACACCAAAAAAGAAATGTTAAAAAATGCACACATAAATTCCAATGGAATCTCACTCATTTAGAGCAGCTCCTGATAGATTGCCTTATAGTAACCAAATCAGTGCATCAGTCTTCTCACAGACATTCCTCATGACAACCATATGACTATGGGTTACATGCAGGAAACAAAAGATGCAGGGAAGAGGAAGAGGAAGATGCCCATGGAAAGCAACATGCATGACTGGGTCAATGAGATTAATAACAGGATGGGGTAGAAACTAACCAGACCAGCCATAAGGAGATCCAGGCAGGAGATGACTATGATCATCATCAACAAGAATAATAATCCTTATTCAAAGGAGAAATACAGAAATAAGTGCTATAATCTCACACGATCTATATGCTGCAGGTAGACCTACAAAGAAGCAGGTAAGGGTAACTCCACCTGGTTATTAGATTAAGTTGGCGATAATGACAGGAGTGTGGAAAGAGTCACTTGTCTAGCACTGGGAACTATGTCGCTGCTGGTTTGTTAGGAGAAGTTTTGATACATAGATCTGGTTTGCCAATATCTACTTGCCAATGGGAGATGAAACTTGTATGAGTTTCACAACTTCATTCAGGAAGGATCGCCGGATTACTGGTATGCTTGCCTGACTAATATCTAAAGTGGGTACCATAGTCTGGGCATGTTTCAAACATTTTACATTGCAGGACCAGTGTCTCCCCTGATGTACTCATGCTTACAATGGATTAGCAACCAAATTGCTGCTATTTCTGCAAAAGTGATTTTGGAAGATAACAATGAAAAAAGAATTCACTTATCCCTAGTGAAATGATTTTACCTTAAGTTTGTAAGATTGTAATAAACTTACTGAGATAGCTGACACAGTGACAGCGTTTTCTTTCTCTTTGCGCCTCTTTGCTATCAGTGGTCAGGCTGTTGTTGGGGTTAGGACATAGAGCGAATATTACCTGCAGTGACTAACCTTCAGTTCTGAATTTGCATTGAAGATTAAATTTAAAAAGCAGCACAGAACAGTAAAATGCAGACCAGTTAGACCAAGAAAAAGGCACTTAACTAAATGCTACATATGCATGAATCTAACCAACGTCCCATTGGATTGAATTGAATTGAATTGACTTTATTTCTTACATCCTTCACATGCATGAGGAGTAAAAATCTTTACATTATGTCTCCAACTAAATGTGCAATGTGCAATTACAGTAATTTATAATAATTTATAATAAATAGAACAGTCAATGTACAAAAGAAATACACAAATCAGCATGAATGAATCAGTCTGATGGCCTGGTGGAAGAAGCTGTCCCGGAGCCTGTTGGTCCTGGCTTTTACGCTGCGTTTTCCGGATGCTAGCAACTGGAGTAGATAGTGATTGGGGTGGCTCAGGTCCCCAATGATCCTTCAGGCTCTTTACTCATACCTGTCATTGTAAATGTCCTGAATCATGGGAAGTTCACAACTACAGATGCGCTGGGCTGTCTGCACCATGTTCTGCAGAATCCTGCGATTAAGGGAAGTTCAGTTCCCATACCAGGCAGTGATGCAGCCAGTCAGGATGCTGTCAATTGTGCCCTTGTAGAAAGTTCTTAGGATTTGGGTTTTCAATTGCATGGATACAACAATAATTATTTTTTGTGTGATGGTGAGAAGATACAGCTCTACAATAAAAGCTTTTACAAAGAATGCTGATCTGTTTATATGGCATTTCATGTCAATAAGTTTACTTAACTTCATTGAACAGTGTACATAGGGATGCTTTAGAAATCTTGTTGAAATATCTAATCTAAAATCCCATCATGTGTATGTAATTCCATTCAATCTATTTCACACTTGAATCCAATGGAAATGAAATAACTCCATTGCACCTGTTGATAATGTGTTTTATCATTTGGAAAGTAATTCAGAATTGTGTCTTTGTAAGATTTTTAACAAGTATCAAATAGCTGACATGAGGAACTATTAGCCATTTTAAAGGTTCTAAAGAAAGGACTGAGTCAAGTTGTTACAAGTAGGATTGATAATGTTATTTTATAACATGCTTGTGAATTGTATAGCTCTATGAAAAATCAAAAATAATAGGAATAGATGCACCTCTTTCTCTTTCTTTGTCACTGTAGAACATGGACAGCACAGTACAGGCCCTTTGGCCCACAATGTTGTGCCAAAATTTAACCAACTCGAAGATAAATCTAACCTTTCTCTCCGTTTTCATCCTGCATTTTTAGGTGCCCTGTTAGTGTAGTGGCTAGCATATTGCTTTATGGTGCCAGCAATCCGAGTTCAATTCCTGTCACTGTCTGTAAGGCGTCGTACGTTCTCCCTGTGACCGCGTGTGTTTCCTCCAGGTGTTCATGTTTCCTCGCACAGTCCAAGGACATACTGATTGGTAGGTTAATTAGTCATTATAAATTGTCCATGACGAGGCTAGGGTTAAAATTTGGGGTTTTTGGGTGGTGTGACTCAAGGAGCTGGAAGGGCCTATTCTGTGCTGTTGAACAGAGAGATCTAAGGATACAAGTGTATAATAGGTGGGTTGCTGTGTGGATGCAGCTCAGTAGATTGGAAGGACATTTCTAGGGATTATTCTATAGTTACAGTATGTGAATATAACCAATATTAATTCAAACAAGAAAAAGGCTTAATTTCTTCTTGTAAATGTAAGTGAGTTCAGGAAGCTTGAAATTAGCCTTCAATATTTTGCAAATTGCAAGCAGTAAATTGAAGTTAAAATTACTAGCTGCTCCACAGTGGAAATGCAAATTGTACAGAAGATATGGAGAGTCTGCAGAGAGATATAGTTAGGTTAAGTGAGTGGGCAAGGGACTGGCAGATGGAATGGAGTAGGTTGTTGGTAAATGCAAGGTCATCCACTTTGGAAGGGAAAATGGAAGATCAGATTATTATTTAAATAGTAAAATATTGCAACATGCTGCTGTGCAGAGGGACTTGCAAGTGCTTGTGCATGAATCACAAAGGGTTGGTTTGCAGGTGCAGCAGACTATCAAGAAGGTAAAGGGAATGTTGGTCATTGCTAGAGAGATTGAATTTAAGAGCAGGGAGGTTATGCTGTGACTGTACAGGGTACTGGTGAGACCGCACCTGGAGTACTGTGTGTCGTTCTGGTCTCCTTACCTGAGGAAGGATATACTGGCTTTGCAGGCAGTGCAGAGGAGATTTACCGGGTTGATTTCAGAGTTGAGGGGTTAGACTATGAGAAGAGATGGAGTTGCCTGGGACTATACTGGCTGGAATTCAGAAGAATGAGAGGAGATCTTATAGAAACATATAAAATTATGAAAGAGATAGATAAGAAAGGGATAAATAAGAAAAGGCAGGAAAGTTGTTTCCACTGGTAGGAGTAAATTTAGGAGAGAAATGAGGAGGAACTGCTTTTCCCAGAGAGTGGTGAATCTCTGGAATTCTCTGCCCAATGAAACAATGGCGTCTACCTCAGTAAATATATTTAAGACAAGGTTGGATAGATTTTTGAGTAGTAGGAGAATTAAGGGTTATGGGGAAAAGGCAGGTAGGTGGAGATGAGTCCATGGCGAGATCAGCCATGATCTTATTGAATGGTGGAGCAGGCTCGATGGGCCAGATGGCCTACTCCTACTCCTATTTTTTATGTTCTTATGTTCTTATTTTCCAATATGATGCCTGCTTTGGCTGAACAAAGACTTCAATGTCTCTCTGGTGACTTAGTTCACAGTCACAATAGGCCTGTTATGCACTGTATCTCTAAATAAATGAATAAATGTGATTAACCAACAGAGTGTGTAGAAAAGATTCATAAGTGGTTTGCATGTAGCGAAGGGCTTGAGATACAAGGGGACATTTAATAGGCTGGGCCTGTTTTCCTTGAAGGGTATACATGAAAGGAAAAGAGAGGGCATATAAGGAAGCCTGAGCTAGTGGGAAGATAGAGGATTGGGAAGATTATAAAAACTTGCAGAAGGAAACTAAGAAAGTCATCAGGAAAGAAATGATGAGTTATGAAAGGGAGCTGGCGACTAATATCAAAGAGGATACTAAAAACTTTTTAAGTATATAAAGGGTAAAGGAGAGTTGAGGGTGGATATAGGACCAAAACAAAATGATGCTGGAGATATTTGTAATGAAAGATGCAGAGATGGCAGAGGAACTGAATGCATATTTTCATCAGTCTCCACAGTGGAAGATGTCTCCAGTATACCAGACATTCAAGAGTGTCAGGGAAGTGAAGTTTGTGCAATGAAAATTACGACTGAGGAGGTGCTCAGGAAGCTTAATGGTCTGAAGGTGAATAAGTCTGCTGGACCTGATGGGATGCACCCTTGATTTCTGGAGGAAGCAGCTGGAGAGATTGTGGAGACATTAATGATGATCTTTCAAGAATCGATGGATTCTGGCATTGTACCGGATGACTGGAAAATTGCAAATGTTACTCCACTATTTAAGAAGGGTGGGAGGCAGCAGAAAGAAAACTGTAGACTTGTTAGCTTGACATCAATGGTTGAAAAGTTGTTAGGAATGAGATTACAGAGTACCTGGAGGCATATGAAAAAATAGGCCAAAGCCAGCATGGTTTCCTGAAAGGAAAATCCTGCCTGACAAACCTTCTGACAAAAATTCTTTGAGGAAATTACAAGCAAGGTAGACAAAGGAATGCAGTAGATTTTCAGAAGGCCTTTGACAAGATGCCGTACATGAGGCTGTTTAGCAAGATCAGAGTCCATGGAATTACAGGGGAGTTACTAGCATGGGTGGAGCACTGGCAGGTCAGCAGAAAACAGAGAGTGGGAATAAAAGGATCCTATTCTGACTGGCTGCCGGTTATCAGTGGAGTTCCACAGGGATCGGTGTTGGGACCGCTGCTTTCTACAATGTATATCAATGATTTAGACCATGGTACTAATGGATTTGTGGCTAAATTTGCCGATGATACAAATATAAGTGGAGGAGTGGGTAGTGTTGAGGAAACAGAGCCTGCAGAGAGACTTAGATACTTTAGGGGAATGGGCAAAGAAGTGGCAAATGAAATACAATGTTGGAAAGTGTATGGTCATGCACTTTGGCGGAAGAAATAAACAAGCAAATTATTATTTAGATGGGTAGAGAATTCACAATGAAGAGATGCAAAGGGACTTGGGAGTCCTTGTGCAAGAAATCCAAAAGGTTAACCTCCAGGTTGAGTCGGTTATGAAGAAGACAAATGCAATGTTGGCATTCATTTCTAGAGGTATAGAATATAAGAGCAGGGATGTGATGTTGAGGCTCTAGAAGGCACTCATGAGACCACACTTGGAGTATTGTGTGCAATTTTGGGCTCCTTATTTTAGAAAGGATATACTTACATTGGAGAGGGTTCAGAGAAGATTCATAAGAATGATGCCAGGAATGAAAGTGTTACTGTACGAGGAACGTCTGGAAGCTCTTGGGCTGTATTCCCTGGAGTTCAGGAGAATAAGGGGGGATCTCATAGAAACATTCCGAATGTTAAAAGGCCTGAACAGATGAGATATGGCAAAGTAGGGGATTCTAGGACAAGAGGGCAGGACTTCAGGATTGAAGAATGTCCATTTAGAACAGAGATGCAGAGAAATTACTTTAGTCAGAAGGTGGTAAATCTGTGGAATTTGTTGCCACAAGCGGCTGTGGAGGCCAAGTCATTAAGGCAGAGATAGGTAGGTTCTTGATTTGCCAGGGCATCAAAAGGTATGGGGAGAAGGCAGGAGAGTGGGAAAGACTGGAAGAATTGGATCAGCCCATGATTGAATGGCAGAGCAGACTCTATGGGCCAAATGGCCCACTTCTGCTCCTATATCTTATGGTCTTATGGTCTTATAGAAGAAAGCTGAAAGATAACTTTATCCTTACGAAAAGGGATAACTTAAACCTTATTTAAAAGGGATAGAGAGGGGGGAAGGGGGGAGGGGTGGCATTACTGGTCAGGGATACTATTACAGCTACAGAAAGGATGGGTAATGTAGCAGGATCCTCTTTTAAGTCAGTGTGTGTGGAAGTCAGGAATAGGAAGGGAGCAGTTACTCTATTGGCAGTATTCCATTGGCCCCCTGGTGGCAGCAGACATACCGAGGAGCAGATTGGGAGGCAGATTTTGGAAGGGTGCAAAAATAACAGGGTTGTTATCATGGCTAACTTTAACTTCCCTAATATTGATTGGCACCTGATTAGTTCCAAGGGTTTGGATGGGGCAGAGTTTGTTAAGTGTGTCCAGGACGGATTCCTGTCAAAGTATGTTGAGAGGCCGACTCGGGGGAATGCCATAGTAGATCTAGTTTTAGGTAATGAACTGGGTCAGGTCACAGATCTTCCAGTGGGTGAGCATCTGGGGGACAGTGACCACTGCTCCCTGGCCTTTAGCATTATCATGGAAAAGGACAGAATCAGAGAGGACAGGAAAATTTTTAATTGGGGAAGGGCAAATTAAGAGGCTATAAGGCTAGAACTTGCGGGTGTGAATTGGGATGATGTTTTTGCAGGGAAATGTACTATGGACATGTGGTCGATGTTTAGGGATCTCTTGCAGGATGTTAGGGATAAATTTGTCCCAGTGAGGAAGATAAAGAATGGTAGGGTGAAGGAACCATGGGTGAAAAGTGAGGTGGACAATCTAGTCAGGTGGAAGAAGGCAGTATACATGAGGTTTAGGAAGCAAGGATCAAATGGGTCTATTGAGGAATATAGGGAAGCAAGAAAGGAGCTTAAGAAAGGGCTGAGAAGAGCAAGAAGGGGGCATGAGAAGGCCTTGGCGAGTAGGGTAAAGGAAAACCCCAAAGCATTCTTCAATTATGTGAAGAACAAAAGGATGACAGGAGTGAAGGTAGGACCAATTAGAGATAAAGGTGGGAAGATGTGCCTGGAGGCTGTGGAAGTGAGCGAGATCCTCAATGAATACTTCTTTTTGATATTCACCAATGAGAGGGAACTTGATGACGGTGAGGACTATATGAGTGAGGTTGTTGATATTAAGGGAGAGGAAGGGTTGGAGTTGTTAAAATACATTTGGACGGATAAGTCCCCGGGGCCTGACAGAATATTCCCCAGGCTGATCCACAAGGTGAGGGAAGAGATTGATGAGTCTCTGCCTAGGATCTTTATGTCGTCTTTGTCTACGGGAATGGTACTGGAGAATTGGAGGTAGGCGAATGTTGTCCCCTGTGCAAAAAAGGTAGTAGGGATAGTCCGGGTAATTATAGACCAGTGAGCCTTACGTCTGTGGTGGGAAAGCTGTTGGAGAAGTTTCATAGAGATAGGATCTATGGCCATTTAGAGAATCATGGTCTGATCAGGGACAGTCAGCATGGCTTTGTGAATGACAGATCGTGTCTAACAAGCCTGATAGAGTTCTTTGAAGAGGTGACCAAGCATAGAGATGAGGGTAATGCAGTGGATGTGATCTATATAGATTTTAGTAAGGCATTTGACAAGGTTCCACACGGTAGGCTTATTCAGAAAGCCAGAAGGCATGGGATCCAGGGAAGTTTGGCCAGGTGGATTCAGAATTTACTTGCCTGCAGAAGGCAGAGGGTCTTGGTGGAGGGAGTACATTCAGATTGGAGGGTTGTGACTAGTGGTGTCCCACAAGGATCTGTTCTGGGACCTTTGCTTTTCGTGATTTTTATTAGCGACCTGGATGTGGGGGTAGAAGGGTGGGTTGGCAAGTTTGCAAATGACACTAAGGTTGGTGGTGTTGTAGATAGTGTAGAGGATTGTCGAAGATTGCAGAGAATCATTGATGGGATGCAGAAGTGGGCTGAGAAGTGGCAGATGGAGTTCAACCCGGAGAAGCATGAGGTGGTACACTTTAGAAGGAAAAACTCCAAGGCAGAGTTCAAAGTAAATGGCAGGATACTTGGTAGTGTGGAGGAGCAGAGGAATCTGAGGGTACATGTCCACAGATCCCTGAAAGTTGTCTCACAGATAGATAGGGTAGTTAAGAAAGCTTATGGGGTGTTAGCTTTCATAAGTCGAAGGATAAAGTTTAAGAGGTAACGATGCAGCTCTATAAAACTCTGGTTAGGCCACACCTGGAGTACTCTGTCCAGTTCTGGTCGCATCACTATAGGAAGGATGTGGAAGCATTGGAAAGGGTACAGAGGAGATTTACCAGGATGCTGCCTCGTTTAGACGGTATGGATTATGATCAGAGATTAAGGGAGCTCGGGCTTTACTCTTTGGAGAGAAGGAGGATGAGAGGAGACATGACAGAAGTATACAGATATTAAGAGGAATAGATCGAGTTGATAGCCAGCACCTCTTCCCCAGGGCACTGCTGCTCAATACAAGAGGACATGGCTTCAAGGTAAGGGGTGGGAAGTTCAAGGGGGATATTAGAGGAAGGTTTTTTACTCAGAGAGTGGTTGGTGCGTGGAATGCACTGCCTGAGTCAGTGGTGGAGGCAGATACACTAGTGAAGTTTAAGAGACTACTAGACAGGTATATGGAGGAATTTAAGGTGGGGGCTTATATGGGAGGCAGGGTTTGAGGGTCGGCACAACATTGTGGGCCAAAGGGCCTGTAATGTGCTGCACTATTCTATGTTCTATGTTTAAAAAAAAGGGTACATGTGTATGGGGTCTTTCTTTTTTTGTATGTTAAATTTAAAATGGCTTCTTTGTTAAGTCATACTGGGGAACGCTTCTTTGTTATGTTAAATGCTGAGAAAGTCTGTAGCTAGACAGTTGCTTGGGTTAATACAGATAGCAGGGTGCTATTAGCCAATGGGTGGTCGTGTATCGTTTTGTTTTCGGATGATAATGCTGTATTATATGAATGGGGACGGGGTTTTTGGTGGGGAGTCGGAGGAGAGACGGGGAGGACGGTGGACGGGGTTTTGGCAGGGAGTCGGAGGAGAGACGAGGAGGATGGTGGACAGGGTTTTGCGGGGGAGTCGGAGGAGAGACGGGGAGTCAGAGGAGAGAAGGGGAGGACGGTGGACGGGGTTTTCGGGGGGAGTCGGAGGAGAGACGGGAAGGACGGCGGAAAAGCGGAAAGGCTCCGGTCGATCACTTCAGGTGGTCCCAAGCCGTGAGTCGACAGGATCCGGGTGGTCATCAGGAATCGATTGAGCTCCAACAGTTGCGCGCGAAGAATCGGACTTTGATAAGTCTTGGCGCCTTTTTTCATTACTTCCTTTTCTGTATCGAATTTATATTAATGTCATAGACTTAGTAATATCTATAAAGTGTACTTGGTAAAACGTACTGGGTGTGCTGGCTGATGATTGATGTTTGGGATTGATTCAGGCGGCAACCGACTCCGTGGGAAGCGTTGAGGCAGGTGCTGGGTGGGATTTCCCTTAGACGTATACAAGCCATATAATTGAGCATTACACATGGTTAGCCTTTTTACCCCAAGGTAAGGAAAAGCCACAAATCATAGAGCCTAAAACAGATAAGGTTGTCATAGCTGGTGGTGGGGGGTGGGGGAGGGGTGGTGAGCAGAGATAATCTCCCATGACCTATTAAATGCTCCCAATGGCATGTATGCTCAAAAAGCCTCTGATAACCAGGTCTAGCTCCTGGCCATCACATGTGGCTTAGCTACTAAGCTTGGTGGAATGCTTTCTACTGGCAGGAGAAGGGGCAAAGGTGGGTTACTGGTGCCTTATACACAGTCATTTTGGGCAGATGGGGCTCATTAGCTATGGTTGGCAGCTTGTCCATGAGAAGGAAAATTCTGATCTCAAACCTCTGCTCCCTTGTGGCTACATTCAGTCATGGGGAAGGCTTTGGGAGTAAACGCTGAGGAAAAATCTTGAGATTCAACGCTGACTGACAACACCTGCAGGCAAATCCTGCAATGCTGCTGGTGCCAGACTGCATTGGTCTCAGTTGTTCCTTTGGATTCATTAACTGCTTGGAGAGGTGCTACCAGCTGTATGGGCAACAGTTTGCTCTCTATATCCTGCTGCCTTGGCTTGCATATCATGTAGTCAGCTCGGGTATAACATCCATGGTGGAACTTGACCAATGGAAGGCCTTCTAAAACAGTTTAAGGTGAGAAGAGAGAGATTAAAGGGGACCTTAGGAGCAGGATGAACACACAGATGACTGTGGGTACACTGGAATGTGCTGGCAGAAAAACTAGTAGAGGGAGGTACAATTAGAATACTTAAGGACATTGATATGGATTAATGGACAGGAAAGGTTAAAATATGTATGGTCAAATGCAGGGAACTGGGACTATCTCTGGCACCTTGGTCAGCATGGACAAGTTGAGTTGAAGAACATTTTTCCTTGTAGTATAACTCTCTGACTCTAAACAGCTTTGAATTTGGTGAAACCATGCTAACTCATTAAAGAGTCATTGCCAGGAACCACTTCTCTCTTGCATCAATGGTAAAACCAAAGAAGTCAACTGTCTTTAGTTAATAGCAGTCTTCAATGACTCCTTTGAAATGATTATGTCAAGGCATATTCTGGAGTTAGGTTATATTACAAAATATTAACTTCGGTAAAATAACTTGAGCAACCAATCTTTAGACCTGAACGTGGATTGTAGATTAAATTTAATATGCAGCACTGGACAATAGTTTCCTGGAGCTGAGAGTGCAAAAGAAGCGTGAAAACTATGTGTATTCCAGACATCAGAAATTTTGAGAGGACGGGACATCAATTGGGTTCACAGTCCAAGTACAAAAGGCATCAGCAGGTGGCTACAGTGAAAGGGAGCTTTGCCCAGTGACCAGATAGCATTTGAGATTGATTAGCAAGAGCACATTAAAAGAAGGCAAGGTAAGCACAGCGACCTTAGTCAGAGTGGCCATCATCTGAGTAGATAGAGGCAGAGTGTTGACCTTGAGGCTTTATCTCTTCGAAACTTCCATGAAGAGAAAACAAAGGAAATTAAAGGTCAAGGTTAAGTTTTTTTTTTCCTTTTCATCTTTATCTCTTCTCAGCTAGGACAGTAGAGATGCCAAGCAGGATAGTGGAATGCTCCTCTTGTGGGATGGAATCATAGAATCATAGAAATCCCCAGCACATTACAGGCCCTTCAGCCCACAATGTTGTGCTGACCATGGAACCTACTGTAGAAGGAAGGAAGAAAAGGAAGGAATGTCGACTCAGACCATGAGAGGCCTGCGTCGGGCATTTTCATGCCTTACAAGGTGCAGATTGGAAGTCTGTGTGGTGCGCCACTCTTCGTACCGACTAGAGCAATGTGTGATTAAGTGCCTTGCTCAAGGGCACAAACACGCTGCCACAGCTGAGGCTCGAACTAGTGACCTTGAGATAACTACACGAATGCCTTAACCACTTGGCCATGTGCCCAACACTCTACTCTACTCTAGAAACTGCCTAGAATTTCCCTACTGCATAGCCCTCTATTTTCCTAAGCTGCATGTACCTATCTAAGAGTCTCTTAAAAGACCCTGTTGTTTCTGTCTCTACCACCATTGCTGGCAGTGCAATCCAACACCCACCACTTTCTGTGTGAATAACTTACCTCTGATATCCCCCTTGTACCTACTTCCAGTGGAGGAGATAAACATGAAGAAGGTATTGCAATCATCTTAGACAAAGAAACATCCAAGAGCCTGCCAGGATACTGGCATATCTCAGACAGAATGATGCTAATCAAACTAAAAGGACAACAAAACAACATCTCTATTATCCAAGTATATGGACCCACAATGGAAAGCTCAGGGGAAGAAATTGATGCCTTCTACCACTCCCAACACAAAGCACTAGAAGAATGCAAGTCACAAGTAGCCATCATAGTCATGGGCGACTTCAGTGCAAAAAGTTGGTGAGGGAAGAGAAGTCCATATTGTTGGAGACCAGGGATTGGGAGAAAGAAATGAAAGAGGAGAAAAGCTTATATCATGGTGTAAAACAAACAATCAGATAATGACCAACACTTGGTTTAAACAACATTCAAGAAAGAAATGGACATGGAGAAGCCCAGATGGGAACAACAAAAATCAAATCGACTACATAACAATCAATAACAGATTCAAAAACTCGATAACTCAATCTAAAACCTACCCTGGAGCAGACTGTGGGAGCGACCACATACCAATCATTTGCAAAATGAAAATAAAGATGAGAAAATTAAAGAAACCAAAAAGATCAGAACTTCTGGATTATCAACAACTACAAAACAACCCTCATCTGAAAACAGAATACACAATCAATGTGAAAAACCGTTTTCAATTGCTGCAGGATGAAGGAGGCAAATCTTCCTGGGACATATTGAAGGAATCCATGGTTGTAGCTGCAAAAGAAACCATCCCACGACAAGAACGGAAAAGTAAGAAGAAATGGATAACTGAAAATATAATACAATTGATACAACAAAAACAGACCATCAAACTAAGAAACAGCGAAGAATACAAACAACTTGATTAGACAATAAAAAGAAAATGCAGAGAAGCTAAAGACAGATGGCTAAATGAGAAATACTCAGAGATAGAAATGCTACAAACCCATAACCCTGGAACAAAGTTGATGCACAATAAGATTAAAGAACTAATGGGGAAATTACCTTACTCAGCAAGTGGATGCATCAAGGCAAATGGTGGCAGCTTAATTATGAACAAAGAGGAAAACCTAAACAGATGGACAGAATATATAAAAGAACTTTTTGAAGACCAAAGAGGAGAAAAACCGAACATAAAGAAGAATCTTGAAGGATCTAGCATTCTAAAATCAGAAATTCGAGCAGCCGTAAATAAAACAAAACATAACAGAGCAACTGGTTCAGACAACATCGCTGCTGAAATGATACTGGCCTTAGAAGATTTTGGAATAGAGAAAATAACAGAAATAGCAAATGAAATCTATGATCATGGGGAGATACCTGATGATTTAAGTAAATCAGAGTTCATCACACTTCCAAAGAAAGAAGGAGCAACAGAATATGAGTTACATCGTACAATAAGCCTGATGAGCTACGTGGCAAAAATTATTCTCAGAGTAAACATGATGAGAGCAAGACGCTGTATAAAACCAGAAATCAGTAAAGAACAATGCAGCTTTGGGGAAAACACTGGAACCAGAAATGCAATTTTCATGCTACAATGATCTGTGAATGAGGCATCCAGGTACAAAAAGACATCTACCTATGTTTCATTAACTATACAAAAGCTTTTGACACTGTCAGACACCAAGATCTTCTGGAAATGCTTCAAGATCTTGACATAGATGGGAAAGATATATGTTTCTTAAGAAACTTATACTGGGACCAGACAGCATCCATCAGAATAGAAGGAGAAGTGAGGGAGTATGTGAATATCATGAGAGGAGTCAGGCAAGGTTGCGTCTTTTCGCAAGACTTATTCAACCTGTATAGTGAAAATATCTTGAGAAATATCAAAGACATCAAAGGATTCACAATTGGAGGCCATAATATAAATAACATCAGATATGCTGATGACATCGTACTAATAGCTGACTCAGAAACAAAACTTCAAGAACTACTCACTATAGTGGCAGCAGAAAGTAATTGCAGAGGCCTCTCAATCAACACCAAGAAGATAGAAAGCAGGGTCATCTCCAGAAAGACAAATATCCCACAATGTGTGATCAAGATCGGAAATACAAACATCAAACAAATCAACAAATTCAAATATCTTGGCAGCCTAATAACAAGTAATGGCAGGTGCGACACAGATATCAAATACAGAATAGCAATGGCGAAAGAAGCTTTCCAAAAGAAGAAGACCATATTAACGGACAGAAAGATGAGGACGTACACTAAAAACAGAATACTGCAGTGCTACATTTATTCTATCCTGATTTATGGAAGTGAATGCTGGACCATTTCTCCAGCAATGGAAAAGAGACTAGAAGCAGCTGAATTATGGTTCTACAGGGGAAAGTTAAAAATATCATGGACCACACACACATCAAATGAAGAAGTTCTCAGAAGAGCCCAAGCAGTTTGATCTCTCATACCAACAATAAGAGAAAGACAACTCAGATTCCTCGGACACATCATGCGGAAAGATGAACTAGAAAAACTCATACTCTCTGGAAAGATTGAGAGGAGTAAACCTAGAGGAAGACCTCGGCTTATGTACTTCAAAAGCATAGCCAGGTGGCTACACATCGAGGAAATGGAAGTCATCCAAAAAACAAAGGATAGATCTATATAGAAAACCATGGTCAACAAAGTCCGCATCGGATAAGGTACCCAGACAGACAGACAGACCTACTTCCAAGCACCTTAAAACTATGCTCCCTCATGTTAGCCATTTCATCCCTGGAAAAAAGCTTCTGGCTATCCACATGATCCTCTTATCATCTTACCAGGTCACCTCTCATCCTCTGTAGCTCCAAGGAAAAAAAGACAAGTTCATTCAACATATTCTCATAAGGCATGTTCTCCAATCCAAGCAACATCCTTGTAAATCTCCTCTGTACTCTCTTTATATTTTCCACACCCTTCCTGTAATGAGGTGACCAGAACTGAACACAGTACTCCAAGTGGAGTCTATCTAAGGTCTTATAAAGCTGCAACATTACCTCATGGACCTTGAACTCAATCCCATGGTTCATGAAGGCCATCACACCATATGCCTTCTTAACAACACTGTCAACCTGCACAGCAGCTTTGAGTGTATTATGGACACTGTCCCTAAGATCTAGTTGATCCTTCACACCGCTGAGAGTCTTACCATTAATATTATATTCTGTCTTCAAATTTGAACTACTAAAATAAACCACTTCACACTTATCTGGGTTGAACTCCATCTACCACTTCTCAGCCCAGTTCTGCATCCTATCGGTGTCCCGCTGTAACCTCTGACAGCCCTCCAGACTATCCACAACACCCATAACCTTTGTGTCATCAGCAAACTTACTAACCCACCCTTCGACTTCCTCATTAAGGTCATTTATAAAAATAACAAAGAGGAGGGGTTCCAGATCATATCCCTGCGGAACACTATTGTTCAATGTCCTCCATGAAGAACGTGAACGATCTAACCACACCTTGCCTTCTGTGTGCAAGCTAATTATGGATCCACAAAGCAAAGTCTCCTTGGATCCCATGCCTCATTACTTTCTGAGTGAGCCTTGCATGGGGAACCTTATCAAATGCCTTACTAAAATCCAGATACACGACATCCACTGCTCTACTTCCATCAATGTGTTTTGTTACTTCCTCAAAGATTACGTTCAGGTTCGTAAGGCATGACTTGCCCTTGACAAAGCTATGCTGACTATTTTTAATTAAATTCTATCTCTCCAAATGCTCATAAATCCTGCCTCTCCGTGTCTTCTCCAACAAATTGTCCACCTCTGAAGTATGACTCACTAGTCTATAATTTCCAGGGTTATCTCTATTCCCTTTCTTGAACAGGGAGCAACGTTGCAACCTTCCATTCCTCTGGTACTTATCCCATCCCTACTGATGATGCAAATATCATTAGCAGAGGCTCAGTAATCTCCTCCCTCACTTCCCACAGTAGCCTGAGGTATATCTCGTCTAGTTCTAATGACTTATCTAACATAATACATTTCAAAAGCTCCAGCACATCCTCTTTCTTAATGTCTATACACTTACGTGTCTCAATCTGCTGAAAATCATCCCCACAATTGCCAAGGTCCTTTTCGCTGGTGAATACAGAAGTAAAATATTCATTAGGTACCTCTGCTACCTCCTCTAGCACCAGGCCCATGTTTCCACTATGGCATCTGATTGGTCATATTCTCACATGGCTCATCCTCTTGCTCCTCACATACTTGAAAATGCCTTGGGGTTTTCCTTAATCCTACTCACCAAGGCCTCCTCATGGCCTCTTCTAGCTCTCCTAATTTCATTCTTGAGTTCCTTCCTAGCACCCTTGTAATTTTCTAGAGTTCTAACAGTATTGTGTTTCTTAAAACTTTTGTAAGCCTTTCTTTTCTTCTTAACTAGATTTTTTACATGTGGGAAGGCAAGGAGATTTCCAGTGTCCCTGATGACCACAACTGTGAGGTGCATTAAGGAGTTGGAGCTGGAACTGGTTGTATTCTGGGTCATTTGGGAGGCTGAGGGGGTGATAGATGGAACATATAGAGAGGTGGTTACACCCAAGGTGCAGGAAACAGGAAAGTGGGTGACTGCCAGGAAGGGGAAAGGGGTAGGGAGCCAGTGCAATGTACCTATGGCTGTGCCCACCCCAACAACAGGTAGGTCACTTTGGATATTGTCGGTGGGGCCAGGATGGCCGAAAAGAGGGAAGTCTCAGTGGTCAGGTCTCTAGCACTGAATCTTCCTCTGTGACTCAGAAAGGAAGGGGGAAGAAGAGACATGCTGTGATGATAGGTGTAATACTCTGGGAAAGGTTTCACTGTTAATATAATGGTCTTTCTGTAGAAGCAGTGTTTGGGTTATGGTTAGAGATAACTGGTGCTTTGGAATGTGAGCCTTCCAATGATGGGAGGGTGTTTTCATGTTGTGTCCTTGACACCAGGGTGATCTGGATCTTTTGTTCGGCAGGAGATGAAGAGAGAAGACGCAGGAGCGGAGCCACGACCCGACAAAGGCTGGGAAATCGAAGGAGGATCGGAAAAGGGGAAACTGAGCTCCAACTTGTCCACATTAGACTGTTTCATTAAAATGGGCCTTTTACTTTTTTTTGCTTTTCCTTCGCTAACCCTGTAGTCAAATTAAGAATTATAAGCTAAATTGTTTAATTGTATGTGGTGTACTGTTTGTTATTTTGTGGTACTGATTTGTAACGGTAACAAATCACGCAGCATTCACACAAATGGCGGGGGGGAGGGTTTCGTGGTGGACTTGCATCTCAATCTCACCAGTTTGGCAGGGCCAGAGATTGTTTTCCCTAGTCTTACGCAGCCAACTGAACATGAGGGTTACAGGGGATTCATTAGTTAGGAGAACGGACAGGAGGGTCTATGGGTGTGAACGAGATTCCCAGATGGTATGTTGCCTCCTGGATGCCAGGGTCTGGGAAATCTTGGACTGAGTCCTCAGCATTCCTAAGTGGGAGGGTGAACAGGCAGAATTACCAATGACATGGGTAGGACAAATGATGAAGTTCTGCAGAGGGAGCTCAGGGGGTTAAGGGCAGGACATCCAGGGCTCTGATCTCAGGATTGCTATCCGTGCCATGTGCTATGAGGCCAGAGAGAGGAAGATTATAGAGTTTAACATGTGGCAAAATTGCTGGTGTAGGAGAGAGGGTATAAGGTTTTTGGATCATTGCACTCTCTTCCAGGGAAGGTGGGGCCTCTACGGAAGGGATGGTTTGCCCCTGAACTGGAGGGGGACTAATATCCCAACAGGAGTTTGTTAATGCTGCACGGTGGGGTTTGCTGGTTGTAGGTGGATGGGAACCAGAATGCCAGAACTGTTAGTGGATAGGTTGTGGAGGCAGATAGGACCTCAGCCAAAGTTAAGAATCAAAAGTTGAGCATGGTGTGGTTAGTGTCCTCAACTGCGTATTTTTCAATGCGAGAAGTTTCGTATGAAAGGTGGGTGATAGCGCTGAAGATGAGGTAGCTAGTTTAAAAACAGAAACAATGTGTAGTGAGGAGAGGTTGTTGATAGTGCAAAATTGCAGTCAACAGCATGAGTTGCGATGTAAAAGGCAGATAAAATTGAAAAGGGTGAATACAGGACTGTATGTAATATATTTGGATGTGCAAAGTATACAGAATAAGGTACATAAACTTGCAGTACAGTAGCAGATTGGCAGGTATGATGTAGGTATCACTGAATCTTGGCTGAAAGAAGATGGTAGTTAACAGCTTAATGCCCAAGGATACACATTGTATTGAAAGGACAAGCAGGGAGGCAGAGTGGGTGGTGTTGCTCTCTTGGTAAAACAAAAAATAATTTCATTAGGAAGAGGTTGAATCATTGTAGATAGAGTGAAGGAATGGCAAGGGTAAAAAGAACCTGATGGGAGTTGCATACAGACCCCCAAACAGTAGTTAGAATGTGGCCAACAAATTACAACAGGAGATATAAAATGCATGCCTAAAGGACAATGTTACAGTAGTCATGGGGGATTTCAATATACAGGTAGATTGGAAAAAATTACAAGAAGGATAGACAAAGGAGAATCAGTTGACATTAGAAACATAGAAATATAGAAAACCTACAGCACAATACAAGCTCTTTGGCCCACAAAGCTGTGCCGAACATGTACTTACTTTAGAAATTACCTAGTTTTACCCATAGCCCTCTATTTTTCTAAGCTCCATGTACCTATCCAGGAGTCTCTTAAAAGACCCTATCGTATCTGCCTCCACCATCACCACCGGCAGCCCATTCCACGCACTCACCAATCCCTGCATAAAAAACTTACCCCTGGCATCTCCTCTGTATCTGCTTCCAAGCACCTTAAAACTGTGCTTTCTCATGTTAGCCACTTCAGCCCTGGGGCAAAGCCTCTGACTATCCATATGATCAAGGCCTCTCATCATCTTATACACCTCTATCAGGTCACCTCTCATCCTCCATTGCTCCAAGGAGAAAAGGACGAGTTCACTCAACCTATTCTCATAAGGCATGCTCCCCAATCCAGACAACATCCTTGTAAATCTCCTCTGCACCCTTTCTATAGATTTCCTCTGTAACCTCTGACAGCCCTCCTCACTATCCACAACAACCCACTGTGTCAGCAGCAAATTTACTAGCCCATCCCTCTACTTCCTTATCCAGGTCATTTATAAAAATCACGAAGCTTAGAAAAATAGAGGTCTATGGGTAAAGCCTAGGTCGTTCTAAGGTAAGGACATGTTCGACACAGCTTTGTGGGCCGAAGGGCCTGTATTGTGCTGTATGTTTTCTACGTCTCTATGTTTCTAAGAGATTTGTACTTGGATTTTCAGATTTTAACATAGATAACATAGTAACTGATTGTCAAAGGGAAATAGTGGGAATAAAAAGAGCCTTTTCTGGTTGGCTGCTGGTGACTAGTGGTGTTCCACAGAGGTTTGTGGTGGGACTGATTTTTTTTACGTTTACTATCAATGAATTGGATGATGGAATTGATGGTTTTATTGCAAAGTTAGCAGACAATCTGAAGATAGGTGGAGGGGCTGGTAGTTTTGAGGAAGTTAGAGAGGCTACAGAGGGACTGAGACAGATTAGGAGAGTAGGCAAAGAAAGTATACGGCCATTCACTTTGGTAGAAGAAATTAAAGGGCTTGATGATTTTTAAATGGAGAGAAAATACAAAAAACTCAGTTGCAAAGGGACTTGGGAGTCATTGTGCAGAATTCCCTAAATCCTAATTTTCATGTTGAGTCTGTGGTGAGGTAGGCAAATACAATGAAGTAAATAGCAGCATGGTGGAAATTCCAGGTGTCAGCAGGCATAAAGTGTCTGAAGTTACCATAACTAGACAGAAGGTTCTTGGGAAACTGAAATGTCTGAAGGAAGGTAAGTCAATTGGATCAGATGCACCCCACGGTTCTGAAAGAGGTCGCTGTAGAGATCGTGGAGGCATCAGTAATGATCTTTCAAGAATCACTAGATTCAGGAATGGTTCCAGAAGACGGGAAAATTGCAAATGTCACCCCATTCTTCAGGAAGGGAGAGAGGAAGAAGAAAGGAAACAATAGGCCAGTTAGTCTGACCTCAGTGCTTGGGAAGAAGTTGGATTCGATTATTAAGGATGAGGTCTCAGGGTACTTGGAGGCACATGATAGAGTAAGTCACGGTCAGCATGGTTTCCTCAAGGGAAAATTGTGCCTGACAAATCTGTTGGAATTCTTTGAAGAAATAACAAGCGGGATAGACAAAGGAGAATTGGTTGAATTGTGTACTTGGATTTTCAGAAGGCCTTTGACAAGGAACCAAATATGAGGCTGCTTAACATGCTACGAGCCCATGGTACTGCAGGAAAGATTTTAGCATGGATGAAATAGTGGATGATTGGCAGGAGGCAAATAGTGAGAATGAAAGGAGCCTTTTCTGGTTGGCTGCTGGTGGCTTATGGTGTTCCATGGGGGTCTGTGCTGGGACTGAATCGTTTATCTTATATTTTTATAATGGAATTAATGGCTTTTTTGGAAAGTTTGCAGACTGTATGAAGATAGCTGGAGGGGCAGGTAGTTTGAGGAAGCAGAGAGGCTACAGAAGAACTTAGATTTGGACAGTGGGCAAAGAAATGGCAGATGGAATACAGTGTTGGGAAGTGTATGGTCATGCACTTTGGTAGAAGTAATGAAAGGGTTGACTATTTTCTAAATGGAAAGAAAATACAAAAAACTGAGACCCAGAGGGACTTGGGAGTCCTTGCGCAGGATTCCCTAAGGGTTAATTTGCAGGTTGAGTCTTTGGTGAGGAAGGCAAATGCAATGTTAGTATTTGTTTCAAAAGGACTAGAAAATAAAAGCAAGGATGTAATGTTGACACATTATAAAGCACTCTTGAGTCCTCACTTGGAGTATTGGGAGTAGTTTTAGGCTCGTTATCTTAAAAAGCATACGCTGAAACTTGAATGGGTTCAAAGGAGGTTCACAAGAATGATTCTAGGATTGAATGGCTTGTCATACGAATAGTATTTGATGGCTCTGGGCCTGTTTGACTCGAGTTCAGAACGATCAGTGGTGACCTCATGGAAACCTATCGAATGGTGAAAGGCCTTGGTGGAGTGGAAGTAGAGAGGATGTTTCCAATGGTAGAAAACTCTCTGACATTAGCACACAGCCTCAGAATAGTGGGGCATCCTTTTAGAACAGAGCTGAGGAGGAATTTCTTTAGCCAGAAAATGGTGAATCCGTGGAATTCTTTGCCACAAGCAGCTGTAGAGGCCAAGCCTTTATAATTAAGGCAGAGATAGATAGATTATTGATTTGTCAGGGCATGAAGAGATACTGCGAATAGGCAGGACATTGAGGCTGAGAGGAAAATTGATTCAGCCATGATGAAATAGGGGAGCAGACTTGATGGGCCAAATGGCCTAATTCTGCTCCTATATCTTATGGTAATTCAAAGGAAGCATTGCGGATACATTGTAACAATAGAATTGGCATTTGATCTTTAACATATTAAATGTCATGTAATATTGGGTCGACCAGGCCTCTTTCACAGAGAGCGTCTCATTTTGTTGAGTGAAACACTTCTACATCCATTCGGTTCAGTGCCTCTCCAAGTGATTTTGTTTAGGTTACAGCAATTATGTTAAACTGGCTGTTCATTATAAGTCTTGCTGAGTGATCTTGAGAAACCTTCAGATCTCATGGAGATTATCCACAACTGAGTTTTCTCTGGTAAACACAGTGTTCAGAATCCAAGTCATTGAGTCATTGAGCAGTACAGCTCCAGCAGAAGGCCCTTCAAACAATCTAGTCAATACTGAATTATTATGCTGCCCAGTCCAATCAACCTGTACTTGGAACATAACCCCACCCCCAGTACCCCTCCTATACATGTACTGATCCAAACTTGTCTTCAGTGTTGCAATCAAACCTGCAATCAGCACTTCCGATGGCAGCTCATTCCACACTCGCACCACTCTCTGAGTGAAGAAGTTTCCCCTCATGCTCCTCTTAAATAGTTCATCTTTCATCCTTAACCTATGACCTGTATTCTAGTCTCATCCAACCTCAAAAGGCCTGCTTGTACTTACCTTATCTATACTCCTCATAATTTTGTATACTTCTGACTTCCAGCTCCTCACCCATGGCTAAGGTCTCTTTAAGTATCTTTGTGTGGGTCCCTGCGTTTTCTGCATGAGCCTCCTGCAAGGTCTGAGGGGACACGTTGTTAGGCACACTAATTTGCCTCAAGATAGCAAACACCTCCTTTTCTGTAATTCAGATGCAGACCTCACTACTGTTTTGCTCAAGTCCTATAGACACTGTGTCTGCTGAGTAAATGGAGATACGAAAAAAATCCATTTAAGATCTCCTTAATCTCTTTCAGCTACATACATAAATGATCACTCTGACCTTGATGTGCACTGATTTTGTCCCTTGCTATCCTTTTGGTCAATATGTCTGCAGACAATGTTAGGATTCTCTTCCACTGTGTCCGCTTTCTTTTAGCCATACATATTTCCCTCTTAGGTATTCTATTGCATTTCTTATACTGCTCAAATGCCTCGTTTGTTCTTTGGTACCTACACCTACTATGCACATTCTGCTTAATCAGTATCTCAATATCCTTTAAAAACAAAGATGTCCAATTCCTGTTGGTCTTGTCTTTTATTCTGACAGGAACACACAAACTCTATACTCAATATTTCACTTCCCATTTCTGGCAAAGCATCCCTTTGCCAGAAAATAACCTTTTCCCATCCACACCTGGCAAATCGTTCTGATGCCATCAGAATTAGCCCATCTCCCATTTAGAATCTCAACTAACCTTCTCCACAATTATATTGAAACTAATGCAATTATGATCACTAGGTCTAACGTGTTCTCCTACACACACTTCTGTCACCTGCCTGTTTCATTTTCTAATAGGAGATCCAGTATCATGCTCCCTCTCGTTGGAATCTCCATTAATTGAATAAGGAATCTTCCCTGAACACACTTGACAAACTCAGTTCTACTAGCAGCATCTAAAAACCTTGGAGTTTTCATCCACAGAAACTCAGTCCTCTCAGACCATGACAGGGAAAGTATATGTTTGGTCAGTTTCTTAAACTGTGAAAATTAGCTGTTGTTAACCCATTGCTCCTCTGTCCTGCTAATATAGGTATAGACATTTACTATGTTTACTACTCTCTTAGTCATCTGAAAAGTGGCAATTAAGTTTGTTTATTCATTCAATTGATTTCCCAACTTGGAAAATTGTTAAGGTCACATCAGCAATGCTGAGTAGCAAAAAATTTTATTCTTTTGGCATAATTTATTATCTCCATGATCTAGGATTAACAGGTCCTATAGAAATTTCAGAACAGGCTTTTACCTGTATCAACATGATTTTACCCCTTTTTCCAATAATGCAACAAGCCCAGAACTGTGGGGTGAAAGCACAGTCCATTTCCTTTAAAATATACTTCAGAAAATGATCATAATAAAGATAGATACAATAGGTGCTAAAGAGCAGGAAATAAAATTATAACAGCCCCAAAAATAATGGAACAGCTCAAAGATTTCGGCTGAATCGGTTGCATGATTTTACTACAGCCAGATTGAACAAACACACACATACAATGCAATTCATTCTTAATACAATGGAATGACTCTTATTAAAGGCAAGCTCTGTGATGCAATTTAGCTAGGTTTGCTTATCTTTCAGTCTCTTCAGTTGTTATCAAAAATGAAATGCAAGAAACAAAAAGCAAGGAAATTTAACTCTCTCCTTCCAGTTGGTAAAAGGTGGACTAATTATTAAGATTGATTGATTTTACTTGATGTTCCATTCCTGCTTCACTGCAGGTCTAACATTGATGTTTTTCCCTATGGCTAACACGTGGAGGAACCTCATTAATTATTTCTAGCAACTTTTGAGAAGTCACTACTAGCCATGTAGCATGGCATTACTAAAAATAAATCTGATTTTATTGCACTGTTTGTCAACTGTTGACACAGCCAACATAATTGCAACTGATATTTGCAAATGTTATCAGTCACTAATTCTACCCCTGGGTGCTTCTCCATTTATCACCATTTTCAAGTTCTTAGTGGTAAGTCATACGTTAATAGGTTAAACCAAAAGGCATTCATCCATTTCTTAAAGACTGAGATGCATGTCTTGTGGAGGCTTTTTGAAATGATAAATATGTCTTAGCCAAAGCTACCCTTGTCAAAATCTTCTATTAAAAGAAAAGAATTTGCAATGCATATACAAGGTGTCTAATATTGTTTCTAAAATAATTGCCGCAGCCCTTAAGGCCTTTACATGAATAGAACTAAGGCCTTGTGAAGTGCTGTTAAGTGTTTTATCACTACTGGCAGACACAATTCCTTTGCCTCGACCATCTTTATTAATGTCTCTGCCATTCCTCAGTATTAACACTTTGTGTTTCTAAGCTAGTTTGAATCAAATCCTAATTTTCCACATCCTAATTTTCAAAGAGAAGATAAGCAGAATTTCAAGATTCAAGATTGTTTAGTACCATTTCCAGTATACAAGTGTAAAGGAGAACAAAGTAATTGTTAAACACAATAGATTCTGCAGATGCTGGAAATCCAGATTAACACACAACAAAGTGCTGGAGGAACTCAGCAGGTCAGACATCATTTATGGAAATGAGATGACATCTTGGGCCAAGGTCCTTCTTTAGGATGGTAAAGGAAGAACCCAGATTAAAAATGATGGGAGAGTGGAAGAGGACTAGCTGGAAGGTGATAGGTAAAACCAGGTCGGTTGGAAAGGTATAGGGCTGGGGAAGAAGGTATCTGATAGAAGAGGAGAGTGGACCATGGGAGAAAGGGAAGAAGAAGTGACACCAGAGGAGGTGATAGGCAGGTGAGGAGAAGAGGTGAGGCCAGAGTGGGAATAAAAGAAGAGGGAAGGGGGAGGGAAAAATTAATGGATTGAGAAATCGATGTTCATGCCATCAAGTTGGAGGCTGCCTAGACAGAATATGTAAGAGAATATGTGTGGTCCCATTGTGGCAAAAGAGGAGGACATGGACCAACATGTCAAAATGGGAATGGGGATAGGAATTAAAACAGTTGACCACCAGGAAATTCCACTTTTGGTGGTTGGGGTGGAAGTGCTCAACAAAGTAGTCCCCCAAATTATGCTGGGTCTCTCCAGTGTAGAGGAGGCCACATCGGGAGCACCAAATATGATTGACAACCCCAAAAGTTTCACAAGTGAAGTGTTGTCTCAATTGGAAAGTCTGTTTGGAGCCCTGAATGGAGATAAGGGAGGACGTGAATGTAAGGATATATGCCAGGAGGGACGAATGAACAAGGAATATCTAAGGGGTGCGATCCCTGCAAGTAGTGGAGAGTGAGAAGGGTGAGGAAGTAAAGATTCTAGGATCCCACTAAAGATGGCAGAAGTTGTGGAGAATGAAGTGTTGGATGCAAAGGCTTATGGGGTGGTAGGTGAGGACAGGAGGAACTCTATCCCTATTTTTCCAGTGGGATGATGGGGTGAGTGCTGATGTCAGGGAAATGGGGGAGATATGGGTGAGGGCAGCATCAATGGTGGAGGAAGGAAAACCATGTTTTTTGAAAGGAAGGCCTCATCTTGGGAACAGATGGGGTGGAGACGAAGGAACTGAGAAAAGGGAATAGCATTTTTATAGGAGACAGTGTGGGAAGAGTCAAAATAACTACGGGAATTGTGAGGTTTATAAAAGATATCGGTAGATTTTATCTCCAGAGATGGAAACAGAGTGATTGAGAAAGAGATGAAAGGTTTCAGAAATGGACCAAATGAATTGAAAGGCAGGGTGGAAGTTGGAGGTAAAGTTGACAAGCAGAGCATGGCTGCATGAAGCAGCACCAATATTCACACTTCCTTTGGGGGGAGTGCGAAGAGCCAAAGGAGAAATTGTTGAGGGTGAGGGCAAGTTTTACCAGATAGAGGAGGGAGGTAGTGGTTGGGGTCTTTTCTTGAGAAAGAAGTGGTTCTAAGGCCTTCATAATAGGGGATAGAAGTGTATAGGACTGCATATCCATGGTAAAAATGAGATGGTCAGGAGCAGTGAATTGAAAGTTGCTGAAGTGATTGACAGTATGAACTGATCATGGGCTGTATTTGTTGCTCAGGATCCAATGCAGCACAAAAAAATACAAAAGTTAAAGAACACATTAATAATAAAAAGCACAATAAATATGAGTGCATAAGATATCTGCTAAATAAAGATTGATTGCATGTCCATTAAGTGATACTAGGAACAGGAATGTCTGCGCAAAAGGTAAGTGACAAGAAATATAAAGTAATGGTAATTAGGAGTATGGAGAGGTTGGTTAGTGGGTGGAGGTGTTGATCAGCCTTACTGCTTGGGGAAAGTAACTGTTTTTGAGTGTAGTGGTCCTGGCATGGATGATATGTAGCCTCCTCCCCGATGGGAATGGGGCAAACAGTCCATCAGCAGGGTGGGTGGGATTCTTTATGACGTTACTGGCCCTCTTCTGGCATATTTTGTATATATATCCTCAATGGCAGGTAGGTTGGTGCTGGTGATGGATTGGGCAGTTTTGACTACCCATTGTGGAGCCTGCCTGCCTGCCGCAGAGCATTTTCCTGATCAAGCAGCTTGTTAGGATGCTCTCAACTGCACAGCTATAGAATGACGTGAGTATGGATGTGCCTTATCCAGCGCGCTTCAGCCTCATCAGAAAGTGGAGGCGTGTAATGAGCTTTCCTGACTGTGTAGGATGTGTTCTGGGACCCTGAGAGGTTATGTGAGATGTGCATTCCCAGGAGAAGTGCTTACTTAACTAAATCTACATGGTCCCATTCAAAGCCTAACCAAATTGATTGCCTAGCCAGACCTACAAATTGCTGGGGGAACTCAGCAGGCCAGGCAGCGTCTATCAGTCAACGTTTTGGGCTGAAACCCTTCAGCATTTTGTGTGCGTTGCTTGGATTTCCAGTATCTGCAGATTTTCTCTTGTTTAATGTTGATTGGCTGGCCAGCTGATAGCAGTCAACATCTGACAGAAGCAACATTTCTGATAGATACCTGTCGTGGGGAACAATGACCACTGCTGAGGGGAAGAAAAGGAAATTAGGTACCATCTTTGAGAGCAGCTGGAGTGTGGGTGGTCGCAGGATTGGAAAACAGAATGTGTAAGGTGATCTGGTCCACTGGAAACCCTGCTCCTCACTGTAGGATTCATTGGATTCTCTCCCCTTCAGTTCCCTATTAAAAAATAGCAATTTTTAAAATTCTCATGAGTAGGTCTATAATTTCAAGTGGCTTCGAAATTTGTTGGACCAAGTTTCCAAGTTTGCAATCTACATGACTTAACAGCTTTTTATATGTTTTAGTCTCAAAAGAATAATTTCTCTTGTTCTTTCACTAGTTAATTTTGCCTGGTTCCCAGTATTCATTGCTTTGTGATTAGCAAAATGGACACAACAGCAGACTCTTAACTTGATTAATATACTCAGTATATCTTGGGGCCAGGGGTTCAGATATTTCTAGCCATAATCTCAAATTACCGTTAAAAGTAATAGAATTTCAAGTTCCCCTGAAACAGAAATTTCTACAAAACCATATTGTACATTTCCAAATGCACAAGAGTGAACTGTCAGCCTATATCAACAACAATTAATACAAATGATACTAATGGTTATACTTTTGAATATTGTTTTTTTTTAAATCTTTTATTGACTACTTAAGGGTTCCTGGAAAGTGATTCTAAGTGTATTAACCACATGTAATTTCATTATTCACTTGTATATGCAAGTATATAGAAAGGAAGACAGACTCATCCTATCTTTATACAACATTTACCTATTTGTGCATTTCAGCAGAGTCAGTAAATAATGATTAGCACTGGCTCCCTAAGTAATTTTGTTCTGCATTGTGAGTTAGTGAACCAAATTGCAGCATTATAGGCTTAAGTGACACAGTTAATTCATAACAGATTAGAGCCTGTCCAGCTTTCACAACCAGAAGGCACAACATAGTAGTGCTTTTGACCTCCAGACTGTCAGGGAAACTATATGTTCAACAGCCTGAAATATTTAAACCACAGGTTCACATTTCAGTCATAACCTCAATAAGAGCCACATTTGTACAGAATTTTATACAAGCCAAAGAACAAATAATGGTATTATTTTGAAATTATTTCTTACTCTTTTCACTCTGTACATGGACAGGAAGGTTTTCAACTTTCATATACTGCTCAGATACCTGTACTCTAAAGCATGGAAGAACAAGGATAGCTAAATATAGATACATGGCTTCAGGGTGAGCGGTGAACTGAACCATCCAGACTTAAGTGATCCTGTGGGAAGTATCTTAATACTTTAACAAGTGTGTCACGTAATGCTGGACCTTGAAAACCTTTGAAGGATCCAGTTCATGCACTTGATTCAAGAAAAAAATTGTACGTCAGAATCAGTCTGAAAATCTTTTTATTAACAGTGAGATATGTCGTGAAATTTGCTGTTTTGTGGCGAGACATAAAAGTGACTATAAATTACAAAGCTAAATAATGAAAAAGGCAAATAATAACGTGGCTTTCATGGATTCATGGTCGTTCAGAAATCAGATGGTGAGGAGAACAAGCTGTTCCTTAAACATTGAATGTGGGGATTCATGCTCCTATACCGCCCCCCAATGTAGTAACAATAAAGAGGTGTGTCCTAGATGGTGAGGGGTCTTTGGATGCCTCCTTGAAGTGCCACCTCTTGAAGATGTCCTCGATGGTGGGTGTTTCCCCATATGGAGCTGGCTGAGTCGAAACCCTCTGCAGTCTGTTTCTATCCTGTGCATTAGAGCTTCCTTGCCAGGTGGAGAATGTTCTCCAAGGTATGTCTGTAGCAATTTGCAAACACCTTTGGTGATGTACCATAACTCCTCAAGCTCCCAATGAAGGCGAACAGCTGGCTTGCCTTTTTTTGTTATTTACAGCAATATGTCGGGTCCAGGGATAGATTCCCTGAGATGAACTTGAAGCAGCTCATCCTTTCGTCCACTGACCACTGACAAGGACTGGTGTGTGCTCTCCTGACTTACCCTTTCTGAAACCCATAGTCAATTCCTAGCTCTTGATGACATTTAGTGCCAGGTTGTTGTTGTAGCACTGCTTAATCAGTTAACCTATCTCATCCATGGCACCTCCTTGTCATCATGTGAGGGTCTGCTAATAACAGTGGTGTCAGGGTGAATGTATAGATAGTGTTTGAGCTGTGCCCAGCCACATTGTCATGAATGCAAAGAGAGTAGAACAGCGGGCTAAGCACACATTCTTGAAGTGCACCTGTGCAGGTTGTCCATAAAGAGGAGACATTACTGATCTGTTGGCTCCTGATAAGGAAATCAAAGGAAATCAAAGAGGGAGATACAGAGGCCCAGGTTTTGAATCTGGTTGATTAGCAGTGAGGGGATGATGGTATTGAACAATGAGCTGTTATCAATCAATAGCAGCTTGATATATATATTTGCCTAGGTGGTCTAGGTGCTCAAAAGCTGAGTAGAGAGTTGATGAGATTACTTCTGCCGTAGACCTGTTTTAGGAAATGTTTGCATCTGTTTGTTGAAGAAAAATCATACAAATTTACAGAACTGGGCTATTTGGTTCAAATTATCTGTGTTGATGATTCGCTGTGTGAATAAAATGGGTTTGATCATCTTTTCAAATCCTTTTCCTCCACCAATACAATGAGATTTTAACTACTAACAACTGCTAACCGTGAGTTGGAGAGCTCCGAGAAAGGAGGCAGCGCACAGGTCCAGGAGTGAAATTTAAAAGTGGAAAGCTTCGTGGGAATTTGGCTGTAACCGGCGCACCATTCGTGAGTTGGAGAGCTGGGAAGGTTCAGGCATAAAAGGGAGACATTGCCTAGGGGAGAGGTCATCGACGGAGCGGTCTGAGGCAGAGTGGTAGGGCTTTGGCTCATTCAGGCTTCGGTGAGGTAAGTGGGTAGGTGGACTTCATTTTTTTTTTCCTTGCAATTTTTTTGGAGGAATAGAGAGCATATCTGTAGGGTTAGTACTTTGCTCTGGCTGTCAGATATGGGAATCCTGGGAATCTTCCAGTCTCCCAGATAGCTACATATGCGCCAGGTGCACCGAGATACAGCTTCTGAGAGATCTTGTTAGGGATCTGGAGCCACGGCTTGATGACCTACAGCTTATAAGGGAAAGTAAGCAGGAGATAGATGGGAGCTACAAGGAGTTAGGCACCCTGAGGCTGCAGGAGTTAGACAAGTGGGTGACTGTCAGGGAAGGGCTCAGATAGTAGAGAGCACCCCTCTGCCTATCTCCCTCAGTAATCTTGTTTTGGATGCTGTTGGGGGGGGGGGTGCCAGGGTACAGGATGTTTCAGATCGGGTGCAGAGTATTCTGGAGGGAGAGGGTGAACAGCCAGAAGTCTTGGTACATGTTGGTACCAATGACATAGGTAGAAAAAGGGAGGAGGTCCTGAAGAGAGAATTCAGGGAGTTGGGTAGGAAGCTAAAAAGCAGGACTTCCAGGGTAGTAATCTCAGGATTGCTGACTGTGCCACGTGCTAACGAACACAAGAATACCATGATCAGGCATGTTAATGTGTGGCTGAGAGACTGGTGTAGGGGACAGGGCTTCGGGTTCCTGGATTATTGGGATCTCTTCTGGGGGAAGTACGACCTGTACAAAAAAGATGGGTTACTCCTGGACTCAAAGGTGTTCAAAGGGGGCAGGTTTAATAGATCAATTTGGGAGGGTTTAAACTAATTTGGCAGGGAGATGGGAACCGGAGTGATAGGGCTCAGGAAGGGGAAAACAGAAATAAATCATAGATAGCGTGGAACAGAGATGATAGAAAGCATAGGCAGGAGATGAGGCATAATCACAGCCAGTGGGAAGAGTTACAGGACAATAGAGGCATGGTGCAGTTAAAACAGAAAGCAACAAATACTGGACTGAAAACGTTATATTTGAATGCATGCAGAATAAGAAATGAAATGGACAATCTTGAAATTCAGCTACAGATTGTCAAATATGACTTGTGGCCATCTCTGAAACTTGGCTAAAGAATGGCTGCCATTGGCAACTGAGCGTCCAAGGACATATGGTGTATTGGAAAGATAGGTTAGTAGGCAGAAGGGGTAGTGTGGCCCTCTGTATAAGAAATAATATTACATCATTAGAAAGGGATGACATAATATCGGAAGGTGTAGAATCTCTATGGGTTGAGTTAAGAAATGGCAAGGGTAAAAGGACCCTAATGGCAGTTGTATACAGGCCTCCGAACAGCAGCCGGGTTGCTGATCACAAATTACAGCAGGAGGTAGAAAAGGCGTGGTAGAAGGGAAATGTCATAATAATCGTTGGAGATTTTAACATGAAAGTAGATTGGGAAAACCAGGTCAGTACTGGACCTCAAGAGAGAGAATTTGTAGAATGTCTAAGGGATGGCTTTTTAGAACAGCTTGTTGTTAAGCCCACTAGAGGATTGGCTGTGCTGGATTGGGTGTTGTGCAATGACCCGGAGGTGATAAGAGAGTTTAAGGTTGAGGAACCCTTAGGGAACAGTGATCACAATATGATCGAGTTCACTTTGAAATTTGAGAAGGAGAAACTAAATTTCAATGTGTTAACATTTCAGTGGAAAAAGGAAATTGCAATGGCATGAGAGGGGAACTGGCCAAGGTTGCTAGAAAGATGCACTAGCAGAAAGGACAGCAGAGCAGCAATGGCTAGAGTTTCTGCGAAAAATGAGGGAAGTGTAAGACAGGTATATTACAAATAAGGAGAAATTTTCGAATGGTAGAAGGACACTACTGTGGATGACAAGTGAAGTCAGAGCCAAAGTAAGAACAAAAGAGAAGGCACACAAGGAAACCAAAGCCAGTGAGAAGATAGAGGATTGGGAAGCTTTTAATGACTTGCAAAAGGAAACTAAGAAGATCATTAGGAAGGAAAAGATGAATTATTTAAGGAAGCTGGTGACTAATATCAAAGAAGATACTAAAAGCTTTTTTAAATATATAAAGTGTAAAAGAATTGATGGTAGATATAGGACCAATAGAAAATGATGCTGGAGATGTTGTAACGAGAGACACAGAGATGGCAGAGGAACTGGATTCATATTTTGCATCAGTCTTCACAGTGGCAGACATCTGCAGTATACCGGACATTCAAGAGTGTCGGGGAAGTGAAGTAGGTGCAGTGAATATTACGACTGAGGAGGTGCTCAGGAAGCTTAATGGTCTGAGGATAGATAAATCTCCTGGACCAGATGGAATACGCCTTTGGGTTCTGAAGGAAGTAGCTGGAGAGATTGCAGATGCATTATCAATGATCTTTCAAGAATCAATAGATTCTGGTATTGTACCGGATGACTGGAAAATTCCAAATGTTACTTCGCTATTTAAGAAGGGTAGGAGGCAGTAGAAAGGGAACTATAGACCTGTTAGGCTGACATCAGTGGTTGGGAAGTTGTTGGAATCGATTGTTAGGGATGAGGTTATAGGGTACCTGGAGGCACATGACAAGATAAGCCAAAGCCAGCATGGTTTCCTGAAAGGAAAATCCTGCCTGACTAATCCACTGTAATTTTTTGAGGAAATTACAAACAGCATAGACAAAGGAGATGCAGTGGACGTGGTGTACTTGGATTTTCAGAAGGCCTTTGACAAGGTGCCGCACATGAGGCTGCTTACCAAGATAAGTTCCCGTGGAATTACAGGGGAGTTACTAGTATGGGTGGAGCATTGGCTGACCGCAGAAAATAGAGAGTGGGAATAAAGGGATCTTATTCTGGTTTGGTTGCTGGTTACTAGTGGAGTTACTCAGGGGTCGGCGTTGGGACCACTGCTTTTTATGATGTATGTCAATGATTTGGACTATGGGATTACAGGATTTGTGGCTAAGTTTGCCAAAGATACAAAGGTAGATGGAGGAGCAGGTAGTGTTGAGGAAACAAAGAGCCTGGCAGAGAGACTTATATAGTTTAGGGGAATGGGCAAAGAAGTGGCAAATGAAATATAATGTTGGAAAGTGTATGGTCATGCACTTTGGTGGAAGAAATAAATGGGCAGACTATTATTTAGATGGGGAGAGAATTCAAAATGCAGAGATGCCAAGGGACTTGGGAGTCCTTGTGCAGGGCACCCTAAAGGTTAACCTCCAGGTTGAGTCAGTGGTGAAGAAGGCAAATGCCATGTTGGCATTCATTTCTAGAGGTATAGAATATAAAAGCAGGGATGTGATGTTGAGGTTCTATAAGGCACTTGTAAGATCACACTTGGAGTATTGTGTGCAGTTTTGTTCTCCTTATTTTATAAAGGATATACTGATATTGGAAAGGGTTCGGAGAAGATTCACGAGAATGATTCCAGGAATGAAAGGGATGTATGAGGAACATCTGGCAGCTCTTGGGCTGTATTCCCTAGAGTTCAGGAGAATGAGGGGGGAATCTCATAGGAACACTCCAGATGTTAAAAGGCCTGAACAGATTAGTATGGCAAAATTATTTCCCATGGTAGGGGAGTCCAGGATAAGAGGACACAACTTCAGGATTGAAGGACATCCATTTAGAACAGAAATGCGGAGAAATTACTTTAGTTAGAGGGTGGTAAATCTGTGGAATTTGTTGCCACGAGCGGCTGTGGAGGCCAAGTCACTGGGTGCATTTAAGGCAACGATAGATAGGTTCTTGATTAGTCAGGGCATCAAAGAGTATGGGGAGAAGGCAGGGGAGTGGGGAAGGCTGGAAGAATTGGATCAGCCCATGATTAAATGACGGAGCAGACTCGATGGGCCAAATGGCCTACTTCTGCTTTTATATCTTATTATCTAACAGTTCTGTACTCAACATTCATCTACTTCATGCAAGTGAATTTCACAGCTTTGCAGTGCTCTCAGTTTCATCCTAAATTAACATTTCCTTACTCTGGTCAGCTTATTCATCATGGAGTCGAACACTGTACACAATACTGTGATGATTTATAAGTTTTAAAATAAGTTTGCCAACATAACCTGGCTTTCATTTGATAGCTTCCATCTTCTCCAGAACATGAAATATAACCAGACGCTCTGCAGAGCCAGTACGTCTTCCAACCGTAGAAAGACTCAACAGTGACCCGCGCTCTTCCCGTGGCTTCCTGTTTCAATGCTCATTAGTGCTCAAACTCCAGCTGTCCTTGTTCCCTTCACAGTGTGGAAAGGTGGCCTTCATTATTTCCCTTCTGACTGGAAAGGCCTGGCCTGGGCATTACACATTGGAAATGAAGGTCAGAAGTTTGCACGGATTTGGAGAAATTCATGTCGGCATTGAGGAAGATGCTTCAGCATCCTGCTGGAGCCAGCTGAGGCTCAGACTGTCAGATGAAGATTCGATAGGGCAGACGGTCAGCAGCTGACTACACTCTCAAGTTTTGCACCTTGCTGTATGAGAGCGGTTGGAATGGGGAGGTCTTGGCCACTCTATGCTGCCACGGACTCTGAGATGAACTGAAGGATGCGCTCACCTTGGGAGAGCCAGCAGAGACCTTAGAGGTTCTGATTGACCAATCCATTTACCTCAATAATCATCTGGCAGAGCGTAAGTGGGACTACATCAAGAGGTTGAAGAGGTCTAGCCCGAGCCTGGGCTCAATGCATCTAGTTCCACCCCTGATCTTGGACCATGACCTGCCCATCCCGTGCTCAGGACTCAGTTGAACCCATGCATATTGGATGCACTAGACTCTCCACCAAGGCTGCTGCTATTATCGCGGGGAGACAGGTCACTTTCATGCCAAATGCCTGAAGATGCAACCATTGGGAGAACAGTGAACACCGTCCAGTGTTGGGAGGGCTGTGACAGTAGCAACCACTATTCCCAATCGCATGGATTCTGGTTTTGTGCTGAAGGCAAAGATCACTTGGGGTAAGATCAGAGGCGGGCAAAGGTTTTTGTGGACTCTGGGGCAGTGGATAATTTTCTGGATATGGGAATCGCCAGTTGGCTCGGCATACCGCTGCAAGAGCTGAGCCAGTCCCTGCCCATGACTGCCTTAGATGGCTGTCGCCTAAGTTCCGGGCAGATCCAGCAACTGACTGTGTTTTGCAGATGAGGATTGAGGATAATGTGGAAGACATTAGTTTTGACATCACTGATTCTCCACTCATACCCCTGATCTTTGGATCCCCTTGGCTATCCCAGCATTACTCATAGTGGACTGGAAGGAGGAGAGACTCATTGCTTGGTCCAGTCTTTGTAAAAGGGTGCATTTGTGGTGTGGTGCTCCAACCCCCAAACTCTCCCGAGACCAATAACCAACAAGGAGGCAGCCTTCAGTGCAAAGTAACCTGACGTCTTCTGGAGACCTCGCCCTGCCATCAAGGACAGGCAAGCTGGTCCCGGCCAATGGGACTTTATGTGTCATGACCCTGTCTAGTCGGGGCCATATGGGAACTAGAGAGAGGGAATCTCTAGATCAGGAAAAGACCAAAGAGATGTCAAGCAGTCTGGAGCACTGGCAGCTAAGCCTAAGGAATTCAACTGCCAGGTATCGAGGAAAGGAAAGACTCCTCGATGCAGATCCTTGAAGCATATTCCCAGAGTGGAGGGGTAGGGACAATTTGTAGTGCCTCGCTGCCATTGCCTGAGGGTACAGATGTGGATATGGACTCTGATTTGGCCACAGTTTCTACAAATGAGTTTTGTAAACATAGGGAGGGGACTCTGAGGTCTATCGAATCACCCTGCCACTTAAGAAGCCTCAGGAGTCATCCTCAAAGGAAGGTCTGAAGGAGATTGCAACACTCAAACAGGTCAAAATCCCTTCCGTCTACAAGGACTTGGAGGAGGTCTTTAACAAGGGGAAGGCCTTGACTCTCCCACTGCCCTGACCCTATGACTGTGCTATAGGCCTGGTACGTCCTCCATGGGGTCGATTGTAAGCTCTCTCAGGCCTAGATGGGGTAGTATATAAAGGAGGCTCTTGCCATTTATTCAGCTCTCCACCTCACCAGCTGGTGCTAACTTCTTTGTACAAAAGAAAGATGGGAGCCTATGGCCATGCATTGATTACAGGGGATTAAACCACATGATGGCCAGGAATCATTATCCCCTTCCACTCATGAATATAGCCTTCAAGATGTTCCAAGGGCAAGAGTATTCATGAAGCTAGACCTGTGGAATGCATACAACCTGGTCCATATAAAGGAGTGCAACGAGTGGAAGACTGCATTCAATACACCGATGGGCACTATGAGTAGCTGGTTATGCTCTTCAGTCTTGTGAATGCTCCAGTAGTCTTTCAGCTTTTATAAATGATATGCTCTGGGAAACTCTCCATAAGTATGCCTTCATCGACAAAGTACTTGGATGATATCCTAATCTTCTCAAAGTCCATGGAGCATGTTGCTCATGTCAGGGATATTTTAAAGCAGCTTCTGGACCATGGACTTCATGTCAAGCTAGAGAAATCTGAATTTCATGTGACGACCATTTCATTTTTGGGTTTCAACATCTCCAATGGCAATCTCTAGATGGACCCTACCAAGACCCAAGCAGTCACAATCTGGCCAAAACCATCCAGTATAAAACAAATCTAACAGTTCCTGGGGTTTACAAACTTTAACCAGAAATTCATCAAGAACTTTAACTTGGTGGCAGCTCTGCTGATGATGCTAATAAAATCTATGGACTGTCTTGTCCGTACTAGACAGAGGCTGCTTTTGCAGAGCTTAAACAGCGGTTCACATCAGCTCCCATCTTGGTTTCTCCTAACCTGGACCTTACCTTTATCATGGAGGTGAACGCCTCAGATCAGAGAGGGTACAGTCTTGCCTCAACGGTCACCTTTGGACAGTAAACGGCACTCGTGTGCATTCTTTTCTAGGTGGCTATCTCTGGCAGAGAGAAGCTATGACATCTGGAATCATGAACTTTTGTGGTTAAGTTAGCTTTGGAGGAATAGTGTCACTGGCAAGAAGGGACCAAAAACACTTCTATTGTTTGGACGGTCCAGAAGGATCTGGCTCATATTCAGGAGGCTAAGAGACTGAATTCCAGGCAGGCAAGGTGGTCTTCGTTGTTTAACCACTTTAATTTCATCCTAACCTATCGACTGGGGAAAAAAATCTGAAACCAGATGCCTTGTTCCATCAATTTGATGGATGGGAATGAGAGGGGCAGCCTACCGCCATTTTGTCCCAAGCCAAGGTGGCAGCACCCATTTGTTGGGGAGTTGACGCTCTTGTTCGCAAGGTCAAAACACAGGGGGAGATTTCTAAGAATTGTCCTCCGGGTTGACTGCTAGTCCCAAGTTCTGTCTGATCTCGGGTACTCCGAGGGGGACATTCATCGAGAATGACTGCTCACCCAGGGATCGCCAGGACCCCCGAGTTTATCAAAAGATGGTATTGGTACCCTGGAATGATGAAAGATGTTCAGCAGTACGTGCAGACATGTGAGGTGTGCAAGGAGACCTGTACCTGACTTCAAGAGCTCCTTCTCCCCCTACCTGTTCTGGAAAGACCATGGGTGCACATCGCCATGGACTCCATCACAGGTATTTAGCCATCCAAGTGGAAGACTGTCATCAAGGCAATTGTCGATCGGTTTTCGGAAGCCAGCAAGTTCATTGCCTTGGATAAGCTAACATCTGCAGTGGAGATGGTTGAAATTGTCCTGGACCAGATCTTCAGGGTCCACGGATTCCCAATGGATCCTGGTCCACAATCTGCATCATATTTCCGGAGGGCATTCTGTAAGCTGATTGGGGCAACAACAAGTCTTTCCTCTGGGTTTCACCTGCAGTCCAGCGGCCAGTCGTAGCGGACCAACCAAGATTTGGAATGAACCCTAAGTGGCTGGCCTCAGAAAGACCTGAGGAGGGTTGTGCCCATTTAATGTGGGCGGAGGTCACCTCCAGCACCTTACAGCATTCGATGTGCGAGATATAGTCATTCGACTGCCTGTTTGGTTATCCTCTGTCACTCTTTCTGGAACAGGAGGCCAAGGTTGGGGTTTCTGCAGCTGAAGATCTCGTCCAGCGCTGCAAGCAGAAATGGTTTAGGGCAAGGAAGACTTTGATGGCCTCTTACCCGGAAGGCGGAGAACAAGGCGAACGGTAGGAGATGACAGGGCAACAGGTCTGGCTGTCCACTCATGATTTGCCTCTCTGTGTAGTCTATAAAGCTGGTGCCCAAGTTCCTCGGTTCCTTCAAAGTCCCGAGGGCAGAAAACCCGGTGGCTTATACCTTGCAGCTCCCCAAGACCCTTAAGGTCAATCCTACTGTCCACACCTAAATAATAACCTGTCTGCACCAGCCCCTTCTCCCCAGTTGGCCCCACTAGGATCTAGTTCTCATCCACGGCCATCATCACCATCTCTCTGAGCAGAATGGGCCATCAGGAGTGGGTCCTATAGGAGGGGGCCCTGTTACAAGATGCACCCTAGCATGCCAGCTTCCAGGGTTTAGATGCTCCAACTCTCCAGAGTATGGCTAGCAGGCGTGGCCCCTTTAAGGGTTCAGGGCTCTCTCTCCAATTGGCAATCATGTTTTGGTGCCAAGAATTCAGTATTTAAAGAGCACCTGAAGGGAGCTTCAGAGCTCACTTGTAAGTTCCACATTGGATTATCATCTAGCATTTTGTTAAGTACTCAGTTTTTGTTTCTGTCTAGTATTGTGACTCTATTCCAGCCTTGGATACTTCAGTACTTTGATCCTAACCATCTTTGTCAAGGTCTCTCATCACACCCCCTTATAATATCCAGGTACAATTTTAATAATTCATCATTTGGATATATGCACTAAAATGGTTCAATATTCTCTTTTTTGCTATTTTGTAAAATAACTTTAATAAAGAATAGCCAGGAAAAACTCAGTAATGCAACACTGGCATTGCATCACTAATGAAGGTAGAAAAAAGAATATGCTTGGCCTTTGTTACATGGGCACATCTACATCCTAGCTTTGATGGAAAATTTATCTGTTAAAATGCTGAAAAAAAATTATAACAACTTTTCCTTTCATCTCAGCATCATTACTGTTTTGAAAAATCTGCTCAGAAAGTAGATAGCAAAGTGCTAATTTTTACAGTGCATTGAGATTGAAAATGGGTTTATCCCAGTAAGGAAAATGTAGCCACCATTTCTGGCTTGTGTGGTGCCTAATTAAACTTGCAGTCACTTTCAGTTAGGATATATGTTTATGCATTCAATAGCGTTTTAATGCCAGGCATTTCCCTAATGATATCACTGCATATGCAAAGTGTTTTTACCAGCATTTCCCGTACTTGCAGCAACATCTTTGCTATGATGATCCCCAACTCAGGTGTCCCACGAGGGTGTGTACCCAGTGTCCTACCCACACACAACAGCATAGCCACCTTCTACTTTAAGTCCTTTGCCAAGATTTATTTTGAGGATGAAGTTGTGAGGAAAGATTATGTACTGTAGGTGTCACATTATGTTGATCATACAAAAGAAAAATGATGGAGGTGTTGGGGATATCTTAAATAGGAACAAAGTTTGATGCTCTTTCATTATGCCTGGAATATTTACTATTTCTGTCTTCATAGTTGCTCTTTGACCTACTGAGTATCTTCAGTGCTTTTCGTTTTTTTTATGTGGAGTGCTTCATCTGGCTGTGTATTGAGGGACAACTTAATAGCATCACATTTCATATGCCTTCACCACTCTAACTCAATGACTGCTTTAAAAAAATGGTGTAACATAAACAAAATCCCTCATAGATCCTCACCGTAGAGATGCCCAGACTGAAAGAATTATATATAAGTAATCCTGTCAGGGACATATGAAACAATTGTGGTCACCTGCAATTTGCAACCATGAAGGCACATTGTTCTTTTGTGATAACATACCATGAAAATTGAATTATCGCTAATTCCAGCAGTATAATTATTTACAGAACAATGAGAGCACCTTCCATATAAGATAATTAACTTTTTACAAGCCATCATCATAAGATTTTATTATAAAGTGAGTGATGAGCATTGTTGAAAGTAATTACTTCAGTTAATGCCAAGTATTCTTGTTTAAGGACTATTCTCATCAATGAGCAAGTTTTCCCACCAATCAAGGGGCTGCAAGGATCAATAGAAATGGCTCCTCTTTGATCTTTACTATTCTGATTACTTAGTTCACTGCAGAACATCACTTTTGTTTTCCTGATTGATATCAGGAAAACAGAAGAATAATATTTATCAAGTCTCAGTCTTTGAATTTTACCTCCCTGATAAATATATCATTAATGCATCATTCCAATCAACAGTCTACCTGATAGATGGGAGCACAGTGAAATGGAAACATGACTAATGTGTTTAAGATCTCAGGTATTAACATATCGCTACTATTGATTATTAAGTTTATTTTGGGATGTATGTTGCCTAGACTTTGTTTTGGTTAGCTCCTTGTTGGTCAAACTGCAGATCAAAGTTGGATCTATAACTGCTAAATAAATCTCTGACTCTATAATCTTCCAACTGATGAATGTACAACTATCAACGTAGTGCTAATGGTATTATTTTTGTACCAACAAGTACAGACCACATGAGTGGTAATAGCCATCACTTGATTCATGGATTCCCTTGGGGCATGATATGAGATGATGACTGGCTGCTTTGATTCTTCACTTCTGTGCACACGGGGAATATTTGTCACACATGATTGTCAACTGCAATACAACATTGGTCTATTTATCTCTTTTATATTGAGAAAGAGCCATATCTAAATTATATCATATCTATATCTTAGGATTGTACCTCTGGCAGTTATAATTATAATTTGAAAGGAAACATCTGAATGGCAGGAAAATGTACTTTCTGAGGTGTTGCACAATGTCCTAATACTGATTTTCCTATTCTGATCATTTACTTTATTGTCTCTTTAAGGTGGATAAAATAACAACTTAATCAAATGGACATGAAATTCAATATTGCAATTGTTTATAAAAAGGAAACTTTAACAAATGCAAACATTTAGTAGCAATCTTTTGTGATCTTTCAGCTTCATTGTAGTGATTTATTGCTGTTAGTTGGTCATTTAGGTTTGCAAATAATTGAGAAATCCTGCCCTTGAAGGGCCAGATTTAGATTTCTGTATAGTGCCATAGTCTTGTGTAGTTTATTATGAGTATTATTGACTAAGGGTTGGTTTTGGGAGAAATTCAGACTTCTGGAGATGTGGATGAAGAGGACAGTAAAGTCATATTCACTAATTCTTTGGCGCTCCTAGGGAGGTAGTTGGGGAATTATGTGCAGATCTAACCCACTTGCATTGTCATGATCTCCAGAACAGTGCCATTTCCAACAAAGTCATCCTGAATCTCACCACTCTGTTAGCTGAAATCCCAGGAGTCAACTATCCATTCTTGATGAATACCAAATTATTCCTGACCACCAGACTAATTCGGGGCATTATTTTGCTATTCCTGCACGTGTTTATGGGTGCATCCCTCTGCTGTTGGAGAACGACAACTTCCTCCTGCATAACGGAGCTAAGGAACATCTGGGTCAGCCTAAGTGTGTACAGATGCCCAAAGATTTATGTCTTATTGGCGAACATCATCTGTCCCAATAGTCACTGCAGTATGGTAGTGGTATTGAAACCTTAACCCACAAGTATGTGCCAACATCATAATGGAAGAGATCCTCCCCTGGCTTCACATGATCCCTTGTGAGAATCATCTGGGGGGGGGGGGAAACAGGGCAGGGCAGTTCTAATTGTACTCAACATACCAACTTCTCTTGGCCCCCGCCTGACTTTAACCTCATGCTTCGATGTGTCTTTCTCCCCGCCATGTGCCCCTCTGACTAAAGTTCTTCTGTGGTAGTGCCGTTATCTGAGATAGTGACATATAGAGCTGTGAACCCTGCTACAATGCCATCATTTTCTTCTTTTTCCTCCTCCCTCCTGTGCCTGTGTTTAGACTAGTAGGTCGGGGTCTGGTGGGTTAAAGCTGAAGAACAACCTTAAACTTAATTAAAACTAACGTCCTAATGACTTGCTCATACACCCACACACAAGCAGAATGCATGATACTCACTGGGTAACAGCCAACATAGGTGCAGATTGAATTGAGATTTCTCACTGGATAGAATACCACAGAGGACTGCAGCCTCCTCAGATTTCATGATGAGAAGTTACCCCCTGCTCCAGCTTCCTGAAGAGCTGAGCACTAAAGAAAACTTCCTCCTCCTCCACTTCCCAATTCACTGATTACCCACTGAATGGTTACTTTTAAACTTTATGTGAAAGGTTATTATTGAAATTGATAAATTATTGGCTTGGTACCTAGGTTTGTATTGCTGAGTTTGTAACATGAGGTTTGAGAGGGCAGCTTTGTGCCAGATGGAGTTCAGTAGCTCTGGGCTTTGTGCCTGAAAAGTGGTTTCAATTGCTTGAGCTTTTGCCAGGACATGGCATAATTTTTTTTTCCCTGTACTTCATGCTCCCTGTGTGAAATCAGTTCTTCTGCTGTCTTCTCTTAGTGGTAGGTCTTGCTGGTATTCTGATTCTCCTGGTTCATAGTCCCTTCATTCCTCAATTTATATTGCAATGTCACACACTGACAATCTTGCCATTCCCTTCCTTTCCTATGTCTCTCCTCCTCCATGGCAACCATCGTATCTTGGACTAGTGTGGGGAGTCTTAACTGCTGAAGCCCTGCTATAATTACTGTATGTGTGACTGCTGGTACCTGTTTGAAATTCATCCATCAAATATCATGACCTATGCTGCGCCCCTTATATGGAGGTGTTGCTTGGGTTAAAGAAATGTGCTTGTTGCTTTCGCACCATAATCTCAGACTAGCATTGCAGTCATAATTCAAGAAGTTGAATGAGCCCTTTCATTAACAAATATTTAGCATTCTAAAAATGCAGTTAATGAATATTTTGGGCAGTATTGTATTGAAACCTTTGTTAATGTTTTTCGCTACTAATTACTTGTTGAGGCTGCTTATTCCTTTCTTGAGAAATTGAATCATTAAAAACAATGTGAAGCTTTGAGACCTGAGGGCTATGAAATGAAAACGTGTGAATTTGATTTTGAATAGGTGTCTAAAATTAAAGAGGTGCCTGTCTCAGAGAAATGCATTCTAATCTCACCATTCAAAATAAAATAATATCAAGATATTTTGCAGGAGCCAACTATACAGCAAAAGTTTGCAGAAATAAGTCATGTTGAATGGGTAGAAAACTCAAGTCCATTACTCATGACCGAAGAAATGAATTGGAAAACCTGAAAGAGCTTGAACAAAAGAGTAAGCTGATTTTTCTTTAAATAAAACTCTGGATAAAAATAATCCTTTGATGAAGTACTGTAATTGATTTTTATTACTTTTCCAAGAAAGTTTGAATATCTTTCACATATGCCTTGCCTTTGATCTTGGAACAGTGTCTGTGAATTGGCCTTCAAATGACAAAGGTTACTTCTGCAAATTGGAATGGTTTATGCCTAGGCAAAAGCTGACATTTTTTGGCAGCCTTTCTATTTTAAAATTAACAACAAATTAAACTTAATGCTCATGAAAACAATGAATTTAATTTTAATTTAACGTATTGGGTGGCAAAAGGGCAGGCTTGGCTTGTTTGCAAATGTTATGTGCCAACCAACTGTGGTTTATTTAATTCCAAAGGAGATAAAATCAAACTGTATTTAAAGTGGAGAACAGAGTTCAACCTGTTACTCTCCCAATGCGCACTTGGTCTCAAATTACTCTGTGCTTCAATTAAGATTGCTTATTAAATTATATTTAATAACATTCCAGATTAATGCAGGTGAAAGAATAAAGAATTCTCTTTCCATTGATGGCAAAAACCTTTAACCTAATGTTAAGTGTTTTGCATTAGTGTTGCAACTGTCAAGTAAATAATTTTGGAAGTCTTTATGACATCAGTTACTGGGCAAAATGGGTTTGCCTATTATAATATCAAGAGTAATAGATAACAAAATACATTTTTCTATCACATCCAGACAAGATCGACATGAAGATGATTATGACATGATCATTTTCATGTGGAATATTTAGTCATCGCTATAGATACCAGTAGTGTACCTACTGCCTGTTCTGCCACTGGTGTTTAGGGCAGTAATGAAGGTCCTCCATTTTTGGTGGTATTCAGGGCTTCCTTTATCATGCCAGTAGCTTCCTCTTGGTTTTCACTACTGTCAGTCACGCAAGTCCTGTGTGGAGACCCAAGAATACTGTCGCACTCAGATGTAAAAGGATTCTTAATTGCTGTTCCCATAACAATGTTGCTTTACCTATCAATGTTGTTAGCCCTCAAACCTGGAGGACTGGTTGACCACTCTTAGTTTGGCCTCTACCCTTTGACCTGTTTGGCATGAGTGACCCTACCAAGAGCCAAAGCATTTAGCCCTGACTCCAGCCAACATAGCTCTCCAGGTCTTTGAGGCATGCAAGCCTCCAAACCCAATGACAAGGTTGTGGTCCTCTTGGAAGACCTGTAGCGTGGACCATTAAAACGTTGTGTAAGCCCCCTTTTAAGCCTCGGGCTCACTCAGCTCGCTTCCGTCTAGGGGGAGCAGCCTTTGGCCCCGCCAAATTGGGTAATCAAGTTTGAGTAGATGCTGTGTGATGTACCCCACCCCGCCAAATAACAGACAGTACACCATATGTGATTAAATGATTACACTTTATAGATCTTACTGGAACTATGTAATTAATAGAGATACAATACAAAAGGAAAGTAAAAGGCGCCAAACTTATCAAAGTTCAACCACTTCGTGCACCACCGTTGGAGCTCAATTAATGGAGTCTTCTTTCCACCATTCGATCCCCTCCGACCTGCTCCACCTGCCACCTGGGACCAACCACGGTGGTCGATCAGAGCGTGTCCAGCACGTCCTTCCTCTTCAGTTCTCCTCAAAAAGCCCTGGGCCTTGGACTCCCTCATGGGTCCGATCCTCGCCCAGCTTACAACATCGCATCTCCTCTCTCTGTCCCCATTGCATCTTCTCCCCAAAGCCCGCAAAAACAATAGCTTACAGACACAAGAAAGAATAACATTTATCCCAATTGGTTAGCAAATGAATACAATTCTCGTTATCAGTAATTATAACCCAAACAAGCTGCAACCGTTAACTCAGCAGTTAACATTACAGAGAAGCCATTTTATTAGCCTTAGCAGTAACATAAAAGAAGAAACCCGTTACAGTTGGTTGGAAGGACAATTCAATTCTTGAATTGCTGCAGCATTAGAGGCCATCCCTTCAATTACTAAGGCTTTAAATTTTGGAATTCCGGCCTTAATTCTCTGTCCTACTGTGAATGTCCACAAGAAATTGTATCTCAAGGTAGGAGATGAAAATTAATGTTTAGCACACAGTTTGATTATAAATTTACTTTGAACTTTGAACATGTTGACACCTAATCATCCATTTACCTGTATTTAGTTTGGTTGTGTTTATCTTATTTTTCTGCGCTTCTATTCTCCTCACTTCTGCTCCATCTGGGAGCCATGATATGGTTCTCCTTGGCCTCACCTCCATTATAATGTGCTTTGAATAGGTGGTAGGTGCATAAAATGCACTGCCAAGGGTGGCAGTAGAGGATACATTCAGGAAACTTAGAGAAGCACATGGACAAAAGAAAAATGGAAAACTCTGGGAGGGAAGGTCTAGATTGATCTTGGATTAGATTAAAGGGTTAGCACAATATCAGAGGCCAAAGGTCCTCTTATGTGCTGTACTGTTCTATGTTATCATTCAATAGATGATTCTCCACCATCTCTAGTACCTCTAGCATGGTACCACCACCAAGCATATCTTGATAATCCCTTGTACTTTATAAATGTGTGCAACACATCAATCCAACCAGCTGTGTTTATAAATTAATTCCCAATGGCATCAATTTTATACGAGTTGCTTGACGCCACATTTGGACAAATGTTATCTGTCACCTGATCTTGACTGCAGAATACAATTGTGTTTGTCCATAGCTGTAAGAAAGTCTTAAGCTGAGTGATGTTGCAGAATTTAAACAGGACATTGGTAGACACTTGTTGCTTAAGTACAATTTGATAGCACTGGCCATTACACCATGACACATTAGCTTGAGATAGACATTAGAGTGAGAGGGGCAGTAGTTGTTTGGCTAGGTGATATTGTTTATAAAAATAAACAATGTTTCTTTAAATGGTGGAAGACACAATGAAAAATGGCAATGGATCGGATAATGCTCACAGTACCATTGAGAACCACGTAACTGCAGTCTGTGCATTCGAGTGTTCCCTGTGACTGTTCACGTAGGCTGAAAGGACAGGATAATGGAAATTCGATGTGGAATCATTTGGCTCTGGCTTGCCTCAGCCTTGCAAATGAGGCCAGCAGTGATTGATATCAAATGTTTCCTCAGCTTTGTACCATCCATAACTTCTGAATCCAGTCTAATGACTGTTATTTGAATGATGTTCATTCAAAACACAAGTAGTTCAGCTCTAAATTTTATGAATATAATGGATGTCATCACTTAGATGCTTTAAAGTGAATTTATTTTTATTAATGCTTGTTTTATTTTATTCCTTCCTGTTCTAAAGTTGTTAAATTTCTCTGATTGTCAGAGACATTTAGAAACCAAGAGGTTTGAGAGCAAGATATTTCAGAAGGCCATTAAGCCTATCTCTGTGTATCAGCCAGAGTGATATCAAATATCCCATCAGGCTCTGGGAGGACATTCTGCTGTCGAGGAAGAGGTGCTGAGAATCACAGAACAAAAGAAATATTTTACTCATATGGTTAAGGATTGGAATTAGTGATCTAAATGGCAATAAAGTGCTAAGGAATGTTTGGAAATTATATGGAGATATGTATAAAAAATTGTCTTATGGGATGACCAGATTACCAGTGACTTTGGGCACCAACCGTTGAAGAGGATTGACTCAGGGGTTTGGAGAAGATCGTATTCCAGCTAGGTTAATCAAGAATAGGTTCTATCTTAAAGCAGGCAGTGAGGTTTTGGAAGCTATGAAAGTAAGCTAAACGGCTGTTTAACTAAAAGAGTTATGAAACTAAAGAGTCTGAGTCTTGTTTGAAACTATGTAGTGAATCTTTGTGTTCTTGATCCCATAGGGTTTGTTGTTGAATGAACAGACGTGCAAAGTATAAACAACAGGAATTCTGCAGATGCTGGAAATTCAAGCAACACACATCAAAGTTGCTGGTGAACGCAGCAGGCCAGGCAGCATCTATAGGAAGAGGCGCAGTTGACGTTTCAGGCCGAGACCCTTCGTCAGGACTAGCCCTGATGAAGGGTCTCGGCCTGAAACGTCGACTGCGCCTCTTCCTATAGATGCTGCCTGGCCTGCTGCGTTCACCAGCAACTTTGATGTGTGGTGCAAAGTATAACTTGTATTTGATAGAAAAGGCATGGTTACACAGTAGCAACTTGTTATGTACAATAAAGCAGATGATGTACAGATTTAGCAATGAACTTTTCAAAATCCTGTTGAATATAATAATTGTGCAGATTATTTGGCATATGTCCATGCTGGCTGAAAATGAGAAAACCACCCTAATCCCACCATCCACCATAATTCTGTAGCCTCACAGATTTCTGCTCTTCAATAAACACTCATTTAAGGGTTGTACGATTTTTTTTTCTGCCTTGACCACCTTTAGGTGCTGAGTCCAAAACACTCCCCTCTTCCCACCTGCTCCATTACACAATTGCTTATTTCCCCCACCAAGCTAAGGGCAAAAGTTCAATCCAGGCCCTTTGTAATTTTACATACCTAAGTTAACTCTTCTCTCAACTCCTCTCTCAACTCCTCTGTTTCAAGGAAAGCAAGTCTAGCATATCAAAAATTTCCTGTTCCTGGCAAGACCCTCAAAAAGTTGCTCCTCATCCTCTTGGTGTGATTACATCTTTTCCTAAAGTGGAGGAACTAGCACTGTTTGAATTAACCAAGTCATAATTGCCATGTACCCCGTGACGGGTTAAAGAACCAGCAGAAATAGAAAACACTTTGGAGTCTGGTATTGCTATTCACTAATACTATTTATTAGTAACTATGCAATACATTGTATAAATTCAGATAAATCAAACAGGTTAACGGTGTTACATGTATATATGTGTGTAAATATAACTTCCAAACTATTGAGCTTGGAGGAAACGAGGCTTAGAGTCTTGAGATGGTAAGGTATGAAAGTTCAGTTCATCCACGGAATAGGTGATGAGAAAGAGAGATTTGTAATCCAGGGTAAATGTCGAGAGAAGGCAATTACATCGATATTCCACAGATTCCACGACAGCAATACAAAATAACAATAGTAGTAGGCTTTACCTCCAAAGTTGTTCCACTCCACACACAAAATATCACTGACAGTGATCTTCAATGAATATCCTTTCAACGCAAATGGTACCACACCTGAATTCAGCTACGGGTCATTCCAAAGAGGTGACCACAGGATACTCAAACAGAATCCACATATGAATTATCACCAACAGTAACTTATCACTAAGGGGACTCTCTTCAAGGGAACCGACCGCAAACACACAACGTGATAGCCACTTATCCAGTTCCATGACATACGAAATAACTCCAACGGTGATTTGCCACAGGGGTGCCTTTCTTCAGTGAACTACCACACCCAACCAAGGGTAACACACAAGAACATAGAACATAGATATTCACAAAGGTACTCCCCTCACCAGAGAACCCACTCTTGTGGATTAACTACGTGACAGTCACATCTTCGCATTCGAATAGAACTCAAACTTACCCTTACGGGCTACTTAGAGAGAGAGAGAGAGTCCAAACAGTGACCTCTTTGTCACTAGGTTTATTCTGTTTCAAACCTTACTCTCCCCTCTTCTCTTCCTTTAAAGTCACCGAATGTGACCACAACAAGGGGACCATTTTCTGTGCTGAAGTTATCAACCCAGGCGAGGGTTGGACACACTAATAACTCCCCACCGGTTATACCTTTTCCACACTGCGAGAGTCACTGATCAATTCTCCTGATCGATCCTCGGAAAACCCACCTTTCTGTGGGCACAACAAAGCTCATCCAGTGTCCAAAATCATGTGTCTGTGAGTCTTTCATCTAACCTTCTATTTATCTCACCATGCTGAACACCAGCTGTCCATCAAGTAGCTCCTCCCTTCTCTCTCTGTAAGAACTTAGAAGCTGGCAGTGTCCTTGCAAAAGTGTAAACATGCAGCAGAGAAACTATAAAACCATCTCAAAGCAGTCTTTGCCTCCCTGTCTCTTAATAACAAGGTGTTTATGTTGTACATCTCTCTCTCTCTTTAAGAGGTATAGTCCATTAAAAAAATTGACCCCCAGGGGTACATAACATAATCTAACTGTGTTGTATACAGTCATAGCATAGCCTCCCTGCAAAATGCTGTTGAGGTTCATCACCAGTCAGATCAAGTTTGTTCTGGAACAGGTGATACCCAACACACATCACTATATTCTACCTCTCCTCAATATTACAAATTAGTATATTAACTTGATAAATTACAAATATACTGACTGACAGTACTGTGTTATACACTGGATGGCATTATTTATCTATTTATTCTGGCCCAACGAGCCCACACTGCCCAATTACACACATGTGATGAATTACCCCTACTAACCAGTACATCTTTGGAAAGTAGAAGGAAACCAGAGCACCCAGAGGAAACCCACGTGGTCACAGGGGGAACATACAGACTCCTTTCAGGTGGTGGCAGAATTGAACTTGGGTCACAGGAGCTAAAATAGCATTATACTAAGAGCTACGCTGCAGTCCCAGCCAATATGAATGTAAAGAAAGTCATCTATTACTTTGTATTTTTTATGGAACATTATAGAGAAAATATCTTGTGCTTTTAGCCAATAAATGAAGGCATCCCTATATCTCTTTGGCCCCCTATTAACTTGCCAGGGAACAAGGGCATCTTATTACACTCCCATCACCATTTTCTTGTTTTCTTGCATTTTTGCAAATGCATTGACTCATATTTGATTAAATTTCATTAGTGTGTTTTCTCCCAAACCAACCAGACCCTATATATCTTCTTTGTCAGAAGTTAATCATGTGCACAATTTATTTAATTTCTACATATTGCTTTATGATTACCCCTATACTGGTGGTTTAACTTATTAAAATAGTGCAAGAAACAGGGAAGCAAACATTGCATTGAGGAATAATATTAGTAACAGATTTCCAGTCACTAAACATCATCAATTACCATCCTTTATTTCCGCTGAGCCAGATTTGAATCCAGTTTTCTACTCTCCCTGTAGACTTTGACATGTTTTTGAATGGTCTGCAACATGAGATCATGTAAAGAGCCTTGCTGAATTCCACATAAAACACACCTACCTCAATGACCTTTGTTATCAAAAAGCAAAAACTATAATGCCATAAGGTCAGGCAGTATCTTTATAGGGAGAAATGGAATCAATGTGTGAATTCGATGATCTTGCTTCCAAACAGTAAAAGCAAAAAGCTGCAAATATTGGCCTCCCCTAACAAAAAAACAGCCAAATTCATCAGATTTGATAATCCATTATCATATACTTGCTGAATGTCCCTAATTAATCTATTCCTAAAGTTTAATTTGACCCCTAGAATGGATGTGAATAATTTGACCTCCTCTAAAGTTAAATTAACCAGTCTGTAATTTCCTGCCTTTTCATTTTATCCAGCTTTGAAGAAGGTTATGATGATAACAGTTCTTGAATCTTCTGGGGTTACTCATGCAGCTAGAGTGAATTGGAGAAATTCGAGCTGGGGACTTTACAATTTCCTCCCTTGCTGCTTTTAATGGTTTGGGATATATTTCAGACAGGTTTGGAGATTTATGTATTTTCAAAATTATTAAACCTCTGTGTTTCCTCTTCTACTATGGATGTGTTGTCTAATACTTTGCACTTGCTCACCTTAACTACAGCATTGGCAACATCCTCCATTTTTGTAAAAGCAATCACAAAATATTTATTAAGATGTTTGCCCACATACTCTGCCTCCACACACTGGTTACAATTTTGGTAATTTAATGAACCCACTTTTCATTTTGTTATGCTCTTTCTGTTCATAAAATCCAAAGACTTTTTATGATTTATTTTGCTTTCTTGATATCCATTGAATTTCACTCCTATATCTTTTAGACTTTCTGCTTATTAATTCTTTGCTGTAAAATGAAAGTTTCCATTTTGTTTGCCCTATCCCATCATCTTTAAGAGCTCTATCTAACTCTTTTTTTTGAAAGAATCCAGAGAATTGGCCTCCACTGCCTTCTGAGGCAGAGCATTCCACAGAACCACAACCCTCTGTGTGAAAAAGTTTTTCCTCAACTCCGTTCTAAATTGTCTACCCCTTATTCTTAAACTGTGGCCTGTGGTTCTGGACTCCCCCAACATCGGGAACATGTTCCTTGCATCTGGCATGTCCAATCCCTTAGTAATCTTATGTGTTTCAATCAGATCCCCTCTCATCCTTCTAAATTCCAGTATATACAACCCCAGTCGCTCCAATCTTTCAACATATGACAGCCCCGCCATCCCAGGAATTAACCTCGTGAACCTACGCTGCACTCCCTCAATAGCTAGAATGTCCTTCCTCAAATTTGGAGACCAAAACTGTACACAATACTCTAGGTGTGGTCTCACTAGGGCCCTGTACAACTGCAGAAGGACCTCTTTGCTCCTATGCTCAAGTCCCCTTGTTATGAAGGCCAGCATGCCATTAGCTTTCTTCACTGCCTGCTGTACCTGCATGCTTACTTTCAGTGACTGATGAACAAAAACACCTAGATCTCGTTGTACTTCCCCTTTTCCTAGCTTGACACCATTCAGATAGTAATCTGCCTTCCTGTTCTTCCCACCAAAGTGGATAACCTCACATTAATCCACATTAAACTGCCCACTCACCCAACCTGTCCAAGTCACCCTGCGTTCTCATAACGTCCTCCTCACATTTCACACTGCCACCCAGCTTTGTGTCATCTGCAAATTTGCTAATGTAACTTTTAATCCCTTCATCTAAATCATTGATGTCCCAGCACCGAGCCTTGCGGTACCCCACTAGTCACTTCGTAAACCCATGCTGACTCGGACCTATCCTGTAAAATGTAGAATCTGTCATCATTACTGGCCTGGTACTTGTGTACTGACCAGAAATTTGTTTACAAAGTTGCTCTTAATGTCCCTTGGACAAATTGGAGGTCTGTAGGACAAACTCAACAGCTTCTGTACCTAATTTTGCTCTTTAGTTCAAACCATATTGTTTAATTTCCCAATTGTTCTAATCACAGCTGTAATTGTTCCTGTATTACCATATCCATTTTTTAACCTCCCTCTCTATCTGAACTGCAATCCATGTAAAAAGCAATGTAAGCTTTTAGTTCCTGCTCTCTTCAAGCTGCCTTTCTTTAATAGCGATAATCATTACATAGCAATCATCTGACTAATGCTTCTAACTTGACCCTGTTATATATACACAGAACTGGTTTGTTTTAACAAATTTCTCTCCTGTGATCCATATCCAGGAACTTCATTGTGTGGCTTGTTAAGAACTGTAACATTTAAATCAAAGCAGAACCAGTCTGATGTGTTTCATTACTAGATGCAACGTGGAGAATTGCACAGCAGTTACACTACACATTTATTAACTTCCATTCTGGAACAACTAAAGTGGTTATAAACTTTAAAAAAAAAAACAAAAGAATACATAGCATTGATTTCACCCTTTTAAATTTTTGACTACAACTTCAAACCTCAAAAATTAAGTGGGATTTGTTGGAAATAAAAAAAAGTGACATTCATTGTACGTGAATGCAATATGCTGGACTCCAGTATTCATATTCTTAGAGGAAATATATGTGGTCTGCAGTGTGTTCCACAGTAATAGGGTCATATAATGTAGTTTTATGGCTGAAATGCCAGAGCAATTGCTTTCTGGATGTTCTGTCACGTACAATGTTTGCTGCCGTTCTTGAACTATAATGTGAACTCAACCTCACATAATGTCTGAATCTCTTGACTAAAAGCCCATAACTCTCAGAGAATGCTGTTATGGTGGGGTAAATTATCTGGCACCAAAAACAATTTAAAGATCTTTATAACTGTAAACGTGGATAAAGTGGCTGGGAACATAACATTTCTATTCTGTAACATTGAAAGTCCTGGTAACACTCAGCAGGGCAGACAGAATGAAAGGGAGAAACAGAATTAATATTTCACTGGAACTATACTCAATAGTCATTTATTAGCCCATAAGACCATAAGGTAGAGGAGCAGAAGTAGGCCATTCAGCCCATTGAGTCTGCTCCGCCATTCAATCATGGGCTGATCCAATTATTCCAGTAATCCCCACTCCCCTGCTTTCACCCCATACCCTTGAGGCCCTGGCTAATCAAGAACCTATCTGTCTCTGCCTTAAATACACCCAGTGACTTGGCCTCCACAGCTGCTCGTGGCAACAAGTTCCATAGATTTACCACACTCTGACTTAAATTTCTCCTTATCTCAGTTCTAAAAGGAGGTCCTTCAATCCTGAAGTCGTGCCCTCTTGGCCTAGAATCCTTTACCATGGAAAATAACTTTGCCATATCTAATCTGTTCAGGCCTTTTAACATTCAGAATGTTTCTATGCAATCCTCTTATTCTCCTGAACTCCAGGGAATACAGCCCAAGAGCTACCAGATGTTCCTCATATGGTAACCCTTTCATTCCTGGAATTATTCTTGTGAATCTTCTCTAAACACTCCTGTATTAGGTACAGGAGTAGTGTTCTGCTGCTGTAGCCCATCCACTTCGAGGTTTGATGCGCTGTGCATTCAGAGATGTTCCTCTGTATACCATGTTGTGATTGATAGATAGATAGATAGACAGATAGAATCCTTTATTGAACCCAAAGGAAATTACAGTGTCATGGTAGCATTACAAAAGCTGCAAGTATTGTATACAAATATACAAATATTAGAAGAGAAGCAAGAAAGAATAAAAAATAAGTTACCACAAACAGTCTAATAGGAGGGAGTCATCACTTCCCCGGCTATAGGTTGGCACATCATAGAATCTAATGGCCGAGGGTAAGAATGACCTTGTATAGTGCTCTTTGGGGCAGTGCAGTTGGCTTAGACTGTTACTAAAAGTACTTTTCTGTTCAGTTAAGGCGGCGTGCAGAGGGTGAGAAACATTGTCCAGAATTGCCGGTATTTTCTGTAGGGCCCTTTGTTCTACCACAGCCTCCAGTGTGTCCAGTTTGACTCCTATAACAGAGCCAGTCTTTCTAATCAGTTGAGCCTGTTGGCATCACCTGTGTTGACTCCATTGCCCCGGCACACCAGTGCATAGAAGATTATACTGGCGACAACAGACTGGTAGAACGTGTGAAGGAGAGGCCTGCATACTCCAAAGAACCTCAGTCTCCTCAGGAAGTAGAGGCAACTCTGGCTCTTCTTGTACAAACCCTCTGTGTTAGTGCTCTACTCAAGTCTGTCATCCAGGTGCATCCCCAGATACTTGTAGGACCTCACCACATCCACAATCCTCACCATCAATAGTAACAGGAAGCAGTGCAGACTTAGTCTAAAGTCCATCCCACCATCTCCTTTGTCTTACTGATGTTGAGCTGCGGATGAACGCATGGTTATTTGAGCTTGTCACCTTCCTGTCAGCTTGAATCTGTCTGGCCATTCTCCTCTGACCTCTCTCATTAACAAGGCATTTTTGTCCACGGATTTTTTTTTTTTTGTTTTTTGCACCATTCTCTGTAATCTCAGCTGTAAATGAAGATCCCAGGAGTTCAGCAGTTTCTGAGATACTCGAAACACTCTGTCTAGCACCAACAATTATTCTATGGTCAAAGTCACATAGTCCACGTTTCTCCCACATTCTGATGTTTGGTCTAAACAAAAATTGAACCCCATGACCATGTCGGCATGCCTTTAGGCATTGAGTTGCTGCCACATGATTGGTTGATTCAATATTCGCAGAAAGAGGAAGTGTATAGGTGTACTGAATAAAGAGGCTACTGAGTGGAACTACAAAGGAGATGGACACATAAGAAACCAAGGCATCTTGCTTCTTGAGCCTGCTCCATCAGGATAACAACTGATCCTTATCACAGGTCAGCTTTCGATAACGGCATATGCCAAAAGCAGGTGATAATGGGATGTGTAAAGCAACCGAAGCTGGATCTGGAGAAAGTGTAGATGAGGTATCATTTGTTTGTTTTGTAGCACTACTTTGCTCCTTCATTCTGTGCATGTTACTGAGATGAAATGAGCTGCAGAAGCTTTTAGGACAATCCATATTGGTGAGAAAACTTCCTGGGGTACTTCATTTGACAATCAACAGTTAGAAGTTTTGGAAATTATGAACTGAAAGTAAACAGATTTAACACTATGAATTGGACAGGCAGGTGGTAGTTTATTAACTGTGGTTTTTTTTCTTCTGTAGCGTGATAAAGTTCCCATGGATTTAATACAGGGAGCCTGCTCTCACTGTCTGTGGTTGTAGATTTAAGTTAGATATTTATAATTCTCGTGACCATGACTGCACAAGTATTGTCTACTTCCTTAATACAGATTATTCTGCATACTTCTTGCTTTCCAACATGCTGAGCCTATTAAGATTCAGTGTAGTTCACCAAGCAACAGCAAGTCCTCAACAAGTTAACAGATCCATTGCCCTACTTTCACATTAACCATTCTAAGGGTGAAGAAGTTTAAGTGGTTGTACTGGATCCTTCTCTGATAGTTTTTGATTTGTTCTGCAAAAGTAGAATGTTCCTCAGCAGATGAGGCCATTTGCAGATATCCAGCTTGAACAAACAAGCAAAAAAAATGTATTTAATTGACAACTTGGAGAACTTGTTATCTTTTGTTTAAAGCAGCATGATTCATTGATGAGCTCATTTTCTGTCTAGCTATCTTTTGTACTTTTGAACTGTCAAGTTTAATTTAACTGAACTTATTGGAGCAGATCTTGTACTCCTGTGCAAATGTATTTCCATAGCTGTTTGGTGTTTTAATCATAAGACCATATGACATAGAGCATAATTAAGTTATATAGCCCATTAAGTCTGCTCTGCCATTTCATCATGGCTGATTTATTATCTCTCTCATCCCCATTCTCTTGACTTCACCCTTAACTTTTGATGCCCTTTCTAATCAAAAACCTATGAACCTTTGCTTTAAATATACCCAATGAGTTGGCCTCCACAGTTGTCTGTGGCAATAAATTCCACAGATTTACAACCCTCTGGCTAAAGAGGTTCCTCCCCATCTCTTCTAAAGAGATATCCTTCTATTCTGAGGAATGTGCTCCAGTGGTTGTGGGAACATTTCATTGATGGGACAAGTGAAGTTGAGTGAAGTTATCCACCTTTGGTCAAGAACCTGGTGGTTGAGGGGTAATAACTTTTCCTTAACCTGGTGGTGTGAGACCTGAGGTTCCTGTACCACCTTCCTGATGGCAGCAGCAAGAAGAGGACATGTCCTGGGTGGTGGGGTTCTCAGATGATAGATGCTACTTTTTTACCACGGCGTTTCATGTATGTAACCCTCTCACCAGGGCTTGTACACCAACTTGGCTCATTAGTTTACTCAGCTAAGAGCTACATGGCTTAGTGGTGAGCAGGCCTTTCATATGCAATACACATGTAGAGTCGGTATGATTTGGGGTTTAACCAAACCAGAAAGTTGGGATGTTTCAATTAAAGGAACCTCAATTTGAGTGAATGCTGTGTACATACTGCCCATACACAATTATTGGTAGCCCAGAAATAACAGATCGTACACCAGCATAAAATTATAAAGGAAGTATATTTACCAAGTTTACAATTACAGAGAAAAAAAAGAAAAAATGGCCATTACAGTTAAACCAGTCCAATATGCACATAAACGTTGAACTCATTTCTGGAGAAGTCAGGGGTGTATTTCTTCACTCATGTACTGGACCCACAGGCAGCGTAAAAACACCTGCCAGAGTCCGAATTTCCCTAGAACATCATTTACAATGAACTGGCTCTGTCAGGAATATTAGCCCTTCCTTTTTGGAGCCATTCATCTGCACAAAGCACTACTTGCAAAGTGTCTTTCCTTCCAATGGCATTCCATGGTATCTTCTCTTGTGCCCCACTCTGTACCTCCTGCCAGAAGGACCCCAAACCAGACTCCTGTCTTTCAGAAATATCTTCATGCCCAGATCTCTAGAACCTTCTCTTCATCCCACAATCCTGTTTAGCCGACACAACAATCCTAAGTTGGACAACATGGCTCCTTATCTTCAGCCAAAGCCAAAACACTTACCAGCAGGGCACACCGTTTTTACAAAAACCTGCTGAAGTAAAATACCTCAGAGCATACAATAGAAATCTTAACCAGGACATTATCTTCTCCCCCCAACCAAATATAGTCAGGTCCTCATGACTTTGGAGCTCCTTAAAGGATTACTAATAACATAGCATTTAAATGAATTTCCTGATTTCAGGATCCTCACTCCATTTGTAACTGGAAGTAACATCTCACCATGGGTTGGATCAACACTCTGTTTCCCTGGTCAAAGACCCCCTTTCAGCAGTATTCCTCTGCTCATCAAGTTCTACAGGTGGGTTGGTTCTCCCGACAGACATATCATGTTTAGCTGAAACATTAGCAGACATCCTTACCAGCTGATTGGTCAAAACACCATTCAATCAGTGTAACTCTCCCCGATACTTTTACAGAACTCAGCACTCTAAGTAGCAGTTCGTTGGGGATTTGAATATCTAACCCACCCAGACCATAAATATTGCTTGTGGATAACCTCTGCGAATCACACCAAACCTTAATCCCCACAGGTTCCATAACAAAGTACCCTAATTACGACAGATATCACTTTCTCAAAATCGTTGTTTAAACTGGTGGCTTAAACACACGAATAAACCACTTAATCAATCATTACACAGCATTCACAATCTGGGATGAGCACACCACAAATGCAATCCTCTCACTGGGGCCTGTACACCAACTTGGCTCATTAGGTAACTCTGCTAACAGCCACATGACTTAGTGTTAATAAGGCTGCCTTTAATAAGCAATATATGCCTAGGGTCGGTATGATTTGGTGTTCAACCAAACAGAAACGTCAGGATGTTCTGATTAAAGGAACCTCAATTTGAGTGAATGCTGTTTAAATACTGCCTGTACATAGTTATCGGTAGCCCAGAAATGACAGATTGCACACCAGCATAAGATTATAAAGAAAGTATTTTTACCAGATTTACAGTAACAGGAAAAAATAATAGAAAAATGAAAGGGGCCCATTACAGCTAAACCAGTTCAATGTGCTCATAAACATTGGAGCTTATTTCTGGAATAGTCAGGGATATGTCGCTTTACTCACGTGCTGGACCCACCTTCTGCGTGAAAGTACCTGCCACAGTCCAAATTTCCCTTGAAGATCATTTTGAATGAACCGGCTCTCTCAGGAGTATTGGCCTTTCCTCCTTGGAACCGTTCATCTGCACAAAGCATTTTTTGCAACAGGGACTCTCCTTCCAATGGCATTCTGTGGCATCTTCTCTTGTGCCCCACTCTGTAGCTCCCACCAAAAGAACCATAAACCAGACTACTGTCCTTCAGAAATCTCTTCCCACCCAGCTTTCTAGAACTTTCTTTACATCCCACATTCCTGATTGGCTGACACAATATTCCTAAGTTGGACAACATGGCTCCTTATCTTTAGCCAAAGCTAAAACACTCTTACCAGCAGGACTCACTGCTTTTACAGAAGACTGCTAAAATAACATACCTCACAGCATAGCAATAAAACTTTTACCAGGGCACTACGTGTAGATGTGCTCAGTGATGGTGAGGGCTTTACCAGTGATGGACTGGGCCTTATCACTCCTTTTTGTAGGATTTTCCATTCAAGGGCATTTGTGTTTCCATACCAGGTTGTGATTCAGCCAGTCAATATACTCCACAACACAATGATAGAAGTTTGTCAAGTTTTAGATTCCATGCTGAATCTTTGCAAACTCCAAAGGAAGTAGAGGCACTGCTGTGTTTTCTTTGCATGCTGGGCCCAGGACAGGTCCTCTAAGTAATAACACCAAGGAATTTAAAATTGCTGACCCTCTCCACCTCTGATCCTCCAGTGGAGGAATGTCTCATGGAGCTCTGGTTTCTTTCTGAAGTGAATAATCAGCTCTTTCATCTTGCTGACATTGAGGTTGCTATGGCACCACTCAGCCAGACTTTCAATCTCCTTCCAACATGCTGATTCATCACCATCTTTGATATGGGCTTCAATAGTGGTGTTGTCAACAACCTTGAATATGGCATTGGAACTATCCTTAGCCGCACACTTATAAGTAGAGCAGGAGGCTAAGCTCACAGCCCTGTGGCTGTACCTGTGCTGATGGAGACTGTGGAGATATTGTTGCCATTCTGAACTGTATAGGTTCTGCAAGTGAGGAAATTGAGGATCCAATTGCACAAGAAGGTAATGGGGCCAAGGTTTTGGAGCTTATTGATTTGTTTTGAGGAGATGATGGTATTGAATGCTGTCCTGTAGTCAATGTAGCATCTTTGCTGTCCAGATGTTCCAGGTTTGAGAGAAGAACCAATGAGATGACTTCTATTGTGGATATGTTAAAGCAATACTCACAACGTACTGGACGAACTCAGCAGGTCAGGCAGCATCCGTGGAAAAGATCGGTCGACGTTTTGGGCCAGAACGTCGACCGATCTTTTCCATAGATGCTGCCCGACCTGTTGAGTTCCTCCAGCGTGTTGTGAGTGTTGCTTTGACCCCAGCATCTGCAGATTATTTTGTGATTGTGGATATGTTACTCTGGTACGCAAATTGGAGTGGATCCAAGTAGCTTGTTAGGCAGGAGTTGATATGTTTCATCATCAACCTCTTAAAACATTTCCTCACTGTGCTATTGGATGATAGTGATTCAAGGAAGACACAACATTCATCTTTGGCACTGGTATAAATTAAGCCTGCTTGAAGCAATGGGTACCTCAGACTGCCAAAGTGAGAGGTTAAAGATCTCAGTGAACAGTGCAGCCAGTCGATCAGCACAGGTCTTTAGCGTTTGGCCAGATATTCCATCTGGGCCAGATGATCTTTATCTAATGTTCTCGATATTTATTGTTTATTTATTATTATATTATTTCTTCCTTTTGTATTTTCACGATTTCTTTTCTTTTATACACTGCTTGAACACTCAGGTTGGTGTGGTTGTTTATTGACTCTGTTATGGTTATTATTCTATGAATTATTGAGTATGCCTGTAAGACAATGTAACTTAGGGTGGTATATGGTGACAGATATGTACCTTGGTAATAAATTTGCTTTGAACTTTAGTCCTAGACTCCCCCAATGTAGGAAATATCCTTGCCACATCCACTCTACCTAGGCCTTTCAATATTTGATAGGCTTTAATGACATCACCTCTCATTCTTCTAAACTCTAGTGAGTACAGGCCCAGAGCCGTCAAACACTCCTCATATTTTGTTTCTGATCATAAATCAGGCAGATCCCTCAATGACTGCTGAGCCTCCAGTTTTCCAATAACCTGCTTCCTGGAGAAGAATGGTCTACCATGGTGGCCACAGGAATGTTGGGAAAGCTGTGAAATTCAGCTTCCTTAAGTGACTGTTCCAGGTGTTGCTGAAGACTTGGACAGCCAAATATCATGATTCCTCAGGAAGAAATGACTCGGGTTTGGTCTGCGATAGTGTGGAAAGTGATGGGATGGAGGTGTATTGTCTCTTTTGCTGAGAGCAACGAAAAATAAGAGCAGAATGCCCAAACCATTTTACCAGGGGTATAAAATATTAGTCCAATAACATCTCCAGAAGCAAATCAGATATTAGGAGGACAACTCTCTCAGTCAGATTCCACTTCTCAGCAGTACACAACTGACACTCAAAGGCTAGAGAACTGACAAGTGAAGAGGCCCATTCAACTGACCGTTGGAAGCGTGCAGGAAATAGATATCATTAAGTGATCACTTTGTCCAATTATTCATCAGGTTAGAAAGAGATCAAGAAATTTAGAGGCGGAGAGAATTTCTGATTAATTTACCTTGAAATACAGTTATTTATAAGGAAGAAAAACATTGCAAACAATGGAAAATTGAAATAAAACCAGAAATATTCAATAGTCTAGCAATTTTGTAATTTAGGTTGATTCTCTTTCTTCAAACATATTACTCATGATCTATTTTAAGTATAAACATCATCTAGTACCGTATGAAGCATCTATCCACCGTAGTCTGATGGAAATAATTCTATGTAAAAATTATTAGAGTGATACAGTGTACATAAATAAGCTTTTTTTATGGAAAGTTTACTCTATGTGATAAGATGATTGATACATTGTTCTGCCATTAAATTAGAGTTTAGAGCTTTTAATAGCTGCTCTGCTGTTATTTGCTGCAGTGAACCACAACCCTGAAGAATCCACAGGCACTACATGAGTTAGTTTTAGACATTGCTGCTGGAGGGAGGAACAGAAAACTGATTCACTGTGACATTAATAAAGAACAGGGTATTCAGCTGGAAAAATGGTTGAGCAATGATGATGGCAGGCTCTGGATGTGGTTGACATATCAATGAGATCAAGATGTACAGAGTAGCTAACAACCTGCTGAAGAAACTCAATAGGCTGAACGGCATCTGTAGGAGGAAAGGAATTGTCAAAATCTTAGTTGAAAACCCTTCATCTGGACTTTCTTTCCTCCCACAGGTGCTGCTAGACTTGGTGAATTCCTCAGCAGATCACTTGTTGCTCCAGATTCTAGCATTTACTTTTCCTAAAATCTTTAGGTCAAGATTTTCAAGCAGGCTCAGCCATTGCTTCAGTCTGTAGAATGTGTGGAAATGTTCCTGGGGACAAGTGATACTAGAGTCATAGAACCAGAGACTAATACAACTCTTTGACCCAACTGGTCCACACTGACCACAGCATCCTCTCTGTTGGTCCCAGATGCCCATGCTCGGCCTATAACCCTCCAAGTCTTTCTCCTCCATGCACCTATCTGAATGCCTCTCAAATGTTGAAATTTCATCTGCCTTGACCATTTACTCTGGCAACGTGTTCCAAGTACTTAGTACCCTTTGCGGAAAGATGTAACGTCTCAGATCTCTTTTAAATCTCTCCTTTCTAGGCTTGGACTCACCAACAACTCTGAGGTAATAATTATGACCATTGGCCTGATCCATACACCTCATAATTTTATAAACTTCTATGAAGTTACTTCTCATTCTCCTGCACTCCAAAGAATAAAGATCCAGTGTAGCCAAGTGTTCCCTGTAACTCAGGGCCCTGTTGTCTAGGCAACATCCATGTAAATCTCTACTGCAGCCTCTTCAACTTGACAACATCTTTCCTATTACAGGGTGACTACAACAATACACAGTACTCTCAGTGTGGTCTCGACAACAGCTTATGTAACTGCAACATTATGTCCCTACTCCTAAACATGATGCTCTGACTGATGAAGACCAACAAGCTAAATGTCCTCTTCACCACCCTTTCTAACTGTGTGGTCACTTTCAGTGAACTGTGCACTTGTACTCCCAGGTCACTCTGTTCCACAACACTTAACAGTGCCCTGGTATAAGTCTTACCCTGGTTTGAGTATCCAAAATGCACCTTCTCACATTTATCCAAGTTAAAATCCATTTGCCATTCCTCAACCCATTTCCCTAATTGATCAAGATCTCTTTGTAATTCATTTTAACCTGCTTCATTATCAGCAGGACCCCTCTAATTCGTATTTGTAAGTAGGATGCCGTGCACAATTCTGATTTGATGGAGACATGTAAGAAGCGCAGAGGAACATCTGGAGAAAACTTCTGAAATGCCCGGTTTGCCGCCGCTGCTACTGTGCGATCGAGAATCTCCAGAGGGAAGGCCCAAAATCCCCGGCTTTGTCTGCTGCTGGCGACTGAGGCTGGGGTCGAAGCGTTCAGCAGAGATGGTGCTCGGTACTCGGTGTCGGAGGGCTGATTGGAGGCTCGAAGCTTTTGGATGACTCAGAGTCAGACTGTGGTGAGACACGGCAGGGAGGGTTTTCTTCCTTCTCCCATCTGCATGAGATGTGAGACTTTCGAGAGACTTTGAACTTTTTGACTGTGACCATGGCCTGTTCTTTATCAAGTTATGGTATTGTTGCACTGTTGTAACTATATGTTATAATTATGTGGTTTTTGTTAGTTTTTCAGTCTTGGTCTGTCCTGTGTTTCTGTGATATCACACCGGAGGAATATTGTATCATTTCTTAATGCATGCATTACTAAATGACAATAAAAGAGGACTGCGTGTCCTCGTAATCTAATAATAATCTAATTAAGTATCACCAGCAAGCTTTCTAATTGTATTTTTGCATCCAAGTCATTTATGTAATAAATAGCTGCAGTCCCAGTACTGACCCCTGGGTGCCCATACTAGTCACAGGCCTCCAGCTGGAGGCCTTCAACCTTCACCCTCTGCTTTTTAATCATCAATCCATCCTGTTAGCTTCTCTTAAAATTCTCGTGAACTAATCTTCCAAAGCAGTCTGGTATGTGAACCTTGTTAAAGGCCTTACTAAAGTCCACTTAGACGTCATTCACTACCCCACATTCATCTATCCCTTCAGTTACCTCTTTGAAAAACACCGAAATGTTCATCAGACGTGACCTCCCAGTATCGTTTAAATCTGGAGGAGCACACCGATCGTGGAAAAACGACTCACAAACTGCAGACAAGATCTCTCTTATGGTTAAAAACTACAGTATCTATGAATATATGAGTGCAGTGTTGCAAAAGAATTGAAGATTGGCAGATGCATCTGGAGATCAGAGGAAACAGCTGGTGAAGAGATGATCAGACTGCAGACATCAGCAAAGAGATTCAATCATCAGATTTTTCCAGATGGGCTGCTGCAGGATCCTTCAGTGTATGAGCAGGCAAATGCAAACATTCATATTTGACGTGCTCCTATTCAATGTTTAAAGGCTATGCAAAATGGAGACTAGCTTCAAAGTTCAAAGTAAATTTATAAGCAAAGTGCGGGTACAACCCTGAGACTCCTTTTCTTGCGGGCAGACTCAATAAATCCATAATGGAGTCAACGAAAGACCACACCAAACAGTGTTCAAAAGACACAACTGTGCAAATACAAAACGGAAGAAATAATAATAATAATTGAATAAATAAGCAATAAATATCGAGAATGTGAGATGGCACTTGGAATTGTGAGGCATTTTCACTCAAAACATGATTTCAAGATGCATGCAAGAAACAGGACCACAGAAGGTAATGGTAGTATGGGGATCTTTCCTCTTTTATCTATGTGTTGAAACCGCAACCGATTTCAGCAGAAAATAGTTGAATGTAAAACTAAAAAACAGGAGGTATTAATGTGGATGTTTTCAGTTCCACCAGGCCTCAGTGCCAATAGTAGCAATGTAGGGAATGCCAGAAGTGAAAAAAATTAGCAATCTCTACTTGCCTCAGGTATAAATAACTTCGGGCCTGAGACAGTGCAGCTAATATATTGTACAGGCAATAGAATCTGGTAACAGGAAATGGAAATGACAGTGGTGTGCACCCAAGAAAGGTGATAAGGACTTTGCATTTAGCAGTGCCTTATTGATTAAGAAAATAGTGAGCAAACTTATTGATTATTGTGGCAAGCCAATCAGGTGTAAGCTGGGACATTTATTCAAAATAACTTGTCAACCGCTTTCTGTTGAGATGAACAAAATTATGTTGGAACATGTACAGGAGAAATTCTTCATGCTGAAAGGGAGGTGAGCTGTTATTCTTCATAGCAATGTCTAAGTGTTCATGGACTCAGTTTGGACTTAGTTACTTGGATGGAGTTAATTGAAGTGCATTTTTAAGATGAGAAACATGTTGTCCCTACATTCTGTGAAGGGCAATGAGGAGATGCCTTGCTTTTGCCTCTGGCCAAACACACCACTAGAGGTGGACAAAAAGTCTCTGGTTTAGATGCACTGGCAGGTCAGCGTCAGACTCCAATTGAGTGCTTGTGGATATAATGACAACTTGGGGCAGCCAGGGGAAGTACAGCCGTGGTGGGAGGGCAGAGCTAAAATGGAAAATGCTGGGAATTCTTGCTAGGTGAGGCTGTGAGGGAAGAGAAACAAAGTTAATATTTTAGGTCAAGGATCTTTTATCAGAACTGGGAAGGAGTAAAATGTAACGTTAAACTATAGGAGTGGTGGGGAAGGAGATCATTCTGATAGTGTACATGGGGATAAACTTTAATCAAGGTTATCTGGTCATTAAGTGAATGTAAGCAGTGAGAACATATACAAAAGAACATAAGCAAAAGAATGTAGCAGTACCAAGCAATGCAGGAAGATAAACCTAGCAGCTAAGCCTGGGCTATCTTCCACTCACAGAAGTGGAGGAAGTGGGGACGTGGTGAAAATGAAGGAAAAATAAAAGATGAGCTAATATTATGTCTTCTGTCAAAAACTCCCTCTGTAGCTGCTTCTATTCACTTATTTATCAGACGTATTTAAATTTACAGCTTACCCTCATGTTTGCACAAGGGACTGCAGCTGTTGCAATCTGGAGCAACATACAAGATATAGGAGGAACTCATCAGTTCAGGCAGCATCTACGGAGGGAAATGGGCAGTCCACATTCCGGGTCAAAATCCTTAATCTGGACAGTTTCAACCCAAACCACAGACTACCCCATTATCCTCTTGGTCAGATTAGTTGCACCCTATTAGAGATATCCCATTTGCCCCGCCCTCCTTGCAGCTTAATAGCCGCCTTTAGTCTCGGTCCCAGTTCTGACAATGGATCGCCAACCTGAAGCGTTAACCCTGCTTCTCCTCCTGCAGTTGGATATTTTCAGCATGTCTATTTTTATTTTAGATGCAGGTTTAAAAGTAAATTCACCAAGCACGGGGAGAGCTGCTGTATTTACTGCACAGGTGTGATTATTAAGTAAAAGGTAGTGATGCAATAGCACTGCGGCCAATGAGGTTTGTTACTAATCTACTTGAAGGAGAACATGAAGCTTGACTTTGAAGAGGAATTAAGAATTTGGATGTAATGACTTGGGCAGCTGTTCTGCATAAAGATCATACTGTGAAAAGATTATATAGCCAAGGGGCTGAAATGAAATTGCATGGAAGAGAATGAGGACATGATAGCCTGAGATTTGAGAAATATTAGCAAAGAATATACTTGTATGACATGAAGAAAGTATTTAAAAGACACATCCTTTGAATGTTGTGCATCTGCAATGCTGGGTATTTGAGTGTCTTTTGAAATTTTGGGCTTATGTCTATTTCACTGAGTCAACAAGTTACACATTATGATGGCAGCAAAATAATAGGGAAGAAGGTGTCCACCATTGTAGGGACAACCATGAAGCTTAGAAAGATTACTGCAAGGATAAAATTGAACTGACTGAAAAATTAAACCATGAAGTGACCCAGGGAAAAGAAAACATGGACAATCAGGTAGTGCTTTCAAAACGCTTGAAACATCTTAATTTCAAAAGAGGTCTGTAATTGGTCACTATGAGAGAACCAGTTCACTGGACTACAGTGGCTCTATTAAGGGAATTCACAGATAAGGTACAAGTGAAAACAAAGAAATATAGAAACATAGAAAATAGGTGCAGGAGTAGGCCATTCAGCCCTTCGAGCCTGCACCGCCATTCAGTATGATCATGGCTGATCATCCTGTACCTGCCTTCTCTCTATACCCCCTGATCCCTTCAGCCACAAGGGCCATATCTAACTCCCTCTTAAATATAGCCAATGAACTGGCCTCAACTGTTTCCTGTGGCAGAGAATTCCACAGATTCACCACTCTCTGTGTGAAGAAGTTTTTCCTAATCTCGGTCCTAAAAGGCTTCCCCTTTATCCTCAAACTGTGACCCCTCGTTCTGGACTTGCCCAACATCGGGAACAATCTTCCTGCATCTAGCCTGTCCAATCCCTTTAGGATTTTATATGTTTCAATAAGATGCCCCCTCAATCTTCTAAATTCCAACAAGTATAAGCCTAGCTGATCCAGTCTTTCATCATATGAAAGTCCTGCCATCCCAGGAATCAATCTGGTGAACCTTCTTTGTACTCCCTCTATGGCAAGGATGTCTTTCCTCAGATTAGAGTACCAAAACTGCACACAATACTCCAGGTGTGGTCTCACCAAGGCCTTGTACAACTTCAGTAGTACCTCTCTGCTCCTGTACTCGAATCCTCTTGCTATGAATGCCAGCATACCATTCGCCTTTTTCACCGCCTGCTGTACCTGCATGCCCACTTTCAATGACTGGTGTATAATGACACTCAGGTCTCGTTGTACCTCCCCTTTTCCTAATCGGCCACCATTCAGATAATAATCTGTTTTCCTATTTTTGCCACCAAAGTGGATAACTTCACACTTATCCACATTAAATTGCATCTGCCATGAATTTGCCCACTCACCTAACCTATCCAAGTCACCCTGCATCCTCTTAGCATTCTTCTCACAGCTAACACTGCCGCCCAGCTTCGTGTCATCTGCAAACTTGGAAATGCTGCATTTAATTCCCTCATCCAAATCATTAATATATATTGTAAACAACTGGGGTCCCAGCGCTGAGTCTTGCGGTACCCCACTAGTCACTGCCTGCCATTCTGAAAAGGTCCCGTTTATTCCCACTCTTTGCTTCCTGTCTGCCAACCAATTCTCTATCCTCATCAATACCTTACCCCCAGTACCACGTGCTTTAAGTTTGCACACTAATCTTCTGCGTGGGACCTTGTCAAAAGCCTTTTGAAAATCCAAATATACCACATCCACTGGTTCTCCCCTATCCACTCTACTAGTTACATCCTCAAAAAATTCTATGAGATTTGTCAGACATGATTTTCCTTTCACAAATCCGTGCTGACTTTGTCCGATGATTTCACCGCTTTCCAAATGTGCTGTTATCACATCTTTGATAACTGACCCTAGCATTTTCCCCACCACTGATGTCAGGCTAACCGGTCTATAATTCCCTGGTTTCTCTCTCCCTCCTTTTTTAAAAAGTGGGGTTACATTAGCCACCCTCCAATCCTCAGGAACTAGTCCAGAATCTAAAGAGTTTTGAAAAATTATCACTAATGCATCCACTATTTCTTGGGCTACTTCCTTAAGCACTCTGGGATGCAGACCATCCGGCCCTGGGGATTCATCTGCCTTTAATCCCTTCAATTTACCTAACACCACTTCCCTACTAACATGTATTTCCCTCAGTTCCTCCATCTTATTGGAACCTCTGTCCCCTACTATTTTCGGAAGATTATTTATGTCCTCCTTAGTGAAGACAGAACCAAAGTAGTTATTCAATTGGTCTGCCATGTCCTTGCTCCCCATAATCAATTCACCTGTTTCTGTCTGTAGGGGAGCTACAGTTGTCTTAACCAACACACATAAAAGTTGCTGGTGAATGCAGCAGGCCAAGCAGCATCTCTAGGAAGAGGTGCAGTCGACGTTTCAGGCCGAGACCCTTCGTCAGGACGAAGGGTCTCGGCCTGAAACGTCGACTGCACCTCTTCCTAGAGATGCTGCCCGGCCTGCTGCGTTCACCAGCAACTTTTATGTGTGTTGCTTGAATTTCCAGCATCTGCAGAATTCCTGTTATTTGTCTTAACCATTCTTTTTCTTTTCACATATCTATAAAAGCTTTTACAGTCAGTTTTTATGTTCCCTGCCAGTTTTCTCTCATAATCTTTTTTCCCTTTCCTAATTAAGCCCTTTGTCCTCCTCTGCTGGACTCTGAATTTCTCCCAGCCCTCAGGTGAGCCACTTTTTCTGGCTAATTTGTATGCTGCTTCTTTGGAATTGATACTATCCCTAATTTCCCTTGTCAGCCACGGGTGACCTACCTTCCCTGATTTATTCTTTTGCCAAACTGGGATGAACAATTGTTGTAGTTCATCCATGCGATCTTTAAATGCTTGCCATTGCATATCCACCGTCAATCCTTTAAGTGTCATTTGCCAGTCTATCTTAGCTAATTCACGTCTCATACCTTCAAAGTTACCCTTCTTTAAGTTCAGAACCTTTGTTTCTGAATTAACTATGTCACTCTCCATCTTAATGAAGAATTCCACCATATTATGGTCACTCTTACACCAAGGGGCCTCTCACGTCAAGATTGCTATTTAACCCTTCCTCATTGCTCAATACCCAGTCTAGAATAGCCTGCTCCCTAGTTGGTTCTTCGACATGTTGGTTCAAAAAACCATCCCGCATACATTCCAAGAAATCCTCTTCCTCACCACCCTACCAATTTGGTTCACCCAATCTATATGTAGATTGAAGTCACCCATTATAACTGCTGTTCCTTTATTGCACGCATTTCTAATTTCCTGTTTAATACCATCCCCAACCTCACTACTACTGTTAGGTGGCCTGTGCACAACTCCCACCAGCGTTTTCTGCCCCTTAGTGTTATGCAGCTCTACCCATATCGATTCCACATCCTCCCGGCTAATGTCCTTCCTTTCTATTGCGTTAATCTTAGCATAGGTTTCAGCATAGGGTGCAGATAAATAATTTCAAATGTTTGATATAGACAACTCAAGTTCTGGGGAAATGCTTGGTGTGCCCCAGACTTTTTTGTTTATGTTGCTGAATATAGATTAAGTCAGATGTTTTAAATGGATTTGACATGCATTGTGAGATTGAGAAAGCCATGAAGATCCTTTGAGAGATCTCATAGTAAATATTAACTTACTGATCTCAGGTCAATAAAATGTAACAAGACAGAATGAATATGCTTGTAGCAGAATCTTGAATCTTTAAATGATCCTGAGATAGAAAGTCTGAGGAATGACTAGCTAAATGGCTTCGGTGGAATAGGATATGTGTAAGTTCTGCCATGTACATAGTGTTAAAGTGGGAGTGAGAATGCAAGATATTGTGAAAGCAGAAGTGGATAAGCAGAGAGTCTTCACAAATGACAAAAGCAGATAAGCGCTCAATGGACGATTCAGTTCATAATTTCCAGTAAGCTAGTAAAAGTACAATTGAAATTTAAATGGCACTGAGGTAAAAGATGAGCCATAATCTTATCAAATGGCTGCTTTTATTTTTATGTCATTATCAAGTACCATAACTACCATATAAATACATAATTTGTATCGCTCTGCATGAAGTTTAATGTTAGCAGTTGATTGTAATGCATTTTTAGCATTGTATTGTTAGTTATGAAAATAACTTATGCTGGAGCAACGATTGTAGAACAGAATGTGAACCTAGTTGTGTAAGAAGCTCTGGAATTTCCAGTGCCTGGAAGTGTCAAGACTGCTCTATGGTGTTGTGTTCAATCAACCCATTGAATTAATTCTTACATACTTTGATATTCAAGTGTACATTAATGTAAATAATTAACTGGCATAACTTTGTTTGCAAATTGTTTCTGGTGAAGCGATGTGTGATACATAAAATGTAAACGTGCCACTTGAAAACTTTAACATATGATTTTGTAGGACTTCTGAAACATCACTGCTGTTAGCTGAGAATTACAGACTTCAATAAAAAATAGCTATTAACCTTTTCTTCTGTTATTAGTAAAAGACAATACCAAAAGAGCCTACGAATACTACAGGTAAACCCTCAGGGCTTGTACCACCAGGTTCAGGAACATTTTCCACCCTTCAACCATCAGGCTCTTGAATAAAAGGGATAACTACACTTACTTGCCCATCATTGAAATGTTTCCACAACCAGTGATTTCACTTTAAGGACTTTTTATCTCATTATCTCATGTTCTCATTATTGCAGTTTATTTATATTTGTATTTGCACAATTTATTCTGTACTTTGGTTGATCTTTCATTGATCCTGTTATAGTTACTATTCAATAGGTTTGCTGAGTATGCCCACAGGAAAATGAATCTCAGCGTTACATATGGTGACGTATAAGTACTTGGATAATCAAATTTACTTTGAATTTTAAGTTTTAAAGTAGCAGAACTTTTTAAGAGATTAGTCCACTCAAGGTCTTAGTAATAAATTTCACCAAGAGACCTAACACTTCTTAATTGAATATGGCCATTTTAGGGTAATGTAATTAATTTGTCTCTGTAAATTATTTTCCCCAACTATCTTGTTTTTATTTAACTCCCCCTCAAACTTAGGACAATCTAATAACAAACTTGTGGCACTACTTGAAGCTGATTAGAGGTTTTCTTCTTGCACGTGGGGAAGTGCTGGTTTCCATAATCAGAGTCAGTGGAATTTTATCCTAGTCTAGTTTTAGGGTAAAACACTATACTTGCACTCTGTCATTGAAGAATAATAGTAGGTGGAATATATAATGAGCATCCCAACTTGATCCACAATGTTCACACTTGGTGAGGATCAGGGCACCGGGTTGAGACCTGTTTCATTTGTCACCCGGAGTCTGTCACCCTCTGAGGAAAAACTATCCCACGCACAAGATGGAGTTCCTGGCATTGAAATGGGCTATGGTGGATAAGTTGAGTGACTACCTGTACGGTGCCAAGTTTGAGGTGAGGATGGACAACAATCCCCTAACCTATATCCTGAACATGGCAAAACAGGACGCCACAGTCCATCAGTGGTTGGCAGCGTTGTCTGCCTATGATTTCAGCCTGAAGTACTGGCCGGGAAGCAGGAACATTGATGCTGATGCTTTGTCCTGACGTGTGTCTGAAGGACTGGACAGGGATGAAGAGTGGGAGAGCATTCCTGCCCTGGGAGTGAAAGCTGTGTGCCAGTTTTCCATCACCGTGAAGGCAGAGGGAAGGCATTGGCAGGATCGAGCGGTTATTTCTTTAGCGGTTTGATCGGGGCACAACTGCACAAGCGTGTGGACGTCAGCCAGTGAGAACAGCGAGAAGAGTTTAAAGGGAGATGGTTATTTCTTCAGCGGTTTGATTGGGGCACGACTGTGCAAGGATTAGAGGGTTGTGGATGTGGTTCCATTATTCAAGAAGGGGAGTAGAGATAGCCCAAGAAATTATATACCAATGAGTCTTACTTCAGTGGTTGGTAAGTTGATGGAAACAATTCTAAAAGGCAGGATTTATGAACATTTGGAGAGGCATATTATGATTAGGAATAGTCAGCATGGCTTTGTGAAAGGCAGGTTGTGCCTTACAAGCCTGATTGAATTTTTTGAGGATGTAAATAAACACATTGATGAAGGTAGAGCAGTAGATGTAGTGTTTAAGGATTTCAGCAAGGCATTTGACAAGGTACCCCATGCAAGGCTTTTTGAGAAAGTAAGGAGGCATGGGATCCAAGGGAACATTGCTTTGTGGATCCAGAACTGGCTTGCCCACAGAAAGTAAAGAGTGGTTGTAGATGGGTCATATTCTGCATGGAGGTCAGTGAGCAGTGGTGTGCCTCAGGGATCTGTTCTGTGACCCTTATTCTTTGTGATTTTTATAAATGACCTGGATGAGGAAGTGGAGGGATGGGTTAGTAAATGTACTGAAGACACAGAGGTTAGAGGTGTTGTGGAGGGCTGTCAGAAGTTACAGCGAAACAATGATAGAATGCAAAACTGGGCTGAGAAGTGGCAGATCGAGTTTAAACCAAATAAGTGTGAGGTGGTTCATTTTGGTAGCTCAAGTATGATGACAGAATATAGCATTAATGGTAAGACTCCTGGCAGTGTGGAGGATCAGAGGGATCTTGGGGTCCGAGTCCATAGGACATTTAAAGCTGCTGCACAGGTTGACTCTTTAGTTAAGAAAACATACAGTGCATTGACCTTCATCAACTGTGGGATTAACTTTAGGAGCCAAGAGGTAATGTTGCAGCTATAAAGGACCCTGGTCAGACCCCACTTGGAGTACTGTGCTCAGTTCTGCTCACCTCACTACAGGGAGAATGTGGAAACTATAGCAAAGGTGCAGATTAGATTGACAAGGATGTTGCCTGGATTGGGGAGCATGCCTTATGGGAATAGGTTGAGTGAACTTGGCCTTTTCTCATTGGAGCAATGGAGGACGAGAAGTGACCTGATAGGGGTGTCCAAGATAATGAGAGGCATTGATCATGTGGATAGTCAGAGGCTTTTTCCCAGGAATGAAATGGCTAGCATGAGAGGGCACAGTTTTAAGGTGCTTGGAAGTAGGTACAGAGGAGATGTCAGGGGTAAGTTTTTTATGCAGAGAGTGGTGAGTTCATGGAATGGGCTGCCAGCTATGGTGGTGGAGGCGGACATGATAGGGTCTTTTAAGAGACTCCTGGATAGGTACATGGAGCTCAGAAAAATAGAGGGCTGTGGGTAACCCTAGGTGATTTCTAAGGTAAGGACATGCTCGGCGCAGCTTTGTGGGCCGAAGGGCCTGTATTGTGCTGTAGGTTTTTTATGTTTCTATCAGCTGGGAGCTTCTGATGACGCCATTCCACAAGCTTGCTGTAACCTGACTGCCCTGAAGACAAACCAGTTGCTGGAATTGAGTCCTGGGGATATGGCAGCTGCTCAGCGAGATGACCTGGACATTGGTATCATTTCTTCAGCAGTCGAAAAGGGATACATGACCCAAGCAGAGAAGGTGAAACATGCTGTGGTGCCTCCATTGCTGAGAGAATGGCCCAGACTGGAGTTGAGGAACCAGATCCTATACTGGGTTACGTCGCCTCCAGACCGGCCTCGGCATTCTCAGCTGGTTCTGACTGAGAAGTATCGAAGGATTGTGTTGAAGTCACTTCATGATGATTCTGGACATCTAGGGGTTGAAGTGACCAATGGATTGTTCAGAGAGCAGTTCTACTGACCCCGAATGAAGCCAGAGGTCGAAGCGTACTGCAAGTTCTCCATTCAATGCATACAGAGGAAGACGCTGCCTATGAGGGCCACTCTATTGTCCCACTTGCAGAGTGCGGGGCCCATGACCTGGTGTGAATGGATTTCCTGTCAGTAGAGTCAGATGCCAGCAACATGGCAAATGTCTTAGTTATCACGTATCACTACACCAGATATGCGCAAGCTTTCTCTACCAAGGATCCGGGTGTCCACGGTGACCAAAATGTTATGGGAGAAGTATTTCATTTATTTTCATTGCATCCTCCCCAGGCGGATAGATAGTGATCCGGGACGGGATTTTGAGGGTAGGCTCATACATGAGTTACTGAGCATGCTTGGAGTCGAGAAGTCAAGGATTATGTCTTATCACACGGAGGGCGATCCCCAGCCAGAGAGGTTTAATCAGACCTTGCTAGACATGCTCAGAACTTTGGAAATCAGCAAGAAGACCAAGTGGAGCCAACATATTGGACATCCAGTGCACTGCTACAACTGTACTCGCCATGTTATCAGATGTTTGGGTGCAAGGTGAGGTTGCCCATCGACCTTTGTTTTGGGACTGGCAAGGAAGGCCTACCACCGAAGACTTATCTGAAATATGTGTCTGATACTAAAAGGGAGCTGCAAAAGACTTATGAATTAGTTGAGGTTGTGGCTGCCAAGCTAAATCAAGGAAATAAGAGGAGGCATGATAGAAAGGTTAGGTTCTCCCAACTCATGCCAGGAGACTGAGTCCTTATAAGGAATTTGGGGCTACCTGGGACGCATACGTTGGCTGACCTCTAGGCAGCCACACCTTATGTAGTGGAGAGTCAGATGCCAAATGTACCAGTTTTCTGGGTGAAACAAGAGAATGGGAATGGGCCTGCTAAGATTCGCCTTTGGGAACACCTTTTGCCTCTGGGACAAGAGGTGGGTGTTGACCCAGAACCTGACCTGGAGCCAACAACTTGTAAGAGGACCAACAGCAGGAGAGATTAGACTGCTCCCCCGCCCCTGAGTGGGATATGGACTTGGAGGATGAGGAAATGGGGGTGTAGTATGTGCTGCCTTTTGCTAACTCCCCACTGATTGAGGAAGAGATTCCCAACCCTTCTCATGTTGAGTCAGGTGAAATCAGGGGGACTATCTGTGGACAGGCTAGGGTTCAGCTGGACCATGAAAGGGATGAAACAGGGCTCAGCCAAGTGGCAGAGGGGTCCGAGTTGCAGGAGGGCATGAGTGATGGACTGGGGAGGTCTCACCATATAGACCAGGGGTATCCCAGGGATTGTCTGAACCTGAAGAAATTGATGTTGGGGTAAGGAGGTCTCAAAGAATCAGAAGACAACCAGATAGGCTGCTTATGTAGCACCGGGGAAACAGAGTGTGGCACCTATCGTCTTGGTGAGCAATGTACTGCCATTTACACCTGGGTTGGATCTTGTGCTTGTATGAAGGGGTGGCAAATTATCTCAGTGTCATGAGGACATGACTAATTTTGGTGGGGGGAGAGTGTAATACTCTGGGAAAGGTTTCACTGCCAACATAATGGTCTTTCTGTAGAAGCACTGTTTGGGTTATGGTGAGAGATAACGGGTGCTTTGGAATGTGAGCCGCCCAATGAAGGGAGTGTGTTTTCGTGTTTTGTGCCTGACACCAGAGTGAGCTGGTTCTTTTTGTTTGACGGGAGATGAGGGGAAAAGACGCTGGAGAGGAGAGGTTGTAGGACTTGACCTGGAGTGGGGCCAGGATTTGCCGAAGCCCGGGGAGATTGAAGGAGGATCGGCAAAGGGGAAATCGTGAGCTCCAACGTGTGCACATTAGACTGTTTCATTAAAATGGGCCCTTTTCTTTTTTTCCTTTTTCTTTACTAACATTTTAGTCAAATTAAGAATTATAAAGCTAAATCATTTAATTGTAAGCACTGTACTGTCTGTTATTTTGTACTTATTTGTAACAGAGTAACAAATCAGACATTATCCTGACAAACAGGGGGTTTTGGGGGGCTTGCACCTCTATCTCATGCGTTTGGCAGGGCTGGAGATTGTCTTCCCTAGACTGATGTAGCCAATGGACCCAGAGTGTTTCACTTTCTCGTTTGGTATGTGTACCCCTATGTCTCTCTGTTCTACAACATCCCCCAAGACTCTGTCATTTACTGTTTAAATCTTACTGGTTTGAGTTTCAGGTAGGTAAATCCTGTCTCTCAGAATGGAACGGTCTCCAGTAATGTTACCAACATTTATTTTGCACTCTTAACTTGTTGTTGCAGCCCCTCTACAAACAGTGCATGGCTTTGTCACTTCCAATACCTCACTTGTGGTTGACAATGATATAAAAATCACTGTCAAACCCTGACATTTCCCCCCCACCCCACCCTTCCCACAATGTCCTAGGATACATTTGGTCAGGCTCCAGAGGTTGTTCCAACTTTAATGCAATAAGACTGCTAACACTGCCTTCTTTGTAATGTGGAGATGTTCAAAGACATTACCATTCTCTTCTATGAATTCCCTAGTGTCCACGATCTTTCTTAAAAGCAGACTAAAAATATTCATTTAAGAGCTTGGCCAACTCCTTTGGCTCCACACTCAAATAATAGCATTGATCCTCAAGCTACCGTGTTCTAGCCCTTGTTGCCATTTGCTTTTAATATGTTGTAGCTTTAGAATTTCTTGGGATTCTCTTTACCTCACTTGCCCAAGCTATCTCAAGTCCTCTTATTGCCCTCTGAAAGCTTTCATAAGTGTCCCCAATATAGTATTTCTCAAGGGATTTTCTTGTTCCCAGCTAAATATATCTGACATACAGTTCATTTTCCTGTCATGAACTAGCCCACAGGAAACACTTGGGTCAGATCCACAAACCATAAGACATAGGAGCAGAATTAGTCCATTCAGCCAAAGTCAGCTGCACCTTTTGATCTTGGCTGATTTTTTAAAATAAATTCCCTCATCCCCTTTCTCCTAGCTTCTCATTGTAACCTTTGATGTGCTTTATAATCGAGAACTTATCAACCTTCTCTTTAAATATACCCAAAGGCTTGCCCTCCACAGCCACCTGTGGCAATGCTTTCCACGGATCCCCCACCTCTGGCTGAAGAAGTTCCTCCTCACTCTGTTTTAAAGGGATGTTCCTTCTATTCTGATCCCAGATTCTCCCACTACTGGAAATATCCTCTCTCCATCTACTCTGTACAGGCCTTTTAATAATTGATGTGTTTCAATGAGATCCCACCTCATTCTTCTAAACTCCAGTGAGTACACATCCAGATCCATCAAATACTCCTTGTACCTTTAAACCTTTCAATCCTGGGATCATTCTTGTAAACCTCCTCTGGACCCTCCAATGCCAGCACATCCTTTCCTATGTATGGGGACCATAAACTGCTCACAATACTCCAAATATGGTCTGCCAACTGCCACAACATTTCATCCTTGCTTTTATATTGTAGTTGTCTTGTAATGGTCCTTTGGGGGTTCCTGCATGGGATCTCCTACTTCCCTTTGTGTCTTAGTTTTTTTTATTTTCGCTCTATTTAGAGAATAGTCAACCCTTTCATTTCTTCTAACAAAGTGCATGATCATACACTTCCTGACAAAATTCTTGTATGGATAAAGGAGAAGCCGATTAGCAGGAGGCAAAGAGTGGCAATGAAGAGAGCCCTTTCTAACTGGTTGCTGGTGACTAGTTGTGTTTCATAGGGGTCTGTGTTAGGACCAAATCTTTTTACATTCTCTCTTTTTACAGTCTCTGGAGTTTCTGCCATTTATCTGTTATTTCTTTGCCATTCTCCTAATTTGTCTATTTCCTTCTGTAGCCTCTCTACTTAATGTTCTTCATACCCCTATGAAACACAACTAATATACATCTCTCCCTCTCTCTCCCCCCTCCCCCTCCCCTCCCCTCCCCCCTCCCCCTGCCCCCCTTCCTCCCCCCTCTCCCCCTCCCCTCCCCTCCCCTCCCCCTCCCCCCTCCCCCTGCCCCCCTTCCTCCCCCCTCTCCCCCTCCCCCCTCTCCCCCTCCCCCCTCTCTCTCCCCCTCTCTCTCCCCCTCTCTCCCCCTCCCCCCTCTCTCTCCCTCCCCCCTCTCTCTCCCTCCCCCTCTCTCCCTCCCCCCTCTCTCTCCCTCCTCTCCCTCTCTCTCCCTCCCCCCCTCTCTCTCCCTCCCCCCCTCTCTCTCCCTCCCCCCCTCTCTCTCCCTCCCCCCCTCTCTCTCCCTCCCCCCTCTCTCTCTCTCTCCCCCCCCCCACCTTGGAGAGTGGAGTGACATTTGCCATTTTCCAGTCTTCCGGAACCACTCCAGAATCTAGTGATTCTTGAAAGATCATTACTAATGTCTCCACGATTTCTACAGCCACCTCCTTCTGAACTCTCAGGTGTACACCATCTGGTCAAGGTGATCTATCTACCTTCAGATATTTCAGATTCCCAAGAACCTTCTGTCTAGATATGGTAACTTCATACTTCATGCCCCTGACACCTGGAACTTACACTATTCTGCTAGTATCTTCCGCAGTGAAGACTGCAAAATACTTATTAGGTTGTCTGCCATTTCATTGTTCCCCATTACTACCACTCTAGCGTTGTTTTCTAGTGGTCCAATATCCACTCTCACCTCTCCTTTACATTTTATGTACCTGAAGAAACTTATAGTACCCTCTTTAATATTATTGGCTAGCTTATTTTTATATTCCATATTTACCTTCTTAAAGACATTTTAGTTGTCTTTTGTTGGTTTTTAATAGCTTCCCAATCTACTAACTTCCCACTAATTTTTGCTCTATTATATGCCCTCACCTTCGCCTTTTATGTTGGCGTTGACTTCTCTTGTTAGCCACAGTTGTGTCACCTGTCCTTTTTGAATACTTCTTCCTTATTTGGATTCATCTATCCTGTGCTTTCCGAGTTGCTTCCAGAAATTCCAGCCATTGCTGCTCTGCTGTCATCCCTGTCAGTGTTCTTTTCTGGCCAAATACTCTCTCATGCCTCCGTAATTTCCTTTACTCCACTGTAATACTGATACATCTGATTTTAGCTTCTCCTTCTCAAATTTCAAGGTTAATTCAATCATATTATGATCACTTGACCCTAAGGGTTCTTTTACTTTAAGCTCTCCAATAAATTTTGGTTGATTGCACAACACCCAATCCTGAATAGCTGATACCCTGGTGGGCTCAACCATGAGCTGCTCTAAAAAGCCATCTCCTAGGCACTGTAGAATCTCCCCCTCCTGTAATGCAGCGGCAAGTGATTTTCCCAATCTACCTGCATAATGAAGTCCACCATCAGTATCGTAACCTTGCCCATTTGGCATGCATTTTCTATCTCCCATTATAATTTGTAGGCAATATCCTTTCTATTGTTTGAGTGTGTGTGCATGCAGTAACCCCCATCAAAGTATTTTTACCTTTGCCGTTCCTTAGCTCGATTCACAATAATTCAACATCTTCTGACCCTCTGTCACCTCTTTCAAATGATTTGATTTCATTTTATACCAACAGAGCAATGCTGCCTCTTCTTCCTTCTTGCCCGACCTTTCAATACAATGTATATCCTTGAACATTAAACTTGCAGCAATGATTCCATGATGCTGACAACATCATATTTAGACCATAAGACAAAGGAGCAGAAGTCAGCCATTCGGCCCATTGAGTCTGCTCCACCATTTTATCATGAGCTGATCCATTCTCCCATTTAGTCCCACTCCCCCGCCTGCTCACCATAACCTTTGATGCCCTGGCTACTCAGATACCTATCAATCTCTGCCTTAAATACACCCAATGACTTGGCCTCCACTGCTGGCCGTGGCAACAAATTCCACAGATTGACCACCCTCTGACAAAAAATTTCTTCGCATTTCTGTTCTGAATGGGTGCCCTTCGATCCTTAAGTCATGCCCTCTCGTACTAGACTCCCTCATCATGGGAAACAACTTTGCCACATCCACTCTGTCCATGCCTTTCAACATTCGAAATATTTCTATCAGGTCTCCCCTCATTCTTCTAAACTCCAAGGAATACAGTCCAAGAGCGGACAATTGTTCCTCATATGTTAACCCTGTCATTCCTGGAATCACTCTAGTGAATCTTCTCTGTACCCTCTCCAACGTCAGCAAATCCTTTGTTAAATAAGGAGACCAAAACTGCCTACAGTACTCCAAGTGAGGTCTCACCAGTGCCTTATAGAGCCTCAACATCACATCCCTGCTCCTATACTCTATTCCTCTAGAAATGAATGCCAACATTGCATTCACCTTCTTCACCACTGACTCAACCTGGAGGTTAACTTTAAGGGTATCCTGTACAAGGACTCCCAAGTCCCATTGCATCTCAGAACTTTGAATTCTTTCCCAATTTAAATAATAGTCTGCCTGTTTATTTCTTCTGCCAAAGTGCATAACCATACACTTTCCAACTTTGTACTTCATTTGCCACTTCTCTGCCTGTTCTTCCAATCTATCCAAGTCTCTCTGCAGACTCTCCGTTTCCTCAGCACTACCGGCCCTTCCACCTATCTTTGTATTGTCAGCAAACTTAGCCACAAAGCCATCTATTCCATAATCCAAATTGTTGATGTACAATGTAAAAAGAAGCGGCCCCAACACGGACCCCTGTGGAACACCACTGGTAACCAGCAGCCAACCAGAATAGGATCCCTTTATTCCCACTCTCTGTTTCCTGCCAATCAGCCAACGCTCTATCCACAAATGTAATTTTCCTGTAATTCCATGGGCTCTTACCTTGTTAAGTAGCCTTGTGTGTGGCACCTTGTCAAAGGCCTTCTGAAAATCCAAATATACAATATCCACTGCATCTCCCTTGTCTAGCCTACTGGTAATTTCCTCAAAAAATTGTAATAGGTTTGTCAGGCAGGATTTTCCTTTAAGGAATCCATACTGAGTTCTGCCTATCTTGTCATATGCCTCCAGGTACTCTGTAACCTCATCCTTGACAATCGACTCCAACAACTTCCCAACCACCGATGTCAAGCTAACAGGTCCATAATTTCCTTTTTGCTTCCTTGCCCTCTTCTTAAATAGCGGAGTGACATTTGCAATCTTCCAGTCCTCTGGAACCATGCCAGAATCTATCGACTTTTGAAAGATCATCGCTAATGCCTCCGCAATCTCCACACCTACTTCCTTCAGAACAGGCGGGTGCATTCCATCTGGTCCAGGAGATTTATCTACCTTTAGACGATTCAGCTTCCTGAGTACTTTCTCTGTCGTATTTGTGACTGCGCACACTTCTCTTCCCTGCCACCCTTGAATGTCCGGTATACTGCTGATGTCTTCTTCAGTGAAGACTGATGCAAAATACTCGTTCAGTTCCTCTGCCATCTCCTTATCTCCCATTACAATTTCTCCAGCAACATTTTCTATCGGTCCTTTATCTACTCTCACCTGTCTTTTACTCTTTATATACTTGAAAAAGCTTTTAGTATCCTCTTTGATATTATTTGCTAACTTCCTTTCATAGTTAATCTTTTCCCTCTTAATGACCTTCTTGATTTCCTTTTGTAAGGTTTTAAAAACTTCCCAATCCTCTGTCTTCCCACTAATTTTTGCTTCCTTGTATGCCCTCTCCTTTGTTTTAACTTTGGCTTTGACTTCTCTTGTCAACCACGGTTGCATCCTTTTTCCATTCGAAAATTTCTTCTTTTTTGGAATATACCTGTCTTGCACATTCCTCATTTCTTGCATAAACTCCAGCCACTGCTGCTCTGCCGTCTTTCCAGCCAGTGTCTCTTTCCAGTCAACTTTGGCCAGTTCCTCTCTCATGCCACTGTAATTTCCTTTACTCCACTGAAATACCGACATATCAGATTTCGGCTTCTCTTTTTCAAATCTCACAGTGAACTCATGTTATGATCACTGCCTCCTAAGGGTTCCTTCACTTCAATCTCCCTAATCACCTCCGGTTCATTACACAATACCCAATCCAGTACAGCCGATCCCCTAGTGGGCTCAACAACAAGCTGTTCTAAAAAGCCATCTTGCAGACACTCTACAAATTCTCTCTCTTGAGATCCAGTGCCGACCTGATTTTCCCAATCCACTCGCATGTTAAAATCCCCCACAATTATCATAACACTGCCCTTCTGACAAGCCTTTTCTACTTCCAGTTGTAATTTGTAGTCCACACCCCTGCAGCTGTTTGGAGGCCTATAAATAACTGCCATCAGGGTCCTGATTTGCCGATTTGTAACTGTGCTGCAAGTTAATCTACTTTATTCTGTATACTGTGCACATTCAGTTACAGACCTGTACATTCACTCTTTTCGATTTTGTCACACCATGCTCAGAATCAGAGTCAGGTTTATTATCACCTGCATGTGACGTGAGATTTTGTAATTTAGCAGCAGCAGTTCAATGCAATACATAATCTAGCAGAGAGAAAATAATAATAAATAAAATAAAAAAATAAATAAAATAAATAAACAAGTAAATCAATTACATATATTGAATAGATTAAAAAATGTGCAAAAACAAAAATACTGTATATTTAAAAAAAAAGTGAGGTAGTGTCCAAAGATTCAGTGTCCATTTAGGAATTAGATGGCAGAGGGGAAGAATCAGTTCCTGAATCACTGTGTGTGTGCCTTCAGGCTTCTCTACCTCCTACCTGATGGTAACAGTGAGAGAAGGGCATGCCCTGGGTGCTGGAGGTCCTTAATAATGGACTCTGCCCTTCTGAGACACCGCTCCCTAAAGATGTCCTGGGTACTTTGTCGGCCAGTGCCCAAAATGGAGCTGACTAGATCTACAACCTCCTGCAGCTTCTTTCAGCCCTGTGCAGTAGCCCCTCCATACCAGACATTGATGCAGCCTGTCAGAATGTTCTCCAAAGTACAACTATAGAAGTTTTTGAGTGTATTTGTTGACATGCCAAATCTCTTCAAACTCCTAATAAAGTATAGCTGCTGTCTTGCCTTCTTTATAACTACATCGATATGTTGGGACCATTTGATTCCTAACATTGTCTGGTCTTACCAATATTGGTTGCCACAACCTCTCCACTAACTGTTCTGGCACTCTGGTTCTTATCCCCCTGCAACTCTAGTTTAAACCCCACCATGCAGAATTAACAAAACTTCCTGCGAGGATATTAGTCCCCCTCCAGTTCAGGTGCAAACCGTTCCACCTGTACAGGTCCTACCTTCCCTGGAAGAGAGACAAATGATCCAAAAAGCTTATGCCCTCCCTTATACACCAGCTCCTTTGCCGTGTATTAAACTGTATAATCTTCCTAGTTTTAACCTCACTAGCACGTGGCAAGGGTAGCAATCCTGAGATCATACCCCTGGAGGTCCTGCCCATTAACTTAACACCTAACTCCCTGAGCTCCCTAAGCAGAACCTCATCATTCATCTAACCCATATCACTGGTGCCTACATGGAGAATGACTTCTGGCTGTTCACTCCCCACCCCCTCCACTTAAGAATGCTTAAGAACAATGGACATGGTGCTTGTGTTTTTGTTTTGTACTGAGGTCTCATTCACCATCACTTGAATGGTCTTTGGTGGCCAGTGGCAGGACTTAGGCAGAGATAATAAGAGTTTTCTTATTCCTAATCATCTGAATATTTGCCTTTATCCTTCATCTTATAATCACTTATGATTTAGAAACTGAATCTTTCTAAGTGAGCCCCATGGATCTATGGTCAGTCTCGCAAGTTTCTGCTGTAGCAGGATCAGTGAATTTACCCCAAGTACAGTAATTGTGCAGAGATGAGCTTATCTATTTTGATTTCAGATCAGAACAGGTGGCATTTCAGCTGAGGAGCTTGTTTGTGTTGCTTGCTTTTGACGAGTGCAGGCAGCCATAGATTCAACTTGTGTCCATGAGGACTCCCTGGGTTCTTTCCTTGATGGAAAGGGTGCCCAGTTCTTGCATGTGCAGATGGTTGTATATGATCAAGAGGTTCTCCTGATGGCGATGGCTGTGTCTCTAGGATTCGCACATGCTGTGAGCATATCTCTGTGGATCTTTATTTGCCAATTTGCAGTCTTATCACAGTTACAACAAGAGACACATGGGCACCAGAACTGTAGAGGTAATGGCAACTGGTGTTCTGCAAATGAGATGCTGGAGCCAGGATCAGTCTGAGGATGCTCTGTAGTGCAGACCCAGCTGATGCCGGAACTTGCGTTGAGTTGTTAGCTGCACAACCTCACACTTTGATCACAGTAGCTGCTGCCACAGGGAAGCAGTATGGAGACCCAGAGCCCATGCAGCTTGAGATAAAGGTTGAAAATCAGTAAGAAGAAGTGAAGTGGGAGCTCATTTTCCAGCAGAGAGGAGGGAAGCATTCTCTGCATGGACAATGAGGGATTGCTCTACAGAAGGCTCCAATTTGTGAGGAGCTTGCAAAATCATACACCCAATGTGGCTCTCTCTTCAATTCATTTAATTACACTAGTTTACCAGTAATCAGCCAAAAGAGTGTAGATAATAATTCAGTGCATCTTCCAGTGACCCAGCTGGACTGATTATCAACAATCAGTGACTCCTCACCAGTTCTGAAGCATGGTCTCTGACCGGGAACATTAACTGTGTTTCTCAGTCCACAAAAACTGCCTGACTTACTCAGTTATTTTTTTTTATCAACAACTGAATCCCCTGATCTATTTCTTGAAAAATCTTGGTGTTCTACTTATATTCCTTGTGTGTCTCATGAGAATATGAAACATATTGATATACAATGCCTGGGCAAGTGCTCATTATCATAGCTGGAAGAGCCAGTGAGGCCATTCCTCCTGCAAGGCTTTCCCTGTGATTAGTTAATCTTCCTTCAACACCTACTCTTGCCCTGGGGGCAAAGTGGTGCAGCCAGAAGAGCCGTGGCTAAAGTCAGAGCTGAAGCTGTTGCCCCACAGCTTTAGTAACTAGGATTCAGTTTCAACTCCCAATGATCTCTGTGTGAACTTTGTAAGTTCTTCATGTAGCTTTGGTTTCTTTCTACATTCCTGAAGTTTGCAGGTTGGCCAGTTATTGGTCATTGCAAATTGGACCTAGTTTATAGACAAGTGGTAGAACCAGCGATGTTGATTGAAGCTGATATAATGTGGGAAGAATAAAAAGTTTTAGGATAGCATTAGCGAAAAAAATGGGAACTCGATAGTTGGCGTTGGTTCGGTGGGCGAAAGCTCATGTTGCATGGCAATAAGGACCTTCCTGGTGGCTGCATTCTCACTTTACCCTGGACCCTTTTCCTCTTCTATGCCAGTCACAATGTGTGCATTTTGGTTGTTGTTTCCATGGGGAGTGCCCTTAAGTATTAACATTATTCCTGTATTCTACTGCTGAACACTATAGACAGTGGTGTCAAATTAAGTGAGGTTTCTTTATGTAGTTCTTGCTTTATCAAATATGTCTAGACCAGTACATTTGCATTTTGACCATAAGTAACATTTTTTTAAATAAATCATTTAATGGTAGGGCAAATTTGGATCTTTGTTCAATGCACATTGCCTATTACACATTAGTGGAGTCTCATAAAGCGTAGCAGTCTGAAACATGAACTGTTTTTCATAGATGCTGCCTGGCCTGCTGAGTTCCTCCAGCATTGTGTGTGTGTGTGTGTGGGGGGGGGGGGGTGGCTTGGCTTTCCAGCATCTGTAGATTTTCTTGTGTTTGTGACTAAATGCACCCCACCACACCACATCATTGATTTTGTATTTAAGATGGCTTCACGGAATGTATGTTCTCTTTTACAACATTGTCTGTATCCTTTGTGAAAGAGATCTTCTTAGCCATGTGCAACTTCATTACTTTAAACAGAGGATGATGATCTAATCGTTATTTTGTTTAGTGCATCTTATGTTCCATTCCCGTTTATATCATCTTCAATATCCTGAAATAGTATGATAACTCACTAAAGCGTTCATGTGCATTACTGTTTTTGTTGCAAGCACAAGTGATGCATTCCCAACAATTAACTCACAAATTGCACATGAATCCATTGGGAAAGGATAGAAATAGTTGAGTTTAAAAAAAAATGCACAAATGGATTAAATCCATGGGTTGATAAACAATGAGTTCTGGGTGATCATAATCATAGATAACAAAAAGCAGAAAACGTTGGCTACATTGGAAAGATAGAAAGATAGACGTGTTCAATTGCACATAAGATAATTGGATATTGTGTACTGAGCAAATTGAGCAGTATTTAAAAGCAAATGTAATAGCGGCTAATGCATTGGGTGGAATTGCATACAGTTTGCTTAGAAGTTTAACTGCTCCAATGAAACCAGCCGAAGTGAGCTTTGCTGATACCTTGAGCATAATGCAGGAACATTTCGAACCAAAACCAATGCTGATTGCACAGCACTTTAGGTTTCATAAGTGGATTCAAAAGGAAGGGCAATCCATTTCTGTGTACATGGCTGAATTGAGAAGATTATCTGATGGGCTTAGTGGTGCCCCGAGAGATTGGTTAGTTTGTGGAATCTTAAAAGAAAACATTTAAAAAGGTTCGTAACTGAAGCACAACTTGTATTTAAAAGAGCAGCTGATTTGCTGAACTAATGGAAACAGCAAGCAGAGACACAATTGAGTTGCAGTCTGTAATGAAAGTGAGTGTGAACAAAATTGCAACATCTAAACAGAAAATAGCCTGGCCGAACAAATGGTGTTACCATTGTGGCAGGGGCTCACATACAACAGACTGATGCAGGTTTAAAGGTGAAACTTCAGTATAGTTCAATAGTTCAATAATTCCATTTAATATCAGGGAATGTATACAATATACATCCTGAAAGTCTTGGTCTCCACAGATATCTACAAAAATAGACAAGTACTCCATAGAATGAGTGACAGTAAAATTGTTCGAACCCCGTTCTCCCCCCTCTCATGTACATGCAGCAGCAAAGTTATCAATTTTCTTCCACCTCCACTTACTCAGCAAAAAAGCATCAGCATGCACCGCCCACCAAACAAGCAACAGAAAAGCCCCCAAGTGAGACCATGGTCTGCAGTACAGAAAAACTAATTGTTCACCCGACAAGTTTGATGTGCCACAGGCTCTCTCTTTCCCTAATAAAGGGGCAGAGGGATGTCACAGAGTGAGAGGAGAGACCAGCAAAAACAAACAACTCATTGACTTACAGTGCTAAAGTCTGCTGCATCGTTTTTTCCAAGTTGTCCAACTTGAGCATCGGCAGTAAACTCTCTCCACCAACGAGAGAAAGAGCCGTTCAATCTGGGACAGAGACTTACACAGCTGATCTGCTGTTCTGAGACACTAGCATGGGATCAGCTTGTCCACAGGGCTGCCAAGCCTTGGAACCCCAAATGCATGTTGGTCTTCTCGGCTGTGCTCTTGTGATATCACCTTGTGTCAATGAGCCCTGGGAGTGGGCCCTGTTGCTGCAAATCAGCGCAGTTTGAGTGCAACTACAGGTCAAGAGCACTGATAGAACCAATCCACCTTGAAAAGGGGAAAAAAAAGAGACATTGGAGGTAATAATTAAGCTGTTTCTGTCGATGAGCTTGAAGAAGCTGCTCTCTAGTGTCATTGTAGCTCTGCACAAATTGTCCACCTTGTGCTGTAGAGAAATGTTCTCCTTGTCCATAGCTTTAATGGACTTCTTGAATGCTTGGATAAACCTTTCGGTTGACCCATTCGTTGCTGGCTTGCGATGAGCTGACTTGAAATGTTTGATGCCATTTTTCTTCATGAATAGTCTGAATTCTTCCAATGTGTGTTGTGGTCCGTTGTCACTCACAATTTGTTCAGGTTGTTTCTGGCAAAGATAGTTCTCAGAGTGGAAACTTTTCTGATGTGGTTGACTGCATCGGTATGGCCTCTGGCCACTTCGAATGAGCATCCACAGCAATCAGAAACATGGCGTACATGAATGGCCCAGCAAAATCAATATGTACTCTTTGCCATGGTGATGATGGCTATACCCATGGGTGTAACAGTACCCGGGGGGGGGGGGTTGTTTTTCAAACTTTTTGGCATTCCAAACAGCACTTGGCCAAGTCTTCAATCTGTCTATCTATTTCCAGTCAAACTCTTCATCTGGACTGTATCCAGATATCTTTCATGCAGATTCTCTAACATTCTCATCTGCAGTTTAGAGGGAACCACAATATCAGCATTCTCTGACATATAGACAGTTGGTCTCGTCTCATCGAGAACTGAGGAAGCATAGGATTACCCTGAACTGCCCATTCTTGCATGGTGATGTCATACACTTTTGACAATATCAGGTTATTCCTTGTTTTCCTTTGTATTTCAGAATTTGTTACTGGCAACTGGTCCACAAATGCTTTGTTAACACTTCTGCTGGGTCACAGTATGAAGACTTTTCTTTTTCAGTTGCCAATAGTGGAAGACTTGACAAGCTATCAGTATTTCTGTGTTGTTTAGTACTCTTGAACTCTAAGAATGGGCTCCTAGGAAAAGTGCTCAACCTTGTAACTGGGTCGCAGTTATCACCGGAATTTCCTTCCTGGGATTGAAGATGGACACAAGGGGCTGGTGATCCTTCACTTGTGTAAACTTTTGTCTGCAGATGTCATGGTGAAATTTTGTTATTCCCCATACTAGCCCAGGGGTCCCTAGGTTGATCTGTGCATAGTTACGTTCTGCAAACATCAGTGTTCTTGAAGCCAATGCAATCGGACGTTCAGATCCATCTTTCACAGTGTGTGACAAAACAGCTCCAATGCCATAAGAAGACACATCATAAGCCAGTCTGATGGGCAGAGTTGGGTCATAATGGGTGAGCAATTCATCTGATGTTATTATAGTCTCTTTGTTTCCTTGAATGTTCTGTCACATCTTTCTGATCATTCCTACTTGTCTCCTGTCTGTAACAGTGCATACAATGGATGCAAAACTGTAGCAATGTTTGGGAGAAACTAGTGGCAGTAGTTTACAAGGCCCAAGAATGACCTGAATTGTGATTCATTTTCCTGTTTGGGTGACTACAGCACTGCTTCCATCTTCTCTTGTGACTTATGTAAGCCATGCTTGTCAATAACTTGTCCACAATATGAGATTTCATTCTTGAAGAACTCACATTTCAATATCTTTGCACGCAGGCCATACTCACTCAACCTAGTAAGCACCTTACTGAGGTTCTGGAGGGGCTCTTCATAATCCTTGCCAGTCACAATGATGTCATCAAGGTAACATTGTGTTCCTGGGATATCTTAGAACACTTGATCCATTGTGCTTTGCACATGTGGGTTTGAATCCCATCCTTGTCACCAATTTGTTGTGTCTGTACAAATTCATATCAAATAAATAAAGGCACACACACGGGAGGTCTTTAAATTGTGTATTCACATTGCTGTGGGGCGGGGTGGGGAGAGGAGAGCAGATCAATGGGCATCTGTAGACAACAGATCAATGCGCACAGGCAAGTAATCAGTCCGTAGGTAGTGTTAAGGGGAATCATTGCTCTAAAAGCAATAGATCCATACATTACAGTAGCATTTCTCTAATTTATTCACCTATCTTGTATGTTAATTCTCAATTATTCAACTCCTACAGCCACCACAGAGGAGGCCCAAAACCTGAGATTGTTTCACTGCCAGAAGAGTCTCCTGTCAAGCAGAGTGGCGTCCCTTGTCAGGAAGTATATTATCCCACAAGAGTAAGAAATCCTTCACAGCAATTAAATCTTTAAGCCTGATTAGGACAATTTAAAATTTACTATGCTGTATAAGTCTATATAGTAGTTGTATTATATAGTATACTGTATATAGTGAGTGTATATATTCCCGGCTTTGTGTTTCTTTTCACTTCAATTTTTTTTGTTTTGGAGTTGCAAAACATGACACAGTACCTATACACCTCTATCCACCATCAAAATGGCCTTAGCGCTCCCAGCTTCTTTCTTGACAACAGAGTTGATCATTTCCCCTCTACCACCACCTTTCTCCATGTGGCAGAACTGGTTCTCACTGTCAACAATTTCTCCTCCCACAATCCCCAAACTCAGTGTAGCCATGGACACCCACATGGTCCACAGCAATGCCTGCTTTTTCTTTGGCTATGTGGAACAATCCATGTTTCAAGCCTTCTCTGGTAATGCTCCATACATCTTCCTCTGCTGTATTGACGACTGCATTGGTGCTGCTTCATGCATCCAAGCTTCCAATTTCCACCCTGCCTTTAAATTCATTTGATCCATTACTGACATCTCCCTCCCCTTTCTTGATCTCTCTCTGTCTCCGTTTCTGAGGACAAACTGTCTACTGATATCTTTTATAAGCCTGCCAATTCCCATGGCTATGTTGGCTATACTTCTCCCCACTCTGTCTCCTGTGTAAAAAAGAAAAAATCTATTCCCTTTTCTCACTTTGTTAATCTCTGTGGCATCTATTCCCAGGATGAGGACATCAGTATTATAACCTTCTTCAAAGAACGTTTTTTTTCCCTTCCTCCACCATTGTTGCTGCCCTCACCCTCACCTCCTCCACTTCCCTGACATCCGCGCTCACCCCATCTTCCTGCTGCCTTGACAGGGATAGACTTCCTCTTGTCCACACTTACCACCCCATAAGCCTGTGCACCCAACTCGTCATTCTCTGCAACTTCCACCATCTTCAATGGGATCCTTACCAGTAAACATATCTTTGTCTTCCTCCATTCTCTGCTTTCCACGGTGATCACTCCCTTCATGATTCCCTTGTCCATTCATCCCTCCCCACTAAACTCCCTTCTGGCACTAATCCTTTCAAGTGGGAGAAGTGCTACACCTGCCCATTTACCTCCTCCTTCACCTCTATTCAGAGCATCAGGTAGTCCTTCCAGTGAGGAAACACTTCACCTCCGAATCTGTTGGAGTCATCTACTGTATCCAGTGCTCTTGATGTGACCTCCTCTACATTGGTGAGACCCGACGTAAATTGGGGGACTGCTATGTCAAGCACATCTACTCCATCCACAAAATGCAGAGATGCACTGGTATCTGTCCTCCAGCTTGTCTTTGACCTCTGTGCATGCAATGGACAAGTGCTGTAGACAAAGGTGAGATGACCTGTGAAGAGGACTTAATTAGTTCACTACAGATCTGCTGACAAAATACAGGAGTATTTCAGATCAAGGGTTGCATAGAACCCTGAGTTCTAGTACCAGGCAACTCGAGTAAAATTGAGAAACTCAGCTGACACAAAAGAAGTCGATTTTCATGAATTCATTAACTGTAGCTGCAAAAATCAGAGAAGGAAAGCATAACATAACTGTTGTTAAGAGATATTTCCAGGACCTCCGTGGTTCTTCTAATGACATTACGGTGTACAAGTTGAAGAATTATAGGTTAAAAGTGCTGAAATGGTAACTTTGTTATGTTACTAGAGGACCTGTCATGTTCAGAATCATAAGGCAAAGGAGGATGGAGGTTAATGTAAAAATTGATAAGAACAAAACTGAATAACCATGGGATGTCCTCTACTTAAGCTGTAATATCAGTGGGAGTGCTAGTTAGCAGTCCCTCCAGCACAAGCTCCTTATACTTGAATTTCAGTCAATTAAACTTCTATAAATCAAGCACTGTTCACTGATAGCACATCATTAGTAAATCAGCTTTTATGTTTCAACTTTGAAAATCCAAGAATGATACAGTAATGGGAAGCTGGTGCCGAGGTGGTACATTGTGATAGCATTAAAATATTGCTTCTCTGATTTTCTTTAAAATAAATGGTATTTATTTATTTTCTGTGCTTGGCACTGATCTGATTTAATGTAGCAGACAAATCATTCAAGAATGAAATTTTAGATATATTCCCAGAAGTGATTTTAATATCTAAATTAGACTAGTGTAAGTGAGCTATTTATCATCATGATGTGCTAATATTATGGGGTTTACCTATTTAAGTGCCTTCTGTTTCTTCTAAGAAATTTATTGAAATACATCAGCCTGATGTCTTTTATTTATGCTCATTTGTAAGTTGTGGAAAAAGTCAACAATTTCCTTAGGAACTTTCAAAATCCTTAATTAAATTGTAAGGGGAAATATGATTGGAGGTCAAGTTTGAAGCCCCTCACTGAGAGAGTGAATATTAGGAAAATAAGGAAATGACGGAGGAATTAAACAATTATTTTGAGTCTATTTTCCCAGATGTGCAAAACCTGCCAGATATATCAGAGAAACAATTGTTTTGTGAAAATCAGAAACTAAAAGAAGTAATATTAGTTAAAAATAGTGTGCAATCCAAAGGAATTGACGATTGATCTACATCCCAACTTTTGAAGATCCTGGCTTTAGAGATGGTCAATGCTGTAATTATCACCTTCTAGGCTTCTATGTTTCCTGGAATTATTCCTGAGGTTGTAAGATAGCAAACGTGACCCTTATGTTTAAGGAAGAAAAGAGAAAATGAAGAATTACTGACCTATTTGACTAAATTAGTGATAAGGAAAATAATGCAATTTATAATATAAGTCTAATATAAATTGCATTAGGGCTTCATGAGACCATACTGAAATATTGTGTAGAGTTTTGGTCTCCTTACAAGACATAAGATAGCTTTGGCAGAGAAGGTTAAGGAGAATCCAAATAGACTTTATAAGTATACTAAGGGGGAAAATAGAGAGACAATAGGGCCTCTCAATAGAATAAAATGAATATCTTTGTGTGGAGCTGGAGAAGATGGGTGGAGTCCTCGATGATCATTTCTCTGCTGTTTTTACCATGGAGAAAAACATGAAGACTTTTATACATGAAGACATGTAGAAAAAGGGATGTCCTGAGATGATCCACATTATAGTAGAGAAGGTACTGGATATCTTAAAACATATAAAGGTAGATAAATCTGCAGGGCCTGGTCAGGTATATCCTAGACCACTTTCGAAATTTAGAGAAGTAATTGCGGGAACACTATTTGAAGGACGGCTAATGTTGTGCCTTTATTTAATAAGGGTTGCAAAGAAAATCCTGGGGACTAAACATCAATAAGCCCAACATTTGAAATAGGTAAATTAGTAGAGGGAATTCTGAGGAAAAGGTGTACATACATTTGGAAAGATGGGTTGATTAGAAATAGTCAGCATGATTGTGTGTGGGAGATCATGCCTCATGAATTTGAGTTTTTTGACGAAGTAACCAGGTAGGTTGATGAATGCAGCATAGAAAACACATGGTTTGTATCAGGGGTTCCCAACCTTTTTTATGTCATGGACCAATACCATTAAGACATTGTTTGTGGACCCTGGGTTGGAATCCTTGATCTATATGGACTTCTTATTGAAGACTTTTCATATGGTTCACATGGTAGAATGCTATGTAAAGTTGGATCACATAGGATACAGATAGTCCTAGGTAATTGGGTACAAAGTTGGTGATGGTGGAAGTTTGATTTTTTTTGGACCAGAAGACAGTGACTAGTGTGGTTCAATACTAGGCCCATTGCTATTTGTCATCTATATCTTGAAGAGAATGTACAAGGCAATAATTTTGCAGATGACACAAAAATAGGTCGCGTTGTAGACCGTGAAGCTGGTTATCAGGTATTGCAGAGTGATCTTTATTAGCTGGATACTTGGGTCAAGGAATGGCAAATGGAGTTTAATTCAGATAAATGTAAGGTGTTGCATTGGCCTTCACTGGTCAGGGGACTGTGTACAGAAGCTGAGATGTCATGTTACAATTGTACAGAATGTCGGGAAGGCATCAGTTAGAATATTGTGTTTGGTTTTGGTCACCCAGCTATCGGAAAGATCTTAATAAGGTGAATGAAGTGCAGAGGAGATTTATGAGGATGCTTACAGCACTGAGTTACAACGAAAGGTTGAGCAGGAGCATAGGGGAATGAGGGGTGATATAATAGAAGAGTCTAAAATCACAAGGGGCATAGATAGTGTGAATGCACATAGTCTTTTTTCCAGAATTGTCGAATCATTAACCAGGGTCATGGGTTTTGGGTGAGAGAGGAGCGATTTAAAAGGAACCAGAGGGGCAAATTTTCACCTCAGGATGAACTGCTAGAGGAGGTGGCAGAAGCCAGTACATTAATGACATTTCAAACACTTGGACTGGTACATTGATAGGAATGGTCTCAGGGGTTATGGGCTAAAAGTGACCAAGTAGTACTAACTTAGATTGGAATCTTTGTTGGTATGGACCAGTTGGGCCAAAATCCCTGTTTCCATGCGCAATGAATCAATTACTCTATTATTCTGTGAGTGAGGGGGCATCTCATTGGAACATTACTAAATTCTTGAGTTCCTAACAGGCTAGATGTAGGGAGACTGTTTCCCCTAATTCAGTAGCCTAGACCAATAGGCATAGTTTCAGAATTGGTGGTAGGATATTCAAGAGTGAGATGAGGAAAACATGCAAAATGCTGGAGGAACTCAGCAGGTCAGACAGCATCTACTGGAAAAAAGTAAATAGTCTATGTTTCAGGCCGAGACTCTTCTTCAGGACTGAGAAGGAAGGGGGAAGATGCCGGAATAAAAAGGTGGGGAGAGGGGAAAGAGGCTGGCTGGGAGGTGATGGGTGAAGACAGGTGGGAGGGAAAGGTCAAGGGTTGGAGAAGAAAGAATCTGATAGGAGAGAATAGTGGACGAATAGGAGAAAGGGAAGGGGGGAGGGTAACCCAGGGGGAAGTAATAGGCAGGAGAGAAGTGAAAGGTCAGAGTGGAGATGGGGGGGGGGGGGAGACATAGGTCAGAAATTTGTTCACCGGAAAGAAAAAATGATATTCATGGGTACCCAGATGGAATATGAGGAGTTGTTCCTCCACCCTAAGGGTATCCTGTTCTTGGCACAAGAGGATGCCAAGGATTTGCACATGGGAATAAAAATGTTTGGCCACCAGGAAGTCCTGTTTGTGGCAGATAGTGTGGATGTACTTGGTGAAATGGTCTCCCAAATTGCAATGGGTCTCACCAATGTAGAGGAGGCTGCATGAGAAAATAATTCTTCATTCGGATTTGGTGAACCTTGGAATTCTCAGTACAGGAGAGTTTTGGAGGCTCTGCTGTTCTGTTCATTCAAACAGTGATCAATACATTCCTGCATATTACAAGAATCAAAAGATATGGTCATGGCTCTGACACTGAGCTATAAATCAGTTATCTTGAATGGCACAACAGGCTTGAAGGGTCAGTTAGCCTATTTCTTGCATTCTTCATTTCAATTCCCAAAATCTGCAGTATTTTTTGCTTCCCACTTGGTGGCTAGATAACTATTCCTTGATTACTACTTGTGCTGTTCTTTGAATGGATTGCAAGGAGAGCTATGAGAAACCTCAGATAGCTTGGCAAGCAATTTTTTATCCTTCTGTGAGGAAGTGCACAGCTTCTGCTCAGAACACCCATCTGTTATGTACGATACAACTACACACATCAAATGATTGCTGTATGACTCAGGAACTCAATGATAAAGTATGAATTACCATGACCATTTTCAGAGAAGTTGTCCTTAAAAAGATTCATTTCACTTTTCCTTCACTTTCTGTGTTCTGTATTTTTGAGTAACACTTTTGCAATCAATTAGTTAATAAATTTATGGATTATTATTGCAACTACCCAGAGTAAATGACCATAGAAATCAGTAACAGGGCATAATGGTAATATGAACAGAATGTTCAGGCTTCAATGAGGATTACTGAGTGATCTGTGCTGGTGTGGGTACAACACTTCTGCAGCCAATGTTCTTGGTCTCACTGCATTTATGCAGATCAGATTATAGTATCACACATGCTTTTTCGACTAATAATGCAACTCCCATATTGCTTTTAATGCTCTGGTTATGAATTATAATTATGAAATAAATTAAACAAAACTTTTTGTATTCAATTTTAAATTGTCTACATCCCATCTTGAATAAAATGAAACATTTTCCAAGAAATGGCATCCAAATTGACCTGTCATGGCTTCTCTCTCTCTCTACCCCATTCTTAATTCCACTTCTTAAAACAAAAGGGGTGATGTGAGTAATGATATGATGTGAGTAAAATACAAACAAAATATTATTTCAGCCACTTCAGCAAACTGTTGGTTTTTAGGAATGGAAATAATAATGCATATTTGCTTCCATTTTCTTCCCATTTTGCATTTTTGTGTTTAACTGTTTAAAAATGCATATTTACATTTTTTGGGGTGGGAATAAGTAGTTAAGTGCACAGCATTTCCACTGGGATTATGAAAATATATTAACAAGCACAAAATATGCATATTTGTTAAAGAGTCTTGGTACTCATCATTTAACAATGAGTCATTTCAATATTAATAATTTTGTACAGTAGATCTATCACTTTAATGCAAAATAACCATCAGAGATTTATAAAGCATGTAGAGAGAACACTAAATTCAGAAAACAAAAATAAACTTAAAATATAAATACATATATAAACTCAAGCTACAAAGAGAATAATTCATATACAGAAACTTGTATGAGAAGGATACAATCTGATTTAGAGAAAGCAGTGGTTAGGAAATACCATTAAAATTGCAGAACATAAACAACTTTATACTAGTAATTTTTGGTAGGTCCTAATTAGTCTTTACTCTCTTGAAGACTACTTATGAAAATTACCTTGGAAGCTTTTGCACTTACTACGGATAAATACTTTTCATACTGAAAAGCCTTTCTTGAGTTATTTTTGTGTAAAGTAATTGGTAAATCGGTCCCTTCTGTTTTCCAAGCACCAATATTACCAAGCTATCTTCACCCAGATGAAAACAAGGTAATTTTCTTTTTTCCTTTTTCACTGAAGAGCTTAGAAAAAGTGGAGATCTCTATTTACTTCCATAAAATTCTGATCTCGAATAAAATGAAAGAGTTTCCAAGGAATGCCATCCAAATTGACCTCTGGAAGAAAGTCTCAAGTGGAGTTTAAAATGGAGAAATCTAGAAATACTTTGCAACATCCATAGAGGGCAAAACAGAGTTAATGATTCAGGTGGAGGACAATTGATAAGTCCCACGCAATCTACTGAGTACTTTCATTTATATTGTTTTTTTTAAAATTTCTGATGACTATGGCTAATTTGCAACACTGAGCCAGTGCTAGACAAACTTTAATGAGGAATACCTGGCCTTGAAACTTTTTTTCGGTGTCCTATCACCTTGGGGGTGGGTGAAGGAAGACTGGCTAAGGGAACAGGAGAACAAGGAGACAAACATAAAAAAACAATAATGATAGTGCTCTATTGCTCCTCTATTGCTTTTTGCTGTTAGAAAATTATCACTATAGCATTGGAAATGTTCATTTCTGATTTGTAATAACTCAAGTTCCTTGAACCCAGCTCTACAGCTAAACCTGTCGCTTTTCAGTTGTGTTGTCATACTTTAACAGCTCCTAAGCTGTTGTGGATATTTGGCTCATTATGCTTGTTCACTGCACTTTATTAATCAATATTTATAATGGACTCTAGGAAAGCTTTCATCCATCTTTAGTGTGTTTCACAAGCTTTAGCTTACACAATAATCTACAGCACCTTGCTAAACCATTCAATGTACTCAATTAGAATTGATGCCTTGGAAAAGGCATTACAACAAATAGTCTTCATTGGGGATATTGACATCCTTAAATTTAGGTCATAAAATATTATATTATAGTGCCAATATATGTGATTTATAATAATATTTTGTCACATTACAAGGCATTTGTGGATATGGTTCAAATTTAAAAAGTTATCGTATTTAACAAATAGAGCAAAAATTAGGCTTCAAAGTTTCAAATTATGAAATTCATTGTAACAGTTGAAAAACTCTTGTGAGGGTTTCTGCTTAAATTTTGCCTCCAGGTTCCATACTTATGTTACTAGCTGTATTACATCAGTGAACTCTGAGAATGCAATAACAGGGAGAAAGAGCAAATTCACAGTCCCTTGACACAACAACACATTAAGTTATAAATGAATTTTAAGACTGGAAAAAAAAGTAGGTGCTTAAGCTTTAAGGAGCCATCCAGATCAATGGCTCGATGAGTGGTGTTATGTAGTTATTGAAGAGCTGAAATGTCACCGTCCTTTATCATTTCTCTATACTCTACATTTCCTTGCTTATTGCACCACAGGTAATGCCTTAAAACTACTTTGTTAGAAATAGGATTTCACTGGTTTTAAAAATTGTGCTCCAACTATGTACTGTACATAATATTTAAGCTGTATCGGACACCCGAAAATAAATTATAGAATTGGCCAAAAATATGTTGAAAATGCTATTATAGTTCACACCCAGAATTGGACAGTTTACTAAACGCATATTTTGAGAAGGTGAGAACACAATGTATAAGAGGCTGCAGGAATGAAAAAGACTTAATGAATGTAACCTGGTATTTTCATCAGAATGAGAACTTCCAAGTGGGGAGTGGGAGGTTCTGTCTGCTAGGATGGCATTGGAATGTTTTTCTGGGGTGGTGCAGGAGAACATCTAGGTCAACTGAAAGAAAAGCTTGGCATAGGCTAAGTCTGCTTACTGCATATTATTTAGGGATGAGAATACCTACTCATTTTAAAATTTGCACAATTTTTCAGGTCACTGAAAACCACTGTAGTTGAGCCTTGCTGTAAATGGATCAGGGATCATTCATTGAAGTGTTTTAATCAGTGCACTTAATCATGCAAAGAAGAATAGGATGGTTTATTATGTGCTATGTGGGTGCTCTCAGCTTTTTATTGGTGAACTATTTTCATATAAAGAATTGAATGGGGAGAGAGCCATTCTGGGGATCATGAATTAGAAGGCTGCTTATGAAAAGTATTGTTCATTCTGCTTGGAGCTAAAACTGTTGGTGTCATGCTGGGTCCTCATAGTAGCTGCCATTACCACTGCTCCTTCTGCCTCTGCTCACACTTGCATTGCTCTTTCTCAAGCACCAAACTTTACACCGTATAAAGCAAGTGACGATGTCTGTACCCTTGCTGAGCATAACCTGCAGGACATGTCTGGACCGATACTTCAGTTGACCAATACCATTTTCCCCAATTTATTAGAAGAGGATAAAATCAATTCTGTAGGGATCTAGTCTCTGAATGACTGCTGATGCTGCTCTGCGCAAATTATGTGATACGGTTATTGGGGTGCTTTGGAAGAACCCTATGGCAAGAAAGCAGATAATTAAGATGAAGCAACACACATCAAAGTTGCTGGTGAATGCAGCAGGCCAGGCAGCATCTCTGGGAAGAGGTACAGTTGACGTTTCAGGCCGAGACCCTTCATTCTGACGAAGGGTCTCAGCCTGAAACGTCGACTGTACCTCTTCCTAAAGATGCTGCCTGGCCTGCTGCATTCACCAGCAGCGTTGATGTGTGTTGCTTGAGTTTCCAGCATCTGCAGAATTCCTGTTGTTTGCGTAATTAAGATGAACCTTGATCTCCATAGAGGGAGCATGTGATGTCTCTGATGACTCATGGATGTAGTCTCTTTATGACCGTAATAATAGCACCATTAGAATGAAGTCAGCAGTATCTCATACTGAGATACCTATTGAATGAATATCTTTAGATAGAGTTAGCATAGTCTGTGTACTGTTTCTTGTCCAGTCTAGTCTCCTGATGTCATCAGTGTTCTATTTAAGTAGACGTATGTAAATATAAGCAAGTTGCAATGGTGAGTTCTTAGTTATGAGAAGGTTAAATATTGCACCCCAATTTATACTAGCAAAGGAGGAACCATATTATATGCAATGAGTGTTTAGTACTGGGAAAATGCCTGACATGAGACATGAATTTCACAGAACATCTATCCAATTTCCCAATACACCCAATTTCATTTGGAAATGACTAAGAAACAGATCTAATCTAGGTGTCACCTATGTATGGTATGTACATGAAAACTTGATCCAACTTCTGTCTTTGATACCGAGTTGCAGAAGGAAACTCTGGATTTGATTATAGGTATTTAGTTTCTCTTGGTCAGACCAGGTTGCTTGGACAACAGCAAAGGAACTTTCTAAAGTTGTTGGATAATCCTAATATGCCAGTTTGTCAGTATGTGTTTGGCAGCTGTTTTTGTCATTAGATTCAATGTGTTTCAGGTATAAAATTCAGCAAACGGCACTCAATTTTGTCTTTAAGAGGATGGTGGAAATCCTGTTTCAAAAGTATTTTCTATTCAGCCCTGTGCATTGCTTATTCACCATCAGGGTTAGGAAATGCATTAATGACACAGTGAGTTATTTTCTCCTCTGGCTCTACCTCTTCTGTACAAAGACAGTACACTGCATGAAGGGTCTGACCATACATAATAACATAGCAGAAGCAAATCTGTTAATTTTTGGACACACAAGAGATTCTGCAGATGCTGGAAATCTAAAGCAACACATACAAAACGTTGGAAAAAACCTAGCAGATTAGGCAGCATCTATGGAGAGGAATAAAGAGTTGATGTTTTGCGAGTCTTGATGAAGAGTTCTGGCCCAAAATGTCAACTCTTTATTCCTCTCCATAGATGTTGCATTACTTGCTAAGTTCCTGCTGAGTTGTGTGTGTGTGTGTGTGTGATGCTCTGTTAAATTTTAGAAATTGTACCTTATACAGAAGGTCCATCAATTTAATAAAAGAATCTCAGAACTAGAGGGGAAGAGCAAAATACTAAACAACAATTAGCTGAATTAATTTCAATCAACGTGTATCTTTATTGTTTTTGCTTTGTGACCATTTGAGGACTGTAGTTCATGATCACACCCAAATTTAAAAATAAAGATGGAACAATGTGATTGATTTCAAAGTAAAAATTGTAGGAACAGATGAATAAGGGGTGGAAAAGAAATATCCTGTAGCTCTTGTTTTCTTTTAGAATACATTTATGATAGTCCACAGTGAAAAGTTATCGAAAATATATTTCTTTCTCTGCAGAAATGAAAGAGGTGATGCATGATTTTAAAGATGAAAACATTAAAACATAAAAGGTTTAATTTATTAATAACTCATACTTGCAATCTATGCTCACAATAATATTCAAAACACTAAGTTCAGCAAAGTTGTGTACAGTAAGATTGCTTTTCAGTGTGTAAAAAAATGCAGATGCTATCTGTACAGTTGTCTTAAAAGCAGTGTAAAAGGTCATTGGATGAAGTTAAGCTCCGCTCTGTGGATTTTCATGCTTCCCCAACCCACACAATTGTGTTGCCTCGTGTTATCTTGGATATCTCACAGTTCAATTTCTTTTGTCTTGCTCCTATGATGAACAGGGAATCCTTAGATGGAGTAATGAGATGCAGTCCAAATAGACCACTGTTAACTATTGCCCTGTTATTGCTATTCCACAACCAGTCCTTTTGTTTAATGGGAACTTCCAAGCCCTTAATGAATTTAATGTTCCCTGTGGAGAGTTCCAGAAACAACAAATCCGTTTGAACACGGGAGCTGGCATAGATGTAATATTCATTGGCTTCTGTGAAAGATAGCTGGAAGGTCACATCAACAATGTGTAGATTTGTAGTAATTTCAAATGTAGATATGATCTCACCCCGCAAGGTAACAGACTGGACTGTAATTAGCCCCCTGTAATCATCTGTGCTGACTATGTAGTGTCCATCAGGGGAGATGTATGGAGTACCTGACACTTTATCATTGTATCCAATTACAGAATCAGTGACACTGTCAATGATGATCTGTGACTGAGGCAAGCTTGAGTCATTTGTCTGACAATGGATAAAGTAATAGCCACCCAGATGAGTGTAGGCCATTGCTTCTGGGATGCAGCTGTAGTTCTTTAGGCTGATTGTCTTGATGTAGGCCACAGTTTCCAGGTCAATCTTGTGAAGTGCTGCTTCTGAGCTATGAACAATAAATCCGAATCTAAACAAAAAGACATAAATGATTAGTTCTCCATCAAATGGAGATGCAGAGTAATTTCTTTAGCTAGAGAGTGGTGAATTTGTGGAATTTGTTACCACAGGCAGCTGTGGAGGCCAGGTCGTTGGGTATATTTAAGGCAAAGATTGATCGGTTCGTGATTGATTGGAAACGCCGTCAAGGGTTATGGGGAAAAGACTGGGAAATGAGGCAGAGGAGGGGAAAAAGGATCAGCCATGATTGAATGGCAGATCAGATTAGATGGGTCAAGTGGCCTAATTCTGTTCCTATGACTTATGGTCTTAAATCTACTTTTGGAAGATAAAAGAATACCTTTTGTAGAGAGTTGCTGATTATTTTGGGTAGAGTCTACCCAGCTAGCAGAAGAACCATGGAAAATCTTGTAAGACAAGTTTTTCCTGGAGTTTCCAAATTCTTCATAAATTATGATAGAGGAGCAATGAACACTTACTGACATTCCCTTCATGTTAAACAATGATTATTTAATTAACAACAACTGCAGTTTTCTAAGGACAACTGGCATCTACAAAAAGGGTTTTCCACATATTCCTGTGGTGTGGTTCTGCAGGTAAGGAAGTTGACTAAAAAGAAAGGCAGTTGAACACTGGATGATTCTATGGTATATATGTGAGTAAATAAGTCACATATGACATTATATGTGTGACATGCAGCCATTCTTTAAGACTGCAGTAAAGTGTATCCACATATTCTGAAGCCCCAATTCCTCTTAATTATTATAATTAACATCTAAACGAGACTGGTTTATAGATCACCTCAGCACACACTACAGATACACTCAGTTATGTTGCAACATCTGAAACAGGCAAAGAAACATGTTGAGCCTCTACCTGTGTTAGCACCCCACATAGGATCACAGGGTCTGATTGAGTCCTTTGTCAGGAACAGTTGCATGAGGAAGGATAACCAATGAGGCAGAGATCACAGTGTGCAGCTCTAGATCAATGAAGGACCTTTTTAGAATCCCAAATTTTGAAAATTCAAGCTGTTGGATGCTACAAGTGAGACACTGATGTTTCAGAGCAGGTTATTTAATTGACATCTTATTGGTGATCTCAGCATGATGTCATTTACCTGAGTGTTCAGTGAAAGTCATAAGTTGTACCAAAAGACTCTAGTTTATGTGTTGGTAAGAGTGAAAAAACATCAGGTGTGACATTTATGACATTTTAAAATCTGCAATTGTTGCTGGGTAATTACACTGCACAACAAAGATTTTGCTTCCTGAATACTTCTAAGTGTATCTTATGGACTTTGGACTGCTTGAGCACGAAAATCATCATGAAATTTCCTTATCACGCACTTTTTAATTTTGAAATCACTTATATCTGTTATTTCAATTCATAAATTCAAGTAAGAATAACTGATGCCAAGATTAAGGAAGGCATTTTTGTTGGTCCACAAATCGAACAGGTCATCAATGGCAGGCAATTCGAAGAACTTCTAGTGGTACTGGAGAAAATTGCTTGGAAGACATTTAAGGACGTTCTTGAAATTTATCTTGACAACTACAGAGCACCAAACTACGTGGATTTGGTTGGCAACATGCTTGAAGCAAACAAAACCATGAAGTGCAACATGCCACTAAAGATTCATTTTCTGCATTCCCATTTAGACTTCTTCCCTGCAAAATCTTAGTACTGTTCATGACGAGCATGGTGAAAGATTTCACCAGGATATTGCGGTCACAGAGGAACAGAATCAGGGTAACTGGAATCCATCAATGCTGGCTGATTATTGTTGGACACTTAAGTGAGAAGCCTCAGACACTGAGTGCAAATGAAAATTATTAACAGGACATTTTTAGCTTAGTAGATTGAACAATTGCAATGCATCAGCACCATTATGCTATTGTTATTTCTCCAAATTCCTATTTGATACAAGTAGCCCAAAATTATATTTGTGTTCAGCTTCAAGTGGTCTATCATAAACAAAAAAGAAATTCTGAGGAAGCAACACTTACAAAAAGAATTTCTGTCCATTGTTATCAATCTTGCTCAAGTGAAGTGTTCACCAATGGGGCCAGGCTGATTTTCCTGAGGTGCAATTACACCTGGAAACAACTGCTCAGGGTACCTACCCAGGTCAGATAATGTTTATGTGCATTTTGGAGATGACAAGTGTACTCTAATGAATTGCATTTGCACGGTGTCAGCCAAATTACCAGGAGCAAACATACCAATAAGACTTCAGTGTCATCCTCGATTGTGCTGAGTACTTAGTATACATTTTTGTAGATTTAATGTAATACTAATTAATAAGAATTGTTCAAGAGGAAAGATACCTCCAACATGCTTGCAATGTATGACATATTGCATACTGATTCTAAACACGAAACATCCTTGATAATCATTGGTTCTGATATTACAATACCTTTGAAACATACAATATGAGTTTACTGTCTTTACACCATGAAGATGACAGAATTCATGGTTTTCTCCATAGCTAAGCTTGCTGCAGCTTTTCTTTCAATGGAATTAGGATAAATTAGTCAACTTGGTGTGAGGTGTTTCAGAAGACACTTTTGTGCAATGAACAGTTCTGTCTATAGATCAGGTAATGGGCAAAGTTGAAAACTAAGTCAGAGTTAATTGCACATAATGAGAGAGCTCACGTTTCAGATCAATTGCCAACACTCAGTAGAGGTCAGAAAGGTCTTTATGACCCATTCTCTCCTGCTGACTGCCACTTGCTATGGTCAGCGTTTTACAAGGTACAGTGCTAACCTCTATCAAGGATTAGAGATCTACTTTACTCACCATATAGCAACATAGAAAACATAGAAAATAGGTGCAGGAGTAGGCCATTCGGCCCTTTGAGCCTGCACTGCCATTTATTATGATCATGGCTGATCCTCCAACTCAGAACCCCTCCCCAGCCTTCCCTCCATACCCCCTGACCCCCGTAGCCACAAGGGCCATATCTAACTCCCTCTTAAATATAGCCAATGAACTGGCCTCAACTGTTTCCTGTGGCAGAGAATTCCACAGATTCACCACTCTCTGTGTGAAGAAGTTTTTCCTAATCTCGGTCCTAAAAGGCTTCCCCTCTATCCTCAAGCTGTGGCCCCTCGTTCTGGACTTCCCCAACATCGGGAACAATCTTCCTGCATCTAGCCTGTCCAATCCCTTTAGGATCTTATACGTTTCAATCAGATCCCCCCTCAATCTTCTAAATTCCAACAATTACACGTATTAGGAATTTGCTGTGGTGTGTTGGTCAGGGTGCAACATTCAATAAAAATCAACAACATTCAATAATTATAAAGAGTAATTATATAAAATAAAGGTAGAGGTTAAACTACGGATATGGAATAAGATGTGCATAAAAACAGTACGTAGATATCAGCATGCATTTACAATGTAAACAGCATCATAACACTGTTTTAAAAAGCTTCTTCCCCAGGCAATTGATCTGTTCAACCATTCTAGTAGCCTCCCCTCACCCCCCACCCCGCCCTTTATCTATGCCACCATCACTGCACTGTAAACACTTTAAAACAGTGTTAAATTTTGTTTTAATAGCCCTGTATAGCTTTCTAGAAGGGAGACTTTGGGAAAAGGCATTTTACAGGGTGGGTTGTGTTTGTAATGATCTGTCCTGCCTGATTCTTTGAGCTGGACACATACAAGTTCTGTAGTGACGGTAAACAGCAGCTAATGAACTTTACTGCTACCATCTATGTTGCATACATCAGAGTGTGTGTTAACACCTTAATGATCACCCTGCTATTTTACAGACTGGCTGTCAGAAAGAAATAAAGTGCAAGGTCATCATCAAGCATTAAGCCACTATATGCCACACAGTGTTTGACCTCATTTCTTGAGAGTTTCTCCTCACTTCCATGTTAAGCCCAAAGCCCACAAGCAGGGCTTGTGGGAGGTCCACCACACCAGCCTTGCAGAACTTATTTCTTCCAACCTTGACTCCATCTTTCTCCCCAGGTCCAGTCATTTCCCATGAATATCCTTGATACTTTGGATGGCCTCCATCACTTTAGCTTTCCATTCTCTGGCTCCAATTGGTTTATCTTTAACAAAGGATATACGATTGCTTTACACTTACATTCCACGTCTTCCTGTAAACAGAGACCCACCCGGTTCCACTCTACCAACACCAGAACCTTCCCTTAAAAGAAAACAATAAGGTTGTACCTAATGTGATTGATGATGAGATTGGTTGGAGGAATGAAGAAGTCATCAACACGATCAAACTGCTTGCCAACTGGTTGCATGTGGATAGTATGATGGTCTCCATTTCCACTTGCTTGAGTGATGACCTGCAAAAATACAAGTCTGATAATCAGTCGTGTAACTCCAAATTAAAGTTCACTATTCAGATCTCTAACTACAACTGCCAGATCCTGGTGCCTTCAGTTCACCTTCTTTGACATTTACTTAATTTTTTAATACTACATACCTGCTGGATATTGACTCCATAGACACTGCCTCTGTTATGCTGTCTTATCTAAGGAGGAATTCAACATTTGTAATGCTGCACTGTGTGGGATATTTAATTGAAAGGGACACTGCTGAGAACAACCTTCTGCATCACGTATCCCAACATGTGTGTTAAAATTTCAATGGATGTAAAGTCAAAGGATCCTTTAGGAGGGGTGCAGCTGTTCAAACAAAAATGTTGGCCAGATGATAAAAATGGGAATCTTGGTCCTGAATTTTCCGGCACATTGAGACAAGAACTTATTATTTAGAACTCAGTGTAATCAGGATATATGCAGTACGACAATGAGCACAATGAATCAGACCAGTTAATTTTGTACTGTATGGACGCAGGATTTCTCCCTACGGAATGCTGCATGATCTGTTGTGTGTTTTCTGAACACTTTATTATTACAATGCAGATTGGGTTGAATTAAGGGCAGCTTCTACATTTGTATACCTTACTGAATTTCTTACAATGGAGCTCTATATAATTATATCATTGGGTACTTGCAAACTTAGTTAGGACTAATTATTTCCAAGAAGCCTGGAGACAGTGTGTGAGACCACGATTAACTCCATTTCTCACCTATCTCGCCAATTAAAGCACAAGGAAGATTGAAGTCATTGACACGAGTGAGGAAGGTGAGAGGGTGTTCACTGCTGTCTACTAGCCTCTCACTCGCTGCTGCCGCAGGGAGGCATCTATGTGTGATGGTCTCTCTCTCTCCCTCTTGCTCGCTGCTCTTGAAGGGAGGTTCCTGTGTTCAAATGGTATCTCTCTCCCTCGATGCTGTTGGAGGCTGGTACCAGAGTCCTTGGGCAAGGTTTGATGGATGCATTTTGTGGATTGGACTCTGTAGTTCACGTTATGATGTGTTTCTGGTTTCTGGGCGCTCCTTTTTTGTTGCTATTTTGGGTGACCTTGAATCCAGGCAGCCTGCAGATACTGATCAGTGAGCTGAACTGAATATGCCTGGACTCTTGTTTTTGTGTTTTATTTTTTGTGTTTTCTCGGTCACTTTTTTTTGTTGCTGGTTGAGTGATTTGCTTTTATGGGCTTGGGAGTGGGGTTTGCTGTTTTCTTTGAATGGGTTCCATGGTTTTCTTTGCGTCAAGGCTATCTGTGGGGAAGGCAAACCTCAGGGTTGCATACTGCATACACATTTTGATAATAAATGTACATTGAGTCTTTGAATCATAGCGAACAGCAGGAGAACTTCTATTGCTGCTTACTAATCTATAATTTCAAAGCACCTACCAATTTTACATAAACAGGGAAGATTATTAAAAACTACCATAACTGAGCACTTCCATAACATTATTCAGGAGTTTTATATTTTTTAAAATCTCCTTTGAATGGAAATATCTGGAGTTGTTCTCAGAAAAATTATTCTGATTTTATATTTCATAACACTTTACCACCAGTTTTACACTACACAGGCAGTGTTAAATTTCCCTTCATACAAAGTAAAATATATTGTTATCGAAGTCAGGCTAATTCAACTCTCGGGCATACATTCTATGGAATAAATCTTTTTAAGCACTTGGAGATTGTTTGGCAATTTCTTAGAGCAAAAGAGCTCACTGTGCCAAAAAGGAATGCAAGTGAAGGTTTATGGTTTAGTTTTGCTACTCCTCCTTAAGGTCAAGTTGCTCTTTAGCTGCTTGACCAACTCACTTGCTGTAGTGATTGTTTGTTGCTCCAGATTCCAGCATCTGCACTTTCTTGTGACTCCTTTGATCTTACATTTTGTGTAACTGACTATACTACTAGGAGATGAGTATGACATCATCAGCATCCATTTTCCAGCTCACAAAACTGTCCGCACTATGGCGACATTAAGAGGAAGCTGGTAGAAGGAATAAATAAATATTTTGATCAATTTCATTTTCAATTTAAAAAGAGTATTTTTAGTTTATTGTGTTTATTTTTAGATCGGACAGAATTACAGAAGAACTAAGAAACAGGAATGGGCCACTCAGCATCTTATGTCTGTTCTACTGTTCATTCAGATCATGGATTATTTATTATCTCAACGCAATGTTCCCACACTTGCTCAAGTACTTTCATCACTCAATTACTAAAAATCGACACGACTCTCCTAAGAAGAAAACGCCAAAGGTTCATTGGTCTCTTGATGAAGAAATTTCTGCTGAACTTTGTCCTGTATAGCTGGGCCCTTAATTTGAAATAGTCATAAACCACTACAGGGTCTGCTCAGCCCATCTAATCTGTGTTAAATGTTTAATTTGCTTAGTCCTATTGACCTGCCTCAATTCCTCTACCAGCCATGTCCTTATCTAAACTTCTCTTAAATGTTGAAATCAAGCTTGCATGCATCACTTGCACTGGCAGTTCATTCCACACTCTTACGACCCTCTCAGTGAAGAAATTTCCCCTCATTTTCCCCTTAACTATTTCATCTTTTATCCTTATCCCATGGCCTGTAGTTCTAGTCTCTGACAACCTCACTGGAAAACGCCTGCTTGCATTTACCCTATCTATACCCTGCATAATTTTGTATACCTTTACTAAATATCTTCTCATTCTTTTACACTAAAGGAAACAAAGTTCTAACCTATTCAACATTTCCCTATAACTCAGCTCCTCAAGTCCTGGGCAACATCCTTGTAAATATTCCATGCACTCCTTCAATCATATTGACATCTTTCCTGTAGCTAGGTGACCACAATACTCCAAATTAGGCCTCACCAGGATTTTATACTGTATAACTTCAACATAACACCTCAACTCCTGACTCAGTACTCTGATTATCATGCACAACACGCTGGAGGAACTCAGCAGGTTGGGCAGCATCCGTGGAAATGAACAGTCAACGTTTCGGGCCGAGACCTTTCATCAGGACTGAAGAGGACTTCCAGCATCTGTAGAGAATTTTGTGTTTAGTATTCTGATTTATGAAGGCCAATGTGCCAAGAGCTTTCTTTATGACCCTATCTACCTGTGACACTGCTTTCAAGGAATTACGGATCTGTATTCCCAGATCCTTCTGTTCTACAGCACTCCTCACAGCCCTATCACTCACTGTGTAAGTCCTAAATAGTGAGCCCTTGATCTAAGATACTGACCAGTAAACATCAGCTTTTCTTCTGTCCAACCGAACCCCTTCAAAATTCTGTGCTTTTCAAAAAGTTTGTCTCTCAGTCTCCTACAAGATCTGGTATAGACCCTGTCTGTTTAACCTCATTGAAAAATGTCAACATGAACTTTTTGAGTGTGATAAAGTATTGGCCTAGAAAATCTAAACTTCTTGTCCTGTTGATGGAGAAAAGAAAGTAGAAATATATGAGCTGGAGCTGCAGGTTATGATTTTTTTTACTATATATTTAATGTATTCTCTAGTGTATAGGAACTTATTTACATTTATAAGATGTCCCTAGTCCAGTATATGAAAACTATTTCACACAATGAAAACATTCAGTTTTAAGCCCTGTATAACAAGAAGACTTGGCAGGATGAATGCTCACAATGGTTCTATTGGAAGCTAGCCAGTCACTAAGAGAAAAGAAGCCAGTTAATAGTAATTAGCTGTCTGTCATCTGTCTGTGTGCAGCCACCAGCTGTGAGGAGCTGCTCAGCCTCTATCACCACCAGCTGAAAAAACCATAGTCAACCCCAGCATCAACGCTCAGTCACCAGAACGTGCTCTCTAAAACCAATGGCCACCCGCTGGAGATAATCCAACCGCCAGTAAATAACTTTCCAAACTGCAGCCAACCACCGTCAGAAACCATTCTTCAGCCAGGCACCAACAAACAGCTATTAGTTCTCTATCAACAGCTATTAGTTCTCAACAGGCCATCTCCAAACAGTTCACAGCTATGCATGAGCAGACAGCTCACAATTAAAGACCAACAGCTAGCTGTCTATTGCAGACACACAGGATTCAGCCATCTGCCCGTTAGCCATTGTCATAAAGCAATAGCACTGCACACTGTAATGAAATTATAGGGAATGGATTTAACCTGCAGACCTAAGGAGTGGAGCAGGATAATGCTCCACTACTTGGGTTTGCGGAAGGAGGTCAATACCTGGATGTTTGGGTATGAAATGGGTTGGCCTGGATTTGGAAGTCTGGGATTGGGAATTAAAAGGACAAGATTTGGAAGTTGCAGTCCTGGAGATGCACAGCATGGGAACTAAAATATTGTACAGAAGTAGACGGTCTAATGTTGTCGGATTCTTGCAGTATAAGTATTCTTGGTCCCACATTTGCTGCTTGGTCCCAGATTTTGATAATCAAGAAATAATTAAGTAACTAATGACAATCAAAACAAAACTGCAGATTTGGAAAATCTCAAAAAAACGAAGTGCTAGAAATCTGTGGGAAGACTTTCAGCCTATCCTGCTGAGTACTTCCAGCACTGCTTGTTTTGGTAATTAACGGTAATGTCTCTTGACTATGGACTCAATTCTGATCGTTGGTACCCAAAAGATATGGGAGCAGGATTAGACCATACATCCCATAACTTTTTTCAACCCCATTTCTGTGTAGAGTTTGCACATTTTCAAGTTCTAATTAAACTTCAAGTTTAATTATGATTCAACCATACATGAATACCCATGAATACAGCCAAAAGAAACTGTGTTCTTCTGGAGCCAAGGTGCAAAACGCAGTACCAACAGTCATACACAGCACAAGGCACATATAAGATGCAGTAAACATATAGTCACACATACATACACACACACACACACACACACACACACACACACACACACATATATATAGCCCTAGTCCCTGACTGACATGTCCTGTAAATTGATGGTGTTGTTGACAAGAACAAACAATTCTCTGCAGTCTGCAGATGAACATATGCATTGATGCACGGATGTGTGCAATCTAGCTTCCTGTGACCACACATGGGTGGTTCTCCTGAGTGTTTCAGCTCCCTCCCATATCAAAAGCTGCGCTGGTAGTTAGGTTAATAGTGTACTGTAAATTATCCTTAGCATAAGCAGTTCACAAGAGAATGAGTGGGATGTCAGTAAACATACAAAAATAGGTTACAAGGGCAGATAAATGGTGCCTATGACAGTTGGGATTATTCTGTGAAATGGCATTGACTCAATGGTCTAAATTGTCTCCCTCTGTATCAAACAAAAATATAAAATAGGTTACGCAAAATGACCAGAGAGAGAGAAATGCTTTGGCAAGGAGTTATTTTATATTGACTAGGAAGAATTAGAGGCTTACCTACCTTTAAATAGTCTTGCCTACTTTAAATTATTAATTTAAAATTGATGACACTAGCTTTGGTTATTCCTCACAAAAGGAAGATATGTTAACTTTCACATACCTGTAGAGTCGGATTGCTTTTGTTCACATCTCCCCAGCTGAGGACCCAGACTTGGTCATGTGATTTGTCATACTGTAATTTCACTGGAACAGGATCTGTTGACACTGCCTGTGAAGAAATTATGAGAGGTTATTAATGTAACCGGGTGACCGTCAAATCTTATTCATTATCGTTAAAAGTGTACTTAGTCATCCATCCGGGTAATGCTAGAATAGTTGTTTGTGCCTTTAAGTGGAGATGGTGATGTCATTATGCGCGCGCGGGATAGTGGGGAGACCATTTTTGTTTACAGCAGAAGAAGCTGGTGGGGCTTTGGGATTAAGTTCCTCCCAGAGATACTGGGCATGGCGAGGAATGGTGAGTATTAATTGACGACATCCATGCGAATTCGTTTATGCTTGTTGGCGAATCGAGAATATTGGTAATTTGACAGGTTTTACATGTGGATACTTTAGATTTTCATGAGTGAAGGCATCGGTGCTGGATAGCGTGGCTTGTGCAAAGTTCCTTACCGGCAAGTACGTCAGTCTTCCTGTAATTTAACTACCAGGCAATATCTTGTAAAAGTTGTGCCAAAGTGTACCTTTTGTCTAACTTTATTGTATCATGACTGATTGTGCATGTAACAGCATAACGTGAATGTTTAGTCTCTGTTTGGAAGTTAAGCACGTGCATACTAAAAGGGAGTAGACGTCTTAGATGAGATGTATTTGCTTACATTTTTGCTGCTATGTATAAGGTACAGGGTTGGTGGGATTCTAATGTTGTTTGTATTGTGTTCCTTCAGAATTGCCATTACCCTATTAGTTTTATACTAGTTTTGTGCGGTTTACTTTATGTATTTTTACACTGCATACGCAATTCGTCGATACACAAGGGTGTGGATCAAAAGTTAAACTGATATTGTAACAGCAGGAACTGGTCGTAAATTCATTCGTTTTGTTTTGAGACCTTCTTCCGGCGCTGAAACATCTAAAACAGATAAAGGAATTAAATCCCGAAAAAAGTATTTGTTGTAACACACATAAAAATTGCTGGTGAACGCAGATTCACGGGTCGACCAAAAACGTCGACTGTACCTCTTCCTATAGATGTTGCCTGGCCTGCTGTGTTCCACTAGCAATTTTTATGTGTGTTGCTTGAAATTCCTGCATCTGCAGATTTCCTCGTGTTTGCGTTCTTAATGTATTTGTTGTCCTGAGTTTGTACTTTTCCCCAGGCTACAAAATTATTAAATGGCTACTCCCCACATAAATAAACACCTTGACCTCCATTTTGAAACAGGTAATATTTACAATAGTGTCAGATTGCACAAAGCAACAAGATAAACCAAAGTTCCTCTATTTCCCACTCTGACCTTTCACTTCTCACTTGCCTATTACTTCCTCCTGGGTCCCCCACCCCCTTCTCTTTCTCTTATGGTCCACTCTCCTTTCCTATCAGATTCTTCTTCTCCAGTCCTTGACCTTTCCCACCCCCTTGGCTTCACCTATCACCTTCTATTTAGCTTCTTTCACCTCCCCACACATTTTTATTCAGGCATCTCACCACTTCCTCCTCAGTCCTGAAGAAGGGTCCTGGCACAAATTGTCGACAGTTTATTATATGCTGCCTGACTGGCTGAGTTCCTACAGCATTTTGTATGTGTTGCTTTGGATTTCTAGCATCTGTAGACTTTCTCATGTTTGTGAAACTAAAATTCTATTCTACATCATGGCTGGTACCAAACTTCTCAAAATCTTGACATGATTTAAAGAAAATCTTAAAATAGAGACATTATATTTTCTGATTTCAAGATAGTTAGTTGGAATGATTTATAGGGAACATAGAATAGATTTAAACTAACGGGCTGGCATCCACAGAATCTGGTCCAATAATCTGGAAATGCATGCTTGAAAGCCACTATGACAGCTGGCGAATTTAAATTCAAGCAATTAAACCAGGATTTCTAAAAAAATATATAAAGCTCATCACAATAAAGTGACAATGAAGGTAGGATTCTGTTATAAAATTCCATCTTGTTCGCTGATATCCTTCAAACGAGAAGATATTCCACCTTTACCTGTTTTTGTCTATATGTAGCTCTAGACCCACTAATGTGCTTGATTCGTGAATGCCTCAGTTCTGAGGCAGTTAGAGGTGGATGATAATGGAAACATTGCCAACAAAGAACACATCGTGTAAACAAATAAATGAGGAAAATATTTTCAAAATCATGCTTTAAAGTAGAGAAACCCAAAGTAGAAATACCTTTGTAGGCCATTTACTACCATAGGCCCATATATTTAAGTTTTTGCAAACACAGCTATTACAAGTGATTCACATGTAGCATATGTGATGTAGGTTGCAATAAGATAATTATTGCTGTAAGGTACCTTCAGTTTAAGTACATTAAATTAATTGTTGTCTTGTTTCTGGTATTGTTTGTAGAAGCTTCCAAAGTCAGTCTGGAAGAGCCATTGGAATTAACAATGGTTAGTTTGTCAAACACTTCAAAAGTATTGCCAAACAAAGAGAACCAGGCAACATATTGTTGATAATCTTGCAATGTTGTAATGGTTCAGGCTAGCAGAAGGCATGTTGAATTAAATATGTATAAGCTAATATGGGGAACTGTGAGTGCAGATAGAGTCTGGGGAGAAGGGACAATATTACTCAGGTTGGATATATTATAAGATTAGTTACATATAACAAAGATTGAGAGACATTTAGAATATATTTGCATTTTCTCCAATAGTAATAATGTTTTATCTATACTTGAACAATCTAAAGCCACATGATCAGGAATTATTTTAGTGGAAATAAGATTGGATAGTTTATTAGGGTCCTCCAGGTCAATTGATAATATTTCAATGAGGTTACCAAAATATCAGCCAGCCACTATAACCAAGCAACCAGGGAAAGTTATGAAAGCTATAAACTCAGTATCCAGTCAAAGACTACTGAAATATCCATGAGTTATTTCACTGTGTTGGCTGTAAATTTTGAAATGTTCCTAGAATTGGCATTGAGGGATCAGTTTCTATGTGGGTTACAAATGCATTCATTTGTCAAAGTTCAAAGTAAATTTATTATCACATTAAATATATGTCGCCATATACCATCCTGACATTTGTTTTCTTGTGGGCATACACAGTGAATCCAAGAAACATAAAAGAATCAATGAAAGACATCACTCAATAGGATGGTAAAAACAACCAACGTGCAAGAGACAACAAACTATGCAAATACAAAAGACAAAGAGTGAAAAAAATAAGTAAGCAATAAATATTGAGAACATGAGACGAAGAGTCCTTGAAAATGAGTCCATAGGTTGTGGGAACAGTTCAGTGATGGGGCAAGTGAAGTTATCCCCTCTGGTTCGAGAGCCTGAAGGTTGAGAGATCATAACTGTTCCTGAACCTGGTGGTGCGGGTCCTGAGGCTCCTGTACCTTATTCTAGATGGCAGCAGTGAAAAGAGAGCATGGCCTTGTCTTATATTACAGTGATTCTTTTAATAAAAAGGAACATGCAATTGCTAGGGTATATACGAATGCTCATCCTATGGAAACAGTGCTGAAGAAAGCATGGGAGTTGCATTCAGTGAGGGGCATAAGAGCAAACTTGCATGCTGAGCATAAGCTGACAGTTGCAGCAATGATGGTATCTTCTTTAGGCATCATTTGCATTAATGTAAATGGTGGGAGACTATCTTTATCCTTTGTCATAGACTAGCAGGTGGAGAGGGGATATACCTGTGCAAAACTCTAGGCTATCCCATGATACAAGGGAATAACCACAACAAAACATGCCTGGCAGTTTATGTACAAGCCTGAAGTCTGTAAAACCCTTTCAACATTTGTGACAGTAATCCCTGTAGACTTCTACAACTCAAATCAGCTGTAGAATCACCAAACACTTGCACTGTCAGAACAGCAGGCAGAAGACATTTGCATTCAACTTTAAAGTAAACCATGGTCCCTTTTAAGTAGCACTGATGGTGGGTGGATACAGACATGCAGATGTTAAAGATGTGTTCTGCCATGTTAACCAACGGTAGTGTGTTTCAAAACGTTAGCGAAGGGATCAGATCATCTGTTGCCCTGCCAACTTCCAACTGGCATATTTGAAAGACTTAATTCAACTTGTATTACAACTTCCTTGCAGGATGCAAAATAATTGTGGGTTCTGAGACCCCTGTGAGTCTCCAAAATACGTGCAATGTCACAATAAAATTTCATCTCTTTTTTTCTCCCAGACAAATGTGATGTTTCAATTTCTTGCTGCATTCTTTCTTGTGGCTTGCAAATGTCAGATTGTGATATATATTTCAAATGGTATCTACTAGAAAGATTGGATCTAAAGGGAACAAAATCACACGCACAGATTTAGTTGACAATGTATGATCAATGGCCATTAGAAATTTTCTTTCTATCAATTTTAGCAAGACATAACACCTATTCCATTTAAGCTAATAAGGAAGATTTAATCCCTTATGAGATGCAATAATTATTTAATATATTAATTAAGGTTACCTGTAAGACTTTCTGAGATGAAATGTCAATGATCAGTATTCGGTTCTGCATGGGTTGGGAAACATAGATGTACTTATCTCTGATATTGACAGCAAAGGCCCAGACACAACGTGAATGGGTTTGCCCTTCTTCAGAGGGACAGATTTCTTCCTGTAAAGGAGGAGAATTTATCATTAAGGACTTTATCTATTAAAAAGTCTGAAGTAAATATTCAAATTGAGCCTGTTGTGTTTAATTTCTGAAGAGATGTACACTTCGTTGTTAGCTTTGCAGATTACTGAAGCAAGTTTCTGAATGAGAATGACATGTTTAATATATTCATTAAGGCATTTTAGGCTGAGCCAGCCTTTGAATGCGGTATGGGGAAGACACCTTTAAATTTGGAATACTTATTGGAACCATAAAGGAAACTTCTAGATTGTTGAAAGCTTCCCCAGCCTGGTTCATTAGATAATTGATTGCCTTTTAGAAACATGAAACTCCAAGTTGGAACAAGGCTTCTGAACATCATTCAGATTAGAATATTTGGAGATGTCAGAGAATAAAAACTTGTATCCCAAGAGATTAGGGACTGTACTTGGCTTCAGCAATTAAGGAATAATATTTTAAATCATTGCACCAAAACCATTGTGTTCTTAACCATTTGCTTCTGACATGTCTGTATATTTTAATACATTCTCAGTTAAGATGTGCAGCAACATAGCAATGTGATTGTTTTATTTAACTTTTGTATTACTGAAATAATTTTATTTGATTATTGAAAGGGTGAGGGAAAGATTTCCATGCATATCCTACCATGCATTATCTGAAGATCTTCGTGGAAATTCATCTTCTAGGGTCACATTTTGTAACATTAACATATCTCAAGCTTCAGAAGGCATTAATTAAATGCTCAAACATTAATTGTTTGTATCCCATACCAACATTTGGTCCTATTAAATGTACCTAACCACCAATACGTGCATAATTAATAGTTACAAAATTTCAGTATGGGAAGGATTTGTGATTGAAATATGGGTACCTTACAACATTTGCCCTAGGAATGTGTATGATTAATTTTCAGATGTTTTGTACAGTAGGAAATGGTTACCAGAAGATTATGGTTCCACCTGCCTTACAATATTGGTTGGAGAATGACTAGGGAGAAGCCCAATCAATATTTGAGATCAAGTATCATTTAAACAGAATGGGCAATGTGCAGTGCTAGGCAGTTTGTTCGGAAGGGCAGGAAATGAAAATGATCATATTGTACTTCACTGGAGCCTGCTACAAAGTTTTCTTTTATAAAAATTGGCCTTCAAAAATAGGTCAAAAGTGAAAATTTAAGCAATGCAAAAATACAAATAAAAGTCCAAAAATCAGGATGTTTAAAAATCTATTGAAATATCTTAAACTTACAAAGCTTACAATGATCTTGTCACTAGCTTTGATCTGTCTTTGAATCTCACATCCTGTAGGCTGAATGACTGTGATTCCATCATCAGAGAAAACATAGAACATGTTTCCAACACTTAGCCCTTGAAGACAAAACAGAAAAATATTTCTTTTGCACACATGCTGAAAAGATATTAAAATATTAAAATTATTTATTTTTAAAGCTCAGAAACAATTTCAAAAATAATACGGGAAATAAAAAGGAAAAGCAATGCTGAAGGCAATGAAAATGCAGCCTTCAAAGAAAAAGGAAATTGCACAGATGTGTTTGTCAGTTTAACAATTTTCTACAGCAACTTTTGGCATCAAGAAAAGCATCAAAACAATAATACATAAATTTGTGAAAAAATGCAATTGGTCATTTTCCATCAGTGCGTTCTCAAAGTAAAACATTAATTTTCTCACAATACCTCAATGACAGGCTTGAGGGATGATTGTTTTGCAATGGAAAGTTAAATCTTATACAGTTTTGACATCTAGAATTTTCAGATCTATGCATGCTTTATATGACATGGTTCCTATATAGTATATATTGATGGATTATTCTTTTAAGTAACATATCTAGGGCCTAGTGTTATAGTTTGGGGCTCTAAACTCGGGCCTCTGTAATGATGGCATGTATTCAAAGTTTGTTATCAAAGTAAATATATGTCACCCATATACAACTTGAAATTCATTTTCCTGCAGGCATTCATAGTAAGTACAAAGAGACAACAAAAGAAAGAATAATAATAAATAGCTAAGTAATAAATATCGAGAACATGAGGTGAAGAGCTCTTGAAAGTGAGTCATAGGTTGTGGGAACAGTTTAGTGTTGGTCGTATTATGCAGAGATCAGTTGTAACTACATGCTTCCATCCTGGTGAGGGATGGAATATCCTCAGCACTGCAAACCCAGGTCTGTTACAATATTTCGGCTCTATCACTGTCACAGGCAGTTTTACATTGGGAATCTTAAACTGTAAAACACAAAATACTCTGCGGATGCTGGGGTCAAAGCAACACTCACAACACGCTGGAGGAACTCAGCAGGTTGGGCAGCATCCGTTGACTGATTGTTTCCACGGATGCTGCCCGATCTGCTGAGTTCCTCCAGCGTGTTGTAAGTGTTGCTTAAAATGTAAAAGGTACTTCTGCATTGACAGATTGTTCATTGCACAAGAAGACTTTCTAATTTACATTTTCCCCTGATATTTCATCAGAATAAAGGTACTAGTTGCAAACAAAAGTCTTTATTCTTGTACCAAAAATATGCTTAAGTTTGTATATAAACCCAAACAGATGTGCAGTTGCAACCTCAGCCCCTCCTCATGTCAGAGTGACATTGTTTGGGTGGATCGATATGTGCCACAAGTAACTAAAATGTCATTTTCCTTGTATCAATTGTGATAAGTGGCTAAATGCCATACTGCATTATTTGAAATTCATTTCTCTGATTATTATTTGGCTTTATAATAGTTTTAGGATTTATAATTTTGCTATGCCAGAAAGAAAAAGATTAATTATTGAGGTTAATCAGTCTCAAAAATAAATGGTCTATACACAAATCATAGTGCTTTATAACAATGGTATAATGTTTTATTTACATAATGTATGGACGTATTATTATGAATAATGACTTCATTAAATATATCATCTATTATATGGAACACTATGTAAACAATAATTTAATTACATATACTATATAAGTCATTGCAATATACAACTTACTGATTTGGGATTTACAAATGCAGAAAGTATTGTTAATGGTTAGTGTTATTTATTAACACATGCAATGATATATACCTTTCAAATTGTATGCATATATGCATTTGCATGTAGATCATTCTGTGATTGGTGAAGGAAAACTCTGATCTCAAACCTCCACTGCTTTGCAGCTATATCCAACATGGGAAAGGCTTCTGGAGTAAACTGCAAGGAAAGACCCTGAGCTGGTGTCTCTAAGGCAGTCTTATGCTGAGTATGACTCCTGCGATGCCACTGATGCCAAAATATATCCTTTGAATTCATCAGCTGTCTGGAGAGGGAGAGACTACTGAATGGGCACCAGCTTGTTCTCCATATTATAATGCCCTGGCTGGTGTACTGGCTTGCAATTACAGGTAGGACGTGACATCCATGGTCAATCATGACCAATGGAAGGCCTCATTCTGTGATGGCAGTTTAACAGCTGCCAATTTTGTAATTACGTAAGTTCAAATAGTTCATTTGTCAGCACTGTTTATTTAACAATTTACCAACATCTACTGAAAATAGATCTGGCAGTTCATCTGTAACATTGTTAAAACAAGAAAATTGCTGTAAATGCTGATTTATGTCAGATGCTAGTTTAAGCAATGATTTGAGAAACATAAATGATTGAAGTATATTTGTAATTTAAGAAGTTTATCTAGAATTAGTTAGCTGATTCTTGAAATGAATCTTTAAGCAGGGTTCAGATACGTAGGGCTTTTGGCCTGGATCTTTGACCCAGTCAATAGAACACATAAAGAAGTCTAATAAAAACAGTTGTTGAAGAGTAGAGAGCAAGTGGTTCCTCTCTGATTTAGTAGGCTAATATCTGATTCATCAGTCCATTATACCAGATAGGGTCTAGCAGTTAACCATCTGATCTCAAGCTTTTAAGGAGAAATGTCTGGATTTTTCTATCCTGTTGGAAACCGCTACGCGTAAACCCGAACAGAAGACATTAAGGTTTTTGCGTAATATCTACTGCGCTAAAATTTTTCAATACCATTGTATCAGCTCAGATTTCTCCTTACAGTATAACTAACATATTCAAAATGCACCTCTGTGAATTAAATAATACCCAGCTTATTTTGTCACTGATAGGAGAAGATAAAGACATTAAGAAATAGATTGTTTCTTCACCAAATAATATCTTACTTGTGAATTGGTATTTATTATATATTTTATAAACAATCCTTTTTATTTTATTGTAAACTAAAACAAAATTTACTTCTTTGCTGAGGTTTGAGCTGCTTTTTTTATTCAGCTGGCTATTGATATTCCCATGTGTATCTGTGGACATTGCCACCGGCAGAGAAAGAAAATTGTAATTCTTTTCTTATGCAAAATAACCATTAAAATCAAGCACTAGGGCTGTAAGGCTGGGCATCTGAGTGACTTGGATTAAAGAGTATTAGCGATAAGGCTGACCAAACTTGGACTGGTTTCCCTGGAGTGTTGGAGGCCGACAGGTGACCTGATGGAGGTATGTAAAATTATGAGAAGTGTGTAGAGTGAAAAAGGGCCTTGTGTAGGGAGGCTTTTTCTCAGAGTGGAAATGTCAAATAACAGAGAGCATTGCTTTAATATGGGGGGGGGGGTGGTGAAGTTTAAAGGACACTTATGTGGCAAGTTTTATTTTACACAGAGACCAGTAGACGTGTGGAATATGCTGCCAGGGATAGTGCTGGAAGCAGATAAGAGAGCAACATCTAAGAAGCAATTAAGCAAGTGAAAATGCTAGAAATTGAAGGATTTAGATAGATGCGGGCAGATGTGAAGTTTAAATTCAGAATCAGGTTTAATATCATCAGTATATATCATGGAAAATGTTGTTTTGTGGGAGCAGTACATTGCAATACATAATAATAGAGGAAAAAACTGTGTTATAGTAAATATATATAGTTAAATTCAATAAGTAGTGCAAAAATAACAATTAAAAGAAGCAGTGAGGTAGTATTCATGGGTTCAAAGTCCATTCAGAAATCGATGGCAGAGGAGAAGAATCTGTTCCTGAATCGTTGAGTGTGGTTGGCACAGGCATCGTGGGCAGAATGGCCTGTTTCTGTGCTATACTGTTTTGCTTCCATCTCCCCTCATACATCCTTGATTGTCTCCTAGAAAGAACATACTTTTTCTGGTGAATAAGATAAATTTCCTTCTATTCTCCTGGTTCCAGATTAAAATAAAATTTGAATTTGAACAAGTAACGAACACTTGTTTCCAAGTTACGGTCATGAGAGATTTGATATCAACACTTCATGCAGATTTAAAACGTGGTAGAGCTCCTGGGGAGTGGACTTTCACCCACAATTTCCTCACTTCACAACTGTCCAAGCTTGTGTTAGGCTGGCAGGGGCTAACAGTGAAATTGATACATTTTCTTCAATGAACAATTAGAAGCAAGACAACAGTGGTTCTGAAGAAGATCTGATTACAAACTGTTATGTTTTGTAACTCCATAATATAAAAACTAATTGCAATAAAAAGGGAGGCCAGAAGATCGTTCATGTATGCTCGTTTTTACTTTAAGTGAGGCATGTGCATATCAAGTGGTAGCATCATGACATATACAATTCATGTATTTTACATGTGACCCCAAATTAATTATTTCAATGAACAAGAATGCTTAATCAAACAACATATTTACAATATTACTCATATTACTGAAATATTAAATACACAACATCCCTCTCTGCTTAGTTATAAACTCCAACTCAATATAGAACGCATTTTAACTATACACAGTAAACTATGTAATACAACTACCATACAGACATACACAGCATAGCAAATTTTAAATTGTGCCATTCAGGCCTAAAGATTTAATCGCTGTGGAGGTTTTCTTACTCTTGTCGGAAAACATCTTTACTGACAAAAGGGATCATGCTGCTCAGCAGGTGAGACTTGTGGCTGTGAAGCAATTTTAGGTTTTAGGGCTTCCTCCATGGTGATCGACACTGGGGCTGCAGGACGTGGTTCTGGCCGTGCCGGACAGCTTTCTTCTGGATGCGTTGGCATCTTGAACAGTGCATGGCAAGCTTCATCGGGTGATATGGATCATAATGTGTGAGGACAGTGCTTGATGTTACCATTTATTTTACCTTTTGGGTGCCACCTCACACTCCTTTGTCCATTGCCATTTCTTCCTAATCTGTAGTAATAAGTTCAAGGGGTCAAGCACAGTAGCCAGGTTTGTAAGGAAGCTGTTACAGTATTTGACAAATCCTTAACTGGACCACAACTGTGACACATCTTTTGGCCTTGGGGAATCCACCACTGCTTGAATTTTCTCGGTACACTTGTGAAATCCTTGATGGTGCTGGTGGTGTGAGCACAGTAAGTGATACTTGATTTTAAAAAATCACATTGTTGTATCATACTCTGAGCCCATAATCTTCTAATTGTTTTTAACAATGTCTTAAGATTTTGGAGATGTTCCATGCAATCCTTTACCAGTCACAATGAGGTCACCCAGGTAACATTGAATGCCTGAGCAGCCTTGCAGTACCTGGTCCCTAGCTTTCTGCCAGAATGCCAGAGTGCAGGTGCAGATGCTCCTCCAAAAATAAGCCTTTTTATAGTGATGAAGCCCTTTGTGAGTGTTTATAGAGAGAAACGCTTTGGACTCTTCTTCCATCTCCATCTGTAGGTAGGCCTCTGCTGAAGTGTTTTCCTCAAGAAAAGTTTGCAAAGATAGCCTCCAGTGACCTACTTTCAGTACTGGGTTGATGATAATCTTAAAATCACCACAGAGCCTGTCTGACCCATTCTTCATGGCTATTAGGACCAGTAGTGGTGCCAATGGGCTCCATTTATCGTTGGAAAGAATTCCTTCAGCCTCCATGCAATCTAGCTCATTGGCTACTTTATCACTGATGGCACGAGGAACCAGCTGGGCTTTGTAAAACGTGGGTGTTGCATTTTCATTTAACAAGATTTTAACCTTGATACGTTTGAGTTTTCTAACACCATCCTTGAACATTGCTTTCAGTACCATCACCCAGTTAACCTTTCTTAATTCACTTTCAGTTGACTCTTTCAGGGGATGTGGCGTGTAAATGGTGGATGGATCTCCAATCAAGCTTTAGTTGTACTTGTCTCAGCCAATCATGCCCCCTCAAGGCTGGCAATTTTGTTTTTACCAATGTGATTTGTTGGTTGCTGTATTTCAATATTAGGAACATCATTTCCACGAGTAATCGTTAAGATGCTGTTAAAACTCCTTTTGTGGAATGACTGAAACAGACGAGTCAGTTCGCAGTTGCATGTTACTTAATTTGCTGTTCACTTCTAGTGTAAACTGTGTTGTTTGTCTCTTATTAGTTTTCACATTGTAAACCTCAAGGCTATCCAGTCCTACATCAAAGGATCAAAGGTCCAATTTAATGTCAGAGAAATGTATACAACATACATTGTGAAATGCTTTTCTTTGCAAACATCCACAAAAAGAGAAGTGTCCCAAAGAATGAACAACAGATAAGAACCCCAAAGTCCCCCCCAGCTCCCCTCCCTCCCACGCGTAAGCGGCAGCAAGCAACAATCCCCCTTCCCCCCACCAGCAAAAAAAGGCAAGCATCAGCACCATCACGAAGCACTCAAGCGTGAGCAAAGCAATAGCAAAGACACAGACTTGCAGCTACCCCAAAGACTTCGCGTTACACCCGGCATTCAATATACCACAGATTCTCTCTCTCCCTAATAAGGGAGAAAAAGGTGTCTCCATTTTCCCAGTGAGCGGGGAGACATAACAAACAACTCGTTCGATTGCGATGTTTTAGGTCCGTTACGTTGCTTTTTTTGAGCTCTGATCATTATCAGATTTTTCATCAACACCATGCAGATTAGTGCTCTTTTTGAAACTGCAATTTAACTTATCTTTTTCTCTTCCCTGTGCAGTCTATTTATTTTCCTTTTTTTGCAAGTTTTTCTTTTAAATCTGCATTGGTCTGGTGTATGTAAATCCTTGCCACAATGGTTCACAATTCATTCAGCCAGGCTGGTTTCTGATTAGATGTTGCGATTTGTTCACACTCACTTTCATTTCTGAGTGCAACTCAGTTGTGTTTCTGTCTGTTGTTTCCACTGATTCAACACTTTCAACTGCTCTTTTAATTTGTGACTTGTGTTTCAGTTGGAAGCTGTTTCTGACTGCTTGTGAGATTCCATAGACTAAGCAATCCCTCAGTACATCATTGTGCCCATTACCGAATTGACAATGCTGAGACAGCTTTGTCTTCAATTCTGCCATGTACGCTGAAATGGACTCCCCTTTCTTTTCATTCCACTTAGGAACCCTAAAGCCTTCTGCAGTCAACACTGGTTTTAGGTCTAAATGTTCCTGCATTACTTTCACGATATCAGCAAAGCACATTTCAGCTGGTGTAGTTGGAGCAGTCAAACTTTGAAGCAAGCTGTATGCCTTTAAATCGAATCCACTCAGCAAAGTAGGCATTTGCTTCCCAATGACTATTCTGTTTGCTTTAAACTATTGATCAATCTGTTCAGGATATAGAATACAGTTATCTGTTGTGGAATTAAATATGTTAATCCTTCCAATGCAGCCAGCCATTTCTCCTCTTTTTTATGATTAATATCACCCAGTACTCAATTTTATGAACCTGTGAATTCTTCTGCCTTTTTAAAATCTCTATCATCTTTCTTTTTGCGAAGAAAACTTGCTGCTCCAAAGAAGAAAATTGTGCTTTTTTTTTTAAAACTTGATGTTTTCCCACTGTGCTTTTTTTCACTTGAACACCTCACTACACTTCAAAAGGTAGGTAGTTGTCTCAGGTTTTTAAAAAAAAAATACCTCACTACCACCTTTGTACTTTGTAACTCCAAAACATAATAACAAAATGCTGTATAAGTGATAACTTGGATATGTTCATTTTAATGAGGCAAGGAGCATGCATACCACGTGGTAACATATGCAATTCGCATACATTTGCATATGACCTTTAATGAATTATCTAAATAAACATGAATGCTTAATCAAACAATATATTTACAATAGTACTCTAACATTACTGAAATATTAAACATATAACACAAACTGTTGTTGAATTTTTGATGATTGCCTGTCATTCCCAATGATTATATGCACAGACTTTAAACTTTATTACGACAAATTAATACCTATTAAGATAGCTGATTAATGGTTATTTAAGTTATTGTTTTGGATCTTTTGAATTTATTATATAATTTTAATAATATTTCAGAGTGCAGATTCATACTAGTTATAATAGTAAAATGATTGTAACCAGTTTGTGCTATACTGATTTGATCTTAATTTCACCTCCTTCCTTTCTCTCCTTTCATTGAAAAGGTGATTCCTTCACGTTGGCATCAAGGACATAGGTAGAAAGGAGGAAGAGGTCCTGCACAATGAATATAGGAAGTTAGGCAAGAGGCTGAACAACAGGACTTCCAGGGCAGTAAATTCTGGGTTACTCCCAAGTACCATATGCTAGTCAGGACTGGTATAGGATGATGGTACAGATGAATGAGTGGCTGAGGAAGTGGTGCAGGGGGCAGGCTTTCAGATTTCTGGATCATTGGGATTTCTTTTGGGCAAGATACAAAAGGACGGTTTACACCTGAATCTGAGGGGGACCAATATCATAAGACCATAGGAGCAGCGTTAGGCCATTTGGCCCATCAAGTCTGCTCCGTCATTCAATCACGGCTGATCCTCTTCTCCCCTCCTCAGCCCCACTTCCCGGCCTTCTCCCTGTAACTGTTGATGCCACGTCCAATCAAGAATCTTTGCCTTAAGTACACCCAATGACCTGGCTTCCTCAGCTGCCTGTGGTAACAAATTGCACAAATTTAACACCCTCTGGCTAAAGAAATTTCTCTGCATCTCTGTCTAAATGGACACCGCTCTTTCCTGAGGCTCTTGTCTAGACTCCCCCACCATGGGAAACAGCCTTTCCACATCTACTCTGTCTAGGTCTTTCAACATTCCAAAAGTTTCAGTGAGATCACCCTCATGCTTCTAAATTCCAGTAAGTACAGGCTCAGAGCCATCATGTGTTCTTCATGTGATAATCCTTTCATTCCCGGAACCTCCTCCGTACCTTCTCAAATACTAGCACATCTTTTCTTAGATAAGGAGCCCAAAATTGTTCACAATACTCAAGGTGAGGCCTCACCAGTGCCTTATAAAGCCTCAGCATCACATCACTACTCTTATATTCTAGACCTCTTGAAATGAATGCTAACATTCGATGTGCCTTCCTCAATACTGACTCTACCTGCAAGTTAATCTTTAGAATCTTCTGCACAAGGACTCCCAATTTTCTTTGCATCTCAGATTTTTGGATTTTCTCCTCATTTAGAAAACAGTCTAGACATTTATTTCTTCTACCAAAGTGCAGGAGGATGCATTGTCCAACATTGTATTTCATTTGCCACTTTCTTATCAATTCTTCTAATCAATCTTAAGAGCCTTCTTGTGTCCTCAACACTACCTGTCCCTCCGTCAATCATATCATCTGCAAACATGGCAACAAACCCATCTATTCCATCATCTAAATCACTGATATACAGCATAAAAAGAAGCGGTCCCAACACCGACCCCTGTGGAAAACCACTAGTCACTGGCAGCCAACCAGAAAGGATCCTTTTATTCCCACTCACTGCTTCCTACCATTCAGCAATTCTCTAACCGTGCTAGTAACTTTCCTGTAATTCCATGGGCTCTTAACTTGTTAAGCTGCCTCATGTATGGAACCTTGTCAAAGGCATTCTGAAAGTCCAAATATACATCATCCACTGCATCGTCCTTATCTATCCTACTTGTAATCTCCTCAAAGAATTCCAACAGGTAAGGCTTTCCCTTAAGGGAACCATGCTGACTCTGTCCTATCTTGTTCTGTGTCAACAAGTACTCCATAACCTCGTTCTTAACAATTGACTCCAACATCTTACCAACCACTAAGTTCAGGCTACCTGGTCTACAGTTTGCTTTCTACCGCTTTCCTTCTTTCTTAAAGAGTGGAGTGACATTTGCAATTTTCCTGTCCTCTGGCATTTCCTTTACCTTAAGCTCCCTAATCCCCTCCAGTTCATTACATAACACCCAATTCAGTATAGCTGATCCCCGATTAGGCTCAATGACAAGCTGCTCGAAAAAGCCTTCTGGGTTGCGGGCTGGTTTGCTAAAGCTTTTGGGAAGATTTTAAGATTAATTTGGCAGGTGGATGGGAACTGGAATGATAGGCCTGAGAATGGGTCAGTCGGTATAAAATTTGATGCCGTGTGTAGTGAGATTGTGAGATGACAGGGCAAAATTGCATTCAGTTGAATGAGGTGAAATGTAACATAGGGGCAAAACAGAAAAAGGTGATGAATACAGGACTGAAGATTTTATATTTGAATGCACGAAGTATACAAAATAAGGTAGATGATCTTGTAGCACATTTAGAGATTGGCAGCTATTACATTATGGGCATCACTAAGATGTGGGAGCTTAACATCCAAGGATACATCTTGTATCAAAAGGACAGGTAAGTAGGCAAAAAGGGTGGTGTGGCTCTGTTTGTTAAAAAGTGAAATCAACTCCTTATAAGGAGGTGATATAGGATCAGAAGATGTAGAATCCTTGTGGGCACAGTTAAGAAACTGCAAGGGTAAAAGGGCCCTGATGGGAGTTTTATATAGGCCCCTGAACTGTAGCCAGGATATGGAATATAAATTTCAATGGGAAATAGAAAAGGCATGTAATAAGGGGAATACTCCGATAGTCATGGGGAATTTCAATATGCAGTGACTGTAGATTGAGAAACCAGTTTGGTGCTGAATCCCAAGAAGACAGGGAATTTATAGAATACCTACAGGATGGCTTTTAAGAACAGTTTCTGGTTGAGATCACTGGGGAAAGGCAATTCTGCATTGGGCGTTGTGTAATGAACCAGATTTGATTAGTGATCTTAAGGTAAAATTATTTTTGGGAAGCAGTGATTATAATATGAGAGAAATTAACCTGCTGTTTGAAAGGGAGAAGATAGAGTCAGATGTGTCAGTATTATAGGGAGCTGGCCAAAGATGATTGGAAGGGGACACTAGCAGGGATGATGTCAGAACAGCAATGGCTGGAGTTTCTGGGGCAATTGGAAGGTGCAGGGTAGATACATCCCAAAGATGGACAAGTATTCTAAAGGGAGGATGAAGCAACTGCCGAGGGAAGTCAAAGGCAGCTTAAAAGCAAAAGAGGGCATATAGTATAGTAAAAAATTAATGGGAAGTTAAAGGTTTGCGATACTTTTAGGGCAACTGAAAAAAAACCATGAGGAGAGAAAGATGAAATATGAAGGTAAACTAGCTGTTAGTATCAAAGAGAATTCCAAAAGAATTCTCTTTTTGAAATATATAAAGAGTAGTAGGGAGGATCCAGTGGAGGTTCATAAGAATGACTCCAGGAATGAAAGGATTAATGTATGAGGAGTGTTTGTTGGCCTATATTCACTGGGGTACAATGCGGGGTGAATCTCATGGAAACCTATCTATTATTGAAAGGCTTAGATAGAGTAGATGTGGCAAGAATGATTCCTATAGTGAGTGAACCTATAGGGTAGATTCACTTCAGTGAGTACACCCTCAGAACTGAAGGTCATCCATTTAAAACAGATAAAAAGGAATTTCTTCAGCCAGAGGGTGGTATATCTGTGAAACTCATTGCCACAGATGGCTGTGGAGGGCAAGTCATTGGGTATATTTAAAGCAGAGGTTGATAGGTTCTTGGTTAGTCAGGATTTCAGTGGCTATGTGGAGAAGGCAGGAGAATGGGGTTGAGAGGGTAATAAATCAGCCATGATAGAACGATGGGACAAACTCGATCAGCCGAGTGGCCTAATTCTGCTCCCAAGTCTTATGTTCTCTCATGGTATTCCTTTTATACAATTTCATTGCTGTCCTTAAACTTTTTCTTTTATTGTTAGAGTTTGCTTTCTTGGATGCCTAATACAAAGACAATCTCATGCTTACACACCTCCTAAAGAGGTAACTGAGACAATAAATTAGTTAGAAATCTTGACTTGATTTTATTTCTTTGACTAGTACTTATCCCTTGAAGTCCCATTTCTGCCCTGCAGATGACATTATAGATTTGAGATCACATTTGTGTTATTAACAGTCCAATCTATTTGTTCTAGTTTTGTGTGCTATAAACAAATGCCACTCGGTACTGACCTCAGTTTTGTCTGGTTTGAACCCATTCGACATGTACACTCAAAGTATAGAAACGTTTCAATTATCTGCAATTGGTTTTCATTTAAGAATTTGGCAGATCTTTATTTTATTAGTTATCTAATCTAATGATGTTTATAGTGCTCTAATTAATTATTCTCCAATTTGCACATCAGTAGATGAAAGATATTCAAGTGGCACATTGTTCCCGCCCCCCCCAAAATAATGTTGGCAGAGTTGTTCCATTAATGATGTATGAACCTGCCGTATGTGGATTGAGAATGATTAAGAAATTTTAGGAGGCTATCCATGTAATAGAAAAACAGTACTATCTGAGAGATGTTTAATTCATGTAGCCCTAAGGATAATCTGGATTTTTTGTATTTACTCAGAAAAAAGTAAGCAATATTTGCAAAGATGATTGAAACAGCCTGTCTCAGAGGTAGTGAGGATATTCGACTTAGAGGCACAGTATGGAGAAGGACCTGTTATCGTAAGTAATAAATTTGCTATAAACAGTGGACAAGCACATGATCACTACAACACCACAATGCACTGAAGTACCTTCCTCTCGCCACAGTATGTTTGCAACTGCAGCATCAGAGATTGGAGAAAGCCAGACAATGATTTAAAAAAAAAAGGGAAAAAAATGTCAAAAATTTCATTCATTCACACATGCAAAGAGCTGTTTACATTTACATTTATAAACATTCATTAAAAATAAGATACATTTCAGCCTTATATGTGTTTCAGATGGTTCTACTACCTTAAATTACTTAAAGCGTGCCTTCTATAGATTGAAGGAGGAAGGTGGGAATGGCTGGCACTTTGCTACCAGTATTCCATAACTCACGAGAGCGGTATTTTCCCTGTAATACTGTCTCATCCTGGGAGAGTTGCTTTTAAGTGCATCACAGGAATATGACTTGGACCAGACCTTGTTCAATTTGTTAAATTTGTGTCCTTCTCTCTTGTAGTGATGCTCCAGTAAATACACAATTTGAAATGGCAATGGATATGAGCAGAAGGAAGATGGTTCTGGTCAAATATGTTTTAGGCAGATTGGTAAGGGCAGGAGTGGGTAAGTAAGATTTTTATCACTTGTGTAGGATATTTTTGGTGCGCTTGAAAATAGCCATTTTGTTATCGTGGCTCTGGTGAAAATTCTGGTGATTGGAGGGATTTACAGTAAGCTCTGTGCCTAGGAAGTGCTTAATTACAGCAATTTGAGGAGTTTGGAAAGGAAAGAGGGTTTACAGGATGGAAGTGTATTTTTGGAAGTTAAAATTTAAGACACCAGATTTCAAGGAGAGGGTGTCATACCTAGAGGTGGAACTATTAGAAGATTTAGATGCTCGAAGGAGTGGAAAGTGCCAGAAGAGTAAGGGATGAAATGAGGTGAAATTTGGTGATAACTTGCATGACCCTATTAATCTATTTGAACTTATATTTTCAGCAGAAATTAGTTATTCCATCTACATTTTGACATGGCCCTAGGTAAAGCAGAAAACGTAACGTGCACAGATTAGAATAATCTCCACACTAAAATTCTAAACCATGTAACATGTCTTCAGGCTGTGAACTCAAGTGGTTCTAGATCATAGCTACCCAATGCAAATGGATTTAATAACTTCAATTTGATTTCAACAAGCATAATATTGAGTGATTCCATCACCACACAGAACTCTAAGCATCAGTCCATTGCAAAGAATAGTGATTTTAGACTGCTTAACTATTTCACTCCATTACAGATGAAATCAACATAGTTAACTTTGTTAAACAACAGTTTAATCAAGAGGGGAGGTGCATTTTTGAAGCATTTTAAATTATATATTATGACATTTCAGACTGTGGATCTCTACGGATATCATGAGTAGTGTATTTCCTGGAGTCAATGGCTTTAGATCAACTCTCAGAGCACAACAGAACAGAACTAATCTAGGAACACAGAACATATAACAGCAGAGAATAGTATAGGCCCTTCAGCCCATGATGTTGTGCTAACACTTTAACCTACTCTACGATCAAATTGACCCTTCCCTCTCACATAACTTTGCATTTTCTTTCATCCATGTGCCTATTTAACAGATTCTTAAATGTCCCTAATGTCTTTGCATCTACCATCAACCCTGGCAGTGCGTTCCATGCATCTACTATTTTTTTGTGTAAAAACATAGCTCTGATGTGTCCCCTGTACTTCCCACCAAACCCCTTACAGTTATGCCCCCTCATATTAGACATTTCCACCCTGGGAAAAAATATCTGGCTATCTATGACTCTTATCACTTTGCACACTTCTATCAAGACGCCTCTCATTCTCCTTTGCTCCAAAGAGTATAGCCCTAGCTCACTCTACCTTTTCTCATAACACATGCAATCCAATCCAGGCAGCATCCTGGTAAATCTTCCCTGCGCCCTCTCTAAAGCTGTCACATTCTTCCAATAATGAGGCAACCAGAACTGAATACAATACTCCAAATGCAGCCTGAACAGAATTTTACAGAGCTGCAACATTACTTTGCTGCTCTTGAAGGCCAACTCACCATTTTTAACTACCCTATCAACCGGTGCTGCAAATTTGTGGGATTTGTGGATGTGGACCTCAAGATCTCGCTGTTCCTCCACACTTATAAATCTTGTCATTAACCCTGTATTCTGCCTTCAAATTTGATATTTGAAAGTGAATGACTTCACTCTTTTCTGCATTGAACTCATTTACCATTTCTCAGCCAAGTTCTTCATCCTATCAAAGTCCCGATGTAACCCTACACCAACCTTCTACACTACCCACAACACTATCAATCTTTGTCATTTGCAAACTTACTAACCCACCCTTCCACTTCCTCATCTAAATCATTAATAAAAACCACAAAAAGCAATGATCCCAGAACAGAGCCCTGTACAATACCATTAGTCACCGACCTCCTAGCAGAATACACTCTATGCACTACCACCTTCTTCCTTCTCTGGGCAAGCTAATTCTGTATCCACTCAGCCAAGCTTCCCTGAATCCAATGCTTCCTGACTTTCTGAATGAGTCTACTGTGGAGAACCTTGTCAAATGCATACTAAAATCTATATGCACCACATTCACTGATCTGCTGTTGTCAATTTACTTTGCCACCTCCTCACAGAATTCAGTCAGGCTCATGAGATAACATCTGCCTCTCACAAAACCACGTCGACCTTCGCTAATCAGACTATGTATCTTCAAATACTCATAAAGCCTTTCACTAAGAATAATCTCCAACGGTTTGCCCACCATTGATGTAAGACTCACAAGACTCATCTTCTTTGTGATTTTTATAAATGACCTGGATGAGGAAGTGGAGAGATGGGTTAGTAAATTTGCTGATGACACAAAGGTTGGGGGTGTTGTGAATTCTGTTAGAGGTTACAGTGGGACATCGATAGGATGCCAAACTGGACTGCAAAGTGGCAGATGGAGTTCAACACAGTTAAGTGTGAGGTGGTTCATTTTGGTAGGTCAAATATAATGACAGAATATAGTATTAATGGTAAGAGTCTTGGCAGTGTGGAGGATCAGAGGGGATCTTGGGGTCCAAGTCCATAGGACACTCAAAGCTGTTGTGCAGGTTGACTGTGTGGTTAAGAAGGCACGTGGTGCATTGGCCTTCATCAACCATGGGATTGAGTTTAAGAGCTGAGAGCTAATGTTACAGCTTTATAGGACCTTGGTCAGACCCCAGTTGGAGTACTGTGCTCAGTTCTGGTCACCTCACGACAGGAAAGATGTGGAAACCATAGCAAGGGTGCAGAGGAGACTTACAAGGATGTTGCCTGGATTGGGGAGCATGCTGTATTAGAGTAGGATGAGTGAACTTGGCCTTTTCTGCTTGGAGTGACAGAGAGTGAGAGGTGACCTGATAAAGGTGTATAAGATGATGAGAGGCATTGATCATGTGGATAGTCAAAGGTTTTTTCCCAGGGCTGAAGTAGCTAACATGAGAGGGCACAGTTTTAAGGTGCTTGGAAGTAGGTACAGAGGAGATGTCAGGGCTAAGTTTTTTACGCAGAGAGTGGTGAGTGTGTGGATTGGGCTGCCGGCGATGATGGTGGAGGCGGGTCTTTTAAGAGACTCCTGCATAGGTATATGGAGCTTAGAAAAATAGAGGGCTATGGGTAACCCTAGGTAATTTCTAAAATAAGTACATGTTTGGCACAGCATCGTGAGCCAAAGGGCCTGTATTGTGCTGTAGGTTTTCTATGTTTCTAAGTCTATAATTTTATAATTCCCAGGGTATTCCCTATGACCTTTCTTGAATAAAGGAATGATGCTTGCCACTCCCAGTCATCTAGGACTACATCCATGGTCAGTAAGGATGCAAACATCATTGAAAACAGGCACAACAATTTCTTCCCTTACTTCCTGTTGTAACCTGGAATTTATCCCATCCAACGCTATCTATCTTAATGTTTTTCAAAAGTTCCAGCACATCCTTTTTCTTAGCCTCAACATGTTCAAGCATCTCAGCCTGTTTTATGCTGACCTCACATTTGTCAGTGTCCCTCTCACTGAGAACACTGAAGTAAAGTCTTCGTTAAGGACCTCCGCTACCTCCTCCAACTCCAAGCACGTTTCCACTTCTATCCCCAATCGGTCCTAACCTTACTCTAGGTACCCTCCTATTCTTCACATATCTTTGAATGTCTCCGAAATCTCCTTCATCCTACTTGAAAAGGCCTTCCCATGCCGCTTTCTACTTCTCCTAAATCAATCTTAAGCTCTGTCCTGGCCTTCTTGTAACTGTCCAGAGCCCTGTCTTGCTTCCTAAACCTCAAGTATGTTTCTTTCTTCCTCTTGACTAGATGTTCCACCTCTTTTCAACCATGGTTGTTTCATCCTACCATCCTTTCCCTGTCTCCATTATGCATTTCCTTGAGTACATATGTTCCCAATTTATGCTCCCAAGTTCCTCCCTAATAACATCGTAACTCAGCCTCCCCCAGTTAAATACTTTCCTATACCGTCTGCTCCTATCCCTGTCCAAGGTAATGGTAAAGATCAGGGAGTTCTGGTCACTGTCTCTGAAAAACTCACCCACTTTAACCTGACCAGGCCCATGGCCTAGTACCAGACCTAGAATGGCCTCTCTTCTATTCAGCCTGTCTACATATTGTGTCAGAAATCCATCCGGGTCACACTGAACAAGTTCCACCCCAACTATACCTTTTGCATTAAGGGGATGCCAATCAATATTAGGGAAGTTGAAGTCACTCAATGACAACAACCCTGTTATTTTTGCATCTGTCCAAAATATGCCGCCTGATCTGCGCTGCAATGTCTTTAGAAAACCCCCAATAGAGTGATTGTTGCCTTCCTATTTCTGACATCCGCCCTCACTGATTCAGTCGATGATCCCTCCACGAAGTCCTCTCTTTCTGCAGCTTTGAATTTATCCCTAATCAGCAAAGCTACCCCACTTCTTTTACCTCCTTCCCTGTCTCTTTTGAAACCTCTAAACACCCTGGAACTACTTATGTTCTTGTCACAGCTAAGTTTCTGTGATATCCACAACATCAGAGTTCCATGTACTGACCCATGCTCTAAGTTCTTCACTCTTGTTTCTGGTACTTGCATTAAAATAGACACATTTGAACCATCCCACTAACTGCAATTAAGCCCTTTTCAACACATGAATATGGGAGGTCCATCTTCCTACCAGACAAATAGAACAGCTAAGGAGAGCGGGAGAACTCAAATAATTAGGTTCTCTGAGTCAATAAATCTAACAGGTACTGTCTGTCATATTCTATAAAATTGATCATAATTATTTCAAAAACAAAGTTATTCATCCTAGTTTATCCTCCTTTCTTAACTGACAACAATCATCTTATAGATTATTGTGGAATGGCAAATTTAAGAAATGATGGTGACCAGAAACCTTTCTGGTATATTGTTGATATATTACAAACAAAAAGGTACAAAGGTGATATAAAGGTTATAATTCCCTTTAAGGGTTTGATGATTTACTATTAAATTATTCAAAGCCTCACAGAAAGAATATTAAATCATTCTTAGTTGTTCAATGTATAAATGGTAATTTGTCATAAAAATTCAGTTAATTGACTATTGACTATTTTACTTTAATTTTTATCAGGAATTAAATGTTTAATCAGTTATTTATGAATATGCTGTCTATGAGATCAGGTCTAGCTCCAGACTACTGGAGCCACTGTCAGTCTGTATTAGACAAATACAATGAAAAGGACAGGAGATAGGATAGATGGCAGGCATTTTATTTAGCAAGATGTAGCTAACATTATCCTGCAAGGACATGTGTAGAATGCAAAATGATGTATTGTGTAGATAGACTCTTGAATGGAGTGCCATTCATCAAGATTTATCAATAACAGGACTCCCACACTATAGAAGGACTGGATAGGAAAGAGTTTGTCAAATATGTTCAGTCTAGTTTCCTTAATCAGGACATAGAAGTCCCAAACAGAGAGAGTGTGACACTAGATCTCTTATTAGGGAATGAGGCAGGACAGGTGACAGAAGCTTGTTTAGGGGAACAGTTTGTATGTCCTGAAGTCCCAACCAGAGAGAGTGTGACACTAGATCTCTTTTTAGGGAATGAGGCAGGGCAGGTGACAGAAGCTTGTTTAGGGGAACACTTTGATCATAATACCATCAGCTTCAAGGTAACTATGAAAAAGGTCTGGACCTCAGGTTGAGCTTCTAAATTGGAGAAAGGCCAATTTTGATGGCATCAGAAAAGAACTGGCAAGTGTGGATTGGGACAGGTTATTTTCTGGCAAAAGTATTCTTGGTTACTGGGAGACCTTCAAAACTGAAATTTGAGATTACAGAGTTTGTACTTTCCTGTCAGAATAAAAAAAATGCAAGGATACAGCTTTAGGGAACTTTGGTTTTCAAAAGATACTGAGGTTCTGGTTAAGAAAAAGAAGGAGGTGCATAGTAGGTGTAGACAGGCGGGAACAAATGAGGAACTTGTGTATAAGAAATGCAAGAGAACATTTAAGAAGGAAATCGGGAGGGCTAAAAGAAGACAGAGGTTGCTGAAGTAGACAAGATGAAGGAGAATCCTAAGGGCTTCTGCAGATATACTAAGAGCAAAAAGATAGCAAGAGACAAACATGGTCCTCTGGAACATCAGAGTGTTAATATATACATGGAGTCGAAAGAGATGGGGGAATATCTTAAATGGAGTTTTTGCACCTGTATTTACTCAGGAGATGGATATAGAGTCCATAGATATTTAGATAGACGGGGGCTGGTTAGGGATAGTTAACATGGCTTTGTGCTTGGTGAGTCATGTCTAATCCATTTTATGGGTTTTTTTTTCCAGAAAGATCCCAGGAAGATTGATGAAAGTAAGGCAGTGGATATTGTCTGTGTGGACTTTAGCAGAGCCTTCAACGAAGTCCCAAATGGGAAATTGATCAGAAAGGTTGCCACTAGGCATTCAAGATGAGGTAGTAAATTGGATTAGTTATTAGTTTCATGGAATAAGCCAGAGTGTGGTTGTAGATGGTTACCTCTCTGACTGAAGGTTTGTGACTAGTGGACTTGTGACTCGGTGCTGGGTCCATTGTTGTTTGTCATCTATTTCAATGATCTCAATAACATGGTTAACTTGATCAGCAAATTTGTGGATAACACCAAGATTGTGGATGGTAAAGAAGACTATCAAAGCTTGCAGTGGGATCTGAACCAGCTGGAAAAATGGGCTGAAAATGGCAGATGGAATTTAATGCAGACAAGTGTGAGGTGTTATACTTTGGGACAACCAACCTGGATTGGTCTTGCATGGTGAGCGGTAGGGCACTGAGGCATGTGATAGAACAGAGGTATCTGAGAATACTAATACATAATGCCCTGAAAGTGGTATCACAGGTATATATGGTTGTAAAGAAATCTTTTGACACATTGGCCTTCATAAACTAATGTACAGAGTAGAGGAGTTGGGATGTAATGTTGAAATTGTGTAAGATGCTGTTGAGACCTAATTTGGAGAATTGTGTCCAGATTTGGTCAACTACCTACAGGTAAGATGTAAATAAGATTGAAAGAATGCAGAGAAAATTTATAAGGATGTTGCCAGTGCTTGAAAACCTGAGTTATAGAGAAAGGCTTTCTCTATAACTCAGAGAAGTTTGGGACTTCATTCTCTAGAATGTAGAAGGTTGATGGGAGATGTGATAGAGGTGTACAAAATTATGAGGTTCATAAAAAGGGTAAATGCAAGTAGTCTTTTTCCACTGATGTTGGGTGAGACTAGAACTAGAGGTTATGGATTAAGCGGAACATGAGGGAAAAATTTTTCACTCAGAGCATGGTGAGAGAGTGGATTGAACTGCCAGCGCAAGTGGTGAATATGGGGCTGATTTCAATACTTAAGAGAAGTTTAGATAGGTATATGGATGGGAAGGAGTGGGATGGGTATGGAGGGCTACGGACCAGGTGCAGGTTGATGAGACTAGACAGATTATTGGTTCAGCACAGACTACATGAGCTCTTTCTGTGCTGTAGTGTTCTATCAATCTATGACTCTATAGTATCACAAGAGAATGATTGAAATGAAGAAATTTGGAGGAGGTGGTTGTATGACACAAATGTGTTTGAACAGATCAAAAAGTATTTCCAGTGTTTTTCTGGGTTATTACATAAATTGATTAAATAAGTCTGCTAAGCTCTTAATGGTTTCTTCTGAGCAACTGCTTAAAAATACATTGATAGAAAAAATTTGGTTTAGATAAAATTAACAGTGTGATTTTAAAACAGGCTACTCTAACTGGGCTCATGGAAGCTGTGTGGCATATAACACGTATCATAAAAGGCTTTTAATTTAAATTCTACAGGATCTAAAATTAAATGAAAAGCCTTCCGGCTTAACAAGTAATAAGAACACAAAGCAATAAGTAGAACCATGATACAATACATAAAAGTGCAAATGGCATCTCAGAGGAAGGGATTGTTGACTAGAAGTGTTGTGCAGTCAATTGGCTTTAATGCTGCTTTGGTGTGCAGTTTGAGTGTAGCTAGCAATTTTGAAGAAAAAAGATTAGTTGGTCCTAGGTCAAGGTATTTCAAAGTTTTTTGTGGTGAGTTAAGGGAAGTCTCTTACATCTTCCGGCCAAACAAAAATTCCCGTCAAGAATTCATTGTGTCATGGAGGTAACAGTAGTCCCCTTTAGAACTACAATTACGCTGTTCACAACATTCCCTCGAATATTTTTTACAGCTGCATGGACCAACCACTGCTCTAAGCAGGAAATGTTTATACGGACTGAACTCTGCGTAGCATTTTAAATGTTTTTTTGGTAACATGCATACTATGAATATTTAGAATGAAAATTTAAAAATCACATACTTTTGATTTTATTTATTAATGGTAGGGTATAATAAAATACAGTACGTTAAGGAAAATTTTTCATGTTTTGTAAACCTTTTTCTAGCGATGTTCAGTTCTAGCTGTGTGGGAACAGAGGCAACGAGTGCAGGAGCATTTCAGTTACTATACAGCCGCACAGCAGCATAGCTTAGAGGGAACAGTGGCTGCTCATCACCAAGTACAAGATGCATGACATTCTTAGTATATGGGCCAGCCAGTTGCTTTGTAAAATGGAACGGCAGTCGTACTACAGCAGGAGCCAACGTTGTAGATAAAAGTGGACCCCTGCTCCAAATCATTGGGTGTGCTGTTTCCCCTTTCAAAAGTCCATTTGAAAATTGAAAATGTTAAGTGAAGTTTATCCTCTTGATTTTCAGTTAATGGGAAATAGGAGTTGGACATTTGGGAAAATACCCTTTGAGAAATGAGAGAATTGATAGCAAGAGGAGTTTGCTTTGCCATGAATAGATTTAAACAGATCAAACAAAATTTGGTCACGCTGAGATCAGAAAGGACATGATAATTTGTGAATGTTATGACACAGGCTGTCGAATTTATGAAGTTTAGGTTTGGTGTTGGATTGGAGCCTGGCTTGTAGAGCACTGAAGATATAAAAAGAACAAAATATTGCTTCACTAGATGCAATGTTGAAGAAGGCAATGTTAAAAATGTTGAATTGAGGTAGTTTTTGATTTAAGAAATATGGAAAAGAGAGTTCTGTACTTCATTAGAGTTTAGTCACACTGACTTTCTTTTCTTATAATTTGTATTAGATTAATAGACCCTATCATGTTCCTACTTAAATTTTATTATAAAATTCTAATTGAAAAAAAGACTTTTTTGAACAGACCTTGCTGGGTTTAGCAACCTTATTATTCATCAAATTTGAAAAACGAATTTTGCTCACCCCACATCGCTTTCCTTGTACAAAATATTTAAAATTTGCCATGATTAAGACTTACAGGTGTATAGATTTTGGAATTAGTTCTGTTAATTTATGACCAAAGCAACTTTACTAGATTTCAGATTAAAGACTATCTAATTTCAAATAAACTTTCATCTGTTTATTCTGTGTTTGTAGTATTCCAACTCTCTGTGGCATACAGTCCTCTCATGCTAACATCCAATGTAACTAAAAACAGATGTTATTTTGATTATTTTCTTACACCAAATAAGCTTTGGAGAAAGTTCAATCATAACAAGTAGTTTAATGCATTTTAAACATACGAGTCTTTCGAGCTGAATCCTCAACAAAAAGTGAAGAGATATCTTCATCAACTCCTGCATCATTCTTCGCAATACAAGTATATGCCCCAGTGTCTTCGAATCGTACACTGTTAATGTGAATTTCACCTCCATTTGCTGTAGTAGAAACACAGAATACAACAAACAAAAATGCACAAAACAATAATTCTGCATTGATGGGCACCATTTAGACATCATAGCAGCATTTATATAGCATTTTTAATGTAGTAAAGCATCTCAAGATGTTGCACGAGAATAATTATCATACTAAATTTGATACAAGACTATGTGAAAAGCCATTAAGGAAGATAAAAGAAAACTTGGACTATTTTTTTAAAGAATGTATTGAAGGATAAAGGGAATGAAGTGGAAGATTAAGGTAAAAATTCTAGGACTTTACATAGGTTTTGGAATAGCTATTAATTGAAAGAAAGGAATGTACAAAGGGAATATAGGAAACGGAGGACAGTTCAAGAAGTTTACTTTATAATTCCTCAAAGTAATGATTTGATCTGTATGAACAGTATGCAAGACAAGCTTTTCACTGTATCTCAGTACAGATGACATAATATTCCAACTGCAGTTCAAGAGCTAGAATTGAAGGCCATACAATGATTTGAACATGATGATATAAGTTTTAAAATTGAATTTTTAACTTTTAAAAGTGGGAGCTCATAACCAGATCTACCTTTACATGACCAAGGACCTGATTTCTTTTGATTTCTTTTCATTGTTGAAGTGCTGGATTTGATGACATTTTTGGCAAACATCTTTTGAAGAAGTTGCTGACGCCAATGTTAGAAAGAAACCAAACTAGCACATAAAACTGAAACTAGGTTAATGACAATGTAAGTTAATGTGGTCAGTGCTGAATGTTGTTAGATCTCATTAATCTGTGGAAAAACTTGACTCAATTGCCATCAGGACTTTCTGAAAGGTAGCAGTTAGAAAAAAAAATCAATATGCAGAGAAAACTAAGTTATGTGCAAAGTTATCGGTATACTCTGTAGGCATTTTAAAGTGGAATTCAATGTTAACTCTTGCCCTTAAACATAATAATTATACAAGATCCATATTTATGAACCATAATTTCTCAGCCAGATCTAGTGACAACCCATTGATGTGCAGTAGGTCATGAACCATCTCTAGAAGTTAAAGATCTACAAATTCACATCTGTTTTTTTTCCACCAGCAGTATTTTAATTCTTTGTTCATTGTGTATGGAGTGACATCATTTTCCTTGCTATTTTCCCTTGCAGCAATGCCTGTGAAATTTAAGTCACACTGTCCTGAAATGCTTGCCAGTGTCTATATTGCATTAGGAGTTTGAGGAGATTTGGTAGGTAGGTATGTCACCAAAGACTCTAGCAAATTGCTACAGATATACGGTGGAGAGCTCTATAATGGTTGCTCCAGTGCACAAGATTGTGAGAAGCTGCAGAGGGTTGTAGATTTAGCCAGTTCCATCACATGCACAAGCCTCTTTCACATTGACGTCATCTTCAAAAGGCAGTGCCTCTAGAAGGTGGCATCCTTCATTGAGGACTCACATCTGGGACAAGCCCTTTTCTCATTATTATCATCTGGGAGGAGGTAGAGGTGCCTGATGATGCACTCTCTCTGTTTTAGTAACACTTTCCTCCTCTTCATCATCAGTTTTCTGAATGGTCCACGAGTTCAGGAACAACTGCCTCAGTAACCTTCCTTTGCACCACTTATTTATTCTAATTTTTATTGAAACTTGAAAGGAGGCATGGGATCCAAGTGGAAATTGCTTTATGGATCCAGAACTGGCTTGCCCACAGAAGGCAAAAAGTGGTTGTAGACGAGTTATATTCTGCATGGAGGTCGGTGACCAGTGGTGTGCCTCAGGGATCTGTTCTGGGACCCCTTCTCTTCGTGATTTTTTTATAAATGACCTGAATGAGGAAGTGGAGGGATGGGTTAGTAAATCTGCTGACGACAAAGGTTGGAGGTGTTGTGGATAGTGTGGAGGGCTGTCAGAGGTTACAGCGGGACATCGATAGGATGCAAAAATGGGCTGAGAAGTGACAGATGGAGTTCAACCCAGGTACGTGTAAGGTGGTTCATTTTGGTACGTCAAATATGATGGCAGAATATAGTATTAATGGTAAGACTCTTGGCAGTGTGGAGGAGCAGAGGGATCTTGGAGTCCGAGTCCATAGGACACAAAAAGCTGCTGCGCAGATTAACTCTGTGGTTTAGAAAGCATACGGTGTATTGGCCTTCATCAATCATGGGATTGAGTTTAGGAGCTGAGAGGTAATGTTGGAGCTATATGGGACCCTGGTCAGACCCCACTTGGAGTATTGTGCTCAGTTCTGTTCGCCTCACTACAGGAATGATGTGGAAACCATAGAAAGGGTGCAGAGGAGATTTACAAGGATGTTGCCTGGATTGGGGAGCATGCCTTATGAGAATAGGTTGAGAGAACTCGGCCTTTTTTCCTTGGAGTGACGGAGGATGAAAGGTGACCTGATAGAGGTGTATAAGATGCTGAGAGGCATTGATCGTGTAGATAGTCAGAGGCTTTTCCCCAGGGCTGAAATGGCTAGCATGAGTGGGCACAACTTTAAGGTGTTTGGAAGTAGGTACGGAGGAGATGTCAGGGGTAAATTTTTTTATGCAGAGAGTGGTGAGTGCGTGGGATAGGCTACCGGTGACTGTGATGGAGGCGGATACGATAGGGTCTTTTAAGATATCCCTGGATAGGTACATGGAGCTCAGAAAAATAGAGGGCTGTGGGTACCCGAGGTCATTTCTCAGGTAAGGACATGTTTGGCACAGCTTTGTGGGCTGAAGGGCCTGATTGTGCTTTAAGTTTTCTATGTTTTGTAGTACTACTTGTGTGTTGCATTGCAATGCTGCCACAAACAGCAAATTTCATAACATGTCAGTGATAATAAACCTGATTCTGATGTGCCTGTTATTGAACTGTTTTAGAACAACTATGAGCAAACCTGAGCCTTTGATGAGAAAACCTTTGGAAAGGTTTCCTTTACTTCTCTCCTCTCCTTTGAATCCCTGCCCCACAATACTATTTCCTCCCAGCCTTTCTCTCACCCCCAACTCTTTGATCACACTTGCATCTATCAATTTTGCCTTGACCCTCAAATCCCTGATGGAGATCTAAATTCAGCCTGAACTCTGTCTGCAACATCAGTCCTGACCCCTGATCTTGACCCCTGCCTCCACAATACACCATCCAACTCCAATAAAACCTCAATCCAACACCCATCTGAGACTGCACTTTTGTGGTGAACAGTCAGATGAATCCATATTTGGGAGTCAGATAGGTATGTGAGGGCTTCTATTGATGGGGAAGGTAGGTGAGGCATTCAAAAGGGGAAAGAGATAGGCTAATTAGGCCACTGTGCAGTCTCTTCTGTAGATGAGGCAGATGTGGGATGTTCTTGCTCCTGTGTACCCAAGGCTCCATTGTGATTTCACTGAATGTGTCAATGAGGTTCTCAGTACCACCCCAAATACTCCTTTTCTGCCTTTAGTGTTCATCAGCCAGAGATTTCTGAGAGTTGATGGGAAAACTGCATTTCTTCAAGGAGGTTTTGAGTCTAATGTTTAATCTTCTGATAACTTGGTAAGCTCCTCCCACAAAGGAATGCACAATGCAACCTTGGTTTTGGGAGCCTGGTGTTTGGCATACAAATAACTGAGTGTAACCAGAGCCTGGAAGACATTGCTTTGAAAGTCCTTCCAGTGAATATTGAGGATTTTGCAAAGATAATGTTGGTGTTATTATTCCAGCAAAGGCTACTTTTAGCAGTCCAGGTCTTAGAAGTGTTAAGAAGAGCAGCTATCAGTGCTGTTCAGCTCATAGTTTTGTGCTTGATTCGAAGTATTTCAAGATTAGCTTTAGTTGTCACTGTATATCAACACATACAGTGAAATGCATTGTCTGTGTCATGAATGTACTGGAGGCAACCCACAATAGACGCAATGCTTCTGGCGCCAACATAGCAAGCCCGCAAATTACTAACTCTAACACATATGTCTCTTCAAATACCTTTTTCATTAACTGAGCAAAGTCTGCATTGGCAACATTGGAGGTACGGTAGTGGTCAATTTCATCACTGAATTTTGCCTTAGTCAGAGTTGGTTCTTGTGATATCAGATGTGGGCCATTATTAGCAGGGTAGGACACGAGTAAGGCATCCTTCCTGTTATATCCAGGTGCTTAAGTACTTACGTCTTTGTGCAAAGAATGTGGGGCCCACATACAACATGAGCACATGTCTAGTTGGAAATACTAATTCAAACTCTGCCAGACTGGACTAAAAATAAACTCCATATCTGTCTCATTGCATAGTGGATTGGATTTTGGTCAATTTTTGTACAAGTTATCTGAATTCTGTCTTAAATTGACACCAAGATCATTTGCAAAATTAGATGCTTTTAATTGCTAATGTTTTTTTGGTGACAGCTCATTGTGTTTATGGATATATACAATTATGTGCCAATGACTTTCCCTTCCTACAAATGACTGTTTACAGTTGAATGTCATTTTAGAAGATGTGACCATTCATAGTTGGTGCTCACTCCCTTTTGGATAACAGTAATGCCTGTTTATATCAGAAAGAGGAAGGCATTTTTATTGTTAAATATTTGTTTTAAATATGCATGTGTGCACAGAATTAGAATACTGGGTGTACTAATTCAAGAGGATTAATTGCGTGACAAACATGGCCATTGATTGTCAGAAGTTAAATATATTTAAATCTACCTGATAGTCTAGTCATTAAAAGGAGCGAGCAGGAAGGACATGGGAGAGAGCCACAGGAAGCAGCAATCAGGTCTCATTCACCTCATAGAGACTGCAGCAGAGCTCAAAGCAGCGTCACGTGGCAGCAAAGGCAGCTGATTGACGAGCATCAATCAGCTAGGTGTTTTCTATTTAACTTTTTCAGGGGAATTATATTGAATTAAGTAGTGTTTAAAGTAGAAATGTTCCGCAATACAAACAGAACTCTAAGCTGAAGAGAGTAATTAAATATTGAGTCTGGAAGTATGCCAGGAAGGCCTGGCCCTGTGGAAATGCTCCTCCTGCAATATGTGGGAAATCTGGGAGACATTCAGTGTTCCTGTTGTGTTCTCCTGCAGCTCCTGACTGACAGTAAGGCACAGATTAAGTGGCAAATGGACTCAATGTGGAGATCCATGATACTGAACACTTTGTGGATAGCATATTTATTTTTAACTTACCGAGATACAGCATGGAATAGGCCCAGCAATCCCCTGATCATAGGACAGTTTACAACGACCAATTAACCTACCAACCGGTACGTCTTTGGACTGTGGGAGGAAACTGAAGGACCAGGAGGAAACCCATGCAGCCATGGGGAGAACGTACAAACTCCTTACAGGCAGCAGAGGGAACTGAACCCTGGTCGCCTGCACTGTAACCGGTCACATTGTAAACAATGGATGTACAAGTGGGAAAGTGATATGTGACCACCAGGGAGAGCAACAGGTGAAAGCAGATACTTCAGCAGATATTGGTGGCAATTGTCCTTGTGCTCTCTCACTCAAACAGGTGGATCATACTGGATACAGTTGAATGGCCTCTTAGGAAAACAGCAAGAGCCATAATTTATACCCCGGTACAGCGGAAAGCTATAGTGACAGGGGATCAATGGCGTGGGGGAGCATATGCTTTGATTGTGAATATGACAGGGGAATAGAATGTTACCTTCCTGGTATAAAGGTCAGGGAGCTCTCAGAGTGGCTGTAGGGCACTCTAAAGGGAAAGATGAACAGCCAGTGATTGTGGCATAAATTGTGAAACTGTAGTACCAATAATACGAGTAGAAAAAGTGATGGAGTCTGAAACGTAATTTTGGGAATTAGGGAGTAGGTTAAAAAGCAAGGCCTGTCCTTGGCTGCTTTGAAAGTTAAGGGAGGAGATCGATGGAGATCTGATGGAGGTATTTAAATCTTAGCTAGTCACAGATGAAGATGCTAGGTGACTGGAAGACAAAAATGTGGAACAATTATTCAAGAAAGACAAGGCAAATAGGGATAAGCTAGGGGACTGCAGGCCAATTAGTCCAAAATCAGTGCTAGGGAAATGGCTGGAAAACATTCTGAGGGATAGGTTAGTCAGAACGTATTTTTTTGTGGGAAATCCTGTCTAATAATTTAATTGAGCTTTTTTGGAGAGGTAATTAAATACATAGAGGAGTGCAATATGGTTTATATGGGCTTCACTAAGGCCGCTGACAAGGTCCCAATTGGAATGTAGGTCCAAAAGGTTAGATCACATAGGGTCCAAGGAAATTGGCAAAATGGGTCTTGAACTGGTGTAGTAATTGAAAACCGAGGGTGACAGCGAGGGTTCAAAGGTTCATTTTATTATCAATGTATGTATGCAGAATGCAACTTTCAGATTTGTCTTTGAGGGTTGCTTTGGAATTGAAAGTCAGTGACCAGTACCATAAGGATCAGTGCTAGGACTCTTGTTGTTACATACATTAATAGCTTGTATATGAATGTAAGAGGTATGATTAGTAAGTTAGCACATGACAGAAAAATTGGTAGTGGCATTGAAAGTGAGGTGGATGATCTAAGGTCTCAAAACTTATCACCTGGTACTTTGGGCAGATAAAAAGAAAGGGAATTTAATCTTGATGCATGAGATTATATGCCTTGGGATGTCAATTGAGGAAAGTACGTATCCCATGAATGGTAGGGCCTAGAGAGTATTGAGGAACAAAGGGACTTCAGTGCTCAAATCCGATGATCCTGAAGGTAGCAGCACAGGTAGATAGGCTGGTGAGAAGGGAATGTTTTCCCTTTTAGATATTGCACAGAATAGGTAAAAGCATATGTTAGTCTTTCTAAAATGTTGCTTTGGTCACAGCTGGTCACTGCAATATAGGAAGGCATGACTGCATGGAAAGGGTACAGAGGAGATTTACAAGGAAGGAGGATTTCACTTTTAAGAAGAGTTATCAACATACCCAAGAGTATGAATGTACCCTACCTTTGTAAATTGCGATACAAAGTACTCGTTTTCTATCTCCTCTACTTCTGCTGGATCTGGGCATTAATTCCCTCTCTTGTCCTTGAGTGGTCCCATCCTTTCCCCAGCTACCCTCTTGAGTTTAATGTATGTTTAAAATGCCTTGGGATTTGCCTTAATCCAATTCACTAAGGACATTTCATGGTACCTTTTAGCCGTCCCGATCTGCTGTTTAAGTAACTTCCAGCTTCCTTTGTATTCCTCAGGAGTGTTGTCCGCTCTCAGTCTTTCTAAACCTGATGTATGTTTTTATATTAGTCTAGAGTTCTGGCCAGCTCACCCCACATGTCAGATGCAGTCTTACCCAATGGCAGCTGCCCCAATCTACTCTTCTCAGCTTCTTTTATAATTAGCATACACTCAAATTAATACCTTTTGCCAAGGCAGATTTTCTTTATGTCAGACTGATTATATGGCATAAAACTCCTATAAAACAACTTGAAACCTTCGACTAGTAAGCCTGGAACAAAAGTTTTTAGTCCAAATGATCTGAGTAATTATTCATGGCAAAACAGATTTTATGCTCAGTAATCAAGCTGTTGCTGTTGGGAGCTTGCCAATGCAGAAAAATAGTATAGTTGCAGAATTTGCCTGTTTTAGAAAGTCTGTAGCTTTTGCCTGTATAATCAGTTATTGAGCCTCACAAGACATTAAACTTGTGAAATGCTTTACTAAGTTTTGATGAGGTAAAGTGCTATATAAAAGCAAATATCACTGTATTTAAAAACACAAAATGTGAGTGGAAATAGATACTACCTAGCAGCACAAGTTGATTAGGCAAAGTTGAAGTAATGTCTAAACCATTTTTCAGCCAAGTAATTTTTGGGTTGGGGATTCCATCCGCATGGCATCTCAAACTTGAAGCCACACCGGGTTCTTGGGCCTGGCTCTCTGGGTACACTCTGATCACTGGAGGGACTATCAGTGGGAAAAAAAGAGAATACTTCAGTGAGTATCAATTATAATCATTAACCATAAAAGTAAATAAAAACTATCCATGAACCACAGCCAGAGATTGTGACTGAACAACATTATGTAAATTAATGTTAACCTGAAATTAATTATTCTTTAATCTATTTTACAAAGTTCTTTAATCTTTTAAAATATACATCTACAGTATATAGCTGTGCTGGAGTGTTGTTTATATACTTCTAAATATTTCTTTGTGATTTGTATGATATTTACCATTGGCTGGCATAACTAATTAGAGGCATTCTTTGTTTACTTGTAAATTTTGCATTAGAAAAGTATACATATAACCAGGATAATGTTGGTAATCCTTGTCCAACCAGAAGATATGGCTGGGACATGATAAATGCCCTTTTGATACCATTTCTGGTTCTTCCCTGTTAACTTCAGTAAAAGTCAAGTGGTGCTTAAAATATGTGATTGATCCAGACCTGTCAGGATCCTGCTGTGGAGTAAGCTAAAATCTTTTCCTTGTCAAAATGGAGCTTTTTTTCCCATCAAAACACGTCAAAATAGGGCAAATCCTTTTTGTAGGATCTAAACAAGATGATTGCAGAGGATTATATGGAATACTGAGCTCAGAAACAGAGTTTCTGCTGAACTAATGCATGCAGGTGTGGCTATTCTCCAATTGATATTTCTCAAAGCAATAACTGCAGGCACAAGCATTAGGAAAATGGTAATTTTCATTTAATTTTGATGTAAATTGATTTAAATTTAATTATTTTCTGTTCTCTATATTTTAATAATTTAAATCAAATGTATTTAAAAGTTTTATTAGTTTTGAGTGTCTATGAATGCTTGAGCATCTCAGAGACATTCACAAATATAACCTCTTTGACAGCAGGTTTGACATAGGGTAGGTCTTAATCAGTACTTGAACCTACTCTGAACTCAGCTACTCTGGCAGCAGTACTTAAATGTTTTGTTCAGAAACGATCCATACTGATGTCCAGTTAGATGTTAAGCTGTTTTCCTGTACAAGATTATAACTGGAGACCCACTCTGGTATGAGACCAGTTGGCAAGACCATATCTTCCTAATCATTAAGATTTAGACATTTTTGAGGGATGTGTGTCAAATGCAGGCATATGGGTCAAGCTTGGGTGGGCCTCTTAGTCAGAATGGATAAGTTTTGCCAAAGGCCCTGTTTCTATGATGTATGGTTCTGTGATTGGTCACTGTGCTGTGAAGGACAACTGAGGAGGGTAAATTTGAGTCAAACCAGTATCAATAAGGTGCAGCAGACAAAAAAAAAACATGCAGATGTAATTTTTTGGTTTAATTGACTTTTTAAAATCCCTAAAAATAACTTATCCATTGAAATAAATAGACTGCTCACTTTGCTGGCCAAAGAGCTCTGTTGATATTGAATAACATATTATAATCATGTTGTGAAAATGCATTTATAACAAGACTTATATACAAGTAGATTTTGGAAATATTGAGCAACACACACAAAATGCTGTAGGAAGGAACTCAGTAGGCCAGGCAGCATCTATGTTGGGGACTAAACAGTTGACATTTCCGGCTGAGATGCTACATCAGGACTATCCTGATGAAGGGTCTCGTCCTTCATTAAAGGCAACACAAGGACGGGTAGAAAAATAGATTGTTCAAAGGTTCATTGATTATCAAAGTATAGAACTCTGAAATTTTTTATTTCTCTGGGTAGCCATGAAACCAAGAAAAAGAAAGGCAGCACGACTATCAAAACCCCAAATCCAACCTCCCTGCAAAAGAAAAAGAACAAAAACAGAACGGGCATATCAATCCACAGATTCCTCCTCCTGAATAAAAATTGTAGTAACTTCTCCTTTGAAAAGGCAGACTCGACAACTTCATGCCCAAGAAACAACTTTATCTTGAACTTCAAAACTGTTATGTATATACAGAGGCTTTCACAACCTGTACAGCATGGCAGGAACACTACATACAAAAGCACACCGGAAGTAAAAAGAACGGAAGTAGAACCCCTCATTATCCTAATTAGTATTAACTTACTTTTATTAATGCTCATATCACAACACTTCTCCCCCTTTAAAACCCAACATCCCCAAATGTAAAAAACTAGGAAATAAAAGCAGTGGTGTTATTAACTTGCGTACCCCTGAAAACATATACTAGTATCTCAGCAACAGTTTATTAATACAAAACATCTGGAAAACATGACAGATTTAACATTCAATCTAACAACAACAAAAAAGAACTGTCCCGTCAAAGATTCAGTCTGTCAGGAGGTTTACGAGTGCGCTGTGATCTGCGCACTACCCCCAGTGACCCAGCAGGCACCGCTGGTGAGGGTGTTTTGGGTGGATCTGGTGTTGGAGGCATGAGAGGGGTCTGTGTGTCTGCGTGAGAATATCCATCCTCCTCAAGGGACCCCGACCCCTCTGCCAGCGTCTCGCCCTCTGGCAAAGTCACTGGTGGACATGCTTCCACCGTAGTCTGTCTCACAAATAGAAACTCCATGGAACTGTCTGCCTCTGAGCTGGTATCATGATGCAGGTGCACATGGTCCTGATGTCTGTGGAAAACACGCCCATCAGTCAGCTTAACAACATAGGAGACGGGACCACTCTGCTTAAGAATAACCCCAGGCAGCCATCGCTGATTGTTTCTCACGTAGACATTGTCATCCGGTTTTAACTGCCTCTCTCGCACATGTTGATCATGTCCCTCCTTCTGCTTTTCCTGCTCTCTCTCCACTTTCGCCTTCCTGTCCGGGAGCAGCAAGTCCAACCTTGACTTGGGCCTACGCCCCATCAGCATCTCTGTTGGAGTGCGGACAGTTGTAGTCTGTGGCGTGAGGCGGTATTTAAACAGGAAATGTGAAAGCTGCATGCTAAGAGAGTCCCCTATCATCCACTTCAGGCCTTCCTTCACTGTCTGAACAGCCTGTTCAGCCAAACTATTGGAGGCTGGGTGGAAAGGGGCCGTCCGAATGTGACGAATGCCATTCTGCTGCATGAACTCACTGAACAGCTCACTGGTGAACGTCGGGCCATTATCAGTGACCAGAGTGTCAGGCAACCTGTGGACTGCAAACACTTGCCTGAGTTTGTCTATGGTTGAGGGGGCTGTGATGTTGTTCATGATGTGAGCTTCCATCCATTTAGAATGTGCATCTACCATTACAAGAAATACCTGCCCCATAAAAGGGCCAGCAAAGTCCAAATGTAGCCAAGACCAGGGGTGGTCTAGCCACTCCCATGGGTGCAAAGGAACTGGTGGTGACATATTCTGATTAGTCTGACATTGCGTGCATGATTTTACCTTGTTCTCCGGATCCTGATCCATTCTTGACCACTAAACATAGGATCTTGCAAGGCTTTTCATTCGAGACACTCCTGGGTAAGCCTCATGAATTTCCTCCACAATCTGTGAATGGCCAGGGGGAGGCACGATGACCCTCGTCCCCCAGAAAATGCAGCCATCCTGCAGACTGAGTTCTGTCTTGTATTTGACATAAGACCTCAGTTCCACTCCTTCCATGACTCTGGGCCAACCTTGTAAAAGAAAAGTCTTGACTTGAGACAGGACTGGGTCCTTCTCTCTCCACTGCCTGATCTAGGTCGCCTTTACAGGCGTCTCTGACAGCCTCTCCAATGAAAACACAGTCTCTGGAGGCACACATGTAGTAACAGGGTCTCAGGTAAAGGTAGTAGACTCAGTGCATCAGCATTTGCATTATTCCCACCTGCTCTGTACACTATAGTGTACCAGTAGGCTGACAATGTAAGAGCCCAACGCTGTATCCTGGCTGAGGCTAGCGGTGGGATGCATATAGTCTCACTGAACAGGCTCATCAGTGGTTTATGGTCCGTATAAATTGTAAATACGTGTCCATAAAGGTACTGATGAAAGCGTTTGACCGCAAAAACAATGGCCAGACCTTCTTTGTCTAGCTGTGAATATCCCTTCTCAGCAGCTGTCAGGGTACGTGAAGCAAAACCAATAGGCTTCTCTGAACGGTCCTCCATTACATGTGAGCGTAAAAAAATGTGGTGTGGTCTCAGGGAGTTTCACTGTCACACCCTTCAGTGTTCCCAGCTCGTCCCTGAAAACGTCAGAATATCCTCCGTCGTGTGTGCATACTTAATTTCATGCCAGTTTAGCCAGATTTTGCAAAGCCAATTGCGACCCAAAAGACTGGCCCCCTGCCCTTAGCTATTACTAGCCTGGCTTCAGCCCTCTGACCCCCGGCTGAAATGTCCACATATAACACCCCTAAATGAGGTATGAGCTGCCCGTTATAGGTCCTGAGTTTGAGCTTTGACGGTCTAGTGGGAGGCAGTTTGGACCCCCATGTCCTCCTGTAGGTCTCCTCACTAATGACCGATGCAGTAGCCCCTGAATCAATCTCAGACTTAATGTCCTTTCCCCTGACGGTGACTGTGGCATAATATGGTTCAGGTAGTTCCTCATCTGTTTCCACTGCAAACATGTTGTAGGCACACGGTGCCTCTTCATCTGCATTTTCTAGATGGTGTGTGGCTGCCTGAGCCTGTTGAGCATTCCCCTGCCCAGGCTTAATCTTACCCTTTGAACTTCTGCACTTTTTAGCTAAATGTCCCTTTTTGCTACAAGCATGGCAGACGGTGTCTTTGAATTTGCAATCATTCGCACAGTGCGTCCCTCCACACCGGAAACATTTCACCCGCTTTGCCTGTTTACCAGTCTCCCTCCTGACTTGGTGCGCTGCTGCCGACTGTGACCCCCCCCCCACCCCACCCATGTCCTTTCTGGATATCCTTGACATTATTAGCAGCTATCTCCATGCCTTCAGCAATCTCTAAGGCTTTCTTGAAAATCAGCGGTGGGGTTTCCCCTAACATGTGGCGTTGTATGCTGTCATTATTAATGCCGCATACCAATCTATCACGGAGCATGTCTTCCAATACCGCTCGGAAATCACAATGCTCCAACAGCTGCCGAAGATTGGCCACGAAATTGGCCACAGACTGACCTGGCTTCCTGAAATGGCTGTGAAACTTACACCATTGGACTATCACAGAAGGTTTCGGATTGTAGTGATTCCCCATGAGCTTCACCAGTTCGTCATATGGAATGTCCCACGGTTTCCGCATGCGGCTAAATTCTTTATTAGCTTGTAAGTCTTTGCCCCACACACACTCAGGAGAATAGAGCGCTTTTTATCCTCCTCTGTAATTCCATTAGCACAGAAAAGGTGTCCCAACCTTTCCTCATACCCCGGCCAGCCTTCGTTCCCTTCCAGAAATTCACCGATAGTTCCAAACGTCGCCATCTGAAACGCGAAGCTCCCATTTGAAAAACGTGCCGATACGTTCACAAAACCAGTTCACCTCGTCTACAAAAATACATAGTAACTTCTATTTTGAAAAAGGCACACTCGACAACTTCATGCCCAAGAACCAACTTTATCTCGAACTTCAAAACCATTATGTGAATACAGAGGCTTTCACAACACGTACGGCATGACAGGAACACTATATACAAAAGCACACTGGAAGTAGGACCCCCCATTATCCTAGTTAGTATTAACTTACTTTTATCAATGCTCACATTACAACAAAAATGAGCAAAACGGAGCAGGCACATCGACCCCCAAATCCCTCCTCCCGCACAAAACAAAAGTGATCGAAGGGGATGAAGCACATTGACCTCTCAAATCCCTCCTTCCACACAAAATGAACAAAAAAAATGGATCAGGCACATCGATTTCCAAATCCCCCTCCCTGCACAAGAAAAACGCGAAGATCAGGCAAGGAAATACAGAATAACAAAACTATAAGACTGAAAAAAAGTCTATAGTTAAAGTCCACATCCAAAACACAGGAAAAAAACCTGGCAACGCTCTCCAGGAGCAGTGATAGGCTCTCCCCTCTCTGATATAGCGCAACTGATCAAAAGGCAAGCAGCCAGCGCTCACCTCCTGCACTTGCTTTGATGCTTCAATCACCCTCCTAAGTGTGAACAATGGAAGTTATATTTGATGAAATAGAGCCAAACGTCGGCTTGCAGTCTGTCATGCAGCCTGCCCATTACGAGGTTCGGTCACGCTACCTCTACCTCCCAGAACCCTTTTGGAGACTGTAGAGTGCTGGAACACCCAAGTGATCTCCAAACTTCCACAACTGCCTTGATGTTTCAATTGTCCTTGTTACTTCAACTGGGTGAACAACAAAAGCTATAATGAGCAAAATGGGGTCAAACATCAGCTTATGTGTCCTCCTGCCACCTTCTCAGCACGAGGTTTGCTCACACTGCCTCTGCCTCCCGGAATCTTCTCGGAGACTGCACAGCGCTGAAGCACCCAATAGATCTCCAAACAGCAAAAGACAGGCTGTTTTCATATTTTCACATGGAATTATATTCAAGATGAGAAACAAATGCAAAAGACATAAAAGAAGTGAAAAAGATGGTTTTATGATCTACCCAGAAGACATCAACCAAAGGAGCATCGTACGCACACACTATCTTGACTGGATCAAGATTGTGAAAAAGACATGAGGAGGATACAAAAGGATATGGAATAGAATACATGAGTATGCAAAGATCTAACAGAGTATAATGTAGGGAAATGTGAAATTGTTCAGTCTGGCAGGAACAAATAAACTATTATTAAAAAGGTGAGACATTACAGGGCTTGTACGTGGTTATTACAACAGATTTGGAAAGCCACCAGAATACTGTTTATTTCAATGGGAATTGAATACAAAAGCAGAGACACAAGGGTCACTACAGATGCTGGAATCAGGTGCAAAAAATGAACTTCTGGAGGAACTCAGCCGGTGAAATGGCATGTGTTGGGGCACGAGGATGGTTGACTTTTCAGATAAGCCGCTGCATTGGGACTGAGAACACAAAGGGGAGAAAGCTAACGTAAAGAGATGAGAGGATGGAATGAGATAAGGGCTGGCAGGCAGTAGGTGTAACCAGTACCTACTACACCCCTCCCCTTCACCTCTTTATATCCCTTTATATCTCTCCTCTTCACTCCAAGTACTAATGCAGGGCTCAAATCAAAACATGAACAATCTCTCTGCCCGCACAGAGTTCCTATAAAAGTAGAGATGTCCAGTTTTAGTTATCTAGGGCACTGATGAGAACACAGTGAGTGGTCTGTTGATACTGGCTGCTGAGTTCCTCCTGCATTTTGTGTGTTGCTTTGGATTTCCAGCATCTGCATAATCTCGTGTACAAGATGTTGTTCTCTTTACGTAAAGAAGGATGTGGAAGTATTGGGAGCAGGTCAGACAAAATGTATTAGACTCATACCTGGGAAGGCAGATTGTCTTATGAGGGAATGTTGGGCAGGTTAATTGCGTATTTGTTGAAATTTAGAAGAGTGAGAAGTAATTTGACTGATGCATGCAAGATCCTGAGGGAGTTTTTACACAGCATGTTTCTTTGTGAAAGGAACTGGAGCTCGGGATTACAGTCTAAAGATAACAGGTTGTCAATTGAAGGCAATGATGAGATGAAAATGTTATTCTTCTGTCTTTGGATACACTTCTGGAAAAGGCAGCGGAAGCAGATATTTCCAATATTTTAAAAGCAGCAGACGGTAGATTCTTGATAAGCAAGAGATTAAAAGGATCTGGAATTGAAGTGTGGTCCTTCAGGTCTGCTTTCCCATCTATTGAGATGATCTTAGTACGTAAATGGAAGTGGAGACCTGGAGGCACAAATTGTCTATTTCTGCTGCCAGTTTATATGCTGACCAGTAATTTGCTGACATTTGTAACTTGACATTTATCTGATTTCTATTTTAGCAACAGCATGGTGTGGTTAACACCTCATTGTTCCACTAGCAAAATCTGGCCCATTTTCGTCATTTCTTTTGTTCTTTCCAATGTTCGATGCGGGTGATGCAATGAGCTTAAACACCAGAAACATCAAATTGCAAATCCACAGAGACAATAGTCTAAGTATGGAAATAAGATTATATGTTTTATAGCACTTGCAGACTATCTGTGACTGTCAGGTATGATAATTTACTAACCATTCACCTGCAGGATGTGGGTCTGGTGGAGGTCATCATAGCCAAAAGCATGGCAGGTGTAATTCCCCATGTGGATTGTTGTAACCTTTGTAATATAAAGGGAGCCATCATCACCAAAATCCTGCAAAAAGAAATGGAGACACTTAGCCTTGCAGTAAAGAAATGGCATTGCAAATATAAAATAAATTCAAAAACAACATTGGCTTTTCAGTAATATACCAAATTCATTGAAGTGTTGCAATTATCAGCATTAATTAATCATAGTTGAAGTCAATGATTAAACAATTGATAGTCTTTAGCTGGAAAGATTTTGTAAAGAGTAAAAGCAAGAAGATGCACAGAGTAGAAGGCATGAAGAGTAGGGACTACAAAGGTTGAGGAAAAGTGTTACTTAATGAACTTTGAGTTATTCCAAAAATCCACGTGACAGCCTACTGGGCAACCTTCAGTTCTTGCTGGATACGCTGGAGTGGGTGGGTTGTGATGTACTTGGATATTGGCTATGACTTTCACATTTTATGCCTTAATAATAATAATAATACTGAATGCAATTTTTTTTCAGACACTGATATCTGACAAATATCTGCCTCGATAACCACTGCATCACTCTTTTATTTGGTAGATTTTGAGTTCAGATAGTAATAAACATGGTGTCAGGCCCATTTGATCTTCTGATTTTCTCAGGTAGTTTTCGAAGGTATAAGCTTATATTAATAATATCTTACAAGTTTATACTGAAGTAAAAATAGCATTCCAGTACTTCTTCATAATCCCTGCTTAAGCGAAGCAAGAGAAGAACAACTGGGACTTAATTACAAATCTGTGATCCCATTATTGGATCTTGATATATCTATGAAAGAAATAAATGAGATCTGGTCCTAAAACCCTTGTATAGCTACAGGCCAAATAGATTAATATTCCTGGAAGTATTGCAGTTACTTTAAAATAATTGGTTGCTTTGATACAATGTAACTGAAGAAAGTGCGTTCAAGACAAAAATGTGCTAATTAATGTGAAGAATGAAACCATTAGAGAATGGAATCCTAGGCAGCGTTTCCACTTTGTTTTAAGCAAGAAGCAGGCAGCCGCGATTCAGCCATCTGTAATATACTCCACCTGATATGGTGAAATACATATTGCAATGGATTTGATTTGGCTGAATTTCACACTTTTTAAATTTTCATTGACTTTATGGGAAATTGTTCTTGGGAATGTGAATTCTTGGGAAGGTTGCATAACATGTCATACACCAAGCTCTTGGCAAATGATATTATATGTTGTTATATAAACTTACATTGATATCTTCTAGATCCAAGAAATTTAATGTGATTCCATTGTGCTTCCAGATGATCGGTGGTCTCAGGGTGCCCTGTACAGCACATGACAAGACGGCGCTCAGTCCAACAGTTACTGTGGTTATACTGACCTTCTTATCTTCTGGAAGATTTAGCTGAATAACCTCTGGAGAGAATAATATTGAAATCGCAACTAATCAAACAATTCTAAATGATCTATATCCAAAAATAGTGCATAAATTAACATATTAAACAATTTAAACACATGATTAACCATTTAAAATTCCACTGCTTAAAAATCCAGTAATGAAGATTTTGTGAGACACTTGTGGACAGCTACTAACTAAATGAATGGTCTTCTTCTTCTTTGGTGGGGAGCATACAGCTTAACCCTCCATTCTTAAAATAGCACCATCCTAGCAGATAATCCATGCTGTGATTAATTCCTCCAGAATGGTCATGGGTTTACTAAAGGAATGGAACTGAAGTTTGCTTGACGCATCAGGACCTGGGGCTTGGAGATAACTTGGATTATCAATTGCAGAGAGCACAGTGTTGAGTTTGATTGAAAAACAACTTTTAACTCAGGAACTTAAAGAGTGGGTAAATTAATGCAATCAGCGAGTTACGGGAATCTTAGAGCCTTTTCCAAAGTTTTAAGAAACTAATTTCCCCAACTGTACATTTGACCTAATTTGAATATTTCCTCCTGATGTTTGTTTTATTTAGCATTTTAGCTCTATTGCTGGTGCGTTTGCATTTTCTCTTTCCTTAGTTCTTGCTGCAATCAAAATTACAAAGTTTTTGTCATTATCTGTAATCAAGAAGGCACCTCTTTATTTGACTAGTGCAAGTGTACAATCATTGGCTGAATATATCTGGCAAAGGTTGTTGAAAAGCTAATCTCAATCAAAAAGCAACACTGTCTATATTGGTGCTTTGGCAATTAAAAAGCAAAATATAAGGTTGAGTACAATTTGCTTCTATCTTGATTTGTGGTTTTCTGAGATAGCCAATGAAGCTATTTTGACCCTGTAGATTCAGCCACAGGTGGGACAGGTGGTGGTGTTAGATGGGTGGGTAGTTTGGAAGGTGGTGCATTCTTTCAGCTGTTTACACCAACTTTCTGTGCACACGTGGCAGAGTCCTTCGGAGCAACATTAGCTTTGTCAGCCACCTTAGAACCTACAGAGCCAAAGTGCTCAGAGGTACCTTTTGTAGGTTGTTCATGTCTCAGAAGCTCAGGGACTGCTGCCCAGCAGACCTTTGAGAAAGATGCTGGATTTGAGGTCTTGCTCTTCAAAGACACTTCTCCTCAAAAAGCCAAAGGCAATAATGAATTTAATTAACAATGTCTGACTTTGTTGATAGATGACTCATGAGATATGGTAAGTACTTTCATGTTTTATGGAGTCTTGTTGTGGATCTCTATTTTAGGAAGGCAGAGTTATATAGCAGGGACAGGTTGAAGTTGTTAAATAGCAGACCTATTCTTTCACATGCTCCAGTGAACAAATATCAATGATGACTTGAAACTCAGCTTCTGAGCATGTGCTGCAGCTCAAAAGACTAATGTTGGGGTGACTTTTGTTTTGGAGTAGTGGAGACATGAATTATACAGTTTCCAATTTGGCTGCAAACCAGCTCAACATCTTTGTGAAGCTTCTTGAAGGTTCAAAATTCAAGATTCAAGAATGCTTAATGTAACTTCCAGTACACAAGTGTAAAAGAGAACAAAATAAATATTACTCTGGATCTGATGCAGCACAAAAAGAAAAACACTATGATAAAGAACACAATAATAACAAAACACAATACAGTTAAATACATAGAATAGTTTATATACATTGTATGTCTATAAAGTGATGCTAGGTACAGGAGTACCTGTAGATAAGGTGACTCTGACAGGAAATGAGAAAGTAGTGGTGGTGGGGGGTGCGGAGGAGTGGGTTAGTGGGCGGAGGTGTTGATCAGCCTTATTGCTTGAGGAAAGTAACTGTTTTTGAGTCTGGTGATCCTGACATGGATACTATATGGCCTCCTCCCTGATGGGAGTGGAACAAAGATGGTGTGGGATCCATCATGATGTTACTGGCCCTTTTCCGGTACCTTTCTGTACATATGTTCTTGATGGTGGGTACGCTGGTGCCGGTGATGCGTTGTGCGGTTTTGACTATCCAATGTAAAGCCTTCCTCTCCATTGCAGTGCAGTTCCACGTGACCCAATCTTTCCTCATAAGATAATCCCCTCCTCTCTGGCTTCAACCCCTGTATCCCCTCCAAAGCCAGCATATCTTTCCTCAAGTAAGGAGACCAGAACTGCATGCAATATTCCAGATATGCCCTCTCTAGTATCCTGAACAATCATTACATATCCTCCCGACTTTCAAATTCAATCTCTCTCGCAGTGAAGGCTAAATTTCTATTTATCTTCTTGATAACCTGCTGCACCTACAAATCAACCTTCTGTGATTCATGCACAAGCACTCTCAAGTCCCTCTGCACAATAGCAGCCTGCTATTTTTCCCTATTTAAGTAAAAATCTGATCTTCTATTTATCCTTCCTAAATGGATGACATTGCACAGAGGCGTAGTGGTTAGACTAATGCTATTACAGCAGGGACAGGTTAGGGTTCTTGACCTGGGTTCAGAGTCTGCCGTTTGTATGGAGATTGTACCTTCTCCACGTGACCGTGAGGGTTTCCTCCAAGTACTCTGGCTTCCTTCCACACTGCAAAGGTGTACGGGTTAGTATGTTAATTGGTCACATGGGTGGGATTGTGCTGTGCAGGTTCACTGGGCTAGAAGGGCCTGTTACTGTATCGTGTCTCTAAATAAAATAAAATAAACATCATACTCCAATCGATGTGATATACTCTGCATAGGGTCTATGACATCGCTGTAATGCAGCAGTGAGATCATGGACCCTATACAGATTTCGCAGGAGGAGGTGTTTGCTATCTTGAGGCAAATTAGGGTGGATAAATACACAGGGGCTGATAATGCATTCAATCAGACAATCAGGGAGGTTTAGTGCAGAAAATGCAGGGGCTTTAGCAGAGATATTTAAAATATCCTTAGGCACAGGTGAGGTGGTGAAGGACTGGAGGATAGCTTATATTGTTTCGTTGTTTAAGAAAGACTCTAAGTGGGACTACCACTAGAGGTCATGGGTTAAAGGTGAGGTGTTTGAAAGGAATATGAGTGGATAATTCTTCACTGAGAGGGTTGCGAGACTATGGAATTAGTTCCCAGCACAAGTAATAGATGTGGGGTTGGTTTCAACATTTAAGGGAAATTTGGACAGATACATTGACGGGAGGGGTATGGAGGGCTATAGTCTGGGTGCTGGTTGATGGGTCTAGGCAGATCAATGGTTTGGCATGGATTGGATGAGCTGAAGGGCCTGTTTCTGTTATATGGTGTTCTATGACTCCATTGTCCAGATCTTTGATCACTCACTTAAGCCATATATATCTTTCTGCATCTGCATTGACAGAATGAAAGACTAAATGAGGTAAAATAAAGAGGCATGTATAATGGTTGGTGCTGCTCCCTGCACTTGGAGTTTATGTCTATTATGTCTTTTGGTGGGCAGAATCCACACCATAATTCAGAAGGTCGTTCTTTAGCCACTAGAGAGAGACGGTTGAGGTGGATGCTCACATTGACTTTCTCTATAGCAAGCTACTGTAAAGCCCTTTTGAAGTTAGCACCATTGGACACGTCTCCTTTGTTGAAGATGGTCGATGATGAATTACTTCATCTCCTGAGTGCCTTGGTGGTTTCTCATCTTTCCTTCATAGCAGATGAGTTTGCAATTTTCAGAGTGAAGATGAGGTGTGTAGTGGTGTCAAGGATGCTCAAGTCATAGAGAAGTTATTCTTGAGGATTGTTATCAAGCAATTCTTCCTGTGGACACTGACTGTCATCATTAATAGTTTCACTTCTCTCATCCTCCCTCCTTTCTTTCTTATACCCCCTAGCCCCATTCCTCCTTTCCCTAAACCAGTACAGACTAAACTGACTAGCTGTTACAGGACAAACTGTCAGTCTGAGCCTGCAACACAAGGAATAAACTAAATTGATCTCAGCAATCTTAACCTAATTGTGGCAGATGCATCCATCCACTTTAACACGTCTACAATTCACCAGTGCACAATCTTTGTGGAGGCAAAGTGTTATCCTTATGCTGTGGAAGTGCTCACCCTCAAAGAGAGGAATTATAATTGCACTGAACGGGTTAGATATAGACCTGGCAGCTTAAAATTGGGCATCTTTGAGATGCCGTGGGTCAACAGCAGAAATATAACTACCATATTCTGTAACCCTGGTGTGATCAACCCTGTCTCAATGAGAAGTACTGGCAGGCAATTCAGCTAAGGCATCAGGTCCACCTATTATGAAAAAGTGCCAGCCTAATGAAGCTACAGTGCAGGATAATGTGTGATAACTAGCATCAGAGCTAAGCAACATCACAACCCATGAATCAGACTAAAGCTCTGTCATCTTAACAGAGCTAATTATGTATGGATGGACAATTAACAGTCTTGAAGACTGACTTCAAGAGTATTCCCATTCCCATTCCCATCCTTATCAATGCCTGGTCCCAGCATTTGACTGCTGACAAACGGATGAAACATTTGAACCTTGGTCAGCCAGACATACTGAATAGATAATCCATTTCTGCTTCCTCTTGAGATGACCATTACGGAAGCTACCTTTTGCCAATTCAATTCCACCAACTCATCATGATATAAAGCATTGGCTGAGATCACTGGATGTACAATGATCATGGAACCAGACAACATTCCAGCTGCTGTACTGAAGACCTAAGCTCCATCTTCATCTTTAATCAAGTGGCTCCAACATAGTTACAACTGGCATCCAGCTAATTATTTGATAACTTGCTCAGTATACCTGTTCATAAAAAGCAGGAGAAATCAATCTGGCTAATTACTGCCAATCAGTCCACTCTCCATCATCAGCAAGATGATAAAAGTGCATGTCAACAATACTCTGAAATGACGCTCACTCAGCAAGTAGCCTACTATCAGTGCCCAGTTTGGATTTTGTCACAACCAATCAGCTCTAATCTCACGACAAACTTAGTGCTTACATAGAACCATAAAGCTGAACTCCACAGGTGAGGTGAGGAAGACTGCCCATGAGTCAAGGCAACATGTGCAACAAGTCCTATTGTTAAAATGGAAGTTGGTGGACATGAAAACAAAATCACACCAGTGATTGGAGTCATATATCACACATAGGAAGATGGCTCTGTGTGTCAGAAATCAATCATTCTAGATCCAGGCTAACACTACAGGAGATATTCTTGGGTCAACCAACTTCAATTGCTTCACCAATAGATTTTCATTCCTTCATTAGGTTGAAAGTGGTGATGCTTGTGATGATCTGTATATTATCCAATTCTGTTCTGAACACTTAAGTAAATGAATCCATTCAAGCTTATCTGTACCAAGCTGTAAGCAATGTTCAAGCATGGGCTGATAATTAGCAAGTAAGACCTCTAATAAAATAAAATATTATGACCTATGATTCACATGCAATTGCATTTCTAATGATATTTCTCACCATCAATAACCCAGAGGTCAATGTTGTCAAGAAATTCAATTGGACCAATCACATAAATATCATGGCTATAGGAGGATATCAGAAGCAGGATGCCTTGCATTGGATGACACGTAGTCTAACATCCCAGGACCTTTCTACAATTTACAAGGCACAAGTCTGAAGTGCAGTGTATATGTCCATGGATGAATACAATGCCAACAGTACTCAAGAAGCTTGATAGCATTCAAGACCCAGCTATCTGCTTTATTGGAACCCATCAAATACTCTACTGTTGGTTCCATCCAACAAGGGTCCACAATGATTGCAGCATCGATCATTAACAAAATGTTCTGAAGTTATTCTTTCAAGCTATGGAGCTCACAAAACTATAATCTCCATCATCAATAAGGTCCGGGGCAGCAGGTACATGGTAAAGCTATCATCTGCAGTTTCCTGTTCAAAGTGTACAAAAACACTAACTTGGAACTATATTGCCTGTATTTTATTGTTGCTGGATTTAAATCCTCGAACTCCCTCCCCAATAGCATTGTGCAAGTACCTTCATAAAAAAAAGAACTGGAGCAGCTCAAGAAGATAGCTCAGCATCATCTTCACAAGGCAGTTAGGGAAGAGCAATAAATCCTGACCATGTCCGTGAAGTCCAGATCCAGAAAATGAATAAAACAAAACAGACGCGTCTCCCCTTCATTGCGTACACTGTTACTATTTTGAACAACTTCCTCGAACACTGCTCTTGCTTAACTCAATGCTTCTCATGTCAGTCCACATAGCTGCTTCAGCATTGAAGTATTGTATAGTAATTCATACATTGACAAGGCAATATTGATTAGAAGACCCAAGAGTGGCAAGAGAACCTAAACAGGCCATAAGACATAAGAGCTGAATTAGGCCATTTGGCCATTGAGTCTGCTCCACCATTCAATCATGGCTGATCCTTTTTTCCCCTCCTCAGCGCCACTCGCCAGCTTTCTCCCTGTAACCTTTGGTGCTAAGTCCAGTCAAGAAGCTATCAAGCTCTTCCTTGACCACAGCCAACGACCTGGCCTCCACGGTTGCTTGCGGTAACAAATTCCACAAATTCACCACCCTCTGGCTAAAGAAACTTCTCCGCATCTCTCTTTTAATTGGACACCTCTCTATTGTAAGGCTGTGCACACTTGTCTTAGACTTCCTCACCATGGGAAACATCCTTTCCACATCTACTCTGTTTAGGCCTTTCAACATTCAAAAGGTTTCAATGAGATCACCCCTCATCCTTCTAAATTCCAGTGAGTACAGGCCCAGGGCCTTCAAATGTTATTCATATGATAACCCTTTCATTCCCGGAATCACCCTTGTGAACCTCCTCTGAACCCTCTACAATGCCAGCACAGCTTTTCTTAAATAAGGAGCACAAAACTGTTCAGAATACTCAAGGTGAAGCCTCACCAGTGCTTTATAAAGCCTCAGCATCACATCCCTGTTCTTGTATTCTAGACCTTTTGCTATAAACACTAACATTGCATTTGCCTTCCTCACCACTGACTCAACCTGCAAGTTAACCTTTAGGGTGTTATGCACAAGGACTCCCAAGTCCCTTTGCATCTCAGATTTTTGGATTTTCTCCACATTTAGAAAATAGACCACATTTATTTCTTCCACCAAAGTGCATGACCATGCATTTTCCAACATTGTATTTCATCTGCCACATTCTTGCCCATTCTCCTAATTTGTCTAAGTCCTTCTGCAGCCTACCTGTTTCCTCAACACTACCTGCCCCTCCACCAATCTTCGTGTTATCTGCAAACCTGTCTATAAAGCCACCTATTCCATCATCTAAGTCATTAATATACAGCATAAAAAGAAGTGGTCCCAACGCCGACTCCTGCAGAATACCACTAGTCACCGGTAGCCCACCAGAAAAGAATCCTTTTATCCCCACTTGCTGCCTCCTACCAATCAGTCAATACTCTAATGATGCTAGTAACTTTCCTGTAATACCACGGGTTCTTAACTTGATAAGCAGCTCGTGTGTGGAGCTTGTCAAAGGTCTTCTGAAAATTCATATATACAGTACTGTATCCACAGCATCCCCTTTATCTATCCTACTTATAATCTTCTCAAAGAACTCCAACAGGTTCATCAAGCAAGATTTTCCCTTAAGGAAACAATGCTGATATTGTCCTATCTTGTCCTGTGTCACTAAGTACTCCATAACCTCATCCTTAACAATTGTCTTCAACATCTTCCCAACCACTGAGATAAGGCTAACTGGTCTATAATTTCCTTTCTGCTGCCCCTCTCCTTTCTTAAAGAGTGGAGTGACATTTGCAATTTTTCACTCCTCAAGAACCTTGCAGCGTCCAATGATTTCTGAAAGATCATTGCTAATGCCTTCTACCGCTACCTCTTTCTGAACCCCAGGGCACAGTTCATCTGGTCCAGGTGACATATGTTCCTTAATGTATTTCAGATTATTGAGCATCTTCTCCCTTGTAATAGTAACTGCATTCACTTCTCTTCCTCACACTCTTCAACATCTGGCACACTGCTAGTGTCTTCCACAGTGAAGACTGATACAAAACACTCATTTAATTTATCTTGGATCTCCTTGTCCCCCATTATTATTTCTCTGGTCTCATTTCCTAGAGGTCCTATATCCATTCTCTTCTGTCTTTTATTTTTTATAGAGTTGAAAAAATTTTTCTATCCATCTTGATATTGTTTGCTAGCTTGCTTCCATATTTTAGCTTTTCCCTCCTAATGATTCTTTTAGTTGTTTTCTGTAGGTTTTTAAAAGCCTCCTAATTCTCTGTCTTCCCATTAATTTTTGCTTTGTTGTATGCCCTCTCTTTTGCTTTTACAATGGCTTTGACTTCCCTGTCAGCCACGGTTGTGCTATTTTGCCTTTTGAGTACTTCTTTGTTTTTGGAATACATTTATCCTGCAGCTTCCTCATTTTTCCCAGAAACTCACACCGCTGCTGCTCTGTTGTCATCCCTGCCTGAATCTCCTTCCAATTTACTTTGGCCAACTTCTCTCTCATAGCACTGTAATTTTCTTTACTCTACTGAAATACTGTTACATTAGACTTTACTTTCTCCCTATCAAATTTCAAGTTAAACTCAATTATATTGTGATCACTGCCTCCTAAGTGTACCTTTACCTTAAGCTTCCTAATCACCACTAGTTCATTACATAGCACCCAATCTAGTTTAACTGATCCCCTCGTAGGCTCAATGACAAACTGCTCTAAAAAGCCATCTCGTAGGCATTCAACAAATTCATTCTCTCTTGAAATCCATTACCAACTTGATTTTCCAAATCCACCTGAATGTTAAAATCTCCCGTGACTATCATAACATTGCCCTTTTGTCATGCCTTTTCTACTTCCCATTGTAATCTGTGGTCCACATCCCAGCTACTATTTGGAGGCCTGTATATAGCTGCCATCAGGGTCCTTTTACCCTTGTTGTTTCTTAACTCAACCCACAAGGATTCCACATCTTCCAATCCCACGTTACATCTTTCTAATGATTTGATGCCATTCTTTACCAACAGAGTCATGCCACCCCTCCTGCTTACCTTCCTATCTCTCAAATACAATATGTAATCTTGGACTTTCTGCTCCCAACTACAACCATTCTTCAGCCAGGATTCAGTGATGGCTACAACGTCATACCTGACAATCTGTAAAAGTGCAACAAGATCCTCCATCTTATTTTTTATACCCTGTGCCTTGAGATGTAACACTTTGAGTACCATATTTGCTTCTCTTTTTGACTTTGCATCCCTAATACACTGATATTCACTCTGCTGGCCACAATTTTGTCCTGTCATACCTAACGGTCTGACTGCACACTATCTTTGCTTTTTTACCATCCATCCTATCCTGAGTCCATTCATTCTGGTTGACATCCCCCTGCCAAATTAGTTTAGAAACAATCCCCAACGCTCTACAGAAAACCTGCCTGCGAGAATATTGGTCCCCCTTGAGTTCAGGTACAACCCATCCCTTTTGTACAAGTCTCTGCCCCAGAACAGATCCCAATGTTCCAAGAACCTGAAGCTCTGCCCCTTGCACCAGCTTTTCAGCCGTGCATTAATCTGCCAAATCATCCTGTTTCTACCTTCAGTGGTGCAAGCACGGCTAGCAATCCAGAAATTACTACCCTGGAAGTCCTGTTTCTCAGCTTTCTGTCTAGCTCTCCAAATACTCTCTGCAGGACCTCTTCGCTTTTCCTTCCTATGTCATTGGTACCAATATGTAGCAAGACATCTGACTGCTCTTGTCCCGCTCCAAGTCCTCAGGATCTAAGCACTGAATACAATTGTCATTATGATTTATGGTACAATGTTAGCATGAAATAAAGATTAAAAACTAACTGAAACTTAATATTACTTTTCCCATACCTAAAATGTTGAGACTTTTGTTGATAATATTAATTTACAGCCATTGTTATGTGGTAGAAGTACACAGTGAAATATACTTGGCAGGCATTGCATTAGCATATTGTGAAACAGCTGGATGTGTACTTGAACCAGTCTCTTGCACTCATAGCCTCAGTAGGAAATGAAAGAAATTTCCAGTTCAGAAAGAGGTATTTCATGTTCATATCAATCACAACAAAAAGTTATTGACATTATTACCAGTAGCAGACTTGAAAGTTATCAGATACTCATTCTCGAACTTTAAAACTACGGCAAATGTTTCTGCCTAAGTTACACTCACAAGCAAGAAGTCCGATCTCCCATCAATCTGTGAGTGATTTTGTTTTACCCTCTTCTAAGCCCAAAATCTTCCACCTATTACCTCAAATCTAGGCACCCCAACAGTCTCCTCTCAGCTTAGAAAAGTAGGTGGAACTGGTGAAAAGTTCTCAGAGTAAGGAATGAGGGGAACATGAAGAGAATAAACCAAAGCATTGGAAAATGGGAAGCTAAATGCTGAAATGCTGAAGTAAAAGCTTGCAGTTTGGCTACGCAGAGTCACAATGTCAGCTTGCAGTGCACAAAATTCTTGAAGAAAGACCAAAGCAACTAACTTGAATCCTACAGAAATTGACAATGTAGCTGATGAAGAATTACAAGTATCATTGGACGAAAGGCACAATGATATGACCAGAAAGACTCAGGTAGTGAAAATTAGCTAACGATACCTACAGTGAGCAGCTGTACAATAAACAAATTATTGTGCCACCATTCCAGAAACTGACCAGAGTTCCAGAACCTCATCACAACCCAAGAGAACTTATACTTTGTTGAATTTCAAGCTGTGAGTTCAGTAACAGTAAGAGAGAAGGGGAAACACAAGCCTAATCTCTAACAATCTTTGATTATCCACAGAGCTATAATAGTTATAATATTGCTATAAAATGAAGTATTCATGTCTTGAATCTATTCCAAGTATTTTTAAGTTAAATGACTTAAAATTACCCGTTTACAGTTGGCATCAAGTTGGCTTGGCTCAAAAACTGAAAACTGATGCAGGGAACTTCTTTTTAATGGTTTTTGCTTTCCTCATTTAATGCATAATTCTATTGAATTAACTTCACACCTGAAATAGCATGGGAGTAACATTTACATAATTATCTTTAATCACTTGGAAAATAATTCAAAATTATGACTTTGCAATGTTAAACATTGAATCAACTAATACAAATACCGGACATGAAAGGGAGGGAAGCCAAGGACCTGCTCACTCAGAGGAACGGAAGGGGAGTGTTAAACTTAATGTAAGGGAAAAGCGACTGCTGCAATTTCTATTGTTTATGACAGTGAAGTTTTATCATAAAGGTAAAACTTCTCAGCTACAAAGTTATACTGTTAGCAAAAGCAATTTTTGTCAGTCACTGGAATTAGTAACTCAGTTGGACTGTTGGTGGATTGAGCTCTGGGATAGTGGGGAAAGGGACAAAGGAGGACTTCTGGGTGGATATGAGCACAATACATCTTTTGGGGAATCAAGAGACTCATGACGAAATATGACAACTATGTCAGGATTTAAATTCTTTCTTTAACATCCATTCCAAGTTGCACACCAATAGATCTTGACTATGTTCCTCCCTCAGTCCCTACAATGAGTAACTTTTACAGTCGACGTTTCGGGCCGAGATCCTTCACGATGAATGGTCTCTGCCCAAAACGTCGACTGTACTTCTTCCTATAGATGCTGCCTGGCCTGCTGCGTTCCACCGGCATTTTGTGTGTGTTGCTTGAATTTCTAGCATCTGCAGATTTTCTCGTGAATGAGTAACTTTTCATCTTTTTGATTTCAACCCATCATGCCTACATTCCTCTTAAATTATTCTACTTTCTTTTTGTTGATCCATCACTGCACATAAATTTGCCTACCTAGATTCACTTATTTTCTGCTTTGCTATCTCATGAGATGTTTTACTTCCATCACGTTATCACAGATTAAGGCAACCTCATCATCTGGTATCCAGCTCTGTGCTAATCCCTATTGCTCCTCCCCCTTTATCTGACTTTTGAGATAAAAATCTATTTCTTGAGTTACTTACACTCCAGTTTTAAATGCACTAACTGCTGGTCCTCAGGTTGCCATTTCCTCAGTCTCATGTCTACCTCTGATGTCACTAACACCATTGTTTGTCTCTTGCATTGACTTGTGACATGGGGTCACCTTCCATTCCTTAATTCAAAGTCCTGAACTTTTATGATGAAGAACTAGTTTTTTGCTTAACAGAATAGGCAATTCCTTTGCTCTCCTTACTAAGAGCACAAGAGCAGAGTTCATTGACAGTGATTGCACAGGTACACAGGGTGTTGAAAAAGGCATTTAGCATGTTTTCCTTCATCAGCCAGGATGCTGAGTATAGGAGTTCAGACTTTATTCTGCAGATGTATAAGCTGATTGTGAGGCTGCACATGGAGTACTGTGTACAGTTTTGGTGACCAATTTATAGGAAAGATGTGGTTAAAATGGAAAGAGTGCAGAAAGGATTTAAGTGGATGTTGCTTGGACTAGAGAGCCTGAATTATTGGGAAGGACTGACCAGGCTAGAACTTTATTCCCTGGAACATAGGAGAACGAGTAGCAATTTTATAGACATTTTTAAAACTACGAGGGGCATACATTTGGGATACGAGGGGAAAGATAAAAGAGGACTTGATGGTAACTTTTTCATGGTGTGTATATGGAATAAGCTGCCAGAGGAAGTAGTTGAGGCAGGTATAATATTATCATTTAAGCATTTTGATAGGAAAATACAGGGTTGGGGTTTAGCATGATATGGACCGAATGCAGGAAATTGAGACTAGCTAGGTGGGCACTGTGGTCAGCACGGAGTCGATGGGCCAAATGGCTTGTATCCACACAATTTTCTCTCTTTTTGTTATGCTTATATTCCTTTGAAACCTGTCACCATTACTCCTGTCCATCCATTCTCCAACATTTTCTCGCAAGTAATAGTTCCACCTCAAATTCGTCAGCAATGTGGTCAACCCCAAAATCTGTCTCCATCTTTCCCTTCGTCCACTTTGAGCAGTTTGAATCAGAGTTCTACCCCTACCTGATAATGAGATTAAAATGACCTTTATCATATTTACAAATGAAAATCCCATGTAACATTAAGATTTGTCTGTAGCCTTTTGTATAACAATTTCCAGCCATCCCACGCCACGCTTTGGAAAGTCTGATCACCTGGCTGTATTTCTACCCCTGGCATTTAGGCATGGACTAAAGAATGTAGCACCAGTGGTGAGGACTAACAAGTTATGCTCACTCAAGGGAGATGGAGGAATACTTACGGGACTTCTTTGAGTCAGCAGGCTGGCTGTATCGAGGGATTCATCTTCAAATCTGAATGACTATGTCACAGCTTTCACTGACCTCATCAAGACCTGTGTGGATGAGTGTGTGCCTTCAAGAACATACCAGACATACTCAAATCAAAAGCTGTGGATGAACCAGGAGGTTCATATTCTGGTGAGGGTTAGATCTCTGCCATTCAATACCAATGATCCAGAACTATACAAGAAGTCCAGGCACGACATACAGAGGCTATTTTAAGAATGATAAAGCTAATCTGATTGAAGTTGGAGACAGATTGGGATTCACGTCAGCTTTGGCAGGATTTGTAGGTCACTAATTCCGCAAGACAAAACTTAACATCACGAATGGCTGTTTGCTTTACTCTCAGATGATCTCAACACCTCTTATGCAGACTTTGAAAGGGAGAATAAAACTACACCTTTGCAAATCTATGGCATCTGGTGAGCCAGTGATCTCTGTCTTGGAGGACTACATCAGAACATCTTTCAAGAGGGCAAACCCTCACAAGGCTTCAGGTCATGATGGTAAGGCACTGAAAAGCTGTACCAACCAACTGGGCATCTTCAGTCTCTCACTGTTGTGGTCAGACATTCCCACCTGCTTTAAGAGGGTTACAATCATAGCGGCACCCAAGGAGAACAACATCAGCTGCCTCAATGACTATCACCCAGTTGCACTCACATCTACTATGATGAAATGCTTTGAGATGTTGGTCATGGCCAGAATCAACTCTCGCCTATGCAAGGACTGGACCCATTGTAGCTTGCCCACTGCCACAATAGGTCTACAGCAGATGCAATCTCACTGGCTCTCCACTTGGTCTTGGATCACCTGGACAATAGCAGTATCAATGTCAGGCTGCTGCTTTTTTGATTATAGCTGTGACGAGAATACACATAGATTAAGATGTTAGCTGGCCTGGGCTGGCACCAGTGGAATCAGCAGTTGGTCTGCCACCTGTCTTCAGGAGAGAGAGAGATAAGGAAAACAATGGAGCAGCATTTGGAGATGTTAATGAAGGAAGGCAAGCTGTCAAGAGCGGCTCACCCTTTGAACCCCGAACTGTTTGAAGTGATGGACAGGCGATACCCCAGCAGGGGGATAAAAAGGGACAGGTTCGCTAAGGCAGGACATACACACGACACCCCGAGGTAACGAGACTCTGGAAGCAGTACGTCTCTCACAAGTCGGTGGGAAGCTTTTGGACGGCTGATCGCGGGATCAAGCCATAGACGCTCAGGGTGGAAAGGCACAATCGGTGGGAACCTGGTGTGTGTCCACCCTTGCCTGGGTGCCAGGTTCACCGCAGGGAAACGATTCGTATCTGGAAACGGAGGGGTCACGGTCGGTGACCTCAGATGACATCACAAAGGACTCGCCCGAAAGCTGACTGCGAAGGTCTGTGTGGAAGCTGTGTTGAATATTCATTAGTTTTGCTCTCTCTCTCCTTCCCCCACACTGTCCATCGCCACGGCAGTGATTACTGTGAACTGAACTGAACTTTGCGTCACTTTGAAACTGGTCATTTACCCCTAGACAACGATAGAGCTTGATTGATCCTGTTATCTTAATTCTGTGTACATGTATGTTTATCATTGCTGAACTGTTGCATTCATTATCCTTCTGATTAGAGTACTGTGTTGCTTGTTTCTTTAATAAAACTTTCTTAGTTCTAGTAATCCAGACTCCAACTGAGTGATCCATTTCTGCTGGTTTGGCAACCCAGTTACGGGGTACATAACACAGCTCAGTGTTCAACACAATCATAGCCTGAATTCAAATCAACAAGCTCCAAAACTGGGCCTCTATACCACCCTCTCAAATGGATTCTTGATTTCCTCACTTGGAAACGATAGTCAGTGCAGATTAGAAATAACATCTCCTCCTTGCTTACAATCAAAGTCACTGGTACACCTCAAGGATATATGCTTATCCCACTGCTCTACTCTCTTTACACCCATGACTGTGTGGCTAGGCACAGTTCAAATGCTATCTATAAATTTGCTGATGATACAACTACTGTTGGCAGAATTTCAGATAGTGACGAGGAGGCATACTTGAGCGAGACAGATCAGCTGATTGAGTGTTGTTGAAACAACAACTTTGCACTCAATTTCAGTAAGACCAAGAAATTGAATGTGGACTTCAGGAAGGGGAAGTCAAGGTAACACACAGCAGTCCTCATTGAGGGGTCAGAAGTGGAAAAGGTGAGCAGCTTCAAGTTCCTGTGTGTCGACATTTCTGGGCCCAACATTTTGACGCAATTACAAAGAAGGCACTACGATGGCTATATTTCATGAGGAGTTTGAGGAGACCAAGTATATCACAAAGACTCTCACAAATTGCTAAAGATGTGCCAGGAAAAGCATTCTAACTGGTTGCATGACTGTCTGGTATGGAGGAGTCACTCCACAGGATCGTAAGAAGTTGCAGAGAGTTGTAAACTCAGCCAGCTCTATCACGGGCACGAGCACTGAAGACACCTTCAAAAGGCAATGTCTCAAAAAGGTGGCATCCATCATTATGGATCCTTATCGCCCAGGACACACCCTTTCCTGTTGTTACCATCAAGCAGGAGGTACAAGAGCCTAAAGACAAACAATCAACATTTCAGGAACAGCTTCTTATGCTCTGCTATCAGATTTCTGAATGTACACTACTTCACCATTGATTTTTTTTCCCTCTCTTTTTGCACTAATTATTTAATTTAATGTAATTTACAGTTTATTATTATGTATGCAATATACCGCTGCTACAAAACAACAAATTTCACATTATTTGCCAGTGACATTGCACGCAATTCTGATTCTAATTCTAATTGATTTCACAACTCTCCACATGCGTACTCACCAGGTTTGCTTCATAACCATAAGACATAAGACCATAAAACATAGGAGCAGAGATAACCAGCTATAACCAGTCATGATCATAAAACCAATCATCTACTCACTCCCACACTCCTTCAGAATCGTCCATGGATGTAATCTATAACTTGTATATCTTTCCCCACATTCTTGCTCATGATGACATCTTCTGAAAATATCTTAGATTCCACAGAAATCCTAAAGACTCCCAGCTATTCACCACTTTAGCCCTTTCACTGTCATTCATCATTTCTGCTTTTGATCAAATTCTAGTCATTAATGATAACTTTTGTTCCAATCAAATAGTAGAATGAACAATATCACTAGCCATAGTGGTACCTCTAATTATGAAATTAGAGCTACACAATCACATAATCGGAAATAGCGCTGAGTATGGAGTGAAAATAGCGTAGCAACAGCTACCAGTAATACTTCAATGGTACTACTGAGTATGGAGTGCTGCATGTAACTAAATGACACTGTATTTTACAGAACCCAAAGTAGTTGACCATTCTACATTTCCAAACACAAAATCCTGTATTACATTACTCATTTTCTTAATTAATATTTGTGAACAATTCAATGATATTGAGAGCAAAACCAAGTCAAGATTGATATATAATCACACCCTGGAAGGCTTTCTGTAATGCGTTTTACCAAGATGCAGTAATACAGATTCAGATTTAGGGCTTATGCTTGTTGTGAGGAAAGAATTGGATTTAAATTAGCAGCATCTGGATTTGTCAGGGTTGACTAACGCTACAATTAGAATTGACTCTTCCTTACGCAAAAAAAAATACTGACTTTCTTCCTCCCCTCATCCCCTCCACAAGATTGTTCTTGTCAATTTTTACAAATACAATCAAATTAATGCAGACAATTTCTGGAAAAGCAGGGAAGGTTAAGTTCTTGGAAAATTTATATTTTGCCTTGAAATTTGACGAAGTAAATAATCAGCAGTTGAAATAGCAACCCAGATAAAGTTTTTTCTGCTTTCTTCAAGTGCTTAATTCACTGCCAAGAAGATGGATGTCCTCCACCAGTTCCATACTACATACAAAAAAAGCAGAGATATTAGAAAGTTTTTAAACTTTCATAGGAGATGAGGCTCCGACCCTAGTCTTGCCTCCTGATAAAGTCTAACAGAGCATTCTAGGGATATGACATCAGCACTATGGTGGCTGAGGCTTACCTGCCTGTTTGGTCAATGTTCTGCCTATCACGACGATCAGGAGGCCAAGGATCACTGGACTATGCATCAATACCAGATGAGTACAAGCCTTGAGAGAATGTGGAGAGAGCAAATGTTGCATGACTCAGCTCGTTGTCCTCTCAAGAATAAAGGAATAGTCCTTTCCAATTCTCTGCCTGTAAAACTATGCAGCAGCTGTTGTAGAATAAATGCCATTCCTCTAAAATCAAGATATATAGTGTGAGAGAAATGACAGCGTGAGATGCTCAATTGGACTGGAAAGAGACAGAATGAATGTTGCTTTGTCAGAAATGGGAAAGAGAAAAAAATAGCAGCAAAGGTGAAGGAGTAATGTACAGGACAAAGGGAATATCTCTTATAGGACGAGAAAGAAAAAAAAGAGGGCAAATGTTACAAAATGCAGTGCTGTAGGACACGCCCAGCAGGTCAGACAATGATGAGGACAGAGAAAAACTGAGTTTATATCACAGAAGTTACCAATTCTGATACAGCCAGAGAAAACTTTCTTACTCTCCAGTTGCCTTAATTTCATTGTTTTAGTGCATTTTCTCTTTTCACTTTTTCCACTGACCTCTACACTTTGCTCTAGAGTAATCCTGTCCTTGCCCTTTCCATATATATTCCCTTTGTCCTATCCATCACTCCCCCAGCCACTTTGCAACTTAAAACTAGCTTTCTTTTCTTTTACCTGTTCCAACAAAAAGTCTTCAACCTTAACGTTAACTCTGTCTCTCTTTGCTCAGATGCTGCCTGACCTGCTGAGTATTTCCAACATAACAGGTGTTACAGGAAAGGTACTAGTGTTATGTTCTGTAACTCCCAAAAGATAAAACCACCTAAGGGGAGGGAAACATGAAGCCTAGGAATGCTCGCCTTAGTTTCATTTTTACTTTAAGCAAGATGCACACACATGATGCGGTGGCATATGCCAGCGGTCCCCAACCACCGGGCCGCGGACTGGTAACGGGCTGCAAAGCATGTGCTACCGGGCCGCGAGGAAACGATATGATTTCGCGATATGTGTCAGTGGCACCTTTCCTCATTCCCTGTCACACCCACTGTTGAGCCATTACACATGCGAGGTCATTACCCGCGTGTCATCCGTGTCAGCGCAGGAAGGAGATCAACTCCTTAAGCTTGCAACTGACGGCGGGCGGAAAGGTATGTTTGACATAACATTTCTGCCAGCATTCTGGATCAAAGTCAAGGCTAAATATCCTGTGATAGCCACAAAAGCACTGAAAACGCTGCTTCCATTTCCATCATTTTTCTGTGAAGCGGAGTTTTCTGCAATGAATGCAACAGAAACTAAATTGTGGAATAGACTGGACATCAGGAACCCCCTTCGAGTATCGCTGTCTCCCATCACCCCTCGATGGGACAGTCTTTGTTGCAGGAAAACAAGCCCAGGGCTCCCACTGATTCAGCGATATTGGTGTGTTGCAATGATTTTATATGTTCATATGGGGAAAATATGTGCTGTGTGTTTAATATCCAAACGTTACTTAAAATGTTATGATGTTATTGACTTATATAACCATATAACAATTACAGCATGGAAACAGGGCATCTCTGCCCTTCTAGTCCGTGCCAAACGTTACTCTCACCTAGTCCCACCGACCTTCACTCAGCCCACAACCCTCCATTCCTTTCCTGTCCATATACCTATCCAATTTTTCTTTAAATGATAATATCGAACCTGCTTCTGCCACTTCTACTAGAAGTTCGTTCAACACTTACTTCAAGCTCCCCGTCCTCCCCTGATAATTGACTTATCACTATATTCACACGAGGAAAATATGCGCTGTGTGTTTAATATTAAATTCGTTAGATAAACCCTTTTAGAAACAAAATTGAGTGTATTAGCCACTCATCACCTATATTCCAGTCGTGATTAACATGCCCCCCACCCCCCCAACAGAATCGCTGAAAACGATTTGCAGGAAAAAAAATCAGCACGTACACACATATTCAGAAGATGTTGACCAAAGGTGTCACAGCCCCAACCATTAATTCCTCTTATTTTCCTAATTCCCTTTTCCCCGTGTTCTCCTGGGCTCCTTGATTGCGGCACCTGATTCTCATCTAAACCTGCCCATAAAAACCCCGGCTTTGCATCCACTCGTTGCCAGACTGCTACTTCAGCCAGTGTGGTTATTCACATTCCTGGCCGCTTAGAATGGTGTATTCCAAGTTTTACTTCAGTACTGAGGTTTACCTGTGTAACTCTGTGTCTCTGTGTCAAGATAAGGATTGCCTGCCATTTGCCTTTCCATTTAACGTTCCGTGTCAAGTTAAGTGTTGCCTGCCATCTGTCTCCTGTTTGCCGTTCAGCTCCAGCAATGCCCTGTGTCAAGAAAAGTTTTGCCTGCTTCCTGCTTTTACGTTCATCCACACTGTTTGCCTGTGTTAACTCTGTCTCTTGACCGCTTAGAATTGTGTATTCTAAGTTTTATTTCCGCGCTATTTGCCTGTGTTAACCCTGTCTCTCGGCCGCTTAGAATTGTGTATTCTAAGTTTTGTTTCCGTGCTGTTGTTTGTGTGTGTTAACTCTGTTTCTCAGTGTTAACAGGAGCATGGCAGGCCGCCCGCCGTTCTCCCACAGCCACACTCATCCCCTTGTCCGCATCCCTGCTCTGCCTCGTCCCACTGTCTGTCTACAACTTCCGCTGGCTCAGTGGTTAAACACCATGTTCTCACCGTAGCGACCCAGGTTCGATCCCTGGTCCAGCCTCACTCACTCCTCGGCTTTCCTCTGCCTAATCCTTGCTCCCCGGCCTTCCCTGTAACCATTAATAAACACTTTTCTGGTTTCGCTTTCTCCGTGTCAGTATACTGCATTTGGGTTCACCTGTTCTCTTTGCAACAAAAAGAGAATTGTACACAGGCACATCTTGAATGGAAGCACTCAATGTTCTGGTCAATTCCACCCAATGCATTCAGCAAAACTGGTACTTGTTTCTCATTTGTTATTCCATTTGATTTAAAATACTGTTGAATTTGTTTAGTATGCAATGTAGAGTTATCTTTTGTGCAATCGAACACATCTATCTTTCCAATGTAACCAGCCGTTTCTGCTTTTTTTTAATTTACGATTATTATCACCTGGTATTCATTATTTATGAACCTGATAACTTAGTTAATTTTCTTCCTTTCTTTAAAACTCAGTTATTTTTCTTGTTTAGAAGAAAATATGCTACTCTGAAGAAAAAGATTGTGCTGCACTTTTTTTTACTGGACTGTCTCACTTCAGTTTTTAAAAGTTTGAACATCTCGCTGTGCTTCCACAGGCAGGTAGTTGTCTCGGATTCATTTAAAACTTTCTTGTCGCCACTGTTGTGTTTTGTAATTCCCAAAATGTAAAACTAATTGAAAGGAAACATGGAGCTGAGAATTTGTGTCTTAGTTTCATTTTTACTTTAACCAAGATTCACACATATAATCTGGTGCAGTGATGACTATTGCCATTCACGTACATTTGCATATAACTCACAGTGCAATATGCAAACAAAGACTGCTTAATCAAACAGTATATTTACAATATTACTCAGAACTGACTGAAATATAAATACACAACAATGGGCATGCATAGAAGATTGGCTGACTGACAGGTGGAAAGAATAGGAATAAAGGGAGCCTTTTCTGGTCGGCTGCTGAGAAAAGTGGTGTTCTGCAGAGGTCGATATTGGCACCACTTCTTTTCATGTTATATGTTAATGAGTTGGATGACAGAATTGATGGCTTTGTGGCCAGGTTTTCAGACAGTAGGAAGATAGGTGGAGGAGCAGGGCATGTTTTGAAAACAAGGAGCCTGTAGAAAGACTTAGACAGATCAGGAGAATGGTCAAACAAGTAGCTGATTGAATATAGTGTAGAGAAGTGTATAGTCATGCACCTTGATTCCAAGGTTCATTCATTATCAAAGCGCAACTCTGAAATTCTTCTTCTCCAGATAGCCACAGAACTAAGAAGGAAAACGAACAGCAGCAAAATCATGAATCCCCAAATTTCCCCCCTCTCTGCTCAAAAAAAAGAACACAAGTGGAACAGGCACATCAGCTACCCAATTTCTCCACCCCACACACAAAAAAAACGAGAAGAATTGGGCATAAAACATCGAATATAAAGAACTGTAAGACTGAAAAAAAGGAAGTCTATAGTCCATGTCCACATCCAAAACACAGAAAACCCGGGTAACATTCTCTGGACAGAGTGGCAGGCTCTCCCCTCTCAGGTCACAAAGGGTTTTGCAAGTGTTCAAAAGTCAGCAGGTGCTCACATTCCACATTCGCCTCAATGTTTCAATCTCCCTCGCCACTTTGATAGCAAACAATGGAAGCTTTAATCAGCAAAATGGAATTGAACAACAGATCACACCCCGTCTCGCAGCCTTCTCACCATGAAGTTCGTGCACACTGTCTCTGTCTCCTGGAATCCTCTCAGAGACTGCAGAGTGCTGAAACACCCAAATAATCTCCAAACTTCCGCATTCGCCTTGATGTTTCAATCTCCCTCGTCACTTTAGTCAGTGAACGACGGAAGCTTTAATCGGTGAAATGGAATCAAACATTGGCTCATGCCTTGTCCCGCAGCCTGCCCATGTCTGCCACCTCTGCCTCCTGGAATCCTCTCAGAGATTGCTGAGTGCTGGAACACCCAAACGATCTCCAAACTGCAAATCGCAGGCTCCAACAGTTCCAGAAAAATATTCAAGACAAAAAACAAATGTAAAGGACATAAACGAAGTGAAATATATGGTTTCACCATCTATCCAGAAGATGTCGACCGAAGGACCATTGTACACAGACACCATCTTGATGGAATGTCAAGATGGTTGAAGGGATAAAGGCATAGACATTTTTCTAAACTAGAAGCAAATTCAGAAATCAAAGCTGCAAGTGGATTTGGGAGGTTTGGTGCAATATTCACTAAAGGTTACCTTGCAGGTTGAGTGGCTGGTAAGGAAGGCAAATACAATGTTAGCAGTCATTTCAAGAGGACAAAAATTTAAAAGCACGGAAGTAATGCTGAGGCTCTATAAGGCATTGACATGAGCCTACGTGGGAAAATTGTGAGCAGTTTGGGGCCCTTTATCTAAGAAAGGATGTGCTTGCATTCGAGATGGTCCAGAGGAGGTTCATGAGAATGATCTTGAGAATGACAGGGTTAACATATGAGAGGTGTTTGACACCTTTGGGTCTGTATATTGCTGGAGTTAAGAAGAATGAAGAGGGATCTTATTGAAAATTATTGAATATTGAAAGGCCTGGACAGAATGCATGTTGAGAGGATATTGAGAGGAGAGTCTAAGACCTCTGAATGGAAGGCAGCCCATTTGAGCAGAGATAAAGAGGAACCACAGACAAGAGAATATCTGCAGATGCTGGAAATCCAAGCACCACACACAAAATGCTGGAGGAACTCAGCAGGTCAGCCAGCACCTATGGCAAAATGTACAGTCAACATTTCGGGCCGAAACCCTTTGGCAGGACTTTCTTTAGCCAGAGTTTTGTAAATCTGTGAAGTTCTTTACCACAGGTGGCTGTGGAGACCAAGCCGTTGGGTATATTAAAGTGGAGGTTGAGCGGTCCTTAGTAAAGGCATCAAAAGTTATTGGGAGAAGGAATTGAGAAGGAACAGGGGAATGGAATTGAGAGGGATAATAAATCGACCATGCTGAAATGGCAAAGATCATAGTGGCCTAATTCCGCTCCTGTGTCTTATGGTCTTGGGGAACGACATCTATCTTCAGTTCTGTTGCCAACATTTGTACTTTTCCAACTTTTACATAGTGTAAGTGATTTTCTCTGTAGGTTACTACACAAATTGTGAAGATTACCTTAACTTCTGTGCCACAAAGCAAACTAAACACAATAACTGTAAGAAACAGCAACAGAAATGGGCAATCATCCTCTTCAGCCTGCTTTGCATTCAATTAGATTTTAGCCCACATAACCCTCTAACTCTTGACTCTTATATTGATTGAAACCTAACTTAACTTTGAATATATTAAACAATTCATCCTCTACAACTTTCTAGGCAATAAGTTCAAAAGACTCACAACTCTTCTGGAGAATAAATTCTTTCTTGTTTCAGGCTTAAATGGATGGTTGATTATTATGAGACTATGCTCTCTGTTCCTATTAGAATTTCAGAAGTTAGGTTTTGCTGGACTGGGATCCCATGTGGGTCAGCAACTGGAGTGCCTAGGTGGGCAAAATTACCTGTTTTTCTATTGATAAATCCCAATTCAATTACCTTTCCAGAATAGGCATGGAAGTGACCTTGTTGAAAATAATTAGTGTTGATTTATTTGAGCAATGAAAGTTAGGTATGTGTTTAAAATATGAATAACATGGTTCAGTATTTGTACTATTAGTATGAAATACTACTTCACCACTTCTAGATTAATAGGCCAGGCTGCACTGCAGGGAACCATCGTCTATCTGACCTCAGGACATCAATGATTTCAAAGCTTATGCAGTAACAAGTAAAAAGTTTGATTTGACAGTGAGTGCCTGCCTGCTACGTCACAGTACTCTCTGCTGAATCCAATGGCCTTATAGTAACTCCCAGAAGAGAGGATAACTTTGGCAGGGAGGCACTTAATCACTTTGTTACCTTCACACTGGCGAGGACAAATGTAGGAACATTGACCTTGTATAAAAAGTAAGAGATATTTATGTTAATTTTAAATGCTTTGAAATACTAGTGTTTTAATATATTTTAATTGCATTTATATTTAATTTTAATTTTTTTAAATTATTTAAATCTATTTTAATGGATTCTTAATGTCTGACTTTTTTGGAGGCGAGACTGAAGATCACTCTGGTTCTATGGATTGTAGATAATCGATGAGGCAAAAATGGGATCCACGGACACAGCAACAAATAAGGAAGGGTGGTGAGGGACATCCACCTACATTACCCTTGGCTTTGTGTGCTCTCCGAAAGATTGGATATGAGGTCTCAATGCCATTCTGGATGCTTCTACTGCATTAAGAAAACAGAATAGGAGTCATTCAGCTCTTCCAGCCTGTTTTCCCCATTTCCTACAATCACAGTTGATCATTTACCTCAGTCACGAGGAAATCTGCAGATGCGGGAATTTCAAGCAACACACATAAAAGTTGCTGGTGAACTCAGCAGGCCAGGAAGCATCTCTAGGAAGAGGTACAGTCAACGTTTTGGGCCGAGACCCTTCGGGGGAGGGGGAGATCCGACATGATAGGAGAAGACGGGGGGGGAGGGATGGAGCCAAGAGCTGGACAGGTGATTGGCAAAAGGGATGTGAGAGGATCATGGGACAGGAGGCCCAGGGAGAAAGAAAGGGGGAGGGGGGAAGCCCAGAGGATGGGCAAGGGGTATAGTGAGAGGGACAGAGGGAGAAAAAGGAGAGAGAGAAAAAGAATGTGTGTATATAAATAAATAAATAACGGATGGGGTACGAGGGGGAGGTGGGGCATTAGCGGAAGTTTGAGAAGTCAGTGTTCATACCATCAGGTTGGAGGCTACCCAGACGGAATATAAGGTGTTGTTCCTCCAACCTGAGTGTGGCTTCATCTTTACAGTAGAGGAGGCTGTGGATAGACATATTAGAATGGAAATGGGACGTGGAATTAAAATGTGTGGCCAATGGGAGATCCTGCTTTCTCTGGCGGACAGAGCGTAGGTGTTCAGCGAAATGATCTCCCAGTCTGCGTCGGATCTTGCCAATATATAGAAGGCCGTGTTCAACCCTCCTCTTCTTCATGGACACCCCGCTCTGGTCTTCTGCCTGCTCTGGATCTCTTTATCGCTAACTGCCGACGGGACATCAACCGTCTCAACTTCACCGCACCTTGTTCCCATTCCAACCTCACTCCTTCCGAATGCTCTGCTCTTCACTCCCTCCGCACTAATCCTAACCTTACTATAAAATTCGCCAATAAGGGGGGTGCTGTTGTAGTCTGGCACACTGACCTCTACCTTGCTGAGGCACAGCGACAACTTGCGGATACCTCCTCTTATTTACCCTTCGATCATGACCCCACTAAGGAGCACCAGGCCATTGTCTCCCACACCATCAGCAACTTTATCCGCTCAGGGGATCTCCCATTCACTGCTACCAACCGTATAGTTCCCACACCTCTTACATTCTAAGAAATAAAGCCCTAACAAATTCAATCTTTCCTTATAACTCAGTTCCTCCAGACCTGGCAACATCCTTGTAAATTTGCTCTGAACTCCTTCAACCTTATTTACATCTTTTCTATAGATAGGTGATCAAAACTGCACACAATACACTGAACTAGACCTCACCAATGTCTTATATAACTTCAACATAACATCTCCTGTGCTCAATATATTGATTTATGAAGGCCAATGTGCCAAAAACATTTTTTACAACTCTACCTACCTGTGACACCACTTTCAATGAATTATGGACCTGTACTCCCAAATCACTTTGTTCTACCACACTCCTCAGTGCCCTACCGTTCAATATGTAAGACCTACCTTGGTTGGTCCACCCAAAGTGAAATACCTTGACCTTGTCTGCATTAAATTCTATCTGCAACTCTTCAGCCCATTTTTTTTCCTGCTGATCCACATCCCTCTGCAAGACATGATAGCCTTCCTCACTGTCCACTACACCCCCAATCTTGGTGTCATTCACAAATTTGCTGATCCAGTTAACCACATTATCATCTAGATCATTAACATATATAACAAATAACAACAGACCCAGCACCTATCATTGCGGCACATTGCTAGTCACAGGCCTCCAGTCAGAGAGGCAATCATTTCCTACCACTCTCTGGCTTCTCCCACCAAAGCAATGTCTATACCAATTTACCTTGTCTTGAATGTTAAGCGACTGATCCTTCTTGACCAACCTCCCACACGGATCTTCTTGACCAACATCCACTGCCTTGCCTTCATCTAATTTCCCAGTAAATTCCTCGAAAAATTATAAGGTTGGTTCTACTTGACCTACCACGCACGAAGCCATTTTGACTATCGTTAATCAGTCCATATCTATCCCAATACTTACTGTATATATCTGTCCCTTAGAATACCATCAATAACTTTCCCACAACTGATGTCAGACTCACGGGCCTGTAATTTCCTGGTTGAGTAATTTCTAGTTCCTTGGTGTCAACATCTCTGAAGACCTGTCCTGGGCCTAACATATTGATGTAATTACAAAGAAGGCATGACACTGGCTATATTCCATTCTGAGTTTGAGTAGACATGGTATATCACCAATGCCACTCACAAATTTCAACAGATGTACCATGAAGTGCGTTCTAACAGGTTGCATCATCATCTGGTAAGGAGGGGTCATTGGACAGGATCAGAAAAAGCTGCAGAATGTTGTAAGCTTAGCCAAATCCATCATGGGCACGAGCCTCCCTAGCATTGTGGACCTTCGAGTCGCTCCACCAAGCAACCACCGACACCTCCATTTTAACCCTAATCTAATTGTGGCACAATTTAGATTAGATTATGAGAACACTCAGTCCTCTTTTATTGTCATTTAGAAATGCATACATGCATTAAGAAATGATACAATGTTTCTCCGGCATGATATCACAGGAAACAAGACAGACCAAAAGACTAACACTGACAGAACCACATAATTATACCATATAGTTACAGCAGTGCAAAGCAATGCCATAATTTGATGAAGAACAGTCCATAGGCACAGTAAAAAAAAATAGTCTCAAAGTCCCGAGTCGATCGACTCCCCAGTCCTCGATAACAGTGGCAAAAGGGAGAAAGTCCCTGCCGTAAACCTCCAGGCACCGTCAACTTGCTGATATCTTGGAAGCAGCTGACCCTGAGTCCATCCGTCCGAAAACTTTGATCCTCCGAACAGCCCCTCCGATACAGCCTCCCGAGCGCCATCCTCTACTGAGCGCCTTCGACCTCTCCCCAGCCGCTGAAACACGCAAAGCCGAGGATTTCGAGGCCTTCAGCTCCAGAGATTCCGGTTACCACGCAGTAGCAGCTGTAGCAAAGCAGACATTTCAGAAGTTTTCCAGATGTTCCGCTGTGCACTCATGTCTGTCTCCATCAAATCAGGATTGTATACGGTCGCCTACTTGACAGATAACAGATATTTATCACCGGAGAGGCCGTGTGCATTGTCGTTGTGCTGCCATCTTCTCCCAATTTAAACTGACCAATTAACCTAACCCGGTACATCTTTGGACTGTGGAAGGAAACTAGAGGACATATAGTAAATCCATGCATTGTACAGGGAGGACGTAGAGAGACTCCTTAGAGAGGACTCCAAGATTGAACTCTGAACTCTGACACTCTGAGCTGTAATAGCATCCTGCCACTGTGGTACTCTTCTTCTCATCTACTATCAGCTTTCTGAATGGACAATTAACCCATGAACACTACCTGACTATTTTTCCCTCTCTTTTTACTAGTACTTATTTAATTTTACTTTTTTTCTCATATATATACACACATATACTAATTGTAATTTATATTTTTTATATTACAGTATATATTGCAATCTACTAATGCCACAAAACAACAAATTTCATGTCAGTGATATGAAACCTGATTCTAGACACTAGACACTAGAACACTACAGCACAGTACAGGCCCTTCGGCCTGATTTGTTGTGCCGACCCATATATTCCTTAAAAAAATGTACTAAACCCACATTACCCCGTAACCCTCTATTTTTCTTTCATCCATGTCCCTGTCCAAGATGCTCTTAAATACCTCTAATGTTTTAGCCTCCACCACCATCCCAGGCAAGTCATTTCAGGCACCCACAACCCTCTGTGTAAAAAAAACTTACCCCTGATGTCTCCCCTAAACTTCCCTCCCTTAACTTTGTACAAATGCCCTTTGCTGTTTGCTATTCGTGCCCTGGGAAACAGGTACTGGCTATCCACCCTACCTATGCCTCTCACAATCTTGTAGACCTCTATCAAGTCCCCTCTCATCCTTCTATGCTCCAAAGAGAAAAGTCCCAACTCTGCTAACCTTGCCTCATAAGACTTGTTTTCTAATGTAACATCCTGGTAAATCTCCTCTGCACCCTCTCCATAGCTTCCACATCCTTCCTATAATGAGGTGACTAGAACTGAACACAATACTCTAAGCGTGGTCTCACCAGAGGTTTGTAGAGTTGCAACATGACCCCTCTACCCTTGAACTCAATTCCCCATTAATGAAGCCTCGCATCCCATAGGCCTTCTTAACTATCCTATCAACCTGTGCAGTGACCTTGAGGGATGTATGGATTTGAACCCCAAGCTCCCTCTGTTCATCCACACTCTTAAGTAACTGACCATTAACCCTGTACTCAGCCTTCTGGTTTGTCCTTTCGAAATGCATCACCTCACACTTATCCTGATTGAAATCCATCTGCCACTTTTCTGCCCAACTCTGCATCCTGTCTATATCCTCTTGTAACCTTCGACAACCTACAGCTCCATCCACAACTCCTCCAATCTTCGTGTTGTCTGCAAACTTACTCACCCATTCTTCCGCTTCTTCATCCAAGTCATTTATAAAAATCACAAAGAGCAGGGGTCCCAGGACAGATCCTTGTGGCACTCCACTAGTCACTGACCTCCAGGCAGAATACTTTCCTTCCACTACCACCCTCTGCTTTCTTCCTTTAAGCCAATTTTTTATCCAACCAGCCAAGGTTCCACTGATCCCATACATCATGACTTTCTGGATGAGGGGACCTTGTCAAATGCCTTGCTAAAATCCATGTAGACCACATCTACCACCCTACCCTCATCAATTTCTTTTGTTACCTCTTCAAAAAACTCAATTAGGCTCGTGAGGCACGACCTTCCCTTCACAAAGCCATGTTGACTATCCTTGAGTAGACTGTACTTCTCCAAGTGCTCGTAGATCCTATTCTTAAGAATCCTTTCCAATAGTTTCCAGACCACCAACATAAGACTCACCAGTCTATAGTTCCCAGGATTCTCCCTATTATCTTTTTTAAACAAGGGAACCACATTTGCCATTGTCCAATCTTCCGGCACCTCCCCTGCAGCTAAAGAGGATTCAAGGATCATAGCTACTGCTCCAGTGATCTCTTCTCTCACTTCCCACAGCAACTTGGGGTATATCACGTCCGGCCCTGGGGACTTATCAATTCTGATTCCGATTCTCCCTGAAGTTTAGAAGAATGAAGGGGATTTAATTGGAACCTATTGAATATTGAAAGACCTAGATAGATTGGATGCAGAGAGGTATTTCTTATAGTGGGAGAGTCTAGGACCAGAGACCACAGCCTCAGTATAGTGGGATATCCCATCTAGAACAAAGATGAGGAGGAACTTCTTTAGCCAGAGGGTGGTGAATCTGTGGAATTCATTGCCATGGATGGCTGTGGAGGCTAATTCATTGACTATATTTAAGGCAAAGGTTGATAACCTCTTGATTAGTCAGGGCATTGAAGGTTACGGGGAGAAGGCAGCAGAGGGATAATAAATCAACCATGATGGAATGGCGGAGCAGGGTTAGTGAGCCAAGTGGCTTAATTCTGCTCCTATCTTACGGTGTTATGGTTTTTCTAATGTATTAATACTTTCAAGAAAATTAGTGACTTTCGGTAAAAGTCTGCTAGGCATTTTGGAAGCATGACCTCGTGATATGTTCTCTGAGATTTAAAATATGGAATTCTAACAACCTCATCGAATATTTATTTAGTGTGGAAAATCAATTGGCTCTGCCTCCACATCAAAAAAATGCAGTCCAAGCAGCCAGATCAGGTCAGGGACGATTTGGCCCAATGAGTTGCTTCACCAAAAGTGTTTGTTATTATCCATTCCATCATTTACCGTTCATTCAGTATTGTTTCTCGGTTTCCATCAATTTCATCTTCTGAATAAGTTGCAACTTTGATTTTCTTTCAGCAGTCTGAATACTTTGTTTTATCAATTTCACTGCAGGCAACTGTATCCACAACCCAGTGGTGTTCTGTCCTGCAGTTTTAGGCCTTCTGAGTAGACTGCAGAAACACATGAACGTGCCATCTTTCAAAATTGTCTCAAAATGCATTTGAAGGAGCAATGAAAAGAACAAGATAAGTTGTTTGTTGGTTATTCCACCAGAAACATTCCCTGCAGACATTTAAGGTGTAGTTTTCTAACATCAAATCATAGAAACATTGAATATGAAAATAATTATATGAAACTTAAATCAGCTTACATCAATAAGCAACAAGTTGTTTATCAAGATTTGTATAAATTTCTCTTGCATTATGTTGGAAACTGTGCTTCAAAGAAGCTCTACTGGCAGTTTATGTCACTGCCAATGCTGGTACAGGGAGGTAGAAAGTTTTTTAATTCTCTTTTTGTCACTGTACAGGTTCCCATTGATTTCTTGATATGACATTGACAGTGCAATTAGGTGCCACTTAATGGGGTTTACATACCTCATAAATAATACAGAAATGATATACTTATTTGGATTAAAAATAATTAGGGATAAGTAAGAATAGTGACAATCTTGTGCCACTCATCAAGCAAATCTTGATCAATGAAAATCAAACAACTGCAGATGCTGAAAATATGGCACAAAAACCAGACAATGATAGAAACACTCAGTAGGTCAGGAAACACTTGTTGGAAGAGGAGCAATTAACTTCTCAGGTCCAGGACCCTTTGTGAGTTCTGACAATGGCGGCATGACACAGTTATTTCTTAGCTGTGAATCAATTATAGCTGTAGGTTATCAATCACATCTCATATGGTGTGTAGGTGATCTATCTTTTTATATAGGTACAATATGATTTTAAAAGTATGGTCTAATACAAATAAAGAACCCAAATACAAATAAAGAACCCAATACTTATTCGAGGTTTTGAAGGGAAAATCATACGAGGTGTGATTCTAAATATTTGGTGAATCTCTCTGCTCACGGTGAGAGGTAACACATGTCCCGACATGCAACACTCTTCCACCTCTGTCTCTGCTGGCGTAAGAATCAAATATAGATGTAGTTAAGTACGGCTGCTGTAAAGGGGCAGTATTTTGCCCTGTAGTGTGCTTTGAAATGTATCCTTATTACCACAGCCATGCTTCTGACCTTTCTGATTGAAACTAACTAGTTTAATAATGCATGGTAATATTAAATGTTGGATAAATTTATGCTGTGGGCCTATAGTTAAATTAAAGCTTTACCAAGCTCAATTCATGTGGTTCAGTCAGAAAGCCAAGATGTGCGTTCCATCAACTTTTGTGATTTCAGAGGTGAAAGGACAATTTGCTGCCTTATTAAATCCTCCATTCCTTTGGAATGCATCATTTCTCGGATCAGTGCTGAAGTTAGAAAAAGTTGTACTTGTCGGCAGCCCTGCATGCTGGAGCTGAGCACAAGTGTTTCAAAGCTAAAATGGTTACTCATTAAAATGAAGAATTGTCTTAATATGGTTTAGTTCCATCGAAGTTGGCAGCTCTTATTTAGATCTATCGCCCATTGTCAAATGACAACAGCTAGATGAAGATGGTATGCTTTTCTATTAAAGTGAAATGTAGTAACCTGTATAAAATGAATGCAATCACCCCGAGGCTAAGCTAGGCTCATTTAGTCATCATTTCAAATATTCCTTACTCAAAGAACCTTTATCTCTATGATGCTAATAAGAAAAGATGCCATTATTTAAAAAAAAGAGAAAAAGGAAAACTTAAATAGCAGGATTGGTATTCAGATCAATATCTCCAGAGATTTATGTCAATACTCTGACAAAGATGTTAAATTAGGATTATTTAATGAAGCTGATTTATACAACATCCTGACCAAAAGTAGAGAATGATAATTGCTAGTGTGGCGTCTCATCTCATGAAACACTGCAGGAAAGATATCAAACAAGACCGTATAAAGCTGGTGATTCTAAATGCATGAAGTAGTTTGTTCTGAAATTCAATGTCATGGAATTTGTTTTATAGTCTAATGGTTTATGCTTTTCACATAGCCACAATTTTTGTAAACAAGAAACAACAGTTTATTCCAAGGTCAATAAACTAACAGATGATATGATGCAACTGGAATTTATAGTCATCAAGTTGGAACACCTAGGGGGGATCCTGCACCCTACCGATCCACAGTTGGTAGTCTCAGTGTCTATTTCCATGGGATAAACTGATATTAATCCTTTCAACATCAATATGGTAGGATGAGGGTTACCCTTCATATGAATACTTAAGTCCAAGTTTAAATATGTATTATCATTTCAAAACATAAGTTGTGAGGCTTTCAATCTTAATGGGAAAAATTTCATCTTTGTCCCATTTGTAGGCAGATAAATGTACAAAGAAAAAAGGAGCATAGATTGTTCAGAATACATATGGGCAATGCAGGTGTTTGCTATCCACAAGTTAGTTGCTGGGGTAAATTAATGTGCAGAAAATCATGCACAGTGTCTGAACCAGATATGTACGCTGTGGGGAGTGTAAAGACAGAAACTATTCCATGATGGGAAGTCAGTCAAGTAAAAAATGGTTCACAGAAGAGTCTGCATTGTAATAACAATGAGAAAAACAGATTCTAAGATGACTTAATATGAATTTTGTTTCTGTTTTCTCATGGGATACAGGCATCACTAACAAAGCCAGCATTTTCTCAATCCCAATTATCCCCTGAACTGAAATCGTTGCTGGGCTATTTCAGTGGTGGATAGCACAATGCTATTACAGCTCAGAGTGCCAAAGTTCAGAGCTTAACTCTGGTGCCATCTGCAAAGGGTTTGTACATTCTCCCTGTGACTGCGTGGGTTTCTTCCGGGTGCTCCGGTTTCCTCCCACAGTCCAAAGATGTACTGGTTAGTAGGTTATTTGGTTATTGTAAATTGTCCTGTAATTCGGCTACTGCTTATTAGAACAGAAGATCCTATTTCTCACTGTATCTTTAAATAAATAAAAAATAAATTACTGGTGTATCTGCCATCACATAGACCATAGATCAGGTAAGGATAGCAGATTTCTCCCTGAAGGAGCTGCTAAATTGTAAAACTAGACAATTAAGTAGTTTGAACGATAGCACTACTGACACCAGGCTTTATTGTTAATTCCAGATTTATATAATTGCTTCAGTTTAACTGCATCAAACAAAAATAATACAACATCGAGCTATGGTCTAGTAAATGAAGATAATTCTTCATACTTGCTCCATGTTGATGTCTGTACTTTAGCTTATTATATGGTAACCCATGATATGAGGGATATTGGGCAGAAATTTACCTGAAGTTTCATACTCTGAATACTTTTTTATATATTGCTTTTGAAATTCAATTTCATTGAAGTCAACAAGGGAACTTAGAGCTTGCAACAGTTGACTAATTATTACTCAAATCTTCTTTGTACATAAAGACTTGTAATTAGGAGCCTGGGGGATTCTGCTTTTAAAAGAGGACATGTATTAAGCTTTAAGTATATAGTGACTGACATACTTCTCCACGATTGCTCATCAAGTTTGGATGACCAAATGAATCTAAAACTTTTGAACTCAGACTATTATGTTAGAAAGAAGATGAAGAGATACCTTGCACATGTAACATTGCAATAAGAAAGACAGCAAGTGCAGGCAGCAGCATCGGGTTGATTGGCATGAAGGAGGGGAGATGCAGCCGCTAAATTGTAGAGAGTGTCGTCCGGCCGCATTTCATTTGTAAAGGAAAGCTTTCCTTGCAGGGGCTATTTAAACTCTCCATTCCTCACCTCTGAGCTGCAGGGAACATCTTTTGGGAGGGCTTTGCAAGTCAGTGATTTACTTTCTCTCTAGCAGAGTTCAGATTAACTCTCCCACTCCTAGCCATTTGAAGGGCAGAATTACACTTTGTTTGGGACAGATTAGGGACATGCATTAGGATAAAGAGAAATCTTTTGCAGCAACTAAACTCTGGATCAATTGAAATATAATTGACATAAATACAGTATATCCAATTTCCATCACCTTGTATAGTCAGATTACTTCCAATTGAAAAAGAAGAGAATCAACTTCAATTAACCTGTTATGGTTTGTACCTCCAGAAATGAGTTGATAAAAAACATGGGAAAACATGCACTCTACATTCATTTTATTTTTAGCAAGGCGCTCACATATGATGTGGTGGCGTAAAGACATACTTTTAAATAATACCCTTATTGAATTATTTAAACAACAATGTTTAATCAAACAATATATTTACAATATTAATCAAATATTACTGAAATATTATATACACTTCAACATGTAGGTAGTCATTTAAAACTTCCTCCGCACCACTGTTATGATTTGTAACTACAGGAATTATTTGCCAGATATTCTTGTTTACATGGAAAAGCCAGTTATTGAAATTTCAGTAAAGGATGAAATATCCTTTCAGTACTTTTGAGTTAAGCACAGTGCATTTATTCTACCTCTTTGCACCATGCTCTGATGGGTTGTTTTAGTTATCGTTTGGCATTATTAGGCGCATTATTCCTTCTCTTAATAAAATATATTACCATTCCAAATAACTTGCAGCAGACAATGACAGTGTATACTTCATAGTACCTGAAGTTTCTAGTAAGATATCAAACCAGTGAAAACTTTAATTAAGGAGTTCGTGTAAACCACAATCGTCTTAATGCAGACTTTTCCTCTCCCACATTCACTCCACACACATCTCTATTTTCAAGAGATTATTGGATATTTATTTTTGTGTAACCTACACAGCAACCATATCTGAATTCAAAGTTAAGCTGAGCAGTTATTGCTTGTCATGCTGCTTTAACATGGAAATCATTTGGTTGCCATGATCTGCAGGCTGCTAGAGGCAATGTTTAGTATTGAGATGAGGACTTTACATAATTGAGGTCAGTATTTGGATCATGCAGCAACAGGCCTGTGGTGAAGAAAAGCACATTAATTTGCCATGCTCAGGAATAAAGATCACAGTGAGTATAAAGTAAGTTAACATATACCACAGTACCCATGAGCTGAGCATTATTTTCTAGATAAAATTACTTTAACCATTTTATGACCAATGATAATCTTGCAATGTTTAATGTATTTACATGTGATCTTTGTGGAAAAAATTTAATTTCTGTTTATAGATAGATAAAGTATTCTACTGAAACGTCAACTAACAGAACAAAGTGTAAGAGGGAATTCTAACCCCATAAAATCAACCACAGGATAGCTACAAACTACATTCGCATGCCATCAGTACCATCTAGTTAACACAATACATTGAAGCTAATCACAAAGAAGACATGCTAGTAGGGATATTTCATTGGGAGTTTGAGGAGATTTAGTATATCAACACAAACTAAATCAAATTTCGACAGCATACTGACTGGTTCTATCATTGCCTAGTATGGAGGGTCTTTTACACAGGATCGAAAGAGGCCGCAGAGGGTTGTAGGCTCAGGAATCTCCATCATGGACCAAGCCTTTCCAGCATCAAAGACATCGTCAAAATGCATTGCCTCAGTAACAGGACACACACCATGCAGGACATCCCCTCTTCTCATTAGCATTATAAAGCAGAAGATACTTTATACTTTATACTTTATTGTCGCCAAACAATTGATACTAGAACGTACAATCATCACAGCGATATTTGATTCTGCGCTTCACCTCCCTGGATTACAAATATTAAATATTAAAGATATTAAAAATAGTTAAAATTAGTAAATATTAAAAATTTAAATTATAAATCATAAATAGAAAATAGAAAAATGGGAAGTAAGGTAGTGCAAAAAAAACCGAGAGGCAGGTCCGGATATTTGGAGGGTACGGCCTAGGTCCGGGTCAGGATCCATTCAGCAGTCTTATCACAGTTGGACAGAAGCTGTTCCCAAATCTGGCCATACGAGTCTTCAAGCTCCTGAACCTTCTCCCTGAGGGAAGAGGGACAAAAATTCTGTTGGCTGGGTGGGTCGTGTCCTTGATTATCCTGGCAGCACTGCTCCGACAGCATGTGGTGTAAAGTGAGTCCACAGACGGAAGATTGGTTTGTGTGATGTGCTGCGCCGTGTTCATGATCTTCTGCAGCTTCTTTCGGTCTTGGACAGGACAACTTCCATACCAGGTTGTGATGCACCCTAGAAGAATGCTTTCTACGGTGCATCTATAAAAATTAGTGAGGGTTTTAGGGGACAGGCCAAATTTCTTTAGTTTTCTCAGGAAGTAAAGGAGAAACAGGAGACTGTCCCAGGATGTTGTACTGCCTTTTGGGTGCAAGGATCATGGATGACTCAGAGCAGCTGCAGAATATACTCAAGAGAGAGGGTGAGTAGCACATTGGCACCAAAGAAAGGAAATAGGAAATTGCCTTTTTTTAAAACTCATAAGAGAGCATAGGCCATCAACTTTTTGCTGTTGATGTTTCCGTAGCAGGCAATTTCTTTTTTAAGAGGTCGAGTTGCTAGCTCGACACTCAACCCAGCACGGATGGGAAGCGATTGGCACCAATGACACAAGTAGAAAAGGGGAAGAAGTGCTGTGCAGTGAGGATAGGGAGATGGTGAAGAGACTGATGAACAGGATCTCCAAGGTAGTAATCTCTGGATTACTCTAATTACCATGTGCTAATCAGGGCAGGTTTTAGGACAATAGTATGAATGCGTAGCTGTGGAAGTGACGCAGGGGCCAGGATTTCAGATTTCTAGATCGTTGGGATCTCTTCTGGGGAAAGTATGACCTGCACAAAAAGTTTGGGTTACACTTGAACCAGAGGGGCCCAATGTCCTTGCGGGCAGTTTGCTAGTGTTGGGGAGGATTTAAACTAATTTAGCAGTGGAATGGGAACAGGAGTGACAGGGCTGAGGATGGGGCAATTAGTATACAAGTAGACACTGTATAGTGCATAATGAGACTGTGAGGGAGGACAGGCAGATGATAAGGCAAAATTGTAGTCAGTGGAATGAGTTGATGTGTAACATGGGAACAAGATTGAAAAGGGTAATGAATACAGGACTGAAGGTGTTATCTTTCAATGCATATAGTATATGGAATAATGTAGATGATCTAGTAGTGCAGTCAGAAATTGGCAGGTATGACATTGTGGGAATCACTGAATTGTGGCTGACTGAAGTTCATAGTAAGGAGCTTAACATCCAAGGATACACGTTGTGACAAAAAGACAGGCAGGTAGGCAGAGGGGCTGGGATGGCTGTATTGGTTAAAATGAAATCAAATCCCTAGAGGGAAGTGACATAGGATTAGGTGGTGTAGAATCCTTGTGGGTAGAGTGAAGAAATTGCAAAGGGTAAAAAGATCCACATGGGAGTTACTTTGATACATGCTTCCAAACAGTAGCTGGGCTGTGGGGTACAAATTAGTGGAGATAGAAAAGGATTGTAAAAAAAGAAAATGCTATAATTGTCCTGGGGGATTTCAATATGCAAGTAGATTCTAAGATGCTTGAATTCTAAGAGATGAAATTTGTAGAATGCCTACGAGATGGCTTTTTAAAACAGCTTGTGCTTGAGTCTACCAGGTGAAAGGCAATTCTGGATTGTGTATTGTGTAATGAACCAGATGTGATTAAGGAACTTGTAAAGGAACTCTTAGGAAGCAGTGATCATAATATGATAGAATTCAACCTGCTAAAGTCAGATATATCAGTATTATAGTGGAGTAAAGGGGATAAAAGGCATAAGAGAAGAGCTGGCCATAGTTAATTGTAAGGGGACACTAGCAAGATGATGGCGGAAGAGCAATAGCTGGAGTTTCTCGAAGCAAATCAGAAGGCACAGCATAGATACATTCAAAGATGAAAAAGTATTCTAAAGCAGGGGTCTCCAACCTTTTTTGCACTGCGGACCGGCCGACCGGTGGGGGGGGGGGGTTGTCAACGGACAAGAATGGCGATCAAATATGTTGTGCTACCCCGAGAAGGACTACAATGACCATGAAGCCTTGCGTGGGCACCTGTGTGCGCATGCGTGTATGTGCCGATTTTTTTACAAATCGTTTCTGGCGATTCTGTTCGGGGGGGTGTTAATCACAGCTGGAATATAGGTGATAAGTGGCTAATACACTCAATTTCGTTTCTAAAAGGGTTTATCTAACGAATTTAACATTAAACACACAGCGCATATTTTCCTCGCATGAATATAGTGATAAGTCAATTATCAGGGGAGGACAGGGGAGCTTGAAGTAAGCGTTGAACGAACTTCCAGTAGAATTGGTAGAGGCAGGTTCGATATTACCATTTAAAGAAAAACTGGACAGGTATGTGGACAGGAAAGGAATGGAGGGTTATGGGCTGAGTGCAGGTCGGTGGGACTAGGTGAAAGTAAGCGTTCGGCACCAACTAGAGGGGCCGAGATGGCCTGTTTCCATGCTGTAATTGTTATATGGTTATATAAGTCACTTATAAGTCAATAGCATCATAACATTTCAAGTAACATTTGGATATTAAACACACAACACATATTTTCCCTGTATGAACATATAAAATCATTGCAACACACCAATATCGCTGAATCAGTGGGAGCCCTGGGCTTGTTTCCCTGCAACAAGACGGTCCTATCCAGGGGTGATGGGGGACAGCGATACTCGAAGGGGGTTCCTTATGTCCAGTCTATTCCACAATTTAGTTTTCGTTCCATTCATTGCAGAGATATGTTGGAAATGGAAGCAACATTTTCAGTGCTTTCGTGGCTGTCTCAGGATATTTAACCTTGACTTTGATCCAGAATGCTGGCAGAGATGTTATGTCAAACATACTTTTCAGCCCGCCGTCATTTGCAAGCTCGAGGAGTTGATCTCCTTCCCGCGCTGACATGGTGGTAATGACCTCACATGCGTTCAAGTTTAACAGTGGGCATGACAGGGAATGAGGAAAAAGGTGCAGCTGATTCATATCACCAAATCATATTGTTTCCTCGTGGCCCGGTAGCACATGCTTTGCGGCCTGGTGGTTGGGGACTGCTGTTCTAAAGGGTGGATAAAGCAACTGCGTCTGACAAGGAAAGTCTAAGGTAGCATAAAAGCAATATTAGTGGGACGTTAGAGGCTTGGGAAGCTTTTAAAAACTAACAGAAGGCAATTAAAAAGTCGTAAGGAGAGAAAATATGAAATATGAAGGTAAGATAGCCAACAACATAAAAGAGGATACCAAAAATCTTCCAGATATACTGTATGAAGAGTAAAAGAGAGGCAAGAATGCTGTTGAGTCACTGGAAAATAATGCTGGAGAGGTGGGAATGGGGTACAAAGAAATGGCAGATGATCTTAATAAGTATTTTTTATATGCCTTCAATGTTGAAGACATTAGCAGTATGCTAGAAATTCGAGTGTCCCGATGGAATATACCCCAAGGTTCTGAAAGAGGTAGCTGAAGAAATTGTGGAGACAGTAGTAATGAGCTTTCAAATATCACTAGATTCTGGAATGCTTCCAGAGGTCTGGAAAATTGCAAATGTCACTTGATTCTTTCAAAAAGGAGGGAGGCAGAAGAAAGGAAACTGTAGGCCAGTTAGCTTGACTTCAGTGGTTGGGTTGACATTGTAGTCATTATTAAGGATGAGGTTTCAGAGTACTCAGAGGAACATAATAAAATACACCAAAGTCGGCATGGTTTCTTTAAGGGGAAATCTTGCCTGACAAATTTGTTGGAATGCTTAGGGGAAATGATAGGCAGGATTGACAGAGGAGAGTCTGTGGATGTTGTGTACTTGGATTTTCAGAAAGCCTTTAACAAAGTGCCACACATGACACTGCTTAATGAGATAAGTACCCACGGTCTCACAGGAAAGATATTAGCATAGGTAGAAGATTGACTGACTGGCAGGAAGCAAAAAGTGGGAATATTGAGGGCATATGATGGCTGAGTGCCGGTTACTAGTGGAGTTCTGCAGGGGTTGGTACTGGGATCCTTTTTTTCACATTATATGTCAAACATTTGGATGATATAATTGATGGCTTTATGGCCAAGTTTATGGATGATACAAAGATAGGTGGCGTGTCAAGTATTGTTGAGGAAGCAGGGCATCTGCAGAGTACTTAGACCAACTGGGAGAATGGGCAAAGAAGAGTCAGAAGAAATATAGTGTAGGAGGTGTATGTCATGCACTTTGGCAGAAGGAATAAAGGCATGAATTATTTTCTAAGTGGGAAGAAAACTCAAAAATCAGAGGTGCAAGGGGAACCTGAGGATTTATAAAGTGTTAGTCTCACTTGGAGTATTGTGAGCAGTTTTGGGCCCCCTATCTAAGAAAATGTGTGCTAGCATTGGAGAAGGCCCAGAGGAGGTACACGAGAATAATTCCATGAATGAAAGCATTGATGTATGAGGAGCATTGGATGGCTCTGGGCTTGTACTTACTGGAGTTTAGAAGAATGAGGTGGGGGGGGCGGATCTCGTTGAAACCTATTGAATATTGAAAGGTCTGGATAGAGTGGATAGAGGGAGAATGTTTCCTATAGTGGGTGAGTCGAGGACTAGTGTGGACAGCTTCAAACTGGTGAGATGTCCATTTCAAACAGAGATGAGGAGGAATTTCTTTAGCCAGAGGGTTGTGAATTGGTGGAATTCATTGCCATAGTAGGCCAAGTCATTGAGTATATTTAAAGTGTAGGCTGAGAGGTTCCTGATCAGTCAGAACATCAAAGGTTTTGGGGAGAAGGCAGGAGAATGGGGTTGAAAGGGATAATAAATAAGCCATGATGGAATTACAGAGCATGGTCGACAGGCTGAATGGCTTAATTCTGCTCCCATGTCTTATGTTTGTATAGCTTTTCCCCCTCCACCATTAAATCTCTGAGTGATCCATGAACACAACCCTCTTTTGCATTACTTATTTATTTTTGTACTTCTTCATGTCTTGCACTGTACTGTTGCCAGAAAACTACACATTTCCAAATTTCACTACCTATGTCAGTGAAAGCAAACCTGATTCTGGATTCAGAATTCTAATTCTGATGGAAAGGATTCAACAGGATCCATAACTACCAATGAAACATTTGCCTATTTCAGCTTCTGAGAATAATTAATTTCCCACTTTCTATTGTCCGGATTATCTGAGGAAGCAAGCGAAATAGAAAGCAGAATTTGAGACACCTAGCAAAAACAGCATTTGCATAGCCAGTTATACTGACATTTTACAACCAAGTGACCAAACCTTACAGGCAGTACAATAAGAATGGTGTAAAGGAGAAAAGCCAACAGGAAAAAGTAGAGTCTCACACCTTCTATAGAAAGGACATACAAGCGTATGTTGCAACCAAGGTAATTAATCAGTTATCAAACTAGGAATTATTTAAGTCATAGCATTTCAAATGTCTATAAATTTTGTCTAAAACGATAATTTTGACCAATGCAAACATCTGTTCAATTGTCCTGCTAAAAGGAACTCTTGAAATCTGCTATTTAAATTCTATATACAGAAGTCCTAGAAATTAGATTGTGTTGTGCTGTTTTTAGACACCAGGAATAGAAAAATTAATTTTACCTGGAGTAGTTTACACCAGTAATTTATTTCCAAGCAAAATCATGCCAATCACATCTCCGTATTTTGCAACGTTGCCTGTAATCCATTTTTTCCTGTCATCAAGGCTGCACCTAATGGTACTACAATATGTGCATTGCGCATTTCTATAACTGTACCAACACTAATTGGAGCTCAAAGGCACTTGCAGGCTGTCCCAATACATACTTGATTGTGTTGGTTGTTATTGCAAATGACGAATTGCACTGTATGTATATGTGATAAATAAATCTGAATCTGAAAGGTTTATAGAATGATTACCATAGAACAGCCTTATTCCAGTGAGGAACACATCATGAATGCATATTTTTCACTTCATATAAATAGTTCAGCATTGAAAATTTTGTAAATCTGAGACACGTTCCAAGATCCATGAAACCTAGGTTGCTGACGTTGCAGGAACTGTAGATAATACATTTATACTTGAGCTTGCTGATAATAGCAGACAGACACTTGAGGGCATGTTCCAGGCTGACAGTGCTGCTTTACTGGAGATTTCTATCCTTGCTACAAAACCTCCATACAAACATATGCACAATGATCTCTGACTTCACTAAATAAATGCAGTTGCAGTGACAGTGACAGTTTTGCTTGGTACTGACCTGCACAGAGATAGAATTCATTGTGTACTCGTCAGTTAGGTTCATGGCGTGCATACCATCATTAATCAAATCTACGATTGATTTATTTTATTTAGAGATACAGCACGATAACAGGCCCTGTCAACCCGACAAGTCCATACTGCCCAATTGCACCCATGTAACCAAGTAACCTACTAATCTTTTGAATGTGGAAGGAAACGAAGAAAAATAATTTCAGGATGTATATTGTATACATTTTTCTGACATTAAAATGCACCTATTGAAACTAGAGCACCCGGAGGAAACCCAATCTCCTTACAGACAGTGGTGGAATTGAACCTGTGTCACTGGTGCTATAATCAGTCTCTCCTGGTTGATAATAACAAAGGTTAGCATGAGTGAAAATAAATATGTAGTGGCTGATGCTGTTCCCTGCCTCTACCCTGAAGTTATTGTTCAATAAAATTATGTCATTGTTCATCTAAGTGGATGAAATTCACGATGAGAGTCAGTTAGCAGTTTTTCACCCACTGGGAAGAAGAAATTGAGGAGGATCCTATGACAGAAAGCTGGAAGATTCCTCAGTTGTTACTACAATTGGACTTGTCTCTTTTCTTAAAGATAGTCACAATTATTCCACCACTAGTCCCTTAGTATATTCTCCTCTTTCTAAATATGGGCATTGAGATTGTAGATTTATGATCAAAGTTCTTCACTGAGGAGTACAAGGACTTGCACAGAAATGCTTTATGTTTGCAGCTTATCAGATTAGATTTATTACTCACATATTCAACAATACATATAGTGGGAAGCATTTAAATGTTTTCTGATAGCTCAAATAAAAGTAAAAAGAAAACATGCAATCAAAAATGGCCAATTTTGCACATTTTTCCATTGTACTTGGAAGGTGTATATCATACATGGATTCTGTCCCATCCTTTGTTCTCCATGAAAATACTACAAACATTAGTCTAGTCTTACCAAGACATCCACAAAAAATGCGGAATATGATCACATAGTCTTTATATTATGTTCCAAGTTGTTTTCCACAAATAGGAAAGTTGAAACAATTGCGCGTAGTCTCCGACCACTATGTCATGCTCATCACAATAAAAAAAACTATCTGCTTAGAAATTTATCTTCCAGCAACCTGTCAGCAGCACCTCACCTTCAGTTTATTAGTTCACTGTTGTCATCAGTCTAAAACTGCATTTAGCACATTTTATTTCTGCAATACGTATCTACTCGATACTAATCTGATACATGCTAAATGACTTTTGCACTAAAGCCTTATAGAAACATAGAAACATAGAAAATAGGTGCAGGAGTAGGCCATTCGGCCATTCGAGCCTGCACCGCCATTTATTATGATCATGGCTGATCCTCCAACTCAGAACCCCGCCCCAGCCTTCCCTCCATACCCCCTGACCCCCGTAGCCACAAGGGCCATATCTAACTCCCTCTTAAATATAGCCAATGAACTGGCCTCAACTGTTTCCTGTGGCAGAGAATTCCACAGATTCACCACTCTCTGTGTGAAGAAGTTTTTCCTAATTTCGGTCCTAAAAGGCTTCCCCTCTATCCTCAGACTGTGGCCCCTCGTTCTGGACTTCCCCAACATCGGGAACAATCTTCCTGCCTCTAGCCTGTCCAATCCCTTTAGGATCTTATACGTTTCAATCAGATCCCCCCTCAATCTTCTAAATTCCGACGAGTACAAGCCCAGTTCATCCAGTCTTTCTTCATATGAAAGTCCTGCCATCCCAGGAATCAATCTGGTGAACCTTCTTTGTACTCCCTCTATGGCAAGGATGTCTTTCCTCAGATTAGGGGACCAAAACTGCACACAATACTCCAGGTGTGGTCTCACCAAGGCCTTGTACAACTGCAGTAGTACCTCCCTGCTCCTGTACTGGTAGAGTGCTGAATAATTCACCAATATGGATGGGATTTAACCCATTTCTGTCAGTATACCAGCCATTAAGGTTACCAATTGCTCAGAAGGCTTCTGTTAGATTTATCAGGCTGGATCCTCTGTCCCATATATTACCAGCTATTGGTAGAGTCAACAACCCCCAGAACTGTGGCCTTGACTTCTGTAGAGTTCAAGCTGGTAATCTCCCATCTCAGGAACAGCTGAATCAACTGTCCCAAGAACTGTTCAATGCAACTGGAAAATGTATGATGTGGCAAATGATTATGGCCCTAATGTTTTTCTGCCTCCTCATGCTCAGTAAGTAAAAGTTTAACTTTTCCTCCTTCCTATTGTTTTTGAATGTTTTGTACACTTTTTGCATCATTTACATCTGTAGTGTCTTCATAAATCTTCTTGCGCTGGGACTCGACTTTTGAGTTCAAAGATTCAAGATTCAAAAAACTTTAGTGTCATTCTAACCGTACATCAGCTCTGCAGGGCAGAATGAGACAGTGTTTCCCAGGAGCAGTGCAATCATAACACAACAAATGCAATGCTAAATAATAAACATAACAATAAATAGTAAAACACAACAGCCACATGTCAGTTAAAATCAAGTTTTAAGCGTCTAGTGCAAGTTAGTCTTGGCCATAGTTCTGTTGCATATTTTTCAGTGAAATGTCACTAATAAAATAGAGGCATTTTCAGAATGACACATGCAGGATTCCTTGGAAAGCAAACAAGACATTTGGGAACTCAAGCTTGAGAAACACTCTCATCTTCCAGGCACATTACACTCCTTTGTACACAATACTGAATTCTAGCCTTTCCCATGCGTATCCAGTGCTCCCAGTATGGCCTGCTCTACACTGGTGAGATCCAATGCAGATAGGGGAACTGCCTTGTTGAGCACCTTCACTCTATCCATTGCAAAGGGCGGCATTTCCTGGTGGCCATCCATTTCAATTTGTCTTCCTATTTCCATTCCGACATTCTATCCATGGCCTCCTCTTTTGCCTTAATAAGGTCAAACTCAGGTTGGAGGAGGAACACCTCATATTCCATCTGGAGAGGTACCAACCTGATGGATTGAACATCAATTTCTCAAACTTCTTGTAATTTCTCTCCCTCTCCTTTTCTCTTTTTTCCATTTGTCACCTTGGTTACCTCTCACCTATTCTCTTCTCCTTACCTACCTATCCATCTTCATGCCTTTCTTGGACCACCATCCTCTCCTATTAGATTCCTTCTTCCTCAGCCCTTTAGCAATTCCACCTGTCCTCTGAGCATCTTATTTCATCCTCTCTAACCCACCTACCCAACTTCTCCTTCATCTATTCTCATCTCTCACCTTGTACTCCTTCCTCTCCCCCACCTTCTTATTTTAGCTTCTGTCCCCTTCTTTTCCAGTTCTGATGAGGTTCTCAGCCTGAAACATTGACTCTATCCAATATTTCTGCCATTAATTTCATTCCTGATTTCCAGAAAGTATGGTATACCACACCTCCCATATTTCCAATGAAACTAGTCCAAAATGCTTATGGATGCATGGGAACCAGTGATATTATTGTTGTCCTCAAAGATCTGAGAAATTTTGAGGAAAGGACTTCTCAGTAGCTGAGCATCCACGGCCTGATGCACAAGGAGATGCTGGTGTTGTTGTTTCTTGTGGTGCATCGAGCAGCAATTTTTGCCATTTCCTTTGCATTTGTCTGTTTTTTATGAGGCCAAATTTCTAGCTTGACTTTTAACCCAGCATGGATGGAAAGCATGCAAGGAGCCGGCCGGATTCAAATCCGGAACCTTTTTCCTTGAAGTTCGGTGCTGATGCCACTACACCACCAGCCAGCAAGCTGACACAAGGAGAAGTACACAACATATTACGCACACTTCAAATACGCAAGTAGATTTTAACGTGAGTGAAGAAATTTATGAGCTCTGCATTTTCATGTCAAAGTTGTGCCATGGCACATGTAATATAAAGATAAATGTAGGAGGAGAAAATGTAACATATAATGATTTTCATCATTTTTTTCCCCTTGTGACATGATCGGCAACCACTAGTTGGTCTTGAACTAACTGTTGTCAGCTCAGAGGCTGAAGGTACTGTTTTGTCGTTAGGTGAGGGTGGGATGATTCTGAGAAAGGGAAAGTGGGTACTCGTCTTTCAGTCCATGAGTGGAGGAACATGAAGGAGCTGCACCCAGGCCAAGTGTAGTTTGGAGTCTTTGTGTCTCAGCAGATGAAATATTCCATTGAATGCTGATTTGGAGGAGGACTCATTTTATGCTTTGACAGGATTTTATACTTTGCTGGATTATCAATATCGCCAGCAAAGATACTTTCTCTGATGATTTCAGTGCTGGGAAATCCTAGCAAGACATTCCTTTGCCAACGGAATTGAACAAGGAGCCTGTACAGACATGATAGCACCTGTCACTGAGTAAAACTGATCTTCTGTACTCCAGCACATGCACAGAAGTCAGAGGCTTACTTTCCACGGCTGAAAGATAGCAGATGCAGAGTTCCAGCTGGACATGCTGACTTCCGCTCGATTGGATGTACACCACAGGCTGCGCAGCACCTGGAATTACTCTGATCATCAAGCTTCATAGCTGCAATCTACTCACTTCAAATGGTAACACATCCCTTACATATCAGGTGTCTGAGTTCACAGAATAAGTTGTATCAGATACCATTGTAATACTAATAAAGTGTAATAAAACTGAAGTAGGTGTCACAATAACGTAACATGGTTAAAGGTTAGAAAAATTAACTAGCTTGCTTTACTCAACTGGAAAGAACCCAGTAGTTATTCAAATCACTTATTTTACAAGTAAAATGACTGATTTGGCTTCCTGAATTATCAAATCAAGAGCATACATAATAAAGAATGATATTTAATTTACTAGTAAAGTGAATTGTTTAGTGAAATGTATCATTCAATAAGAATATCTACATACAGGGCTATGGATCTTCACTTATCTGCTATTAAAACTTGCATTCAAGCCTTTGTTACTTGTTGACTGAATTATTCATACTTCTTCCCTGGACAAATTCTGATATTCCATTCTCCCTAAACCTCAGCTTTTCAAAATGTTGCTTGTATTCTCACCCTGTGCTTATTGACTTTCATTCCAGCTCAATTTGAAAAGTCTTTGTGTTTGCTTCAAATAATCTGAAATCTCCTCCTTCTCCTTGACAACCCTCTATGATCTTTGTGATACTCCTTGTTCAGCTGTCAATTTAATCATTTTACTGCAGGGGACCATGTCTTCAGATATCCACCTAGCAAATTGAAACTAGATCTGTCTGTCACTGGCCTCTGCAAGTGACAGCATTAATAACCACTTTGCTTAAACTGGATTGCATACCGCTGTTTATTTTAGTGATGTTTAAGACAGAATCAATGCAATCTAGAGTAAATAATTTCCAATGAACCACACTAAGTGTCTTCATTTTCCCAGTGAAGTAAATAACCTTTTTTTTAACTATATGTTTATAGAATTGATTCATATGTGGAGTTTGTAAAGGTGCTTGGAATGGAGAGTCAATGGAAGGAGTGGAGGACTTGGGCTGAGGCTGTAGGAGAGGGTCTATATGTCTCTGTGTTTGTGTATGCCAATGCCTGCATTAAACAGAAGCACTTAAAGGTCCTTCAGATCACTTTGACTTATCTACTGATTATGATATTTCTCTGACATTCGTTGACATGGGTTCTCCTCCTGCACTCTATCTCATTCATTAGCAAACCAATATCTCTGTCAGAGTCTGTACTCTCTTCATGCCCTTTCAGCATGATATCCATATTATATGTTGCTGCTGGAAATGGTTGCTATGGGGAGTATGGCTTTAAGGACTTGGCACCCTTCCCTGCTGGCAAGTGGCAGAAGCTGAATTGAATTGCTGTCCTCTCATTGGGATCAACATAAGAAACCAGGCATTTAAAGCATTATTTTTCTTTGAGAACCATCTTAACACTGCTGTATATTTTGGGTTGAACTTGGTGGTGCATGATATTTTACACCTCCACAAATGTCACATTTATAGGCATTTATGTTTTAATGTCCAGAACTTTTATTTCAAGTTTAACCAGAGTTCAATTAATATTCTAAAGTTTCTTAGATATATAGGAATTAATACAACTTTTAAAGTTTTGTTTGTGGTATACTCTGTATTTTCAATATTTAAAAAAATCATAATATATAAAATCAGGTCTATTATATATATATAAAGTAGTGATTTTGAACAATAATTATTATTGTTATGACTAAATGCTCTCTGGACTGCAACAATGTTCATAGAAAGTCATTGAGATATTCTACAAAAAGTAATTGAATAGACTACACAAACTTTATTTAAGCACATGTGACTTGCACAGATCAATCTGAATATTCTGCTTTGGATGTTGCTAGAGGTTAATACTCCATTGAACATATTTTACAGAATACAATATATAGTGGAAAGCATCTTTTGATGAAGATCCAATAAAAAAGTTTCTGATAATGCAGTCTGCCCTCAGGTTACAAAAGTGTTTAATAGGTTATACGCAGTAGTCCTATCTGAGTGGAAGTAGGGATTATTTCTGATTTAGCAACAGTGACTGCATTTACATATGTTGCTACACTATGAAATGGTCCATTTGGAAAAGCACATTTCTAATGAGAGAGATTACAAGAATAAAAGTGTACTTTTGAAATCTACAGTTTTAGTTGTGACCATTGCAAATTGTGGGTTATTACTTTACATACTAAATTATCTGAAAATATGAAAGGCAAATGTACTTTTGGAAAAGTGCATTAAGTACATTCACAGATCATTATTACAAGAGAAAGATAGCAGAGAATTCAAAGGCTTTCCAAATGATGTAGTACTGAAGGTTAATGATCATCTTTGACCCTCAGTATGAAAGGTAATGAGATGACAGTGTTACACCAGACACTCACAATTTCCTCACATTATTCTTTTCCATTTCTCCAAAACCATTTGATTTTAATGAGACATATCCTGATATATAAACAATAGTCTTCACGCTTTCAACTCTTATTGTTTCTCTCCAATATATTACACTTATGACAAAAGTCTAATAATTTAAATATATATAATTTAAATATAAACAGCAGTTTCTGTTTCTTATTTAAAGATTTTTGTTTTGCATTTTCTGCTGATGTACTACCTGGGAGAAATACATACAAAAATATAATTGTATATTTGAAACCCCAGGATGTCAAATGTTGGGCAACTGTACAGACACTCTTTGCCTGATAGTGCCTATCATTGTTGGTACAGGTAGATATGTACTGTACATCTGGAGCTACCTCCAGCATCTCTGAGCTCATGGACAAGAATTTTAAGGCTGGTAAAGGAAATCAATAATCAGCAGGACTTTTTTGAGTTCCTCCAGCATTTTGTGTGTGTTGCTCAATAATCAGCAGGTCCTGATCGGAATAGTCACTTTTTAAAATAGCTGGGGTTAAGGTGGGAACAAAATAAAATTAAGCCAAATAGAATTGTGTATTATAAAATAAGAACAGTCCAATTCTTGTAATCAAGCAGTAGTCTCTGCTGAAGAAAAGCCGGCACATAAAATTGTCAAGAATCCTCTGTGTATCCCATTTTACTAACGTAATTTGTTGCATTAGAAAAGCCAAGGAAACCTAAGCCAGCTTTGAACAGCTGCTCCTTTTTCCTGACCATAGGATTCACTCATTATCCTAGATTCAATGACCAAGGAACGTTTTTTTTCTTTTCTTTCTCTCTCCTTCATTTCTTAAATTAACTATCTTACGCATAGTACAGTGTTTCTAACATATGCTTCGTTACCATTGTTGCATGAAATGTGCTACAAAACCCACAACATTCAAAATGATATTTCATGTTCTTTCATTATCATCACTCTTTCCTTGTCATTTAATGTCACATGATAGAACCAGATAAAAGTAAGTTGACAAAGAATTACCAAAGTTATATATACCCCTTCCTGAATGCAAAACCCTTCCGTAAGACCATAAAACAAGGGAGCAGGATTAGGCCATGCAGTCCATTCAAATGGGGAGACTTTCCATAATAGAACCGATAGATGTCTTTCTGGATCTAGGTAGAGTCTTCAATAAAGATTTATTTCCTTTATCAGCAATAAAATTTTAGGCCAACAAATCAATGTATTCAAATAATAAACCATGCAGGGCCCATGTGTTTTTACGTTACCAAATAATTCTCACCTCAAAGTGAAAGTACTCTAAGTAATTGAATCTAAAATTAATGTTCACAGCAAAAACATCATTATCCTTAAATCAATGTTGCTGCTTCTGCTCTAGTGACTCATTTAATCTTCCAATAGCAGCAGTTATTCAGGCAATTCAGGTAATGGGTCTCCCCATTATCCCATTGGTCCACTCTTTTCCCATTAATAACTGAAAAAAATCACTTATGTGCTGTTTATTGCAGTTGGTACAGCAGCAGGTTCTTGAGGGTCTATAAACATTTCAATTAACAAAAAAAAATCAGATGTGCTATAGTGATCACCATATAATTAATTATTTCCAAGTTTGTTTTTAGATATTAAATTACTGATTTACAATACATTCTGTCCCACAAACTTCCAAGAGGACCATAACCTTGTCGTTGGGTTTGGAGATTTGTATGCCTCAGTGACCTGGAGAGCTATGTTGGCTGGAGTCAGGTCTTTCTGATTTGGCTCTTGGTAGGGTCACCCATGCCAAGCAGGTCAAAGGGTAGAGGCTAGACTAAGAGTGGTCCAGGTTTTGGTGTTCAGCTCAGAGCTAACAACCTTAACTGGTAAAACAAAACTGTTTGCAGAAACAGCAATGAAGAATCCTGTATTTGCGTGCAACGGTATTCCTGAGTCTCTATCCAAGACATGCATGACTGACAATAGTGAAAACGAGAGAAGCTACAGAAATGATGAAGGAAGCTGATCATTGCCAGAGATGGAAGAACTTCATTACTGCTCTAAATGCCATGGGCCATAATAGGCAGTAAGTAAGTAAGTAAGTATCTCAAAAACCATTTCAATGGCAGGTATTATGTCAACTACAATTTTTGTATTTTAATGTGGGCTGTGGTCAGAGTATTAGAGTTTGAAATTCCTCAGATTATTAATGTCATTTTGAAATATAATAGGCAGAAGCCAAATGAAGTCAGAGGGAAAATTGAATAGTGACCCAAGTTCTGCTTTCATTGTATTATAATGGCTGCTACTACAGTAACTTTGAAAGAAGTCTGAAGAATGAAGGGGCATCTTCTGAAACAAAGACAGGCAAAAAAGAAAGCAACAGGCTAAAAATTAAACAGACCGATAAATAACTTGTATATTCCAAAGGATAGCTGGGTCCAAGCTGTGATTTGATTTGGCTCCAAGATAACTGGTTTATATAATCTTTGGCTTCTGCAACACTGTTACGTATTTATAACACTCAACTATTTAGCAATAACTCAAAAGCAAGATGTGGGAGGATCCTTTTAATATTTGAATTATAACAAGATGAAAACATATTAAGTAGATAAAATGAATCATAAGAATATTAAATGTTTGACATGCCATACTTTATAATATGTACTGCTTTGATAATAAAATTAAGGACTAATAGATAACTAATGATTGGGCTATTGATTGATATTGTCCATGTCCTTTGTGAATGTGGAAAAAAATAGAAGTCCAAAGAAAGGTCTGGATGGTGGAATTATTCTTTTAAATGATTTTGAGTGAGAAATCATCAAAATTTCTATCAAGTTAGTTAGAATTGTCTTTAATATAGAAGCAAGTTCAGAGCAATATTGGGGTGATTAACTTGAAGCTGCCTATGTAATTTTCTTTCTGGTATATCACATAAAGTAGAATTCAGGCCAATACCTCTAGAGCCACTCAAACAAATGCTGGATGGGGTCAAATTTATAATCTTCCTGGATGGACTAAATGATATTACTCATAATTGTGTAAATACCCATCCAAACAAAATTAACACAGCATGCAATGTTACTGTCACTGGGCATGGCTCTGTGATGCAGAAGGGAAAGAGGGGAAAGAGGGAGAAGAGGGGAGCAGTAGTGACAGGGGACTCAATAGTCAGAGGAACAGACAGGAGATTCTGTGGATGTAAATGGGACACGCAGAAGGTATGTTGCCTTCCAGGTACGAGGGTCAGGGATGTCTTGGATCAAGCCCACAGCATTTTAGAGAGGGAGAGAGAGCAGCCAGATGTCTTGGTACCTATTGGTACCAATGACATAGAAAGGAAAACAAAGAGGTTCTCTGAAGAGAGAATTTAGAGAGCTAGATGGAAAGCTGAGAAGCAGGACTTCCAGCGTAGTAATTTCTGGAGTGCTACCTGTGCTACAGGCCAGTGAAGGAGAACAAGTATGATCCGGCAGAGAAGCTGGTGCAGGGAGTGGGGCTTCAAATCCTTGGATCTTCTGGGGGATTCATGACCTGTACAAAAGTGATAGGCTGCACCTGAACCTGAGGGGGACCAATATTGTTGTGGGCTGGTTTCTTAGAGCTGTTGAGAAGGAATTAAACTAATTTGGCAGAGGGATGGAACTGGAGTGAAAGGACAGAGAAAACGATAGATGGTAAAAAAGCAAAGGTAGTGTGCAGGCAGATGATAAGACAAAATTGCAGCCAGCAGCATGAGTTTTAGTGTATTAAGGATGCAGAATCAAAAAGGGTTGCAAATACAGTACTCAAAGGATTATATCTCAATGCATGGAGTATAAGAAATAAGGTGGATGATCTTGTTGCACTTTTACAGATTACTGGGTATCATGTTGTGGCCATCACTGAATCATGGCTAAAGCATGGTTATAGTTGGGAACTGAATTCCAAGTTTACAAGTGTCAGAGGGATAGGAAGGTAGGCAGAGGGGGTGGTGTGGATCTGCTGGTAAAGAATGGCATCAAATCATTAGAAAGATGTGATATAGGATCGGAAGATGTTGAATACCTGTGGGTTGAGTTAAGAAACTACAAAGGTAAAAGGACCCTGATGGCAGTTATATACAGGCCTGCAAGCAGTAGCTGGGATGTCGACTACAGATAACAATGGGAAAAAGAAAAGGTGTGTCAAAAGGGCAATGTTATGATAGCCATGAGAGAGTTTAACATTGGGAAAATCAGGTTGGTAATGGTCTTCAAGAGAGTGAATTTGTTGAATGCCTACAAGATGGCTTTTTAGTGCAGTTTGTCGTTGAGCCTAATTGGGGATGAGCTATACTTCATTGGGTGTTATATAATGAACAAGAGGTGATAAGGGAACTTAGTGTAAAGGAACTATTAGGAGACTGATCACAATATAATTGAGTTCAACTTGGAATTTGATAGGGGGAAAGTAAAGTCTGACATAGCAGTATTACAGTGGAGTAAAGGAAATTACAGTGGTATAAGAGAGGAGTTGGCCAAAGTAAATTGGCAGGAGATGCTGGCAGGAATGACAGCAGAGCCACAATGGCTTGTTTCTGGGGAAAATGTGGAAGGTAGTGGATAGATGTCTTCTAAAAACAAAGAAATACTTAAATGGCAAAATAGCACCACCATGGCTGACAATGGAAGTCAAAGCTAATGTAAAAGCGAAAGAGAGGGTAAAAGCAAAAATTATTGGGAATATAAAGAATTGGGAAGCTTTTAAAACCCTACAGACAGCAACTAAAAGAATCATTAGAAGGTGAAAGATAAAATATGACAGCAAGATAGCAAACAATAACAAGTAGGCTAGAAAAAACTTTCAAGTCTATATAAAAAAAGAGAGATGAAAATGGATCTAGGACCACTAGAAAATGAGGCTGGAGAAATAATAACAGGATACAAGGAAATGGCAGATGAACTAAATTAGTATTTGCATTAGTCTTCACTGTGGAAGACACTAGTAGTGTGCCAGGTGTTGAAGGGTGTGAGAAAAGAGATGTGAGTGCAGTTACTATTACAAGTGAGAAGGTGCTCAAAAAGCTGAAAGACCTAAAGGTGCCTTGGTCACCTGGACCAGAGGAGTTGCATCCTAGGGTTCTGAAAGAGGTAGCAGTGGAGATTGTGGAGACGTTAGAAATGATCTTTCAAAAATCACTGGGCTCTGGCATGGTGCCAGAGGACAGGAAAATTACAACTGTCACTCCACTCTTTAAGAAAGGAGGAAGGCAGCAGAAAGCAAACTATAGACCAGCAAGCCTGACCTTAGTGGCTGGTAAGATGTTGGAGTCAATTTTTAAGGAAGAGGTTATGGAGGACTTGGTGACACAGGACAAGATAGAACAAAGTCATCATGGCTCCCTTAAGGGAAAATCTTGCCTGATGAACCTGTTGGAATTCTTTGTGGAGATTACAAGTAGGACAGATAAAGGGGATGCAGTGGATGTTGTATATTTGGACTTTCAGAAGGCCTTTGACAAGGTGCCACACAAGAGGCTGCTTACCAAGTTAAGAGCCCATGGTATTACAGGAAAGTTACTAGCATGGTTAGAGCATTGTCTGAATGGTAGGAGGCAATGAGCGGGAATAAAAGGATTCTTTTCTGTTCGACTGCCAGTGGCTAGTGGTGTTCCACAGGGAATGGTGCTGGGACCGCTTTTTTAATGCGGTATGTCAGTGATTTAGACAATGGAATAGATGGCTTTGTTGCCAAGTTTGCAGATGATATGAAGATTGATAGAGGGGCAGGTAGTGTTGAGGAAACAGGAAGGCTATTAAGATAGATTAGGAGAATGGGCAAGAAAGTGGCAAATGAAATACAATGCTGGAAAATGCTTCTTCATGTACTTTGGTAGAAGAAATAAATGTGCAGACTATTTTTCAATTGGAGATAAAATCCAAAAATCTGAGATGCAAAGGAACTTTGGAGTCCTTGTGCAGTATACACTAACGATTAACTTGCAGGTTGAGTCGATGTTGAGGAAGGCAAATGCAATGTTAGCATTCATTTCAAGAGGTCTAGAATATAAGAGCAGTGAGTGATGCTTAAGTTTTATAAGGCACTAGTGAGGCCTCACCTTGAGTATTGTGAACAGGTTTGGGCTCTTTATCTAAGAAAAGATGAGCTGGTATTAGAGAGGTTTCAGAGGAGGTTCGCAAGGATGATTCCAGAAATGAAAGGGTTATCATACGAGCAAAGTTTGATTGCTCTGGGCCTGTACTCACTGAAATTTAGAAGGATAAAGGGGGAATCTCATTGAAACTTTTTGAATGCTGAAAGCCCTAGACAGAGTAGATGGGGAAAGGATGCTTCCTATGGTGGGGGAGTCTAGGACAAGAGCCTCACTATAGAGGGTATCCATTTAAAACAGAGATGCAGAGAAATCTCTTTAGCCAGAGGGCAGTGAATTTGTGGAATTAGTTGCCACAGGCAGTTGGGGAGTTCAGGTCAATGGGTATATTTAAGGCAGAGATTGATAGGTTCTTGTTTGGCCATGGCATCAAAGGTTACAGGGAGAAGGCCGGGGAGTGGGACTGAGGAAGGAAAAAAAGGATCAGCCATGACTGCATGGTGGAGCAGACACGCTGGGCCTAATTCTGGTCTTATGTCTTATGGCCTTAACATGCCCTCAAATTTATTTTTGCAGCTGCATGGATCAACCATGGATCTGAGCAGGCCTGAAATCTGCCTGGAAAAAAAAACAACTTTTTTTGTAATATGTCCATTAGACAAACACAAGCCACAACAGAGATACTGACAATGTAGAATTAGGGTCAGAATCAGGTTTAATATCACCAGTATATGTTGTGAAATTTGTTAACTTTGCATCAGCAGTACAATGCAAAGCATGGTAATAGAGAGGAAAAAAGTGTGAATTACAGTAAATATATATAATAACTAAAAAAATGTTGAGCAAAGAATAGGAAATTAAAAAGTGAGTTAGCGTTCATGGTTTCAATGTCCATTCAGAAATCGGATAGCAGAGAGGAAGAAGCTGTTCCGAATCATTGAGTTTGTGCCTTCAGGCTTCTGTACCTCCTCTTTTTTGATGGTAGCAATGAGAAGAGGTCATGCCTTGATGGTGGGGGTCATCAATGATGGACACTGCCTTTCTTGGGCACCACTCCTTGAAGATGCCCTGTATACTGTGGAGCAGCCTTTCTCAAACCTTTTGCAGTGGAAGAACCTGAAACAATACTCAAGGAACCCCTGCATAAAAATAATTATACCTGCAGCTCACCGTACATTAGCATGATCAGTGAATTGTAGATAAAATAATCCAAAAATAATTGTCAATGCTTTTTTGAGTAGAGAATGAATTTTTAGCCAAGCTTTCTTGGGAAAAAAAAAACAGGTAGTTAAGCTTAGCTTATTTATCTCGAAATTAATCCCTTTCTTTCCCTTTCACAAATTTTAAAAACTCATATTGTAAGTATAATAAATTTCTGTTAAATAACTGGCTTAAATCAAAACGGGATTTAATTTTTCTGAAGGCAGGCTCGATAGATTTAATTTAAATAAAGATTGTAAATTGATTTTAATTAATGCAATTTGCAACATGAATATTTATTGACAATATTGAATAGTGAAGTTACAAAAAACCATAAGCCAAAACAATATGAATAAAAATATAACCTAAGACACAATTTTATACGAGACTTTGAAAAAAAACACTTTCTTACTAAGTGACATGATCAGGCTCAAATATAGGCCTAGCATGTGAAACTGTGCTTGCTTTTTACTGCACAAATACTCAACGCTGGGTCGAATTTAAGATAAGCACACATGGATTTCATCTTCAACTGAATTGAGGTGATTTCTATACTTGCTCTTGATACTTGTTAAACAAGAAAAAGCTTGCTCACGCATGTAAGAAGTTGAAAACTGCAGCAAATTATTTATTACTTTCTTATGAATGGCAGGAAACTCTTCTTTCACAGAAATCCCGAACTTGTCCAGGTGCAGGTCAGTAAATCTTATCTTGAGTGCATTATCAGATGGCAGCTCACAAAGTCAAGTTATCAGGCTCAGCAGAAAATTCAGAGAAAGGGTCCTTCACTCAGTTATCAACTTGTGTTGAAAGGGAGGAAAAATACTGTTCAATTTAGTTCTGCAGTTCTTCCAGGTGGTTTTCAATAAGACTTGAAACTTTCTGATATCTTTCCTCACTCTCAAGACCGAGCAACAGTGGAAACATTTCAATATTTCCTTAGGGAACATGTTTTTTTCCAAAGATTAGGTTTCCTTTTAAATCCAAGATTCTTGTCACTTGGAGTCAAAATGTTTTCTCCAGGGCCTTGCAGAGACCTGTTCAATTGGTTCATATGATGAACGATGTCTGCTAAGTAGCCTAGTTTCTGCAGCCATTCTTCATCTTCAAAGCATTCAGCCAAAACTGGCCTACTATTTTCTTGAAAGTACTCTGGCAATTCATCTCGCAGCTCAAACACCATGTTGAGAACTCTTCCTCTGCTACGCCACCAGATTTCTGTATGCAGCAGGAAATTAGGGTGTTCCTTGTCCAGGATTTCACACAGTTTTTTAAACATTCTCAAGTGAACTAGTCTTTATTTAATAAAGTTAACCATTTTCGTAGCATCATCCAGAATTTTTTTACTTACATCTCCAAGAGTTTTGACATCCGCACCTCTCTGTGAAGAAAGCGGTGTGTTGTGATAATGTCAGGATTTTCTTTTTTTTTACAAGAGAAACAAAACCTCTCACGGAGCCAACCATGATGGGCTACCATCAGTACAAATGCCAACACAATCCCTCTAAGACAGACCTTCTGTTTCCAGATACAGTATGAAGACAAAACATTAAATATATCTTGGCCTTTGCTTGTTTTGAGCACTTCTTTGCAACAGATAAAGTTTTCTTGAATTTCACCATCTTACACATGCTACAACATAACATTTATTGATGAAATCTGTTGACTCATCAACATGCATAAGGAAGCTCTTGTTTTTCAGTTCATCACAAAACCTCTTAAGCATCATGTGACATGCCATCAACACGCCAATCTATCGTACCGTTTGAGAGTGAAACCTTTTCAATTTCACGTACTGCACCTTGTCCTAGCATCTTTCTCACTATAATTTTACATGCTGGAATTACTAGGCTCTCACCAACTGTATGACTTTTCCTTTTCTGGGTAATAAGTTCTGCTACTAAATAACCTGCTAACTGGGTGTTCTTCAGAATGAAAATTTCCCTCCAATTTTCTACTACACTTGTAGAGTTTTTTCGTTTCCATAAGTCAGTCGGTGGCGTGCAAGGAAAAGATGGGGGAGATAATGCGGGAGAGAAAGGCTGACGTCACAGCAAAGTTGGGTGATTCCATTCAATGCTCTGAAAACGGGCTTCATGCCAACCATCCTCCCCTCTGTGCAATAGAGTGCTCACCAGTTATCAACAACTTCCCCTACCTTGCATCGAAAACAGAGAATGGACTTGACGAAATAAACACAGTCTGACTGTGCACTGCCATAGAGGGCTGAGAGGCCTCTAACGAGGTTGCTAACGGAGCTGCACAGTCACTGCCCACCGCTGCGAGCGCTAACATCAAGAGTCTTGCGAAGTTCAAAAAACAATGCTTATTTTTTTTTAATCACGATCTCTCACGGAACCCCTAGTGACCTCTTACAGAACCCTAGGGTCCTGCAGAATCCCAGCTGAGAAATGATAGAGCTGACTAATTTTACAGCTCTCTGCAGCTTACTTCAATCCTGTGCAGTAGGCCCCCCACCCCCCATAACAGACAGTGATGCAGCCAGTTAGAATGCTCTCCATAGTACATCTGTAGAAATCTGTGAGTGTTTTTGGTGACATGCCAAATCTCCTCAAACTCCGAATGAAATATAGCTGCTGTCTTGCATTCTTTATATTTGCATTGATATGTTGGGTCCAGGTTAGGTGCTCAGAGATATTGACACCCTGGAACTTGAAGTTGCTCATTCTTTCTACTTCTGATCCTTCAAAGAGGACTGGTGTGTGTTCCCTTCTCTTATCCTTTCTGAAGTCCACAATCAGTTCTTTGGTCTAACTGATGCTGAGTGCAAGGTTGTTGCTGTGACACCACTCAACTGGCTGATACACCTCATTCCTGTACACCTTCTCATCTCCATTAGAGATTCTGCCAACCATGGTTGTATTGTCAGCAAATGTATAGATGTTAGCCACATAGTCTTGGGTGTATAGAGCAGCAGTCCCCAACCACCGGGCTGTGGACCGGTACCGGGCTGCAAAGCATGTGCTACCGGGCCACGAGGAAACGATATAATTTGGCGATATGAGTCAGCGGCACCTTTCCTCATTCCCTCTCACGCACTGTTGAGCTTGAACACACGCAAAGTCATTACGCACGTGAGGTCACTACGCATGCGTCATCCATGTCAGCGCGGGAAGAAGATCAACTCCTCGAGCTTACAAATGACGGCGGGCTGAAAAGTATGTTTGACATAACATCTCTGCCGGCATTCTGGATCAAAGTCAAGGCTAAATATCCTGAGATAGCCACGAAAGCACTGAAAATGTCGCTTCAATTTCTGACGAAAACTAAATTGCGGAATAGACTGGACATAAGGAACCCCCTTCGAGTATCGCTGTCTCCCATCACCCCTCGATAGCACCATCTCGTTGAGGGAAACAAGCCCAGGACTCCCACTGATTCAGCAATATTGATGTGTTGCAATGATTTTATATGTTCATACGGGGAAAATATGTGCTGTGTGTTTAATATCCAAATGTTACTTAAAATGTTATGATGTTATTGACTTATAAGTGACTTATAATTGACTTATCACTATATTCATGCCAGGAAAATATGCGCTGTGTGTTTAATATTAAATTCATTAGATAAACCCTTTCAGAAACGAAATTGAGTGCATTAGCCACTTATCACCTATATTCTGGTTGTGATTAACACCCCGCCCCCGAACAGAATCGCCAAAAACGATTTGTAGAAAAAAATCGGCATGTACACGCATGCGCACTGGTGCCCGCGTAAGGCTTCATGGTCATGGTAGTCTTTCTCGGGGTAAACACAAGGTATTTGACTGCTACTCTCGTCTGTAGCAACCCTCCCCCCCCCACCCCCCGGTCTGCCGGTCCGCAATAATATTGTTAATCATAAACCGGTCTGCAGTGCAAAAAAGGTTGGGGACCCCTGGTATAGAGAGTAGAGCAGTGGACTAAACATACATCCCTGAGGTACACCAGTGTTGATTGTTAGCAAGGTGGAGATGTTATATCTAATCCACACAGATTGTGGTCTTCTGGTTAGGAAGTCAATGAATCAGTTGCAGAGAGATGTCCAGAGGCCCATGTTCTGGAGCTTTTCAATCATAACTGTAGAATGATGGTGTTAAACACTGAGCTGTAGTCAATGAACAGCATCCTGACATAGGTATTTGTACTGTCCAGGTGATCCAAGGCCACATGGAGAACCAGTAAGATCATATCCGGTGTAGACCTATTGGGGTGATTGGAAATTGCCATGGGTCCAGGTCCTTGCTGAGGCAGGAGTTGATTCTAGCCATAACCGTTATGTTTATTCTTGACAAAGACAAACTGTGCCTGGGTAAAATGAACACATCTTTATTCAGGATACCCCAGCAATGGCTTCCAGCTCAGCATGAGCATGTGCAACCCACTCACCAACATCACTTCCAGTTTTGGATAAACTGTCCACATTACCCACTGGGAACTGCAGTTCTTTATTATGTCACACATAATAACAAATATTCCCCCTTTAAAGAAAAAAAATCAAACATAATATTATGTCCTCATCAACCTGCAAGAAACAATAATGTTTTCCCACATTAACTTCAATTGTAATGAGCAAATACAGTCCCTTATTCACTGGCAAGAAGGTCTTTCTCTATCTGCGCACAGATGGCTTCCACACTTGTTAAACCCTTGAAGCCTAGGCCCCAGGTTGCCATGTGTTATCACGCTGCTGCAGTGGTACTGCTCTAAGGCTGTACCAGGATGCACCAGCCGAGATCCTCGTTCACCTTTCTGGATCATAAAACTTCACCAGGGGCTCTTCAGTTAGGATTCTTTTCAGCTCTGAAAACACTCTTCGTGCTCATGAGACCAAACCCACTCACTTCACTGCTCAAGGAGTGACCTAAGTGGTACTGACACAGTGGACAGTCGAGGGATGAATTTAGCCAGGTAAGTCACCATACCCAGGAAACCTCTCACCTCCTCCTCCGTGTTCTCAATGGCTGACATGGTTGTTGGGTGAAGCTTTACTCCCTCTTCAGATGTGAAATCTCCTATGACAGTCAATATCTTAACACCAAACTCACATTCATCTTTATTCGATTTCAAACTGACATTCCATGCATCTCGAGCACCCGTCTCAGTCGCGCATCATGTTCTTCCTTGGTAGAACCCAAACAATGATGTCATCCATCATGGTCTTGACACCAGGTATGCCCTCAAAGATCATATGGATGGATTTATGGTAGATTCTCGTGCAGACACAATCCCATATGGTAACCAAAGTAAGTTCTATCTTCCCCCAGTGGGTTAGAAGTACACAGTCTCAAACTTCCCTTATTAAGTTTTATCTGCCAAAACCCAGATGACATGTCAAGTTTGCTAAACCACTTGGCACCTGCAAAATGGAACAAGATCCTCTCCCTTGTTTGCAGTTTAAAATGATCTCTCTTGTTGGCTTTATTGAGATCTTTTGGGTCTGGACGTATCCGTAATGCTCCATTTTTCTTTTCCACAATGACTGGTGAGCTCACTCAATCTGTTAGTTCTTCAATTTTATGTATGATATTTATCCATTCCATGCATGCTTGCTCTTGTCGGAGTTTGTCCTTAAGTGCAAATGGAATTTTCCTGCATGCATGGACAATAGCAGGAACTGTCTCATTTATATGAACTTTGTGTACACAGGTATGTATCCGAGCCCTTCAAAGAGAGCTGCCTACTCTTCCAGAAGTGAAGCGTGGTTATCTTTGTTCTGTGAAGCCACTACAAAAACTCTTTTCTACAATCAATAACTGTACCATTAGATGCTGCCCCTTGTGCTTGAAGGTCACTATACATTCTCCTTTACAGGAACATTCTCACCAGTAGAGCCTTTCACTTTTAACTTAACTAAGTTAAATCTTGCTCTTTACCTTGAGAGTCTTGTAATGATCAATGGATAACAGATTCACCCGGACTCCAGTGTCAAGCCTGGATGGAATTACTGTTTCATTCACAGTCACTGGAACAATCCATTCTGTTTTACCAGCACCTGTAGTCTGTCACAACCACGGATTCAGCAGCACAGTAGATACGACAATTGCGCCTGTGAATGTGCGCATGTCAGCTAATTATTATTTAATCGTCATAGTATTTAACTCCATACTTGTCATCTTAGTGCTTGTCGAGACTTGGACAGAGCACAGCAATGCTTTGCTGCCTGTTTGCAATCGGCCTTCCTTGGACTATTGAGTCAACTGACTCTGAAGACTAGCGGTATTCATTTCATGTTTAGATGTTCCTTTCAGCCACAGTGTAGGCTTCGTTCTTCACTTGAGAGTTTTAGTTAATGGCCCTATTTGGCCTAACGTTTATTGTATTATTTTTCCCTTTAACACTGTTCACATTAAAGTCTGTGAACTACCGACCTGCTTCAGTGTCTCTCACTCCGTACTTGGGCCATATCCGAACCTGATAACACAGCCTGCAGAGAGCCTACACAGACTTTTATTTCCTCAGCAATCATGCGCACCTTCCTCTTGGTAGCCCCAGCAGGGCAGCACTCTGAAAAATGATTCTTCTTCCTACAATTATTGTAGGACTTTCCATATGCCGGACATGTTTTTAGGATGTGCCTAACTCTGTGCATTACTATATTTACTGTTTGAGCCTACCTCTTTGCTGTGTTGTTGCTTTGTGAAACGCCTTGTGCTCTGCCTCTCTGTTTTCCCAGCATGCATTGTTGGTTCCGCCCTGTGCAGCTCGTTAGCTTGTGATCGTTTGGTCTCCACTGCCCTTCACAAGTTCACAGCCTTTTCATTGTTAAAATCTTTTTCACAGAGCAGACTTTCTCTAATTCCATTATCTGGGATTTTGCAGTCTATTCTGTCTGTAACTGGTGAGTCTTTCAAATCTCCAAACTCACAGGGCTTACTCGGTGTTGGAACCTCAGCTAAATATTTGTCAAAGCTATCAACTTATTTTTGAATATTGAATCGCTGTTTGAAGCGCTTCCAGTTATCTGTTAAATTGTTGCTAAACTGCATAGGTGCGGGAGGATTTAGATTACCCAATATTGAGAATTTCAGTATTTCTCACATTAATCTCTGGAACAACGTGTTGTGTCACCACACTGGCCACTGACCTCACTTGCTTCTACTGCAGTATTTTTTTCCCCGTCGGAACTAGTGTCTCTTCCTTAGTCACCCACTTTATTGGTTTATGCCCTGTGTTTAGACCTGACACAGACTTCTGACACCACGCTATGTTCTTGATAAAGACAAACTTAGTGTGGGTAAAACTAACACATCTTTATTCGGGACACACCAGCAATGGCTTACAACCTGATAACAGTGCTTGTGATCCGCTCACCAACATCACTTCTGGTTCCAGGCGAACTGCCAGTAGTGCCCACTGGGAACTGTGGTTTATTACAATGCACACACAAAGCACTTCATCACCGTAGATATGAGAGTTACTGGATGATAGTTGTTAAGACAGTTCGCCCTGCTCTTCCTGGGCACGGCTCTTGTGCTGGGTTATCCAAGAAGTGTTGGAATGGGACCATAAGGGAACAAGACCTCTACATCTCTGTAATGTAATTGATGTTGATTGGCTAATACTACTGGTATTTTCTTGATTGGCAACCTTGTTGCAATCTAGTTTTATGGAGTAATTTCACAAAATGCTATTTTGTTTAGCAAAGCAGTTACATTCTGCCTGCATTTCTGTTGATTCCTTAATATAATTTTCACAATGGTTCCCTATCAATGCACTGAGAAAAGAAATAGCCTTATATATTGTAACAAAATTAACTGGGAATAATTTGTAGTTTCTAACCATTATCATCAACTTGGCTTCCTATGATACACCCAATGTGACTTTCCCTTCCACTAATATCAGTGAAGAGAGTTTTCAGATCGAGTAAGAGTCGAAACTTACTGGTACAGAATCAATCACCCGTCATTCACTACCATCCAGTTTTCCTTTCAAGAAAATCTGTTATTAAATCAATTTATTTAAAGTGGAAATTCTGTTGCTTTCTGAATAGATGATTGGAAAAGAGGTTTGGGTGCATGTCATGGATAATCTAGGTACTAACCAGCTGATCTCCGGGCAGCAGAAGCAGGGGTGGGGATAACAAAGAGACATAAAACATAGAACATAGAAATCTATAGCGCACTACAGAGCCTTGGGCCCACAAAGTTGTGCCGACCATGTAACCTACTCTAGAAACTAGCTAGAATTTCCCTACCGCATAGCCTTCTACTTTTTCTAAGCTCCATGCACCTATCTAAATGTCTCTTAAAAGACCTTATTGCATCTGCCTCCACCACCATCACTGGCAGTGCATTCCATTTACCCACCACTCTCTGTGTGAAAAACTTACCTCTGACATCCCCCTTCTACCTACTTCCAAGCACCTTAAAACTATATCCCCTTGTGTTAACATTTTCAGCTCTGGGGAAAAAACCTCTGGCTATCCACATGATCAATGCCTCTCATCATTTTATACACCTCTACCTTATATACCTCCGTCACTCCAAGAAGAAAAGGCCAAGTTCACTCTCCAATCTAGGCAACATCCTTGTAAATCTCCTCTACACTCTCTCTATAGTATTCACATTCTTCCTGTAGTGAAATGACCAGACCTAAACACAGTATTCCAGCTGGGGTCTAACTAAGGTCTTATATAGCTTTAACATTACCTCACGGCTCTTGAACTCAATCCCATGATTGGAGAAGGCCATCACACCACACACCTTCTTAACAACACTGTCAATCTGCCCTGCAGCTTTGAGTGTCCTATGGACACAGACCCCAAGATCTCACTGATCCTCCATACTGCCAAGAGTCTTACCACTAATATTATATTCTGTCTTCAAACTTGACCTACCAAAATGAACCACTTCACACTTATCTGGGTTGAGCTCCATCTGCCACTTCTAAGCCCAGTTCTGCATCCTATTGATGTCTCGCTGTAACCTCTAACAACCCTCCAGACTATCCACAACACCCCCAACTTTTGTGTCATCAGCAAACATCCTAACCCACCCTTCTACTTCCTCATCCAGGTCATTTATAAAAATCACAAAGGGGAGGGGTCCCAGAACAGAACCCCACAGAACACTACTTGTCACCATTCTCCATGCAGAATACGAACCAGGTACAACCACCCTTTGCCTTCTGTGAGCAAGCCAATTCTGGATCCACAAAGCAAATTCTCCTTGGATCCCATGCCTCCTTACTTTTTGAATGAGTCTTGTATGGGGAGCCTTATCAAATGCCTTGCTGAAATCCATTTACACTACTTCCACTGCTCTACCTTCATCAATGTATATTGTTACAACCTCAAAGAATTCAATCAGTCTTGTAAGGCACAACCTGCCCTTGACAAAGCCATGCTGACTATTCCTAATTAGATTATGTCTCTCTAAATGCTCATAAATCCTGCCCCTCAGGATCTTCTCCAACAAGTTGCCCACCACTGAAGTAAGGCTCACTGGTCTATAATTTCCTGCATTATCTCTATTCCATTTCTTAAACAAAAGAACAATATTTGTAACCTTCTAATGCTCTGGTACTTCTGTCCCTATAGATGACGCAAAGATCATCGGCAGAGGCTCAACAATCTCCTCCGTCGCTTCCCACAGTAATCTGTGGTATATCTCGTCTGGTCCCAGTGAGTTATCTAACTTAATACTGTTCAAAAGCTCCAGCACATCCTCTTTCTTAATGACTATATGCTCAAGCGTTTCAGTCCGCTTTAAGTCATCCCCATAATTGCCAAGATCCTTTTCATGATGGAAAAGGAGAAAAATGTGACTGAAAAGATTTTTGCCCCAAACATAGTTCTAAATACCTTAGGTTAATCATTGGCCCTGGCACTTTGCATCAACCAGCTGCTGATGATGGTACAAATGAGGAAGAGAGTTAGAAAACAGGAATAGCCAGTTTTTTTTCCCTCAAGAAACAGCCATAATCACGCCACAGACTACATCTCAATTTATCCAATTCCCAAACAACTGAGAAACTTCATTAATCATGTGCTTCGTTTGAATCAAAAGACGAAAGTGTTCTGTATCACAAGCAAGGTCTCAAATTCATTATCAGCAATCACTCAGAGAACAGCTCCAGATGAACAGCAGGACTTAAATTCGCAAGAAAATGTAATGATTGTTGAATCTGCCTGTGAAAGGTAATCAAAACTTTACAGCAAAAGCAGATAAATTTTTGATTAGCAGATTATCTTTCTTCACACTTGTCTGCCTTTGATGCTATTGTCCTGCTGTTTATGATATCCTTGTCAGATATCTATAATAATAATATTTGAAAATTTAATGTGCAATATAATATGCAAGGCAGTAAAGCATGGATAGTTATTCAAATGCAGTAATATGTTGTGGTTTATATAAGGATCCTGGGTGATACCTTAGTCAAATAAAGTCATGAGCTTCAGCTCTTATTGCCTATCACTATTACATGAGTACTGCTACCTAAATCAGGATTGAAGAAATTTCTTCAAAATAAGTTTCTTGACCTTCAAAAACAAATTTTGGACATAATCATATAATGTCCTTGCACTTGAGAGAAATGGATTCAAAGTTCAAAGTAAATTTGTTATCAAAGTACATAACATGTCACCATATGCTGAGATTCATTTTCTTGTGGGCATACTCAGTAAATCCAAGAACTATAATAGAATCAATAAAAGACTGCATGCAACAGGATGGACAAGCAACCAATGTTCAAAAGACAACAAGTGGTACAAATATAGAAGAGGAAAATAATAATAATAATGATAAATAAATAAATTGGCAATAAATATTGAGAACGTGTGCTGAAGGGTCCTTGAAAGTGAGTCCATAGGTTGTGGGAACAGTTCAGTGATGGGGCATTACCCCTGATGGCTGAGGTGTAATAACTGTTTCTGAACCTGGTAGTACCTTCTTCCTGATGGCAGCAGTGAGAAGAGAGCATAACCTGGGTGTTGGGGGTCCCTGATGATGGATGCTGCATTCCTGCGACAGCACTTCATGCAGACATGCTCAATGGAGGGGTGGGCTTTATTCTTGAATGACTGGGTTGTATCCACTACTTTTTATATGATTTTCCATTCAAGGGAATTGGTGTTTCCATACCAGGCTGTGATGTAATCAGTCAATATACTCTCCACCACATATCTGTAAAAGTTTGTCAGAGTATTAGATGTCATGCTGAATCTTCGCAAACTTCTAAGGAAGTAGAGATGCTGCCATGCTTTCTTTATAATTGCACTGACATGCTGCGACCACAACAGATACTCTAAAATAATGACACTGAGGAATTTAAAACTGCTGACCTTCTCCACTATTGATTCCCTGATGAGGACTGGCTCATGGACTTCTGGGTTTCCTTCTCCTGAAGTCAATAATCAGCTCCTTGGTCTTTCTGACATTGATTGAGAGGTTGTCGTTATGGTACCATTCACCCAGATTTTCATCTCCCTCCTATACGCTGATTCATCACCACCTTAGATTTGGTCAATCACAGTGATGTTGTCAGCAAACTTAAACATGTCATTGGAACTGTGCTTAGCCACACAGTCATGAGTGTAAAGTGAGTAGAGCATGGGGCTAAGCACAAAGCCTTATGGTGCACCTGTGCTGATGGAGATTGTGGAGGCGATGTTGTTGCCAATCCAAACTCACTGGGATCTGCAAGTGAGGAAATCAAGGATCCGATTGTACAAGAAGATATTTAAGCAGAGGCTTTAAAGCTTATTGATAAGGAGCATCCTGATATATGGATTTTTGCTGTCCAGATGTTCCAGATTTGAATGAAGTGCATCTGCTGTGGACCAGTTGTGATGGTAGTAGCTTCTCAGGTAGGAGTTGGTATGTTTCATCACCGAACTCTCAAAACACTTCATCGCAGTGGAGGTAAGTGCTACTGAATGCTAGTCATTGAGTCAGGTTGCCATGTTCTTCTTAGGCACCTCAGACTGCTAAAACGAGGGGTTAAAGATATCAGTGAACACTCCATCCAGTTGATTAGCACATGTCTTTCGTACTTGGCCAGGTGTCCTACCTGGACCAGATGCTTTCCATTGATTCACCCTCCAAAAGGAAAGAATTATTCCCCAAAATTAGTTTAAGATTCTTTAATTCTATAGATTCAGATAGGAAATTCTGCAAGTGGATATTTGAGCAACTAATATGCATCAAAAGCAAATATTTATACTCAGTTTGAGACCAAGTAAAATTATAATTATGCTGGTATCACTCTAACACCCAGGTAGTCAATTCCTTAAACAGCTTCAAAATAGTTACTTAGTTATAACTTCAGTGTCTTGCAATGGAATCATTCTTACTTTTATAAAAATACTAATGAATACTGCTACCACTTAAAATGCATTTGAAGCTATTGAACAATCACCTGATACACATCAATATACGTTACAGATATTTTATAAGACAGAATTCATCTGGAGTTTATCTAGATAAAATTTTCATTCTAGATGAACTACTAGCTCTGGGATAAACACTTAATCTCACAGATGTTTAAGAAACTTATTGCTTAACCAGAATCATTGTTATGATGATGATAATGTACATATTGCTTTTAGTACAACAGGCTTAAGTAAGGAGTGAAGGGATTGTGGTGTTGCAAGGGTAGGGACACAAATGGTCAGAACATTAAAGTATTTGTCTATAGAATGTCACCTGTGTGCTAAATCACTGAATACTCACTCCCAGAAGGAAATCAATCTTGAAGGGTTTGCACGGTGGGGAAAGGTTTCCAACAAGAGCTCAGCTTACATTTTGGAGGCTTGTGGTATGGTTGCCTCCATCAATCAATATAAATTGATCAGTTCAGTTTGAGAGTATGGAACACTCAATATACCGAATAGCTACATGGGGGTGCCCTCTTTTCATTATTACAATCAGGGAGTAGGTACAGAAGCCTACTCCTTGATGCAAACAAAAGTAATTACTACGGTTTCTCTATTCTCCATCATTTTCAGAAGTTTGTTCCTTCCAATGTATACCCAGCACAAAGTGCAACACTTTCAAGGTTGTTATTTGTAGTATAGCATTTAAAATCTACTCTTCACATGCAGCTTCATCATCTTTCTGAAGTCAATCCTTCCACAATTACCTTCTTTAAGTGCAGTCATCTCACTTCCCTGTACAAGGACATATTTCTGTTCTGGTTCATGGTGTTCTGTAAGGTGCAACTAATTTACCTACAGATATTCTGCAGTGATTGGTTAAGTAACAGAGGTTTTCAGAAATGTCGAGGGATGATGGTGACAGACAGATAAGAAAAGGATTTGAAGTGTATATAGTAAAGTAAGTAACTGTCAGCGTGTCATTGTTGTTGAAGTTAGAATGGCAATAGTCATGGACCGTGATCCAGCAGCCAGGAACAGTCCTTGAAGTTGCCTTTCATATCTGACAAATAAAATGATGTTTGAGGAACATACACTTTCATTTGTCAAAGCACAGTTATGTTTTCCACCAAGGAGAAGTCTAGTGAACCCAAAAATTATTGATAAACCTTGCTGATATCAGTCATTATTCAGACCTGTGTCACATATATTTGATGCTCTAAAGCAGGCTACATTTTGGTCTGATACTGATTTATTGTTTCTTGAGATTACACAGAATCAGAAGGCTCTGGGGAAATTATTTAACCAAGTCTTTGTTAAACAAGAGAAAATCTGCAGATGCTGGAAATCCATGCAACACACACAAAATGCTGGAAGATCTCAGCCGGCCAGGCAGCACCTATGGAAAAAAATACAGTCGATGTTTCAGGCTGAGACCCTTCATCAGGACTGGAGAAACCAAAGATGAGGAATCAGAGCTGCAAGGTGGGCTGGGTGGGAGGGGAGGAAGAAACACAAGGTGATAGGTGAAAGTGGGAAGGGGGAGGTATGAAGTAAAGAGCTGGGAAGTTGATTGGTGAAAGAGATACAGGGCTGGAGAAGGAGGGAATTGGACAGGAAAGGACAGAAGGCCATAAAAGAAAGCAAAAGAGGAGGAGCACAAGAGGGAGGCAATGGTATTGCAAGGAGATAAGGTGAGAGAGGGAAAAGGGAATGGGGAATAGAGAAGGAGGCTATTAATGGAAGTTTGAAAAATCAATGTTTATGTCATCAGGTTGGAGTCTACCCAGATGGAATATAAGGTGTTGCTCCTCCAGCAGCAGATGAGAACATGGATGGTCATGTCAGAATGGGAATGGGAAGTGGAGTTAAAATGGGTGGCCATTGGGAGAACCCGTTTTTTTTTGGTAGGTGCTCAGCAAAGCGCTCTCCCTATCTATGTCGTGGCTGAGGAGTTGGTGCAGGGGGCAGGGTTTTAGATTTTTGGATCATTGGGATCTCTTCTGGGGAAGGTGGGACCTGTACAGACTGGATGGGTTGCACCTGAACTCGAGGGGGAGCAATATCCTTGCAGGTTGGTTTGCTAGCATGGTTCGGGAGGGTTTAAACTAATTTGCAAGGGGGATGGGACCCAGAGCGATAGAGCAGTGAAAGAAGTGCATGGAGTAAAGCCAGATCTAACATACAGAGAGGCGTTGAGGAAAGAGAAGCAGAATAAACGGTGTAAAGACAGTAAAGTAGAAGGGCTGAAGTATGTGTACCTCAATGCAAGAAGCATCAGGAACAAAGGGGATGAACTAACAGCTTGGATACATACATGGAATTATGATGTAGTGGTCATTACAGCGACTTGGCTGGCACCAGGGGAGGAATAGATTCTCAAAATTCCTGGATTTCAGTGCTTTAAAAGGGATAGAGAGGGCAGAAAAAGGGGAGGAGGGGTGGCATTACTGGTCAGGGATACTATTACAGCTACAGAAAGGGTGGGTAATGTAGCAGGATCCTGTTTTGAGTCAGTATGGGTGGAAGTCAGGAACAGGAAGGGAGCAGTTACTCTACTGGGGGTATTCTATAGGCCCCCTGGTAGCAGCAGAGATACAGAGGAGCAGATTGGGAGGCAGATTTTAGAAAGGTGCAAAAATAACAGTGTTGTTACCATGGGTGACTTTAACTTCCCTAATATTGATTGGCACCTGATTAGTTCCAAGGGTTAAGATGGGGCAGAGTTTGTTAAGTGTATCCAAGACGGATTCCTGTCACAGTATGTGGACAGGCCGACCAGGGGGAATGCCATACTAGATCTAGTACTTGGTAATGAACCGGGTCAGGTCACAGATCTCTCAGTGGGTGAGCATCTGGGGGGCAGTGACCACCGCTTCCTGGCCTTTAACATTATCATAGAAAAGGATAGAATCAGAGAGGACAGGAAAATTTTTAATTGAGGAACGACAAATTATGAGGCTATAAGGCTAGAACTTGTGGGTGTGAATTGGGATGATGTTTTTGCAAGGAAATGTACTATGGATATGTGGTCGATGTTTAGAGATCTCTTGCGGGATGTAAGGGATAAATTTGTCCCGGAGAGGAAGATAAAGAATGGTAGGGTGAAGGAACCATGGGTGACAATTGAGGTGGAAAATCTAGTCAGGTGGAAGAAGGCAGCATACATGAGGTTTAGGAGGCAAGGATCAGATGGGTCTATTGAGGAATATAGGGAAGCAAGAAAGGAGCTTAAGAAGGGGCTGAGAAGAGCAAGAAGGGGGTATGAAAAGGCCTTGGCGAGTAGGGTAAAGGAAAACCCCAAGGCATTCTTCAATTATGTGAAGAAAAAAAGGATGATAGGAGTGAAGGTAGGACCGATTAGAGATAAAGGTGGGAAGATGTGCATGGAGGCTGTGGAAGTGAGCGAGGTCCTCAATGAATACTTCTCTTCAGTATTCACCAATGTGATGGAACTTGATGATGGTGAGGACAATCTGAGTGAGGTTGATGCTCTGGAGCATGTTGATATTAAGTGAGAGAAGGTGTTGGAGTTGTTAAAATACATTAGGACGGATAAGTACCCGGGGCCTGACGGAATATTCCCCAGGCTGCTCCACGAGGTGAGGGAAGAGATTGCTGAGCCTCTGGCTAGGATCTTTATGTCCTCGTTGTCCACGGGAATGGTACTGGAGGATTGGAGGGAGGCGAATGTTGTTCCCTTGTTCAAAAAAGGTGGTAGGGATAGTTCGCATAATTATAGACCAATAAGCCTTCCGTCTGTGGTGGGAAATCTGTTGGAAAAGATTCTTAGAGATAGAATCTATGGGCATTTAGGGAATCATGGTCTGATCAGGGACAGTCAGCATGGCTTTGTGAAGGGCAGATTGCGTTTCACAAGCCTGATAGAGTTCTTTGAGGAGGTGACCAGGCATATAGATGAGGGTAGTGCAGTGGATGTGATCTATATGGATTTTAGTAAGGCATTTGACGAGGTGCAACATGGTAGGCTTATTCAGAAAGTCAGAAGGCATGGGATCCAGGGAAGTTTGGCCAGGTGGATTCAGAATTGGCTTGCCTGCAGAAGGCAGAGGGTCGTGGTGGAGGGAGTACATTCAGATTGGAGGATTGTGACTAGTGGTGTCCCACAAGGATCTGGTCTGGGACCTCTACTTTTCATGATTTTTATTAACAACCTGGATGTGGGGGTAGAAGGGTGGGTTGGCAAGTTTGCAGACAACACAAAGGTTGGTGGTGTTGTAGATAGTGCAGAGGATTGTCAAAGATTGCAGAGAGATTAATAGGATGCAGAAGTGGGCTGAGAAGTGGCAGATGGAGTTCAACCTGGAGAAATGTGAGGTGGTACACCTTGGAAGGACAAACTCCAAGGCAGAGTACAAAGTAAATGGCAGGATACTTGGTAGTGTGGAGGAGCAGAGAGATCTCGGGGTACATGACCATAGATCCCTGAAAGTTGCCTCACAGGTGGATAGGGTAGTTAAGAAAGCTTATGGGGTGTTAGCTTTCATAAATTGAGGGATAGAGTTTAAGAGTCGCGATGTAATGATGCAGCTCTGTAAAACTCTGGTTAGGCCACACTTGGAGTACTGTGTCCAGTTCTGGTCGCCTCACTATAGGAAGGATGTGGAAGCATTGGAAAGAGTACAGAGGAAATTTACCAGAATGCTGCCTGATTTAGAGAGTATGCATTATGATCAGAGATTAAGGGAGCTAGGGCTTTACTCTTTGGAGAGAAGGAGGATGAGAGGAGACATGATAGAGGTGAACAAGATAATAAGAGGAATAGATAGAGTGGATAGCCAGCACCTCTTCCCCAGGGCACCACTGCTCAATACAAGAGGACATGGCTTTAAGGTAAGGGATGGGAAGTTCAAGGGGGATATTAGAGGAAGGTTTTTTACTCAGAGAGTGGTTGTTGCGTGGAATGCACTGCCTGAGTCAGTGGTGGAGGCAGATACACTGGTGAAGTTTAAGAGACTACTAGACAGGTATATGGAGGAATTTAAAGTGGGGGCTTATATGGGAGGCAGGGTTTGAGGGTCAGCACAACATTGTGGGCCGAAGGGCCTGTACTGTGCTGTACTATTCTATGTTCTATGTTGGGTCTCACTGATATACAAGAGGCTGATATTCAATCATATTTTTTTTCACACCACTGTTCTAAAACTGGAATCTGTGAAAGTACAAGGGTGAATCATTGATTTTGCTCTGTGATTTATAGACAAGTCCTTACGCTAATATTCCCTTCTATTTCAAGCTAATGGCAGCTGTGCACGCAGGTCATAATCTCTGGAAATTTAATCGCACTGACTTCAAGGCAGGGACATCCTTCTTTAGATACCTAAACCAAAGTAGCCTCCATTACGCTAAATGAGACATAATCTCCCATCACCTTCTGAACATAAAGATAATTACAACATATTTAAATAGTAAGATGAATTGCTTTTATATTTATAATGTTATTAAATCAAGTTATTTCTTTTTCCAAAGACCAAATTAATATCAAATGGCAAGTAAGAGGTAAAGGAAGAGCAAAATCCCCAAAACAGTACTTCAGACTCAATGTGAAGCAAATCTCAAAGTATCACTGGTTAGAATCTTTTTTCAGTTTTTTATGAAACTACTTTGGCTCTTCTTTTCTTATATTGTAATTGCTGGATATATTCAGTGGACTGGTTGCTCAAAAGGCTGAGCTTCACAACAAATTACGGTTTACCAGATTTACACTATGCTCAAAATCTGTTGACTACATCCACGCCAAAAGCCTCAGACCAACTGACAAAATACCATTCTTAAAAATGCTGACAAAAACTTAAAAACTATATTTTTAATACTGAAGTAATAAAGCAGAGTTATTTCTTCCAGAGGCTGTGATGAGGGGGTATATGTTTGATTATCTTTTGAGTTGTTCGTACAGTCATATCACCATTGCACAATTTTTGGTTTGCCACACTATCTTGATGTAGTGATAATCCTTCACCTCAGTATCATTTGGTTGTGGTGGTTTCCAGCAGTAATCCATATATAATTAAGTGCTAGCGTCGTGTGAACAAAGTCCTTCGTGAGAAGTAGCTGAAGTAGTCTCTTTATCTGACAAAATGAGACACAGCAGGCTTAATATTGAGATCCTTTCAGAGGAAGAGGCCTGCTCGACTCAGCATTTCATAACCATTTACATACTAAAGATCAAAGGACATTCGATATTTACAATGTATCTACAATGCTTTCTTTTGAATTATGTTTAACTTTTACACTTCCTTCTTTGCACACAAACTACAGCTTCTCCAAATTAATTTTAAATCAGCATTGTCTGGTCTTCCAATTAACTGTGGTTCATGGCTTTTCGGAACCCATTATCGAGAGCTGCATTTTAAATTCAATCTACAGTCCATTTTCAGATCTGAAGGTTGATGGATAAATCTATAGTAATCGCTGAAGTTAAAGTCTTGCAATACACCCTAAGTCCAGAATACGCTCTAACACTAGATCATAACCCTGTCTAAAAATGAAACAGAAGATAAACATTCTCCAATGAATTGTTGTAATGCACAGATCTGAACGACAGCTGAGAAGTAACAATATTTATCTCAATACTGCAGAACTGACTAAACATTGGATTAGTTCTCTATTGGGGTTGGGGTTTTGTTTGCCTCCATACCTAGGGAAAGCTTGGATAATCCTCTGCCAATTCTCTGTGTACATGTGTGTGTTTGTGTTAATTAAGGAAATGACTGGAATCATTAGTCATGGTTCAGGTGAGATAATATTCCATCAGAAAACACTGACATCTGGAAATTACAACATGGGATAAAGTACAGGACTCTGACAGCCAAATGAGTGCCCCTATACATTAGTTTGTTTATATATGACCATTCTCACCCCAGGATTGGCAGATTATGGGTTCAAGTTTCACTCTGTGGTCACAGTTCCCAATGTAAAGCAGAACATTAAATAATTTAGGCCATCTTGTTGATATTGAATTCACTTTATAATTACAAAACATTTTTCACATTAGTATAAAACAACAGACTAAGAAAACTACTTTATTTCTGAACAAAAATTTCTTCAGTAGCAAAATAGATTGATTCAATATATTCTTTTTATGGAGTCCCTGACCTTTATCCCTGTTAACTTCAATCTCATCTTCTCTTCATTGTGCAGTTATAATGCTGCATCCATTTAGTAGACACTCATACTTTATCAGCACATGAATCTCGCTGGGACTTAATAGTCAATATAAAACCTTAACGATAATGCCTTTGCCAATTATGTGCAAGTTATTAATTTCACACACTGTTACCACTTGTGTAGGCTTACTCAAAGCAGATCAGTAAAAAGATAATAAAAGCATGCCATAAATATATTTTACTGTTTTTACAACAATAAAAGATAATCAGCACTGTAGGAATATAATGACTTGCATGATTTGACGAGCATGTCACTTGTTAACTTTTTCCAGCAGTTCAGTAAAATATTTATAACAATCATGGTTTAATATTAGAAATGAATTGCACAGTATGAGGTAACACTTAAGATCTGAATAGTATTGTCCAAAATTAGATTATCTAGAATTCCAGAACAGCCTCTTGCACATGGCATAACAGTTTTCTGGTTTATCAATGAATGTGTACATTCCTTAACCTTCATACAGTTTATGACTTGCATCATGGCCCACCTAAAATTGATGAGAGTACCTTAGATAGCAGGTAATCTCACATATCCTTCACATGTTCTACCAGTCTATTGTCACCAGTACAATCTTCTATGCAATAGCATCAACACAGGTGAAGCCAACAGGCTCAATAAACTGATTAGAAAGGCTGACTCTGTTTTAAGAGTCAAACTGGAGGCTGTGGTAGAACAAAGGATCCTATGGAAAATCCTGGCAGTTCCGGACAATGTTTCTCACCCTCTGAATGTCACCTTGGCTGAATGAAGGAGCACTTTTAGTAATAGACTAAGACAACTATGCTGCTCCAAAGAGCACTGTATGAGGTCATTCTTACTCTTGGCCATTAGGCTCTATATTGAGACAACCTATAGCTGGGGAAGTGGTGAGCACCCCCCCCCCCATTAGACTGTTCGTGGTAACTTATTTTTTATTATTTCTTCACTTCTAGTTTTAGTATACTTGTATATCTGTGTACTTGTAATGCTACTGTGACACTATAATTTCCTTTGGGATCAATAAAGTATCTATCTATCTATCTAGATTCATGACAACCAGAACTTTTACAAGAAACTGAAGTAGATAAGTTGTCATTATCACTCATTATGAACATAAAATTGGGTCTCTAGAGTGAAAAGACAATAAATCAAGCCAAACTGAAGCATATTATATAGCCTTAGAATGGCAATTAATGCTAAGAAAATATTAATTTACCAATATGCAATCCTAATGATACTATAGATCTAGATTCAACACCTAACAGGAAAGAACTAAGAGTAGCTATGTCAAAACTTATGGTTATGCTGGACAAGTGAACAAATAATTTTAAAAAATGATATAAAGAGGACTAATTTGCTTGTGTTTGTGGACTGAATTGTTGTGATTCAGAAACTGCAGTCTTTTTATCCTACAGCTCAGCAAGTAAGCAAGCACTCAACATGAATATTTGCAGAGATGCACAATAATATGAATGCAATCCAATAATAATTCTAAGAGGATAAAGCCAAAGTATAGGAAGTCAATATTTTAAAAGTGTTCATAAAAATATGGATTTTGAAAAAAATCATATTTTTAAAATCAAAATATGAAATAGAAAAATATACTATTTTATATGGAGATCTAGGGTTAAAATTTCTTGGTTTCTTCCCCTATTCAATGTCAGCTACAGAGGCTTTAACCAGAACCCATTTCCTTATTGTGCTGGGAATTTTATCCAGTATATAGTTGTTACTCTGATTCAGATTCTGATTATTCACAATTCCCTTTAACTATAATAATAGTCGTCATGCTTCAATTCTAAAACTAGGCATATGGTAGAGGTGTCCCCTCTGTATCAGAACCAGGGCTCGGTATAGTTCAACCATCACTGTAGCTTCAAATAAAATTTGGCAGGAATAGATGCAAATATCAGTCGTGGAAGCACAAAGGGGTACTAACTGATTTACGCATGGAAAAGTGGATTTGAGAGCTGCTCTGCAAGGAATCCAGTGGTGCTCATGCACGATGGATCCAGGAAGCATCAATAGAAAAATTTTACAATTTTGCAGACATTAAACTTCCATATTTTCTGCTGAAGCCAACTGGATACATTTCATTAGAACACATAGGAAGTTCAGGATGACAATCTATCTAGTACATTGGCAGAAAAGTTTAGATGTCCGTGTGTGATTGAAACTCCATCTATTTGAAGCGGCAGATCTCTATTGCCACTAACCTGGACTATTCTAGTTTTTGGATGTATTGCTCCTCAAGTAAGGGGAGGTGGGAGTCTAGAGAGAGAAGGTATGAACACTAGACAACCCTGATCATATTTAGCAATCAATTTTGTGCTAAATTTAAATCAGGCAGAATATATATATATAGAAAATACTGTATGCAATTGAATTTCCAAGTCAATGGATTAAAAATGCTGAGAAAATGAATCATTTTCATCACCTTGAAGTGACACAAAAAGTCTGTCCTTTACAACTGTTCTTCAGAGTTGGCTGACTTACTAATTTATTCAGTGGTAAGTGAGAGTACATAGGGCTAGCTCTTTTGAGACAAAATATGTTCTTCAGTTTCTCCTTTTAAAAAAAATATGTTCACTGCTAAATTCTTCATCTTTGCTATATTGGAAAGGGAAAATATTAACCACAGAATATTTTTCCCATGAAAGGAAGAACAACTATGGGAGATTGATGTCTGAGGTCAGTTTTACACATTCACAGGCAAGTTTCTTCAAAAAAAGGCCATTGAGTAACTGTCTAAGTTGGTCTCTAGGCTGTGTTTGGTGGACTTTATGGGAAAGAAGGAAATAAAAGAAAAATGTAGACTTAAAAGCAATTCAAAATTCCAAATTACCATAAGATGTTGCAGATAGAGGTAAGATAACACCATTTACCTCTGAAATTGAAGAAAATTGTTCACAACTATGCTATGATATCTGTTGTATAGTTATCTGTGAGCGGCACAGTAATGTAATGGTTATCACAGCACTTTACAGTGCCAGTGATCACAATAGGGCTTCAATTCCTGCTGCTGTCTATAAGGAGTTTGTATGTTCTCCCTGTAACTGTGTGTGTTTCCTCTGGCTGATCTGATTTGCTCCCTCATTCTATGGATGTACAACTCAGGATTAGTAAGTTGCCGGCATGCTACGTTGGCGCTGTAATCATGGTGCCACTTGCGGGCTGCCCTTTACACAACTGTGGACGCTATTGGTCGTTCATGCAAATAGCACATTTCACTGCATCTTTCCATATACATGTGACAAATAAAACTAATTCTAAAACTTTCTTACGGATATTATCCTTCCTGTTATTGCACTGCCATGTATTGCTGGCCCCCAGTAACAGAGTTGGCTTCAAGCTGTTAATATAACGAAACAACGAGTTTTTACATTCAACTCCAGAAATGTTACCCGTTTCACAATTCCACTGTTAAACACCAACGGTTTAATCATCATTAGAACCACTAAATTGGGACCAATATTTAATGGAAAAGTGGAAATGCTTATATTTCTCATATGGCGATAATAAAGAGTAGAATGAATCTCCATATTGTGCAATTAGTCAGACTATCCAACAATTCTGTTTAGTTGAGATAATTTATTAACAGTTCACTTCCGTGAATAACTTGTGGATTTAGCAATTTAACACAAGGTCATACTTATGACCATATTAACAGTCAACCATTAATCTTAAACAGACAAAACATGAATTAATTAGGAATTTAGTGTCAAATCCCTTTCTAATCTGTTTGGGGACCTTCATGGGAGATAAATTTTATTGTTTCTCATTTGTCTATGATTTTGCTTATTGACAAGTTCATTCTCAATTCCTAGTAGTTACAATGTTGAAACTTGAGCTTATCTGAAAACATTAAACATGAGCAAGCAAATATTCAGAGTTTACAAAGTTACAAGAGGCTACAAATATCTGTGACGCTGAACATCTTTATATTGGTTTCAACTGATAGATGTAGTATAACGGTGTAATGGCGTTATTGAACGTTAGATCAAGAATCTACATACCACTCAGTTATTGTTCAGCAAAACATGGTGAGTTAAAACAAAGTGCTTTCTTATAAAGTGGACATTTTACCTTGACTAATCATCTCACTTATATCAATATTTTATTACATACAAGTGAATTATAGTTGACATTGCAGTCATTGGCAATGTTGGAAAAAAGATATTGGTTTCAGTGTGATGTAACTGTTAGAGAACCATTTTCTTCATTTGGGTTTTAATTTTATTTTGTTACCCTTTAATCATAGATTCATAAAGTCATGGAAAATCACAGTATAGTGACAGACCCTTCTAGTCCATGTTGAAGTATTTATTTGCATAATCCCATTGACCTGCACCTGGATTATAGCCCTCCTACCCATGTACCTATCCAAACTTTGCTTAAACATTGAAATCAAAATCGCATCTACTTCCTGCAATGGCAGCTCATTCCACCCTCTCACCACACTCTGAGTGAAATTATTGTCACGATCCTCTTGAACAATCCACCTCTCACCCTTAAACCATGACCTCTAGTTGCAGTCTCACCTGACCTCAGTGGAAAAAGCCCGTTGGTATTTACCCTATCTATACCAATCATAATTTTGTATACCTCTATCAAATCTCCCCTCAATCTTCTGCAATGTAGGGAATAAAGTCTAACTTATTCAACCTTTCATTTTGACTCGGGTCTGCCAGTCTCAGCAACATTCTTGTAAATTTTCTCTGTACTCTTTCAATCTTATTTCCATTTTTCTTTTAAGTAGGCGACAAAAACTGCACAAAATACTCCAAATTAGGCCTCATCAACATCTTGTACAACTTCAACATCACATCCCAACTCCTGTACTCAATACTTCAATCTATGTAAGCCAATGTGTGAAAAGCTTTCTTTACAACCCTACCTACCTGTGACACCACTTTAAATGAACTATGGACCTCTATCCTCAGATCTCTTTGTTCTACCACACTCCTCAGAACCCTGCCATTCACTGTGTCAGACCTGTACCGGTTGAACCTCCCAATGTGCAACATCGCACACATGTCTGAATTAAATTCCATCTGCCATTTTTCATCCCAGTTTTCCAGCTGGTTTCAGATCCCACTGCAAGCTTTGATAGCCTTCCTCGCTGTCCACTGCACCCCCAGTCTTGGTGTCATTCTGCTAATTTGCTGATCTACTTAACCACATTATCATCCAGATCGTTGATATAGATGAGAAACAACAATAGACCCAGAACTAGTCCCTGCAGAACGCCAGAGCCACAGGCCTCCAGTCAGAGAGGAAACCATCCTCAATCACTCCCCGGCTTCTTCTGCAAAGCCAATGTCTAACCCCATTTACTACTTCATCTTGAATGTCAGGGTGCTTTTTGACCAGCCTGCCTTGTGTGACCTTGTAACGTGCTTTACTGAAGTCCATGTGGACAATATCCACTGCCTTGCCTTCATCAACTTGCCTGGTAAAATCCTCGAAAAAACTCTAGAAGATTGATTAGACCTGACCTATCATGGACAAAGCCATGCTGACTATCCTTAATCAATCCCTGTCTATCCAAACACTCATGTATCCAGTACCTTAGAATACTTTCCAATAACTTTCCCACCACTGTCAGGGAGGACACACATCTGCACATCTGCTCTCACCCCATCCTCCCACCACCCCACTACAGATAGGGTTCCCCTTGTCCTCACCTACCACCCCACCAGCCTCCGGGTCCAACATATAATTCTCCATAACTTCTGCCACCTCCAACTGGATCCCACCACCAAGCACATCTTTCCCTCCCTCCCCTTTCTGCTTTCCGCAGGGATCGCTCCCTATGTGACTCCCTTGTCCATTCGTCCCCCCCATTATTTCCCACCGATCTCCCTCCCGGCACTTATCCTTGTAAGCGGAACAAGTGCTACACATGCCCTTACACTTCCTCCCTCACCACCATTCAGGGCCCCAGACAGTCCTTCCAGGTGAGGCGACACTTCACCTGTGAGTCGGCTGGTGTGATATACTGCATCCGGTGCTCCCGGTGCGGCCTTCTATATATTGGTGAGACCCGACGCAGACTGGGAGACCGCTTTGCTGAACACCTACGCTTTGTCTGCCAGAGAAAGCAGGATCTCCCAGTGGCCATACATTTTAATTCCACGTCCTATTCCCACTCTGACATGTCTATCCACGGCCTCCTCTACTGTAAAGATGAAGCCACACTCAGGTTGGAGGAACAACACCTTATATTCCGTCTGGGTAGCCTCCACCTTGATGGCATGAACATTGACTTCTCTAACTTCCGTTAATGCCCCTCCTCCCCTTCTTACCCCATCCCTTAATTAATTAATTAATTAATTATCTCTCTCTCCCCCCCCTTCTTTCTCTCTCTTTTTTCTCCCTCTGTCTCTCTCACTATATCTTCCTCTGGTGCTCCCCTCCCCCCTTCTTTCTCCCTAGGCCTCCCGTCCCATGATCCTCTCGCTTCTCCAGCCTTGTATCCCTTTTGCCAATCAAGTTTCCAGCTCTTAGCTCCATCCCTCCTCCTCCTGCCTTCTCCTATCATTTTCGATCTCCCCCTCCCCCTCCCACTTTCAAATCTCTTACTGACTCTTCTTTCAGTTAGTCCTGATGGAGGGTCTTGGCCTGAAACGTCAACTGTACCTCTTCCTGTAGATGCTGCCTCACCTGCTGTGTTCCACCAGCAGTTTTTGTGTGTCGTTTTTTTGGTTTACTTTCAGAGCCTTTCTTAAACAGCTGAACCACATTAGCTATCCTCCAATCCTCTGATATCTCTCGTGTCGCTAATCAATTTTTTGATCTTAGAAATATCTAAGAGACACCCCAGTGCCTCAATAGGGAGACAATATTTCTTTAGATAGAAGTTTATATTTATTGAAAGACCTTCATTATAATTGTTAGTTGTAGTTCAGCACAGTGCAGCATGCTTCCCTCTTAATGAGAGGGTTTCAAAGTGTCATTGTAATTCACAGACTTAAGCTAAAATATTCCATGCTGACTCCTTCCTGTGAGTGCTGCACTACGGGAAGTGGTTGTGTAGCTGAGGTATTAACTCTTAGCTCTATCTGAATCCAGAAATGGAAAGAAAAGTTCTATTAGACTACATGAGAAAGGACAAGGGAGAAATTCCTGGGGTCCAGGCTAACTTTTATCCACAATGGTAGGTTTTCTGCTGATTATCACATTACTGCTTGAGGGAGTACACATACTGGTTGCTATATTTGCAGCATCACAGTAGTAACCATAGTTCAGGGTATTTTGAAGAAAAGTGCTGGTAGAGGTCTTAGTCTGTGAAATGTAGTAGAAATATATATTCTATCCTGTGGTATTGTGAATTGCCTGCCAAACCTTTCAGTGTTTGGGAAAATTAATGATGTAGCATGCAAATGACATAATGCTGCACTTAAAACAAATTTACATTTTATCATGTCAAGTAATTATAAGCAAACTAAGATTTAAAAATTGTTATTAACCATGTCCCAATCTATTTAGTTTTAATTGTTTGGCATTTGAAAATCAAATGGCAAAATGTTATAACTAAATATTAACCTTGGGAATCCATGTTGAAGCATTAGACAGTGTCTGATATATGGCATGGGGATATCAAATGACGTGTATGGTGTGCAGTGGTTGGTTGAGAACTAACCAAATTGTACCGCACCACATGTGTATTTTTCAGAAACGTATCTGCACCTACCATGTGCTGGTTAAAAACAATTAATCTGTAGCCATGGCATTCTGCATGATCTGAAGGCAGCTAAATGCACCATGGGTCAACCAGCTTGCACGCTGTCAATTGCCAGAATCCCCTAGAGCACTACAGGAATCTTAGTGTGATCCCATCAAGGTGTGTAGGATATCAGCCAGTTTGACATTACATATTGGGCATTCTGGTGTAAACAGATCATTTAGCAATCCTAGATCATAATAATGTTAATGACAGAACATTAGATGGAATTGGTAGTCGTGATGGAAGTTTGGAGTTTAGTGTGCCATGATTATGCTCTTACCAACAATGATTACTCTGTACTCTATATAATAGTTTATACCCTATATAATATTTTAAGATGGAGTGCTTCACCTGTCACCTTCAAGCTTATACTGCTACACCTTGCACTATCTTCTCCCCCCGCCCTGACCTTCTAATCCTGATGAAGGGTCATAAAGTGGATATTCATAGGTTCTTGATTCATAAGGGCATCAAAGTTTACAGGTTGAAGGCAGGAGAATGGGGTTGAGAGGAATAATAAATCAGCCATGATGGAATGGTGGTGTAGACTCAATGGGCTGACTGGCCTAATTCTGCTCCTAAACGTTTGCAGGTTCTGGTTCTATTTATTGTGTTGAATTTCAGTGTCAAAGGAGAAAAGTGTTGATTTTAATATAATTCCAAAACAATGAACAGGAACATTTGCAATTCCTTGAGAAATAATTTTTAATGGACAGCATGGAAGCTTAAATCAAGGATGAAGGATTGATTTTGTTTGCTATTAACGTTTACACCTATCAGGAATTTGCTGTGGTTTGTTGGTGCAACATGCAACAAAAACAACAACATTCAAGAATTATAAGAATAAGGAATTATATAAAAATAAACTTAGAGGTTAAAGTATGCATAATATTTGCATAGTTACATAAATACCAGCATGTATTTACAATTTAAACAACATTTTAAAAAGTGGTTTAAAGAGATTAGAGTGCAGTGCAGTGACTGGGGGTGCAAGTGGCTAACTAGAATGGTTGCTTGCATTTGTTTTAATAACCCTAATTAGATGGTATAAAGTTTTTGTTTTAATAGCTCGATAGAGCTTAATGAGTAGGTCAGGCAACATCTACATAGAGCAATGTAGAGTTAACATTTTAGGTTCATTATCTCACATTACCATTTGAATTGCTTTGTTTGTGAATTAGTTAATAAAATTATGTTTACCATGTTGGATTTGAAGACTGTAGCTGATTACTTATGCCTTTTATACAGGCCTCATACTTCAATATGGTGACCTTGAGAATCATATTAATGGGTATAAACAATATATATATATTTAGGGCTCTTTATTTGTACATGGAGGGAAATGTGATAATACCCATTTTCAGGTATTATCATTCCAACATTTAACTGGGAATTTCACAGTGTGAATAACATTTTCCCCATTAAGGCCACTCACAATTGTTAGACCTTGATCAACATTTTGGTACTGTTGTTAAAGGGAGACAACTTTTTAGAGGCCTTATCTCCTTCTGGCTCAGTGATCATTCTGTACTGACCCTGATCTCCGATGATGCCATCAATGGAACACTCCATTTCTTGAATTATGGGTGCCTCAAATTTCTAGTGCATGATGTGAACATAATAATTGAGTGCCATTAAATATTTCAGGCATTCTCCCTCTGCTGATAACTTCAGTCACACCCTTCACTTTGATGGCTATCTTTGTTAATTTATTACAAGATTTCAAAGAAGTGGTTTTGTTTTCAAGTATTCATTTCACAATCAAAACTAACTGTGCTATCCACATTTCCAGGGCAAGCTATTATGTTTTGGCTGGGTGATCAGCCTTGCCAATTTTAGAACTGGCTTGGATATTGATCAGGTCTGAACTTCTTGCTCCTCTAAGTAACCAGCCAGAAGCAGACTTTTGTTTCATTTCATTTGTTTCTTTGGGAGTGAGAAAAAAGTCAATTATAGGAGCAGATCTCATAATAAGCAACTTCAGGAAACAATAAGTTTTTGCAAGAGTTTGAATTGATTTAAAGCAAGACCACACATCTTTAATTATCTGCATAAAATAATAAGAAATTTTGCTGCAATCCAATTAAATAAGAAAATGCCTTAAAGAATTTCAAATTGATTAACTATCAGATACCATTCAGCAATTAGAACTTACACATCTCTAATAGCAGACTTCAACAGGCTCATACAATTTTATACAGGCTTGTTAGATCTTTTGCTTATCAAGAGCTTACTTAACTCTAATTTCTTTTCTGCATGCCTGGGTTATAGATCAGAAACCACGTGTACACTCGCTGTGGTTAAGCTCTTGGTCATAATGTGTTGATTGATTATTTCTCCAACTCATTTTTCCTCAGCTCAAATTCTAATCAATTTGTTCTCCTTCTTGGAGCAGAATTATTCAATTGTTGCAACACTTGTCATGTTTAAAATGTTAAATTAAACACAGATAAGATGCTAAATTTAGCCAAGTTTATGGCAGTAGTTACTGTTTGACCAGCATGTTTCAGGCCCAAAAAGAGCTTTAAACGAGCTTTAGTATGTTTGACTCAGTAGTGTTGTAACACTCAGCGACAAACCAATAAATGATAAACGAGTAATCTCACTTGGCTACTGCACATTCTATGTGACAGAATTGAGTTCCATAAACTGCCTTCTTGGCTATTGTCTTCCAGTTGCTATGAGCATTCTACCTTTTATATACAGGGTGCTCTACTTCTACTTTGTTTGACTTTTATTGGTTTTACTCTCAGCCACCAATTGGCAGTCTGACAGTCTGATTCCATATCAACAAAGAAAGAATGAACTATTATAAATAGTGACGACGTCATCTGGACCTCCATCTTTATCACTGTTACTGCACTCAGGGTAGTCTTTATCTACACATTGCCAGAGCGGGCTTTCAAACTAATCAGCCCCTGGAAAATATTTGTGCCTTAGCAATTGTAACTGTATCTAGGAGCAGATTATATCCTGATTTAATGTTTTCCATAATTCTCACTCCTCCTTATTCCAAGACTTCCTACAAACTGAAGACACAAGAGGTACTAATCTAGAGCAATATACAAAATGCACTGGAGGAGCCGAGACCCTTCACGGGTCCTGATGAAGCATCTTGGCCCAAAATGTCGACTGTTTTATAAAGGCAGCCTGAGCTGCTGAGCTCGTCAGGCAAATTTTGTGTATTGGTTTTGTGTGCACACAGCAGCTGTGACGGGATCCTGAATTATCCGTATGAACTGTGCTTTTATTAAGAGAGAGAGACAGAGAGTTGTGCAACACAGACACATTGTTATTAAGAGAGAGAGAGGCAAAGACTGCTCACAGTTTGTTTGGAATTTCTGCAAGGACACTGGCAGCTTCTAAGTTCCTACAGAGAGAGAAGGGAGGAGCTACTTGATGGATAGCTGGTGTTCAGCACAACAGTATTTAAACCAGCGTAATTGCTTGTTTCACAGACAGGACACGCAGATGCACAAGGGTGTGGTGAAGTTACCGCTATCCTGTTCAGGTGCCCACGAGTGTAGGACTGAGGATCGATTCTGAGGGATCGATCTGTAATTATTAGTGCATGAAAGAACGACCTTGTGGAGTCTACTAGTGTATCTAACCCTCGCCTGGGTTGGTAGACTATAAAACCGTGCTCTTAAGTTGGTCAAGTTTGGCTAACTTGGAAGTTTCGGAGGACAACGGGAAGATCGACGGCATCAACTCACCTGAAGAACCAAACACCTCTCTCTCTCCATTGCTACTCAACTCAATACCATGAACTGAACTGAACTTTACTTATCACCGTAAGACTGTATCCATTTACCCCTAGGCTTGAAGAAGCTTGGATTTTCTATCTACACACACACACACACACACACACACACACACATATATAATCATTGCTAACCTATTTGATATATCTGAATTTATATTACCGTATTGTGTAGTTACTAATAAATACCATTAGTGAATAGCAATACCAGACTTCGAAGTGTTTTCTATTTCTGCTGGTTCTTTAACCCGTCACGAGGCACGTGACACAGCAGAGCCTACCATCATTGGCTTCATCTTTCCACCAAAATAAACCCTGGAGTCAAGTAAGATCAGAAACTTGATTATTCTTTGGACTAAAACACATTAGTGCATAAATCATGGATGGTAGTTAAAGAGACAATAAAACAGTAATGGTAGCAATTTTCAGTGAGTTAAGAGAACATCCCAGGAAACTGAGATAAAATTGCAGGTCAATGATTTGCCATCAGAACTTGGAAATGTTTGAAATTGAATAAATTGCATAGAAGGGAGGTAAGTGAGGAAAATAAAAGGATTGTACTGTATGTGACTGGGAGAATACAGCACAACTAATCCATGCCCAAATGCTCTGAGCTGACACCACATTCTGCCTGCTAGTACCAGTTGCCTGCATTCAGTCTATAATCCTCCAAATCCCTCCTTTCCAAATACTTATCCAAATGCCCCTTAGATGCTACAATTGTATCCACTCCAACCACATCCTCTGGCAGATCATTCCAGATACAGTACTTAACACTCTCTGCGTAAAGAAGTTACTTGTCAGGTCTCTTTTAAATGCTGTTATCTTATATCTGTACCCTCCCTAACACTGGCGAAAAGATGATCACCATCTTGCTTGTCCATACCCCTCATGATTTTGTAAACTTCTATGGGGTTAGCCCCTCATTCTTCTATGTTCTAAGGAATAAAGAGCCACAGTGGCCACCCTCTTCCTATAACTTGGGCCCTCTCCTCCAGGTAGTATTCTCATGAAACTTTTCTGCACTCTTTAAGTATAACTTTATCTTTCCTATAACAGGCTGACCAAAACTATGCACAGTACTCCAAATGTGGCCTCGCCAATGACTTACACAACTGTAACATAATGTCCTTACCCCTAAACCTGATGCCATGACTGATGCAGGCCTGTATACTAGATGCCTTCTTCATCATGCAGTCTTGTACAGCAACTTTCAAATAAACGTGCACTTGTTCTCTCCGGGCCCTCTGTTTCACAATGTTCATTGCCCTGCCATTCATTGTATACGTTCTACCTTAGTTATAATATCCAAAATGCATCTGCTCACATTTATCTAAGTTGAGCTCCATTTGCCATCTCTCAGCCCATCTTCTTAACTAATCAAAATCTTTTTTGCCAAGAGACCAGGAGAAAATGAGTAGTACAGATTGAGATCAGTAGTGGCAAAACATTTGGAAGTTTGACATCAGACACTTCCCCAGTTCTGGGTTTTGTCAACAAGTATATAAACCACTGCTTTCTTACATGTGGATTCCCAGCAGACACTTCAATGTTGTAAATTTGAGAATGCAGTTGTCTCCACCATCTTATATGATTTCCCACTGACAATTTACTATTATCTAGATTGGTTTTGATTATCTAGATCTGTTTTGATGACCGAATGATAAATTCTTTGATGGGTTTCTTAGTACACCAATTCTCATTGTTTGGATAACAGGCTTGAACTCTATGTCTATCCTTAATACCCTAAACCTGACTTCATATCAAGGACACACACAAAGTGCTGGAGGAACTCAGCAGCTAGGTAGCATCTATGGAAAAGAGTACTGTCGACATTTCGGACCGAGACCTTTCATCAGTCCTGATGAAGGTGTCTTAGCCCGAAACGTCGACTGCACTCTTTTCCACGGATGCTGCCTGGCCTGCTGAGTTCCTCCAGGATTTTGTGTGTGTTGCTTGGAAATCCAGCACCTCCAGATTTTCTCTTGTTTCCCATATCAAGAACATTCTGTGGATGAAAAAAAAAATCTGATAAAATCAAAAATCAATATTCCTAAAAAAAAGTGCCATTGACCAAATTGCTATATTAAAATTAAATCCAATCCAGTCTTATTTAGTTTCACATCCCCTTTTACCTGGTGACAATTTTTCAGATACTGATCAAGAGTAGAGGTCTGGCTGATTTTCTTCCTCCCCACATCATTAACAGTGAGGACTAATATATTGCTGTCTGAGCTGACAGTGACTGGCTTATCATATTCCTGGAAGCTGTTCTCTGTTGACTGTTATCAAATAATGTCAGTATTTCCTAAAGCTCACTACTTTCATAAACACTGGATTCATATGTTTTATTTTGTCCATTTCAGCCATGTTAAATTTTGATGAAAATGTTTAGTGTTTGCAAAATTAATCAGAGAACAGATCACTTCAACAGAATTTAACCACAATGAATTATGTAATGTGCATTTTAATTATAATTTCATTTGTATTTATACACTTTCTAGCAGTCTACAAAAATAATTTCTGCAAGTAAGCTCCTGTTTCCTTCCAAGTGAAACAAGGCTTCATGAAAAGAACAATGCAAAAAATAATAATTTCAGGCTGAAATATAGTTTCAGTATCTCTTTCAATTTTGCTCATGTCTTGCAGATTAACCTGCCACTTTTACAGGCTACACAATAAAAAAAAACACAGCTAGTGATTTATAGAAGAAAGCAGCATCAATGAGTTGCTACAGTGCTGACAACACAATACAGAAACAGATAATGAAGGCCTGAAGTATTCAAAAAAATCTGCCCTTTGAGCCTTGCCCATTTCTTTCTAATCAAAGATATTCATGTACTTCTTGACAAGGAAGTAGGTACACAATTCATAGTGATAGCAATTATTGTTTGATCTTCATTCTTATCTACAATATCTTCTGCAACTGCAGCTGTTGAAGCCAGATCATATTAAGGATTAACTAGCAATTCAAATATATTAAAATATTTTACTCTCAAGACTCTTAGAGTAGATAATTTGGGATGGAAACATTTTGCCAAGATACAAACAAGAAAAATACCCACTTGTGTTACTGAACAAGTGCAGTTGATGCAGGGATATTCCAATTACCTTACATTGCTGTTTATTAATTCAGTATTCCCCATTAAGTGCAGTGCTTTATGCTTGTTTCAGGAAATAGGCAAAATACAACAAAAAATAGGAGTAGCAATAGACCATACAACCCAACGAGTCTACTTCCTCAAGATTCTAAGCTCAAAGTGTGTATTCATTATACAACATTAAGATCTGATTCCTAACAGGCAGCCACAAAACAAGAAACCCCCCAAAGAACCCATAAAAAAGACCATCAAACATCCAATGTGCAGAGAAAAGGAACAAATCATGCAAACAATAAGAACAAGCAAATAGCGTTCAGAATGTAAGTCCACAAAGAGAGTTCATCTGGTTGATATTCTACATCAAATCTAGTAGCATGCTAGAAATTTGAGTGCGTCAGGGGGCAAATATGAGTGGCAGAAGGCGCTTGGGAAGTTGAAAGGTCTGAAATAGATGTCAGCTGAACTAAATGGATTACACCCCATGGCTGCTGAAAGAGGTAGCTGAAGATACTGTGGAGGCATTATTAATGATTTTTCAAGAATCACTAGGTTCTAGAGGACTGGAGAATTGCTAATTTGCACTCTTTAAGAAGGGAGGGAGGCAGAGGAAGGGAAATTATAGGCCAATTAGCCTGACTTAAGGATGAGGTTTCAGGCTACTTGGAGGTGCATGACAAATTAGGCCAAAGTCAGCTTGGTTTCCTTAAGGGGAAAATATTGCCTGACAAATCTGTTGGAATTAGTTGAGGAAATAGATAGATAATTTATTGATCCCAAAGGAAAGTATAGTGCCACAATAGCATTACAAGTGCACAGATATACAAATATTAGAAGTAAAAAAGAATTAAAAAATAAGTTACTTTAAAAATATAGTGTACAATATTTACAAAGATGACAAGATTTACAAATTCACACTGATAAGACAGAAGTGCAAAAATTACCATAAAATTGTACAGCAAGATATACACATTCACACCATCCGGATAAGAAGTGATGGTAGTATTGCACTTGTATTGCACAGGGTGTCCATGATAACAGGGTGAAGTAAACAGAGCTAAACAGCTTATACAGAGCTCTGGTAAATAGAGGTTAATAGCAGTCTAACAGGAGGGGGTCATCACTGCCCCGGCTATAGGTTGACTCATTGTAGAGCCTAATGGCCAATGACATCATATAGCGCTCTTTGGAGCAGCACAGTTGTCTTAATCTATTACTGAAAATGTATCTCTGTTCAGCCAAGATGGCATGCAGAGGGTAAGAAACATTGTGCAGAATTGTTAGGATTTTCCAGAGGGTCCTTTGTTCTGCCACAATCTCCATTATGTCCAGTTTGACTCCAAAAACAGAGCAGGATAGACAAAGGAGAGTCAGCGGATGTTGTTAATTTGGATTTTCAGAAGCCCTTTCACATGGTGCCATACATGAGGCTGCTTAACAAGATAAGAACCCATGGTATTACAGGAAAGATAGTAGCATGGATAGAAGTTTGGCTGATGGCAGGAGACAAAGAATTGCAGTAAAGGTTGGTTGCCCATGACTAGTGGTGTTTTGCAGACATCTGTGTAGACACTGCTGCTTTTCAGTTTATATGTCAATCATTTAAATGATGGATTTAATGGCTCTGAGGCCAAGTGTGCAGATAATACAAAGGTAGGCGGAGGCAATTAGTATTGAGGAAGCAGATGGTCTGCAGAAGAGACAGATTGGGAGAATGGGCAAAGAAGTGACAGGTGGAATCTAGTGTAAGTAAATGTATAATCATGCACTTTGATAGGAGTAAAGGCATAGACTATTTTCTAAATGGGGAGAAAATTCAAAAATCAGAAGTGCAAATGATTTAGGAGTCCTGGTGCAGGATACCTAACAGGTTAACTAGTTTCAGTCGGTGATAATGAAGACAAATGCAAAGTCAGCATTCATTTCAGGAGGACTAGAATATACTTCGACGTTTTCATGTTTATTGTTTTACAACATTAAATTACGATGGCTTTTTTGACACTGATCAACGGAAAAAGACTCTTGCATGTCAAAGTGAAAACTGATCTCTACAAAGTGATCTAAATTAATTACAACTATGAAACACAAAATAACTAATTGCGTAAATATTCACCCCCTTCAAGTCAGTATTCAGTAGATGTACCTTTGGCAGCAATTTGGCAGCCTTGAGTCTGTGAGGATAGGTCTCTATCAGCTTTGCACATCTGGACACTGCAATTTTTCCCCATTCTTCTTTACCAAACAAAAATGTTGTTTTAACTTTATTGCAAGAGTTTTGTAGTATAAGGATAAGGATTTCTTGCCACAAGAGATGGGGGACAAACAAAATGAAACTGAGAGGCACCATTTTGATCTCCTAATTCATAGATGAGCACAATTTTTACAGATGGTTGCATCAGAGTGATTCCTAGGATAAGAGACCTATAGGAGGGGTGATTGATAAGTTCGTGGCCTAAGGTAGAAGGAGTCAATTTTAGAAAACCTAGCACATTTATTTTTCCTACATTTACACACTTAGTCCAGTGGTCGTGGAGCAATACGGATCTCTTCTTTGTAGAAGTCGGCGCTTTGGACCTCCAGAAAGTGGTCCACAGCAGGGGTAATTGATAAGTTCGTGGCCTAAGGTAGAAGGAGATGAGGAGAAACTTCAAACAGTCTGCATTTTCACTGAAAGAGTTGAACATGTAATGAGAGCTGTATAACTCATCTCCTTCTACCTTAGGCCACAAACTTATCAATCACCCCTGCTGTGGACCACTTTCTGGAGGTCCAAGACGCCGACTTCTACAAAGAAGGGATCCGTATGCTCCACGACTGCTGGACTAAGTGTATAAATGTAGGAGGGGACTATGTTGAAAAATAAATGTGCTAGGTTTTCTAAAATTGACTCCTTCTCCCCAAAATAAATGTGCTAGGTTTTCTAAAATTGACTCCTTCTCCCCTAGGCCACGGACTTATCAATCACCCCTCGTACAATGGGGAGATAAAACAGGATAGACATTTATTCTTTGGTTAGGAAAAATTAAAGATGGTCCCTTTGAAGGATATGCAATTCTTTGATTGCTTAACCAAGTAAATTCTGATCAGTGTTCCTCTGGTGAAGAAAGCCAAACTGGGTGGAGTCCTTTGGATTATGGAACCAATTTTTAAAGATTGAAATGAGGGGAAAATTCTTTATTTAGAAGGTTTAGAACACTGGGTGATATTGACTGGTTATTTGTGAATGTGTTCACAGAAAGATTATTTGTTTCCCATCAGAAATAACATACCTAGCAATAAAGAAGAACATGGATTTGACCATAAGACATAGGAGCAGAAGTAGGCCACTTGGTCCATCAAGACTGTTCTGCCATTCAAGCATGGCTGATTTATTATACCTCTTAATCCCATTCTTCAACCTTCTCCCCATAACCTTTGACACCCTGACTAACCAAGATCCAATCAACCTCTGCTGCTTTTAAATACACTCAATGACCTTGCCTCCACAGCTCTCCATGGCAATGAATTCCACAGGTTCACCACACTCTAGCTAAAGAAATTCCTTCTCACCTCTGTTCTAAATGGACATCTCTCTATTGTGAGGCTCCATCCTCTGGTCCTAGACTCACACAGTATAGGAAATATCCTCTCCACATCCACTCCATCTTGAGGCCCTCCACTGGTCGAGGTTGACCATGGACGTTATGCCCCAGCTAGCTGTCTATGTGATACTCTGGCCAATACACAAGAAAGGGCAGTACGATATGGAGAGCAAGCTGTTGTCCCTGTAACAGGCTCCCCATTTCCACGCTGTTGATGAATCCAAAGGAACAGCAGGGACAAATACAATTGGCACCAGTGGTGTCGCAGGAGTTGGCAGTCAGTGCTGAACTCAACAAAGGACTGCCTTGGGGACTCCAGCTCCGGATTTTTCCCTTGGGGTTTACTCCAAAAGCCTTCCTAATGAGTGGGTATCGCCGCAAAGCAGTGGAGGTTTGAGATCAGTGCTTTCCTTCTCCCAGATGAGCTGCCAACCATGTCCGATGGACCCCATCTCCCCAAAGTGACTGGTTTTAAGGCATCAGTGAACCTGTCAGTAGAAACGGTTCTACCACACTTAGAAGCTAAGCCACACATGAAGGCCAGGAGCTATTTGAGATGCATATCTCAAATTTAATAGATAATAGGAGCTTATCCACTCTACCACCCCCAGGCTATAACAACCTTAATGATTCACTTTATCTAGGCCTATCAATATTCAATAGGTTTTCAATAAGACTCTTCCTCATTCTTCTAAACACCAGCAAGTACAGGCCAGAGTCATCAAACACTGCCCACTCATTCCCAGAATCATTGTCGTGAACCTCCTCTGGACCCTTCACATTGCCACCCCATCTTTTCTTAGATATGAGGCCCAAAACTACTCCTAATACTCCAAGTGCAACCTGACCAATACCTTATGAAGCATCAGCGTCACATCCATGCACTTACAGTGCCTATAAAAAGTATTCATCTCCCCCACCTTTGGAGGTTTTCATTTTTGAGGGTTTTACAACATTGAATCTCAGTGGATTTAATTTGGCTTTTTTGACACTGATCAACGGAAAAAGATTCTTTGGTGTCAAAGTAAAAACAGATCTCTACAAAGTGATCTAAATTAATTACCAATATAAAACACAAGATAATTGATTGCATATTTATTCAACCCCTTTAATATGCCACACCAAATCATTATGGGGGCAGCCAATTGGTTTTTGAAGTCACATAATTATAATTAAAGGGAGATCTGCTTTTGGAGACCTGTGTGCAGTTGAGGTGTTTCAATTGATCATAGTGAAAATACACCTGTATCTGGAAGGTCCAACTGCTGGTAAGTCAATATTCTGGCAAAAACTACACCATGAAGAAAAAAGAACACTCCAAGCAACTCTGTTATAAGTTTATTGAAAAGCACAAGTCAGGAAATGGATACAAGAAAACTTCCAAGTCACTGAATATCCCTTGGAGTACAGGTAAGTCAGTCATTAAGAAATGGAAAGAATATGGCACAGCTGTACATCTAACTACATTTGACCTGGCCATCCTTGAAAACTGAGTGAGCATACAGGAAGGGGAGTAGCGAGGGAAGCCATCAAGAGACCTATGACAACCTGGAGTAGTTGCAAGTTCCAGAGGCTGAGGTGGGAGAGACTGTGCTTACAACATCTGTTGTCTGGGTACTTCACCTGTTGCAGCTTTATGGGAGAGTGGCAAAGAGAAAGTCACTGTTGGAATAAAACTCACATGAAATCTCAGCTAGTGTTTGCATGTGGGCAGCTCTGAAGTCAGCTGGAAGAAGGTTCTATAGTCTGATGAAACCAAAATTGAGCTTTTTGGCTATCAGAGTAAATGTTATGTTTGGCATAAGCCAAACTCTACCCATCATTGAAAACACACCAACCCTACTGTGAAGCATGGTGGTGGCTGCATCATGCTGTGGGAATGCTTCACTGCAGCAGGCCCTGGAAGGACTGTGAAGGTGGAGGATAAAATGAATGCAGCAAAATACTGGGAAATCCAGGAGGAAACCCTGATGCAGTCTGCAAGAGAACTGCAACTTGGGAGAAGACTTGTTTCCCAGCAAGAAACAACCCAAGCGTAAAGCCAAAGCAACACAGGAATGGCTTAAAAACAACAAAATTAATTACAAGCCTGTAATTGCTGCCAAAGGTGCATCTACTAAATACTGACTTGAAGGCGGTGAATACTTATGCAATCAATTATTTTGTGTTTTATATTTGTATTTAATTTAAATTACTTATTAGATTCCTTCTCCTTCAGCTTTTTACCTCTTCCACCTATCCCTTCCCAGCTTCTTCCTTCATTCTCTCTCCCCCACCTGGTCTCACTTATCACCTGCCAACTTGCACTCCTTCCCACCTTCTTGTTCTGGCCTCTGCTCCCTTTGTTTCCAATCCAGATGAAGGGTCACGGTCTAAAATATTGACTGTTTATTCCCCTCCATAGTTCTGTCTGACTTGCTGCGATCCTCCAGCATGTGGTGTGTGTGTATCTATATAAATAAGTGTAATGTCAATACAATGCTCATGTGCAGTCAAAAAACATCAAGGGCACTCTCTATAGAATTCTTTTCATTTCATAAGTTACTCTACATGTTATTTCACTATTGACTAGAAACCCACAAAGGAACGTACACTGCCGGTGAGAATGAAGTGAAGAAGAATTGGAGGTCCATAAAACAACAAGTTCCTTAGATAAATCTGTGCACAACATACTAATGGTGGTAGAATGAGTCTGAATACTCAGAATAATTCATAGAAATTTCAGCATCAAGCAATGGACTTGAACAAAGATTGTCAGACTAGGTCTCAGCTGACATAATCAGGAACCTTGGCAATTTAAAAAAAACTGCATTTATTCGAGTGGATGAAGATGTCCTTCAGGCTAAAAAGAATATGAAACAGAGGAAGGAGATGAACAGCCATCAAAGAGCAGAAGAAAAACAATATTACTAACAGAGATTATGTTGGATGTATTTGCCACGTTTGGCAGGCTTCCTGGCATTGAATAAGACAAAAGAATCATTTCAACCCAGCATAAAGCATAAAAAGTTAGCAACAGGGATAGACTAAATGACCCTTCAATCCTGCTCTATCAAACAATCAGATTATATTTTACCTCAAAAGCATTTTAAGTCTTTCACAAACAGACCTCTCGATTCTCTAATATCCAAAAGGCCTTTTATGGATCACCACTTTGAATGCTATCTGTAACAAGTCTTCACATATCTACAGGGTGGAGAAATCCAAAGATTCGCCAACATCCTTTCAGAAATAAGGTGGCCTATAATTAGGCAGCATCTCTAGGAAGAGGTGTAGTCGACGTTTCAGGCCGAGACGAAGTGAGTCCTGACGAAGGGTCTCGGCCTGAAACGTCGACTACACCTCTTCCTAGAGATGCTGCCTGGCCTGCTGCGTTCACCAGCAACTTTTATGTGTGTTGCTTGAAATTCCAGCGTCTGCAGAATTCCTGTTGTTTGGCCTATAATTAGTTTGAGATTGAAACATCTTTTTCTAGACAGCCTTGTCAGGGGAAATATCTTTTCTGTATTTTCCTGTCTAATTCTTTAAACATTTGGGAGCCTGAGTCACTCATTGTTTTAAATTCTAGACAAGAGGCCTCTAACATGTTCAAGATCTGCTGATCAATTCAAGATATCTGCACCTAGGAACAAACCTATTGACTCTTCACTGCGTTTCCCCTATCGCAAGTATAGTCTTATTTAGGTAAGCTGTAGGCAACACTCCGGACAAGATCTTACCAAAGAATCAGAATCAGATTCATTACCACAAACATACAATATGTCATGAAGTTAGTTGTGCAGTGCAAGACATAAAAAATATTTTAAGTTACAACAAAAAGTATAAAAAGTAAAAGAGGAACAGTGAGTTAGTGTTCATGGACCGTTCAGAAATCCGATGGCAGATGGGAAGATTCTATTCCTAAAATAGTGAGTGTTCAAAGTTAACTTATCATCAAAGTACATACTGTATATGTCACCATATACTACCCTGAAATTCATTTTCTTGTGGGCATTCACAATACACACAAAAAAAACATTAGAACAAATGATAAACTATGCGCCAAAGATGGACAAACAACCAAAGTGCAAAGAAACAAACTGCAGATACAAAATGAAAATAATAATAATCGTTAATAAGTAAGCAATAGGTATCAAGAACAAGTTGCAGAGTCCTTAAAAGTAAGTCCATAGGTTGTGTAATCAGTTAGCATTGGTGCCATTGAAGTTATTCCCTCTAGCTCAAAAGCCTGAGGGCTAAGGGGTAATAATTGTCCTGATATTAAATCTGATTCTGATTCAGAACTTGGTAATGTGGGACTTGAGTCTCCTATACCTCTTTCCTGGTGGTAGCAGCAAGAAGAGAGCATGGCCTGGAGCATGGCTTTCCTGCGACACTGCTCCTTGTAAATGTGCTCAGTGAAGGGGAGACTTTATGTGTGATGGATTGGGCTGTATCCACTACTTTCTGTAGGACTTACTGTTCAAGAACATTGGCTTTCTGATACCAGGTCATGATGTAACCAGTCAGTATACGTGACACCAGGGGTCGGCAACCTTTTTGCCTCTGTGGGCCGGATCGCATATTAATGAGCGGACGGTGGGCCAGATAAATGCCATAAAAAACTTGAAATATGGGAATTATCCATTTAAACATCTAGTTATGTTTTGCCTCAAATTAATGAGTAGCTCATGCTAGAAAATCATTTGTGCTTAACTAAGGATGCCATTAGTAATCAAAGAAATCAGTTTAGTTTTTCTGTCCCACCATTGCTGGTGCCCCATCAGTTGTGATGCCAATTAGCTTCGACACATTAAGTTTCATTTCTGACATCATTTTCAGCAAAGCTTCAAAAATGTCTTCTTCAGTAACCGTGTCCTTCATAGGAATTAATTGAATAAACTCCTCAAAAATTTGAAAAGTTGAGGTCACTCCTCGCATAAACACTGCAAGTTGAGCAGTGTCTCTCAAGTCCGTGCTCTCATCAAGCGCAATTGGAAAAAAAAGCAATTTGTTGCAGGCATCCCTTAAACAACTTCTAACATCTGCTGACATTTCTTCAACTTGTCGTGCGATCGTTCTTGCTGACAGGTTGATGATGCAAATAAAGATTTCTTTTCAGGACAAACAATATCCACCACTACCAGTAAACATTCTTTGACAAACTCTCCATTTGTAAAAGTCTTCATCTTTTCTGCAAAACGTTTTGAGACTTCGTAGCTGGCATGGGTATTTCCTTCATTTTCACGGCTTTTTCGGCACTCAGCATCTACCTTCCCGTGTTTCGCATTCATTGCCATTGGAATTTTTTTTCTTTAATTTTATTTTGAAATGTGAGTTATTCAACAAGTATCGTATCACATGTAAATATCCAGATATTTAGTGTGGATTTCTTGTTAAAACACAGTGACGCTGTTTCTGTTTACAAATTTGAACGATCCCATCTAAAAACTTGCGCGTGCACGGAGAGTATCTAATACATATTAATAAGGTAGTCTGCCTTCCCGTTATACCAGTGTTTGGTTTGGAACAAAACGGAACCTGGGGCCAGTGTAACAAGACGCCATGCATGTCCATCAGTATGGTCGCGTGAAACACTCAGAATAAGGAAAAATCGCTCATGGGCCGGATAAGCATAGAAACATAGAAACATAGAAAATAGGTGCAGGAGTAGGCCATTCGGCCCTTCGAGCCTGCACCGCCATTTATTATGATCATGGCTGATCATCCAACTCAGAACCCCGTCCCAGCCTTCCCTCCATACCTCCTGACCCCCGTAGCCACAAGGGCCATATCTAACTCCCTCTTAAATATAGCCAATGAACTGGCCTCAACTGTTTCCTGTGGCAGAGAATTCCACAGATTCACCACTCTCTGTGTGAAGAAGTTTTTCCTAATCTCGGTCCTAAAAGGCTTCCCCTCTATCCTCAAACTGTGACCCCTCGTTCTGGACTTCCCCAACATCGGGAACAATCTTCCTGCATCTAGCCTGTCCAATCCCTTTAGGATCTTATACATTTCAATCAGATCCCCCCTCAATCTTCTAAATTCCAATGAGTACAAGCCCAGTTCATCCAGTCTTTCTTCATATGAAAGTCCTGCCATCCCAGGAATCAATCTGGTGAACCTTCTTTGTACTCCCTCTATGGCAAAGATGTCTTTCCTCAGATTAGGGGACCAAAACTGCACACAATACTCCAGGTGTGGTCTCACCAAGGCCTTGTACAACTGCAGTAGTACCTCCCTGCTCCTGTACTCGAATCCTCTCGCTATAAATGCCAGCATACCATTCGCCTTTTTCACCGCCCGCTGTACCTGCATGCCCACTTTCAATGACTGGTGTATAATGACACCCAGGTCTCGTTGCACCTCCCCTTTTCCTAATCGGCCACCATTCAGATAATAATCTGTTTTCCTATTTTTGCCACCAAAGTGGATAACTTCACATTTATCCACATTAAATTGCATCTGCCATGAATTTGCCCACTCACCCAACCTATCCAAGTCACCCTGCATCCTCTTAGCATCCTCCTCACTGCTAACACTGCCACCCAGCTTCGTGTCATCCGCAAACTTGGAGATGCTGCATTTAATTCCCTCATCCAAGTCATTAATATATATTGTAAACAACTGGGGTCCCAGCACTGAGCCTTGCGGTACCCCACTAGTCACCGCCTGCCATTCTGAAAAGGTCCCGTTTATTCCCACTCTTTGCTTCCTGTCTGCTAACCAATTCTCCACCCACACCAATACCTTACCCCCAATACCGTGTGCTTTAAGTTTGCACATTAATCTCCTGTGTGGGACCTTGTCAAAAGCCTTTTGAAAATCCAAATATACCATAGTATCTCAATATTTGCTCGTGGGCTGGTCAAAATACCTTCGCGGGCCGGACTTGGCCCGCGGGCCATAGGTTGCCTACCCCGCTCTATACCATGCGTTTGTAGAAGTTTGTTAAAGTTTTAGATGACATGCTGAATCTATGCAAAGTTTTCAGAAAGTAAATGCACCTACGTTCTGGACCCAGGACAGACCCTCTGAAACGAAAATGCTAAGGAATTTAAATTTGCTGACCCTCTCCACCGCTGAACTGCTGATGAAGATTGGCTCATGGACCTCTGGTTTCCTCCTCCTGCAGTGAATAATTGGGTCTTCGATTTTGTGACATTAGGGGAGAGGTTGTTGCGGCACTATTCTGTCACGTTTTCAATCTCCCTCCTATATGCTGATTTGTCACCGTCTTTGATTTGGCCAATAACAGTATTGCTGTCAGCAAACGTAATTTTGGCATTGGAGCTGTGCTTATCCTCACAGTCATAAGTATAAAGTGAATAGATCATGGGGCTATGCACACAGTCTTGTGGTGCGCCTGTGCTGACAATGATTGTGGAGAAGATGTTGTTGCTAATCCAAAATGACTGAGGTCTGCAGGTGAAGAAATCAAGGATCCATTTGGGCAGGGAGGTATCAAGGCCTAGGACCTGGAGCTTTTTGATTAGTTTTGTGGGGATAAATATGTTGAATGTTGAACTGTAGTCAGTGAAGAGCATCCTGGCATATGCATCTTCTCTGTCCAGATGTTCCAGGGTTGAGTGAAGAGCCAATGAATTGGCATCTGCTGTTGACCTGTTGTGATGGAAAGCAACTTGGGGTGGTTCCAAGTTCCTCCTCAGATCGGAGGTGATATGCTTCATTACCAACCACTTAAAGCACTTCATCACAGTGGATGTAAGTTCTGATGGATGATAGTCTTTGAGGCAGGTTGCCATGTTTTTCTTGGGCACCAATATGATTGAAGTCTGATTAAAGCAGGTGGGTAACTTAGATTGTTGAAGCAAGATATCAATGAATACACCAGTCAGTTGAATAACACAGGTCTTCAGTACTTAGCCAGGCATCCTATCTGGATCAAATGCTTTCTGTGGGTTGACCCCCCTGAAGGATGCTCTCACGTCGACCTCAGAGACTGAAATCATGGAGTCGATGGGGGCTGTGGGAGTTCTTGAAGGTGCTTCCATGTTTTTTCAGTGAAAGTGAGCATAAAAGGCATTGAGCTCATCTGGGAGTAAAACCTTGCTGCATGGTTTTACTTTGCAGAAGGTGATAGCATTCAAGTCCTGGTACAGGTTTTGAGCATTTTTCTGTGATTCAAATTTGGTCTGACAGACAGTCACTGAAAAGTGTGTATCTTCAGGCTCCTATACCTCCTCCCTGATGGTAGTAAAGAGAGGGAAAATGAAGGATTATGGGCTGTGGAAGAGGGAAGGATTAGATTGATTGAGGAGTAGCTTAAAAGGACAGCACAATATTGTGGGCAGAAGGACCCATACTGTGGAACAGTCTGTGCTCCAAACCTATTCTGATACTGCTCCCCAACTCTTCCTTCGGTACATTGACGACTACATTGGTGCTGCTTCCTGTACCCATGCTGAGCTCATCAATTTCATCGACTTTACTTCAAACTTCCACCCAGCCCTCAAATTCACTTGGTCTATCTCGGACACTTCTCTCCCCTTTCTCGATGTCTCGGTCTCCATCTCTGGAGACAGACTGTCCACTGACATCTTCTACAAGCCCACTGACTCTCATAATTACCTCGACTATACCTCTTCCCACCCTGCCACATGCAAAAATGCCATTCCCTATTCCCAGTTCCTCCGTCTCCGCCACATCTGCTCCGAGGATGAGGCTTTCCGTTCCAGGACATCTCAAATGTCCTCTTTCTTTAAGGATCGTAGTTTCCCTTCTACCATCATCAATGATGCCCTCACCCACATATGCTCCATTTCCCGCACTTCGGCTCTCACCCCATCCTCCTGCAACCACAACAGGGACAGAGTTCCCCTTGTCCTCACCTACCACCCCACCAGCCTCCGGATCCAGCACATTATCCTGTGCAACTTCCGCCACCTTCAACAGGACCCCACCACTAAGCACATCTTTCCCTCTCCACCCCTCTCCGCTTTCCGCAGGGATCAGTCCCTCCGTGACTGCCTTATCTGCACGTCCATCCCCACGGATCTCCCACCCGGCACTTATCCCTGTAAGCGTAAGCGCTACACCTGTCCCTACACCTATCTTGCCACCATTCAGGGCACCAAACAGTCCTTCCAGGTGAGGCAACACTTCACTCGTGAGTCTGTTGGGGTTATCTATTGCATCCGGTGTTCCCGGTGTGGCCTCCTGTACATCGGTGAGACCCGACGCAGATTCGTGGAGCACCTCCGCTCCGTCCGCCACAACAAACAGGATCTCCCGGTAGCCACCCACTTCAACTCTGCTTCCCATTCCCATTCAGATATGTCCATACATGGCCTCCTCTACTGCCATGATGAGGCTAAACTCAGGTTGGAGGAGCAACATCTCATATACCGTCTAGGTAGTCTCCAGCCCCTTGGTATGAACATAGAATTCTCCAACTTCCGGTAATTCCCTCCCCCTCCCTTCCTCTATCCCTATTTCACTCTGCCCCCTCCCCCAGCTGCCTATCACCTCCCTCATGGTTCCGCCTCCTTCTTCTACTACTCATTGTTTTCCTGCCTATGACGTCCCTGCTTCCCCTCCCCCACCCCTTTGTCTTTCAAATCACTGGTTTTTCAACTGAACCTACAAGCACTCTTCAAATCCTTCCCCCTCCTTCTTTCTTCAGGCCTGACGAAGGGTTCCGGCCCAAAATGTCGACATCATTTCCACTGATGCTGCCCGACCTGCTGAGTTCCTCCAGCGTGCTGTGAGTGTTGCTTTGATCCCAGCATCTGCCGATTATTTTGTGTTTATGACCCATATTGTGCAGTACTCTTCAATGGTCTATATTCAAGTACCTACAAGTACCTTGGGTCAAGAATGATGAGTTTGGAGAAGGACATAAAGATACGGAAGGCACTGGTGTGGAGGGCTATGAACGACATGAAGGAAATCTGGAAGTCGAACCTGACCAGAGGGCTTGAAAAGAGGATTTTCATAGCAGTCATAGAGTCCATGCTCACGTACGGATGCAAGACATGGACACTCACCAAGACGGTGCGAAAGTCTCTAGATGGTTGCTATACACGAATGCTCCGGATGGCTCTTGACGTGAGTTGGCAACAACAACCTACCCGATGCTCACCACTAAAATTGAGGTGAGAAGACTGCAACTAGCGGGGTACTGTCTATGCCACCCTGAGCTACCAGCCAGCCTAGTCATCATATGGGAGCCCAAGCAAGGGAGGATGAACCCTGGGTGCCCTCCCAAGACTATAGTCAACATGCTCCTAGAAGACAGCGGTGCGGCTAATGTAGATGAACCGAACACACTGATGAGGGAGAGGGAGAAGTGGAGAGTCCGTCTTTGTGCCCGATGCCGACCCCCTAGGCCTGAGTCGACGTAGTAGTAGTAGTAGTCGTCTATATTCTGTAAGTATATTCCTGGATGATAAGGGTCCTTAATGATGGATGCTGCTTTACTGAGGCACCAATGTTGAAGGAGTCCTCAATGGTGGGGAGGCTTCTACCCGTGATGGAGTTGGTTGAGTCCACAACTCTCTATAGCCCCTTTCGTTCTTGTCCACTGGAGCTTCCATACCAGATGGTGATGCAACTGGTCAGAATGCTCTTCATGGTCTATCTACAGAAATTTGCTAGTAAATTGTAATAAGGCTTTTTTGGAGATGCAGAAAGCTACAAACTTAGAACCAAAGTTGAGCAAGAGCATTAGTAGTATGTAGCTTTGCTGAAATATCTGTCTTGACAGTGTAAATTTGGCACCTAGCTGATCAAAGATACAGATATACAGTAGGTGTATGAGCAATCTGAGAGTGGCTGTGCTGATTTATATTCATTCTGTATGAAAACATAAAGCATCACAAATGTTTTGCGCGCTCCACACATCAAATGGAGTCACAGAGTATCTGCACTCAAGGAATAACAAAGCCTAGTATTGGAGAAACTTCATTCAGGCACATGGACATGGTTAATATATAGCATCTAGCTTTACCTAATGGTTTGGAATAGAAAATGACTGGGAAGAAACAAGGCTGCAGTGCAAAATCTGATGGTCATTGCCATCAGTAGCATGAGTGATTCATGAGTGTGGACAGTGTTGGTAGATGAGTGTTCATAACAGATCAAAACAAAGCATGTGGGGTCATAAACTATCAATGAAAGGATAAAAGTCACCTTCATTTTTACAATGGATTGTCATTCTGAGAGGCATCTGATTGTTATATGTCCACAATTTTGGAGATTACAATTTGAACATATTGTGAAGTTCAATTGGATCAAACATAGTGTCACATCATCTATCACCCAACCTCAAATGGGGAAGTTAAGAGATCAACACATACAATAATAAAAAATCTCCAAAGCAGCAAGCCATGTAATGAAAATAAGGTTTTACATGAAGCTTCAACTTGTGGATTTTTCTTTTCAGAGCCACAGTTTAGTGCTACACTACAGCAGAAATGCTTATTCACAGAAGCCTCAGGTTGTGTCTCAAATTGCCCTGGTGAAACTGAAAGAGAAGGACGAAGAAGAGCACATAAAACAAAGCAAATATCACAATAAATTCTATGAAGGGTGTCATGGTATATCATGATAGGTTGATTCAAAAGATAATGATATATAGGATCCATGGTGAATTGCAAATTTGAATTCAAAACTGACTTGCTCAAACAAGACAGAGAGTAGGAATAGAAGGCTGTTATTCTGACTGGAGGTCAGTGACTTTCCACAAGAAATGGTGCTGGGACCTCTGTTGATAATGATACTGTATATATTAATTATTTGGACAAAACTGTAGATTAGCAATTTTGTGGATGATTTCCAGACTCGTGGATTTGAAAGTGTAAAGTACTATCAAATAATAAGGTGGAATATAGATCAGTTATAGATATAGATACGTAGATACTTCATTTATCTCAAAATTACAGTGTCACAGTAGCAGTACAAATGCACAGATAAACAAATATTAGAAGAGCAGTGAAAAAGAATAAAAAATAAGTTACCTCAAACAGTCCAACAGGAGGGGGTCTTAACTTCCCTGGATATAGGTTGACTCATTATAGAGCCTAACAGCTGAGGGTAAAATTGACCTCATATCGTGCTTTTTGGAGCAGCACTGTTTTAGCCTATTACTAAAAGTGCTCTATTCAGCCAAGGTGGCAAGCAGAGGGTGAGAAACATTGTCCAGAATTGCCAGGATTTGACAGAGAGTCTTTTGTTCTATCACAGCCTCCAGTGTGTCCAGTTTGACTCCTAAAACAGAGCCAGCCTTTCTAATTAGTTTATTGAGCCTGTTGCCATCACCCGTTGAAGCCATTGCCTCAGTGCACCACCACATAGAAGATTATACGGGCGACAACAGACTGGTAAAACATGTGAAGGAGAGGTCTGCATACTCCAAAGGTGTTCAGTCTCCTCAGGAAGCAGAGGCCACTCTTGCCCTACCTGTACACATCCTCTGTGTTGGTGCTCCACTCAAGTCTGTCATCCAGGTGCACCCCCAGGTATTTGTAGGTCCTCACCATATCCACACCCTCACCATCAATATTAACTGGGAGCAGTGCAGGCTTAGTCTTTATAAAGTCCATCACCATCTCCTTTGTCTTACTGATGTTGAACTGCAGATGATACAGCTTGCACCATTGGACACAGAAGAGGCAGATGGAGTTTAGTCTGTGTAAGTATGAGGAGTTGCACTTTGGGATATCAAATGAAAGGATAAAGTATACAGTTAATGTTGGTTCCCTTAATAGCATTGAGATACAGAGGGATTCCAGGCCCATCGTTTTCTGAAATAGGCTACACAAGTAGATAACGTGGTTAAAAAAAAAAAGGTGCTTGCCTTCATTGGCACAAATGTTGAGTATCAGAGTATGGAAGTCATATTGCAGTTATATAAAACTTTAGTCAAACCACACTTGTGTGCATTTCTAGTTGCTGCATTATAGGAAGGATGTGGAGACTATGGAAAGGATGCAAGGAGGTATAATAGGAAGCTGCCTAGATTAGAAGGTATGAGCTATAAGGTTGGACAAACTTAGGTTGTTCTTTCTACAGCACCAGAGGCTGAGGGAAGACGTGATAGAATTTTTTTTTAATTACAAGAGGCATAGAAGGGATGGACAATCAGAATCTTTTCCCCAGGGTTGAAACACCAGAGAACGGGGGTGGGGGGTGGGGGGTGGGGGGTGAGGGTGGTAGAGAGAGAATGTTTAAAGGCAATGTGCAGGGATGTTTTCAGTCTTGTGCCTAAGATAGGTTACTAGGTATAGAAGTGCTGGAGTTTAGTGGCTTTTAGATAGACGCATGAATATGAAGGGATTGTAGGAATATGGATAATAAACAGGAGAAGGATATTTAAATAGCTGAATAGCCTGACCAGTGCTGTATTGTTTTATGTTCTATGAACGAGGTTCAGATTACATTATAAAGCTGTGTCGGCACAAATAGACAAGTCAGGAAAGATAAAATGGAATGTCAGAGAGAATATGGAGAAACAGCATTCTAAGAACTTTCCTGTAAGAGAAAGTGAGGGATTCGAAAATGCTCAGGTAACATCACCATGCAAGATTCCCAAGAGAAGGAAATTGTGAGTTTAAAGATAGACCATAATTCAGTCTTATTACTATTGAACAGTTGCCACAGAAGTGAAGCGAGTCAAGAATTGATATCTTTAGTGAGAGAAGATTGATGAATCCTAGAAAATTTATGATACAAAGGATACTATTTGGACCTTTTGTCTATATTTTTGAAAGAAAGAGCTACCAAGCATGAGGTTCATACTGCTGTAGGATGCAGCAATTTGCATGCAAGCACGATGACGATTTCTGCCTCAGTCAGGCAGTGAATTCCAACCACATGTTGCCCCTTGCATGAAAATTTTTTTTCTCATCTGCCGTCTAATTGTTGTATCAATCACTGTAGAACAATGCCCTTTGGCTTTTGATCCTTGCGTCATGGGAAATGGTTCTTCCTATTTAGTCTATCCCAGTCTATTTGAGCCTCTCAAAGTTTTGTACACCTTAGCTAACATAAAAGCCAAAGAGAGGGCCTGTAATAGACTAAAAATTAGTGAGAAGTTAGAGGGTTGGGAAGTTTCTAAAAATTAACAGAAGGCAACTAAAAAGACATTAAGATGGTAAAGATGGAGTACGAAAATAAGCTAGTCAATAATATTAAAGAGGATACAAAAGTTTCTTTGGATACATGAAGTGTAAAAGAGAGGCCAGAGTGGATATTGGACCACTGAAAAACGATGCTGGAGAGGTAGTAACGGAGGATAATGAAAAGGCGTATGAACTGAATAACTATTTTGCATCAGTCTTCACTGTGGAAGACAGTAGGTGGAAGTTCCAAGTGTCAGGGGGCATAGAATGTGTGAAGTTACCATAACTAGAGAGAAGGTTCTTGGGAAACTGAAAGGTCCGAAGGTCAGTAAGTCACCTGGACCAGATAGTGCACATCCCAAGGTTCTGAAAGAGGTGGATGAAGAAATTGTGGAGGCATTAGTAATAATCTTTCAAGAATCATGAGATCCTGGAATGGATCTGGAGGACGGGAAAATTGTAAATGTCACTCCGTTCTTCAAGAAGAGAGAGAGGCAGAAGAAAATAAATTATAAGCCAGTTAATCTGATATTAATGGTTGGGAAGATGTTGGAATCAATTGTTAAGGATATGGTTTTGGGATACTTGGAGGCGCATGATAAAATTGGCCATAGTCAGCATGGTTTCCTCAAGGGAAAATTGTGCCTGACAAATCTGTTGGAAATCTTTGAAGAAATAACAAGCAGGATAGACAAAGGAGAATTGGTTGATGTTGTGTACTTGGGTTTTCAGGAGGTCTTTGACAAGGTGCCACACATGAGGCTGCTTAACAAGCTACGAGCCCATGGTATTACAGAAAAGATTCTAGCATGGTTAAAGCAGTGGCTGATTTGTAGGAGACAAAGAGTGGGAATAAAGGGAGCCTTTTCTGGTTGCCTGCCAGTGAATAGTAAGTGTTCCACAGGGGTGTGTGATGGGATCAATTCTTTTTACGTTATTTGTTAGTGATTTGGAAGATGGAATTGATGGCTTTGTTGCAAAGTTTGCAGATGATATGAAGATTAGTGGAGGGGCAGGTAATTCTGAGAAACTAAAGAGGCTGCAGAATAACTTAGACAAATTAGGAGAATTGAGATTGAAATGGCAGATGAATTACAATGTTAGGAAGTGTATGGCCATGTACATTTGCAGAAGAAATGAAAGGGTTTATTATTTTCCAAATGGAGAGAAAATACAAAAAACTGAGATGTAAAGGGTCTTGGGAGTCCTTATGCAGGATTCCCTAAAGGTTACTTTGCAGTTTGAGTCTGTGGTTAGGAAGGCAAATGCAATGTAAGCATTTGTTTCAAGAGGACCGAAATATACAAGCAAGGATGTAATATTGAGACTTTATAAAGCACAGTGAGGCTTCACTTAGAGTACTGTGAGCAGGTTTGGGCCCCTTATCTTAGAACGGATGTGTTGAAACTGGAGAGGTTTCAAAGGTGGTTCAAGAAAATGATTGCAGGATTGAATGGCTTGTCATACAGACAGAGTTTTATTTTTAACAGAAGGACTGCAGCAACTCAAGGACTATTCCCAATTTCTCTGGGCAAAATAAGAGATGAGCTTTTAAATACTTGCCTATCCAGTGATGCTAAGTTTCTCAAGAATAAGTAAATTAAAAAATAATCGATACTCTATAAAAACATATTTTGTGTTTTTAAAGAAATTCTCCACCAATTGGATAGTTTCACATTTCTCCATTTACATTCCACCTGCCCTAATATGTTACAGTTACTTTCCACCTTTGCACTAGTGTAAATTTCGATATATTACACTTGATTCCTCCATGTAAGTTACTAATATAGATTACAAATAACTGTGGGTTAAGCACTGATTTTTGCATCAGACCAGTGGTTGCAATCTGCCAATTCATAATGATTCATTTACTCTCCATTAATTAAGACTCTGACCTTTCCCCATGAGCCTTAATCTTGTTGGAGGCCATTAAGGAATATGTTCTGAAAATTCAAATATAAGCACCTTAACATCCCTGTTAAATATCACCTCAAAGAAGTATAATAGATTTAGTCAATACTTCATGAAACTGTGTTAACATTGTCTAATATTTTCAAATGTAAATTTCCAACAGAATCATAGAGTCATACAGAACTATAGCACAGAAACAGGGCTTTCAACCCATCTAGTCCATGCTAGCCTGTTCTTCTGCCGAGTCTCACCTTTGCACCTGGAGCATAGCCCTCCATACCTTTCTAATCAATGTAGCTATCCAAACTTCTCTTAAATGTTACCATTGAACTCACATTTACCATTTCCTCTGGCAGCTCATTTGGCACTCGTTCTACCCTCTAAATAAGTTCTTCTTCAGTTTGCCCTTAAATCTTTCACCTCTCACCCTGAACTAGTCTCATCGAACCTAAGGGGAAAAGCCTGAAAACCTTCACTCTGAATAAATTTGTAAGATTTTATTTGTTTATTTAGTTAGTGGGATAGGCCCCTCTAGCCCTTCAAGTCTTGCTGCCAAGAAACCCCCAACAATTCTGATTTAGCCCTAACCTAATCCAAGGTCAATTAACAATGACCCATTAACCTACCTGGTATGTCTCTGAACTGTGAGAGGAAACTGGAGCACCTGTGGAAAACTAATGCATTCCACAGGGAGGACGTACAGAGACCCCTGACAGAGAATGCTGGGAATGAACTCTGAACTCCAACGCCCAAGCTGTAATAGCATTGCGCTAACCGCCACACTACTGCGGTGCCCCTCATTATCCTGTAATCCAGTGAACAAAGTCCTAACCTAATCAACTTTTCTATATAACTCATATCCTCAAGTCCCAGCAACATCCTTGTAAATTTTCACTGTGCTCCTTCAAGCCTATTAAAATCTTTCCTGTAGATTAATGGCCAGCATTGTACATAATGCACACAGTAATATGCAGTAAGTTCTATCTTTAGAACTTTGGTACTGCGGTAATGTCAGATTTTCTGAAATATTGGATATTACTGCCATTAACAAACAAACTCACTATTATTTTAATGTTACATATCAGTATGATGTATTTTCCAGTGATGCAGGTGAGTTTAAATAGAGTGCAAAAAACAGGGTCCAGGAATTTAAAGGGAGTGAGAGAAAAGAGTGCCTGGGAGTTTAAACGAATTGCAGGGACTGTTTTAAAGGAGCATTGAACAGCATCCCTGTAAGTTTAAATAAAGTTAGGACAGGGCACCAGAGACTTTATAAGGATGAATGAAACAGATTGGTGGTGAGTTTAAAAGGACCACAGGACCAGCCCCCTGGTGAGAATGAGAAAGCCGGAAACAGAATCAGATTATCTAAATGCTGAATCATCGATTTCTCCAAAAATCTGAATAGCTGATCATCAGAGTTTTACTATAGCTATTTGAATGATCTTCCACCACTTCTCTAACACCTTACTATGTAACTTTATCCTTGCTGCTGATATCAGACTAACTTTTTCAATTCATCATGGAATGTGCACATTGCCGGTGAAGTCAATAGTCTTCGTCCTCATTCCCAAATCTGCCCTTGGCGAGATGATGTTGATTGTCCCTCTTTTTGCAGATGACCCCTGCGTGCTGTTGGGTTTGTTGTTGCAGGATTTTGAGACAGCAATAATGTATGACAGTGAAATAAATCACAAGGAAAGATTAATTATTATAGTTAAAGATATCATGGTGTCATCCTGGCAGATAATTTAAAGGTGTTTTGGCATATGTCTGCCAAATTTGTCCTTTTAGGTGGTTGAGACTAATAGCATGGAAATGTAGCTATGAACCAAGCTATCAGGATAGGATATCACCCAATGGAAAATAATGTAACATATTTGCTATCTGTGATGACAAGATGTAAATTATGATATTGAAATTCTCATCTAAACCGATCATTGTTGGGCAATAAAGACACATGCCATAATAAATGTGAAGGATAAATGATGATCTTACTTATTTCTTCATACTATATTGACAGGTTTGAACAATTTGATACAAATTCAATCAGCTTGAATGATTTAACTGCACTTTTTGAAGAATCAATGTCTCAACAGAAGGTAAGGTGGCAATAAAGATACATGGATCAGCCACCCGTACCAAGACGGAAGTCTGAAGGGAAGAAAACTAGCAATTATTACTCCCATTACTAAGGAGGTTGACAAATCCAGATAAAGGAGATGATGTGGTGCACCAAGTGAAGCATTGACTCTTGGATGATTATGTTGTTCTGCTGAGTGTCATGAGTGGAAAAAAAAACCATCAAGACTGCAGGAAACACGTAGTGCAAAATAAAATGAAGATTTAGTTACAATGGTGGATATTATTGGAGACATAGAAGCTGGTCGTTTGATCAGTTTGCAAAGGCAGGGAAAGAGATGGCTGAAGGACAGTAAGTAGTAGGGTGAGAAATGATCAGAGTTTTAGCGAGGTAAAGAAAGATTAGGTAATAAAAGAGCACAATAATTTTTTGATGATAAGCTGTTAATGCAGAAATGAGACATTGTTGCATGTTACCAGGCAACAAATGATTTAATTTGCTAATATGTTCAAATGCATTTATATTAACAGTGATAAGGCAAAACACACTTTGAAGACCCCACACTAATCTGTTAACCTGATCAACAGAGTTTGAAAGTAAATTATCACATTTCCTAGAAGGTAGGCAAGACATTTGTAAGCTTACCAATCCCCTGACTTCAATCCTCAGTTTTTCCCATTACAGGAAGGATTCAGATGAGATATATTTTACCCTGTGCCTACTTCCTGCTGTCAGTATGTTCTGTTGCCATGCTGGCCGAGGGCTCAGAACGTGCTCCACAGTGACTGCACAATAACTCTCAGAAACTACAGTACATGAAGGCATCATCCTATAATGGAATACAACTGACATCTGATTGTGGCAAGTAGGTCTCAGTTCATCCCTTGAAAGGGCGGTGAAAGGAAATTCTGTTCTCCAGCTCCTTTCGTAATCATTGCCACATGGATCCCTTTGTCCAATAACCAGCCCTCTGGTTAACTGTTCATCAAATCTGACATGCTGAAGAACCACTGCAGCATTCAGAGCACACTGCACATGATAAATTGTACATGTGTTTACCAGTATATTATAAGTTAGTGTAAGTAAGTTCAGAGATGTTGGGGTGAATGATTTTTGAATTCACTCAAACCTAGTGTAGTCCCCCGGGCCAGCCTCAGGGTTGCTCAGCTCACTGTCATCTAGGGAAGCAGCCCTCGGCCCCGCCAAACTGGGTAATAGTTTGTGTGGATGCTGTTTGATGTATCCCACACTGCCCAAATAACAGACAATACACTAGATACGATTAAATGATTTACAGTTTATAGATATTTCTGGAACTATATAATTAATAGAGAATAAAATATAAAAGGAAAATAAAAGGTGCCACACTTAGCAAAGTTCAATCTCTTCGTGCACAAACAGTTGGAGCTCAGGACCCTCCTTCTTCACTCTGCAATCCCCTCGGACCACCTCGACCTGCTGCCTGGGACCAACAACGGTGGTCGACCAGACGCTCCACACGAGTCCGTCTCCGTCTCCTCTCCTCGCTGAACACCTTGGGCCTCGGACTCCTGCTCATGGTCCGACCCCGTTAGCGGACTCACAGCACATGGTCCATCCTCTGCCTCTCTCTCCCGCCTTCTCTCCAAAAACCCGCGCATCACACTAACTTACAGACACACAGAAAGAATAACATCTATCCCAGTTGGTTTGTTCACACTCTTATCAGTAACATGATCCAAACAAACTGCTAGCGGGAGGACTTTCTCAGCAGTTAACATAACAAAGAAGCCATTTCAATTATAACATAACAAAGAAGCCATTTTAATTAGACTACGCAGTAACATAAAAGAAGAAACCCCTTACACTAGCATGAAGTCAACAGGCCATTTGCATGACTCATTTGAAAATGATTAATGAATCTGGAATGTTAAATGAAAAGAAAACTTTGCATCATGCTGTGCCTCTCATGACGTCAAAACGTTCCCAAAAATTTTATGTTCAGTAAAGTATGTCCACTGAAAATTCAGCAGTCAATTAATGCTCCCATCAGGCTCCCACAAATCATAATGGGATTATGAACAGAAATTCTGTGGTGGCTTAGCTTAACAGTGACCATGTATAACTCAAGATTCAGAAAGAACACAGATAGAGGAAATCCGATGCAAAAAAGCAAAAACGGGAAGTCGAGGATGCTGGGTAAGAGAGAGGGATCAAATGTCCTCATATTCTAACCCAAAGGCCACCTTTAGTTCACAATGAGTTAGTTCTGATTTCAAGTGTTTTTTTTTGCAATATATTGACTGCCACAGGAAAAAAGAACCTCTTATCATGCAGCTGTTCCACAAGATTCATTCAATTCTTTGAGGCTATTCAATAACAGGCAAAAATGTAAATCTACCAAAGGACTTCACAGCAAAAATTAATTTTGACTGTAGGATATTAACCTTGAGCTGAACGCCACTACTGAAGCAGTAGAAATACACAGTCAGTTTTATTGTGCTTTCCACATCAACCATGAAACTCATCCCTTTGTGGTTTGCAAAGGTCATGGACTCTGTTCGGCGTGTGCTCATGCTTTTCAGTTTGCACTGATGCAGAATACAATAAACACACAAAAACGACAGAGATCTGACAATAGATATCAGCGTCAGTGGCTCAACAATGACTCTAAAGGATTCAAGGAGTTCAGAGTTCAGCGAGTTGTAGCATTTGATGCTGTGTAATAAATGGTCAAACAACATGCTGTTGTGGTAAATAAAAAAAGATCTTCAAATGATCAAACCTAAATTTAAGGACATCTAAATAAAGTTGCAATGCTGACTCCCCTTGCTTGCATATTTGCACCTCTTTCCACACTCATCTGCTTGTCTTAAAACAGCTAAATCAGTTGTAGTCCGGGTCACTACTCTCTGTCACTTCACTCGCTGCAGTAAACTGTACTGGAATCAATTTATAATACTTCAGTTTTAAAAGAAAATGTGTTGTTTTGAAACTTCAAAACATTGAACTAATTCAAAGGAAGACATGGGGTGGAGCGAGGTGTACTGGTATCATGTTGACATATGCAATCCACGTATTCATACATATAACTTGTAATGAATTTTTGAAACAAACAAAAATGCTTAATCAAACTATACATTTACAAGATTACTCAATCATTACTGAAATATTAAATACACACCAGAATGAATAGAATTTCTATTTAAAATTATGGAAACAATTCTGGTTTTTAAGATCTTCTGAGTCTTTATGAAGTCAATGCATGTGAAAACATGAGTTTTGTTAATTATAACAGTCAGTGGATTTATGGAAAAAATGCATGCTAGAAATTTGAAATAAAAATTGAAAGTGATGGATGAACTCAGCATGTCAGTCTACATCTATGGAAAGAGAAACTGTTTCTCCTTCCACAGGTGTAGCTTTGTCTGCTGAGTGGTTCCAGCATATTGTCCTTTCATTGCAGTAAATTGATGAAGGCCAATGGATTGATTTTTCCACCTATGGCTCACATTCTCTACATAATATTGTAAAGAAAATACGTATACTTCATTTAATGTAAAATAGATTTGTAATATTTTGGACTTTTAAATCAAATGTACATCCTTTTGCATTACACTTGGCAGAACGGAAAATGGGGTGGAAGAATGTTTTTAATGAAGGATGGTGGTAATGAGAAATGCCTCTGCAGATCCAGATGTGGAATCAGTTCGGGTGAAAATAGGAGACAGCAATGAAAGAAGTATCTAATGGTGAAGGCTTTTCAATAACAATAACAGCATGAGACAAAATATAAATCAATACAAAATGAGGACTTGTCTGAAGGACATTGCAATTATTTGTGGTTAATTTATTGTGCATTGGGATTGGACAAATTAAATTAGCAAAGACTGTCTTAAGGTGGGAATATGAATTGGGTCCTGTCAATAAGAATAAAGAAGAATAAAGGTGAAACCATCAAAGGATCAGAACATTGTGGACCTCATCAGGTGTAGCGAGACAGGATTAATTAATAACATCACAGTAAAGGATCTGCTGGAGAAACTAATGCTTTAAACTAAAATAAAAGAAAATCTAAGAACATAAAAGCTGAGCTGGCTAAAATGGAATTGAGAAATAGATCAAAAAAGATCTTGGTACAAAAATAGTGACATACAATCATGAAAATAATTCATAATTTTCAATCAAGGCATAAATATTGAAATAATGCGGAGAACACTATTAATCAAACAGAAGTTTCTAAAGAAAATCAGAAGGCATTTCAGTAGAAACAACAGGTTTTATGAAAGATAAATCAGATTTAACACATTGCTTTTATACTTCTTTGAAGTATTACCAGCAGAGTGGATGAAGGGGAAATCTATAGTTGTTGAATATTTGAATTTCACAAAGGCATTTGAGAAGATCATTGAACAAGACAATAAGATTATTGAACAAATTTTGTGTTATACATTAGTGCGGATAGGGAATTGAATAAGTAACGGAAAACAGAAATTGGCAAATAGTTCATTTTCAAGTTATCAAACGTAACCAAGGGGGTAACCATGGGGATTTGTGCCGCATCCACAGCTTCTTAAAATCCACATTAATAACTTAAATAAAATAACTGAATACATTGTTGTAATATTTGCTGAAGACAGTGTGGTTGGAGGAAAAGCAAGTTGTGAGGAAGACCATAAATAAATCTACAAAGAGATATAGGTTGGTTAAGTGACATGGGCAAAAATCTAGAGTACAAGGTCAAGAAATCTACAGTTGTCCACTTACGGCAGAAAATGTTGGTACAGCAAGTAGGAAGGCAAATGGCATTGTGGCCGTTATAGCAAGGGGGTACTGAGTACAAAAGTAATGTTAAAGGGAAATGGGCATATAGCTACAAGATCTGCTCAGAGTTTTATTAGCATGAAATTTGAAGCATCCACAAGGCTTAGACATCTAATTAGGTACACCCCCATGCTGTGTCTCAGAGGATTCTTTGAAAGTGTCTTTAAAGAGCTGTCTTGGATGAAAAAAATAGTACAGCAGGCTGAATGTGCAGAATGGCATACCACTGTTTCAAGGTAATAATAGAGATTGTTGGAGTAAATTGGAGCATTTCAGACCCAGTTCTCATTTACTGCCTCCAACCATAGAGATTTTCACATTTCTATAATATTAAATTTAGAAGCAATTTTCAGGCCATTACACTTATTCCAGTCATTTTAGTGCTTACTGTCAGTGCTAAGAGCTATCATTTCAGTGATGTGTTGTATTTAGCTTGTGGTTGTTTTTTTTTAAAGCTGCATTTATCTGCTGCGACTCTTTAGTAGATTTGTGGTGTAGTTTCCAATATTTCTGCGACTTAAAGTACAGCCATGCAACATCATTTGCTCCATTTATGCTGTACCTGGTTTCATTATGCAATTCAATATGGTGCTATCCTGGATCTATGCTATGCTATCTACATCTGGGTTCAGAAGGAGATGGTTCTCATATACATTAAAGAGCAAGGTATTGTTGTCATAAGCAGAGGATATTATGTACATTCAAAGCATATAATCTTTGGAGAAGTTGAGGAAATCTGAACTTATCTGCACAATGACCCACTATGTCTCACACTCTTGCAGCTGTGGTCTTTATCTGGAACCATTATTGGAAGTGTGGTGGAGTCTAATGCAAAGTATGCTGGGGTGGGCACAGGAACAGAAATTTCCCAACTCTGAAACTGGATTGGACATTGGAACAGTGTGGCTGGGTACAGCTGGATATTGGAAAGAAGATTGGAATAGTGGCTGTTTGTTGCGAAGAACAGGAAGAAGGTTGAAGAATTTCATACTGCAATTTGACAGGGAGAAGTATAAGTGGCTGTATTAGTATTGCAATGGAATAAAGGGAATTACAGAGGCATGGGAGAGGAGCTTGTCCAGATGGATTGGAGGAAGATACTGGTGGGGATGGTGGCAGAGCAGAGATGGCTGAAGTTTCAGGGAGTAGATCACAAAGTGCAGGATAGATATGTCCCATAGAGGAAGAAGTTCTCAAATGGCAGGGGTAGACAACTGTGATTGACAAAGGAAGTTAAGGGCTGCATAAAAGCCAAGGAAAAGGCATATAAGGCAGCAAAAGTGTGTGGAAAGTTGGATGATTGGGAAGCTTTTAAGATCCAACAAAGCCAACTAAAAAAGCTATCAGAAGGGAAAAGATGAAATATGAGGGTAGACTAGCCAATAATATAAAGCAGGATACCAGAAGTTTTTTTTTCAGTTAAATAAGAGTAAAAGGGGGGGGGGGGGAGGTGAGGGTTGATATTGGACCACTGGAAAATGATGCTGGTGAGGTAGTAATGGGGGAATAGGAAATGGCTACTTTGCATCTGTCTTCACTGTGGAAGACACCAGCATTGTGCCAGACGTCCGTGAGTAGGAGTGAATGGCACTGCTATTACAAAGGAAATAGTGCTAGGTACATTCAAAGGTCTTAAGGTGGATAAGTCACCTGGACCAGATGGACTACATCCGAGAGTCCTGAGAGAGGTTGCTGAAGAGATTACACATTCATTGGTCATGATCTTTCATAAATCACTTGATCCTGTCATGGTCTCGGAGGACTAGAAGATTGCAAATATCACTCCACTCTTTAAGAAGGGAGGAAGGTAAAAGAAAGGTAATTCTAGGCCAGTTAGCCTAACCTTAGTGGTTGGGTAAGTGTTGGAGTCTATTACTCAGGTATTTGGAGACTAATGATAAAGGAAGTCAAAGTCAGCATGGTTTCTGTAAAAAGAAATCTGTTAAGAGTTCTTCGAGCAGGTAACAAGTAGGGTGGACAAAGGAGAGGCAGTGGATGTCATTTACTTGGATTTTGACAAGACATTTGATATGGTGCCACACATGAGGTTGCTTAACGAGATAAAATCCTATGTTATTACAGGAAAGATACTGGCATGTTTAGTGGAATGGCTGACAGGCAGGAGGCAGCAAGTGGGAATAAAGGGGGCCTTTTCTGGTTGGCTGTTACTGACTAGTGGTGTTCCTCAGTGGGCAGTATTGGGACCGCTACTCTTCACATTGTTTGTCAATATTTTAGATAATGGAATTGATGGCTTTGTGGCAAAGTTTGCGGATGACTCGAAGATAGGTGGAAGAGTAGGTAGTATCAAGGAAGCAAAGCGATTGCAGCAGGATTTGGACAGATTGGAAGAATGGGCAAAAAAGTGGCAGATGGAATACAGTGTTGGGAAATGTATGATAATGCATTTCAGTGAAGAAACAATAATACTGACTATTAGCTAAATGAGGAGAAGGTTCAAACATCAGAGGCGCAGAGGGACCTAGGAGTCCTTGAGCAAGACTCCCAGAAGATTAATTTACAGGTTAAGTCTGTGGTAAAGAAGTTAAATGTAATGTTGGTATTTATTTCAAGAGAAATAGAATATAAAAACAAGGATATAAAGCTGAGCCTTTATGAGACGCTAGTCAGGCTGCACTTGGAGTACTGTGAACGGATTTGAGCTGCCTATCTCAGAAAGGATATGCTGTCAGGTGCCTGAGGAGTATAAGAAGTGCAAGAAAATACTTAAGAAAGAAATCAGGAGGGCTAAAAGAAGACATGAGGTTGCCTTGGCAGTCAAAGTGAAGGATAATCCAAAGAGCTTTTACAAGTATATTAAGAGCAAAAGGATTGTAAGGGATAAAATTGGTCCTCTTGAAGATCAGAGTGGTCGGCTTTGTGCGGAACCAAAGGAAATGGGGGAGATCTTAAATAGGTTTTTTGCGTCTGTATTTACTAAGGAAGCTGGCATGAAATCTATGGAATTGAGGGAATCAAGTAGTGAGACCATGGAAACTGTACAGATTGAAAAGGAGGAGGTGCTTGCTGTCTTGAGGAAAATTAAAGTGGATAGATCCCCGGGACCTGACAGAGTGTTCCCTCGGACCTTGAAGGAGACTAGTGTTGAAATTGCGGGGGCCCTGGCAGAAATATTTAAAATGTCGCTGTCTATGGGTGAAGTGCCCAAGGATTGGAGAGTGGCTCATGTTGTTCCGTTGTTTAAAAAAGGATCGAAAAGTAATCCGGGAAATTATAGGCCGGTGAGTTTAACGTCAGTAGTAGATAAGTTATTGGAAGGAGTACTAAGAGACAGGCATTTGGATAGACAGGGGCTTATTAGGGAGAGTCAACATGGCCTTGTGCGTGGTAGGTCATGTTTGACCAATCTGTTGGAGTCTTTCGAGGAGGTTACCAGGAAAGTGGATGAAGGGAAGGCAGTGGATATTGTCTGCATGGACTTCAGTAAGGCCTTTGACAAGGTCCCGCATGGGAGGTTAGTTAGGAAAATTCAGTCGCTAGGTATACATGGAGAGGTGGTAAATTGGATTAGACATTGGCTCGATGGAAGAAGTCAGAGAGTGGAGGTAGAGAATTGCTTCTCTGAGTGGAGGCCTGTGACTAGTGATGTGCCACAGGGATCAGTGCTGGGTCCATTGTTATTTGAAATCTATATCAATGATCTGGATGATAATGTGGTAAAATGGATCAGCAAGTTTGCTGATGATACAAAGATTGGAGGTGTAGTAGACAGTGAGGAAGGTTTTCAGAGCCTGCAGAGGGACTTGGACCAGCTGGAAAAATGGTCTGAAAATTGGCAGATGGAGTTTAATACAGACAAGTGTGAGGTATTGCACGTTGGAAGGACAAACCAATGTAGAACATACAGGGTTAATGGTAAGGCTCTGAGGAGTGCAGAGGGATCTGGGAATACAGATACAAAATTCCCTAAGAGTGTCGTCACAGGTAGATAGGGTCGTAAAGAGAGCTTTTGGTACATTGGCCTTTATTAATCCAAGTGTTGAGTATAAGAGCTGGAATGTTATGATGAGGTTGTATAAGGCATTGGTGAGGCCGAATCTGGAGTATTGTGTTCAGTTTTGGTCACCAAATTACAGGAAGGATATAAATAAGGTTGAAAGAGTGCAGAGTAGGTTTACAATGATGTTGCCGGGACTTGAGAAACTCAGTTACAGAGAAAGGTTGAATAGGTTAGGACTTTATTCCCTGGAGCGTAGAAGAATGAGGGGAGATTTGATAGAGGTATATAAAATTATGATGGGTATAGATAGAGTGAATGCAAGCAGGCAATGAGGCAAGGGGAGAAAAAAACCAGAGGACATGGGTTAAGGGTGAGGGGGGAAAAGTTTAAAGGGAACATTAGGGAGGGCTTCTTCACACAAAGAGTGGTGGGAGTATGGAATGAGCTGCCAGACGAGGTGGTAAATGCGGGTTCTTTTTTAACATTTAAGAATAAATTGGACAGATACATGGATGGGAGGTGTATGGAGGGATATGGTCCGTGTGCAGGTCAGTGGGACTAGGCAGAAAATGGTTCGGCACAGCCAAGAAGGGCCAAAGGGCCTGTTTCTGTGCTGTAGTTTCTATGGTCCTATGGTTCTATGCTGTCATTGGAGAGAGTCCAGAGGAGGTTCACAAAGATGATTCTGGGAATGACGGGGTTAACACATGAGGAGTGCTTGGTAGCTTTGGGCCAGTAGTCACTAGAACTTAGAAGAATCCGGGAGGATCTCAATGAATCCTACTGAATGTTAAAAGGCTAGATAGGGTGGATGTGGAGAGGATGTTTCCCATGGTGGGGGTATCCAGAACTCAGAATTGAAGGGTAACCCTTTAGAACAGAGGTGAGGAGGAATTTTTTTTAGCCAGAGAGTAGTAAATCTGTGGAATGCTCTGCCACAGACTGTGGTGGAGGTCAAGTACATGGGTATATTTAAGGTAGAAGTTGATAGTTTCCTGATCGGTCAGGGCATCAAAGGTTATGGCAAGTAGGCAGATGTATGGGGTTGAGTGGGATCCAGGATAAGCTATGATGGAATGGAGGAGGAAGCTCGATGAGCAGAATGGCCTAATTCTGCTCCTATGTCTTAAGGTCTTCTGCACATTCCCTTAAGTGGTATAGGCAGGGTCTAGCTTTTAATGAGAACTTGAGTGGACTTGCTTCATTTAATTAGTGTCTTCCTTTCCAAATATGCTTCATATTATTTCCCAGTTGGTTTTTGAGGTGGGAAGTCCAGCCAAACGTCAACTGTGTGCAAACAACAGGAATTCTGCAGATGCTGGAAATTCAAGCAACACACATGAAAGTTGCTGGTGAGCGCAGCAGTCCAGGCAGCATCTCTAGGAACAGGTACAGTCGACGTTTCAGGCCGAGACCCTTCGTCTACTGTACCTGTTCCTAGAGGTGCTGCCTGGCCTGCTGCGTTCACCAGTAACTTTGATGTGTGTCAACGGTGTGCTGCTTGTTGATTGACGTCACCACTTGATAACATTCACGCATAAGTGTGTCATCTAAGTTCAAGTTCCATTCAGTACAGTCATATACAGTAAAAATCAGGGTATATATATGGCATGGTGGACAAATGGGGCTCGTCAGCTGTGGTTGGTAACTCATCTAGAAGGGAAACTCTGATCTCAAACTTCTGTTGCCTTGCGGCTATACTCACTCCTGGGGAAGGCTTTGGGAGTAAACCCCTAAGGGAAGTATCCGGAGCTGGAGCCCCTAAGGCAGTCCTATGTTAAGTTCAATGCTGAATGGTAACTCCTGTGACGCTGCTGGTACCAAACTGTATCAGCCCCTGCCTTTCCTTTGGGTTCATCAGATGCGTGGAGAGGGGGAGCTAGCTACAGGGGCACGAGCTTGCTTTCCATTTTACACTGCCCTGGTTTGCTAGGGTGGAAAATCCTGACTGACAGAAGCATCCAATAAATGACCTGAAGGTCTTTTTGCAACAGCAGCAGCAACATGACAAACTTAAATTAGCATAGATTTGGATTAACATAAATCATGTATAACTTGCACAATAAGCGAAAAGAAACATAACAACATTACTACAAGTTGAGAGTAAGAAGAAATATTCACACATAAGTGTGCAATTTACTGTCACAATTTGTCTTATGGCTCCAGAGAAGTACTAAACACATTCAGTGATCAACTTCACACTTCTTTCAATTTTTTGAAGTAGAGAGAATGAGGAAGTGCTCCATGTGTAAATTTCTGAAGTACTTTCTTATCCATTAAATGAAGATGTAACTGGAAGCCTTAATCTCATTCTCTCTGGATGTTTGCTGCATCTGACTGGATAATACTCTCACAATGAGACTGTGAACTTGCAGGTTACTCCTAGATTTTATCTCAGAATCCAAATAGGCAGTTCAGAGAACCACTGGAAGATTGCTGCATTGCCAGAGGTGTCATCTTTCAAATGGGAATATTACACCAAGGTGTTATCTGTTATCTCAGCTGGAATACAAGATCCCAAGGAATTATTTCAGTCATAACTGGTACTTCAATCAATACTTATCTCTTAAACACTATTACTGAAACAGATTATCTGGTCACGGTCCTATTGTGATTGGCAGTAGTTTGGTGCAAGTTATCTGTGCTACTTTCCATTGTATAACACTGACCACACTACAAAAGCATTTCATTGGGCACGGGGCATTTTGCAGGTAGAGGCACCAAGAAAAGATTATATAAATGCTAATCTTTCTTTAGTTAAAGCTGCAGTGTGAGGAAACCTGCTCCCTATCTATTGTATCAACAGTTCCATAATTTAGCAGGCTGAATATATCTTTATGAGAGAGAAAGGAATTCATGTACTGAGACAATGAGGATATTTGTATTCTGCAGTACCTCTCCTTTGTTCAGTGGTTCAGAGAATATCAGAGAATGTATACAGTATACAACCTGAAATTCGTGATCTTTGCAGACATCCATGAAAACAGAAGAGAACTCCAAAAAATGAATAACAGTGCAGCATTAGGACCCTGAGGCCTCCCCTCCCCTCTCCCATGCACAAGCAGCAGCAAAGCTTCAACCCTTCCCCCTCCCCCACTTATTTTAGCAGGAATTATCAGTACCCACCTCCACTAAGCGAGCAATAGCTTGTTTGTTGTTTGGGATGTTTCTCAAGGTCTAATTCCTTTACAAGAAACAGTGGTGAGACTTTGCTTTGGTGTCGACGATCAACTGGAACATTTTAGACCTTTGGGCTCACTAGTGATCGATGGCATCGCTTAATCTGTGTCAATGCTCCCTTTGAACTGTCATCTTACAGTTCATAGCTCAAAGAACAAAATGGAGCAGATGTAGTCTGAATTGACCAGGGGATTGTTTGTGAGGATCTGAGATTATTTCCTTTCTCTTTACCATCTATTTTTGCTGGTCACGATGTAGATTTCTGAAGATGCTGTATTCATCTTACTGCTTCACATTTCATCCTGGCTGAATTTGGATATCTTAGTGTGGGCAGTGCTTATAGTCTATATGAGTCCTACACACCTCTCAAAGTATCATTCAAAGGCCATCGATAAGCCTGCAGGCAGTGATATACATTGGCCAACGTTTCTCTGTGCAGCACTAGTGAATCGTACGAAACAGAATCAGAACCTGGTTCATTAACACTGACGTATGTCGTGAATTTGTTGTTTCGTAGCAGCAGTCACACAGTTATTAAAAGAGTCCAGGCATATTCATTCCCGCTCAGTTCAGACTAACCCAGCACTGTGTCTTCATCATCTGCAAGCCGCCGGGTCCAGTCCGCCCTGATCAAACTCGCGCAAAAATAGCAACAAAAAATGGAGCGACCAGAAATACGTCATGATGTGAACTACAGAGGCCAAACCACAATCCGTGTTGATTAAACCTCGCCCAGCACACATGGATGCCACCCACCATACCCCGGTAGCATCGAGTGGGAGGGGGAGAGAGAGAGAGAGAGAGAGTGACTGTTCATACCCAGACACCATTCTCTGGGAGCAGTGGGTGAGGAGAGAGAGAGACCGGTCACTCGCAGGCACCTTCCTCTGGCAGCAGTTAGCAAGAGAGAGGGGACTGGTCACCGCAGATAGTCAGCTCTGAACTTCTTCCGCTCTCATCCTTGTTGGTTTCAATCTTCCAGGACGCTTCAATCCTGAGAAATTGAGTCGATCATGGGCTCATGCTCCGTTTCCAGGCTTCCTGGCCTCCAGGCCCCAAACTTCACTCGATACCTCACTGAACTCACTCGGAGGCAGCAAAGTGGCAGATCGTTCTATCGGCCCAAAAACACACAACCAAAATATAGATCACAGGCTCTGACCGTAGCAGAACGATGTTTGAAAAAAGAAGTAAAAGAAGTGAAAGAAGTAGCTTTGTGAACCATCTGGAGGACGACGCCTTTGGTCGTGTTGTTTGCTGGCGCCATCTTCTTCCGGACATTGATTACAATGATTATAATTTGGTTATACGCAGCTGCAATATGTTTTGATGATTGCACTTACTACACCTCAATGATGAGGGAGAGGAGAGTCAGGTAAAGGATCGGGACGTACTCACGCAGACAAATTTAGTGTAGATTTTATAAGTCTTCTTGAGTGTTGTCAGAGAAGCATTCATCCCAGAAATAAGAGAACATTCCATGACACTCTTTCTTCTTCCTCAGAAATGATTAAAAGGACTTTGAGGATTCAGGAGTTGCTATCTGCCGTGGGACACACAGTCTCTGATTTACCTTTGTAATTATCGTAATAACAATTTTTTGGCTGAAATAATGGTAACCTCAAAATATTTATGGTTGGTGCTGTAAATTTGTTGAGTGTTATATTAAGTTTCTCTCATTGAAGGTGGTCATTGCCTGAACTTCAGTGGCACGCCTGTTACATGCCCCTTATCAGCCAGTGTCTTCATGCTTTCAGTCATGGACAGCTTCACTTTCTGAGGAATTGCTATTTGCAGATAACGTTAATGCCTTTAGCTAGCATTTCTAACATCTTTAAATGACATCCCATCAGCCACTATTTCTAACAGCAGAGGTGCAACTGCCATATAAATATTTTAAGGTTTTCCTACTGACATTGATAACAGAAAGTTCAGGACAATTTAGTGTGCTTTCCATGAACAGCGAATAAATGTCTAAGTATGTTGCAATTTGATTTCAGTAATATAGTGGTTTCTGGTTCATTGGGCCATCGGTTAATCAGGACAGCTGCTTATTTGGGATAACTCTTAAAGAAAAAATACCAATTGATAAAATAGAAAGAACTCTCGTAATTTATTTGGGATATGATGCCACTTAATTGGGGCAGGAGACTGCTCCAGAACAGTTTCTAGCTAGTATCAGACATATGCACTTGTGTGGCCATTAGACGCGACACGGTATTTAGAGCAAACAGTCTTTAAATAGTGGCACTTGTGTAGGCTTGTGTTTAAAAAGCAGTGATTTTCATCACTGATGGTGAGAAATTAGCAGCAAGATGACTCAAATGTGTTTTGCTCACAGTAGTTTCAAGCCTTCAAGCTTGAAGATGCCAGAAATGGCCAGGAGTGAAAATGTCACTACTTCAACAAGTTAGGCACTATGAAGAATCCAAGTTAATGACAATCATCTTGAATGTAACAATGAAGATGAAGATTTTGAACAAGAAATTGCCAATAGGATTTTATGAAGGCAGTCTATTTTTCTCACTAGGTGTCTGCACTGATTTTGTTCATTTACATCAATCAAAATACTGCAGCAGTGTACAGGTGTACTGCAGGAATTCCTCTGCTGATAGCAATTAGGAACGAATATACAGTTTATAGTACTGTAATAGTACTGATAGTTTATTAATTTGTTTTGTATTTCATTTAAATACATAATTTGTTACTCAGGTAAATGGTAATTGGTCTTTTTTTCGGCTAATCGGGCGTCCGTTTAAATGAGCCAAAACGTACTGGTCCTAATGTGACCCAATTAATCGGAATGCACTGTATTTCAAATTCAGCATTAAATAGGATTTTTTTTTCCAATGATAAGTGAAGAAGCACTCTTCTCTTCTGTCTGCATTGTCCAGGAGCTAGATGCCATCAATTTAAAGTGAAGCCTTTTCTGAGAATGAAGCTCAGGAAATTTTTAATATTGCATGTATTATTTTTGAAATTGTATGGATACTTAAAATATTATTTGAGGACTATTTTACTTAGTTTTCTATTTGAATTTGATAAATATATTTAATATAGCTTCATTTTATAATGATACTGTTGGTAGATAGGCTGTTGTATTTTTATGTGTTCTTTGACAGCTAGAATTAATATTTGAATTTGCATCATTACGGATAGACTAAATAAATATCATTACAAGGTTATGAGATTGTCATGAAATAACAATCAATACTGTATATATTTATTATATAATAAAATGGTAGGTGTTCTCAAGATTTCGATAGCCATCTGAATGTGAAGACACGCAAGTAATTAAGCATTATAGTTTAGCAACTAACATTACAATGGGATAAGTGGAAAAGACATCAGATTTAGTTTGGAAAGAAGTTCCTGTTTAATTTCAGTCCATTTTGTTCTATTGGCATTAATTGATTTCACTCTCTTTGTCTTCTAGATTTACCCTCACAAGATGACAACAGGGTTGTGGCTCATCTTACATAAATACTGAGAGGTGCTGCTTAGTGTGAACCTAATAATAGGCTGACCATTACATTCATCATTCTGATTACAGAGTAAGTCAGATGATCAGGGTCCCATTGATCACAGAAACATGAACATAACACAGAACGTATAAAACCTGTGGTGATGAACTTGACTCTTTGTTAGACATTCCAGGCAACATAAAATTAATAATATTTGACCAGCTTCAGGCACACAGAAGCATTACTCTATTCCACTGAAGATTTATTTCTTTGTTTTCCTCAAGGGCACTCTGTTTCAATAACCTAAAATTTATCTAATTCAGATTATATGGGTTGGATTCTGCAATCAGCAAACCTATTGTTTCCTGCATTCGCACCGACAAATAAGATAATTATAATGAGGTCTCTACACACAAAGAGTGGGCACGTGGCCAAGTGGTTAAGGCATTGGACTAGCTCCCTGAAGGTCGTGAGTTCGAGCCCCAGCCAAGGGAATGTGTTGTGTCCTTGAGCAAGGCACTTAATTACACATTGCTCTGCGACGACACTGGTGCCAAGCTGTATGCCCTTCCCTTGGACAACATTGGTGTCATGGAGAGGGGGGACCTGCAGCATGGGCAACTGCTGGTCTTCCATACAACCTTGTCCAGGCCTGCGCCCTGGAGAGTGAAGACTTTCCAGGCGCAGATCCATGGTCTCGCAAGACTAACGGGTGCCTTTACTTTTTACACACAAAGATCCTGCAATATGCATATACGTAGTGTAGGGTGATGTAATTGGTAGAAACATACTTAATTACCGACATTGAGTTGGGGTTCATTTTAAGAAGCTGATCTGACATGATTATGTATTACGTGAAGTTCTATTACTGTGCTTTTTGTGTTCAGTGTTTGGACTACAATAAAGAAGTTGTTACGCCTCTTGGTAAACATAAAATGCCTCACGTCAATTTATTTGTGAAAATCTACAATGGTGAGCACGATGCTCTAGAAAGATTCCAATATTGTTGAACACTGTCAGCCAACATAGTCATCTTGAAACTGTGGGAGATTTGAGAGCAGAATACCATGGCTTGGTTTGTAAAAGCCAAGACCCGATCCACACTGCAAGAAATCACTGCTGACAACACCAAATTTTTCTATGTGGTAGTGTCACTAAGCAACTTCATGGCTCTAAGAGTGGTGATACTCTACTGGAATACCAGCCTCAACACGATAAATACTGATCACTGAAAACTCACCTTTTACAGATTTTTGGACTATCGGGGGCCAAGCGAGCCAAATAGTTTCTCTCCTTGCCAGGCCTCGGTGATGCTAAGCCGTCAGTGCTAATGTACCATGTGCTGTCTCTCCTGGGGAATCATCATCCCATTTTATTTTTAAAGAACTCTTCAAGCAGCAAGTGCCTGATCAAGTTTGCATAGCCTTCGCTAATGCACCTGTGAAGGACTATAGGGAGCTTGCTAGAATGGCTGATTGTCTATACTCAGATGGGCAATAGTGCATCATTCCTTCTCCTTTCTCTGCCTCTCCTCAATAAGAATGGACAACAAGGCCCCCATCATACGTATGCCCGCCGCTGTGTTTTTACCAGGCTCACTTTGGTATGAATGCTCAGAAGTGCCAACCACCTTGCAGCTTCGACAGTGCCAGCGGATCAAGACATCAGAAATCTGTAAACACCAGGGGCTGCAGCTGCCAGGGTCATCTACTGTTCATTATGAACACCCCTTCAGGGTGACGCTTCCTGCGTGACATGGATGCTCAAGTGTGTGTGCTGCCAGCGTCGCCTGCTGATGAGAAAGCAAAGAGTTGGCAGTTGTGTCCCTCGGAAAGGAAGTACAGTACATTTAACCCTGTGCTTCCCAGTTTCTCTCTGGCTGTCCGCCATTTTTGTTTTCTTCTAGAGGGTCACCATTTCACAGTGTTCCTTAACCACAATCCACCCCCTGCCCGCCCCCCCCCCCCCGTGCACATAATGTCTGAAGTATCAGACTCTTGGTCTGCACGGTAGCAACGACACCAGGCTGATGTATCAGAGTTCAAAGCTGATATACAACATATCAAGTGGAAAAATAATGCTGTGGCTGATTGCCTCTCATGGCCAGCCATTGAGGTCATACACATAGGGTTTGACGATGCCAGCATGGCAGCCAACCAAGCTACTCACCCAGAGGTCCAGGCTTACCGAACAGCAGTCACGGGCCTGCAGCTGGCTGACATTAAGTTTGCGGAAGCTGGGGTTTCTCTCATTTGTGATGTCTCAACTGGCCACCCTCACCCCATAGTACCCACAAGTTGGAGGCAGGCTGTTTTTATCTCCATACATGGCCTCTCACATCTGGGCCAGGTGCACTGAAGTTTGTGTGGCACGGCCTTAGCAAGGACATGCATGACTGGAGTGCAGCCTGTTTGGTGTGCCAGTTGACAAAAATCACACATCATACCAAGGCACCATTGGTAGCTTATGAGGTCGACCATGTCAAAGTAGTGTTACGTACCCCGTAACTGGGTTGCCAAACCAGCAGAAATGGACCACTTAGTTGGAGTCTGGATTACTGGAACTAAGAAAGTTTTATTAAAGAAATAAGTAACACAGTACTCTAATTGTAAGGATATAAATACAACAGGTTAGCAATGATAAAACACACATGTACACAGAACTAGAGTAATAGGAATCAAACATGCTCTATCGCAGTCTAGGGGTAAAATGATCAGTCTCAAGTAACGCGGAGTTTCAGTTCAGCTTAGTACAGTTTGCAGCAATCGCCGTTGTGCCATTGGAGAGAGAGAGAGAGAAGGATGTTATGCAAATCGGATTCAGACAGACCTTTGATGTTCCTCGCAGTAAGCTTTCGGGCAAGCCCTTTTAATGTCTTCTGAGGTCACCGACTGTGACCCCTCCATTCCGGATACGATCGTTCTTCCGCGGTGAACCCGGCACCGAGGCAAGGGCGGACACACACACCAGGTTCCCGCCAATTGTACCTTTTCACCCTGTGCGTCTATGGTTGGTCCCACGACCAAACCTCCAAACTCGCACCAACTTGTGGGGGCACACCGCTTTTCCAGGGTCTCATTATCTCGTGATCTCGTGGTGTCTGTCGTGCCTTAGCAAACCTGTTCCTTTTATCCCCCTGCTGGGGCATCGCCTGTCCATCAAACTTCAAACAGTTCAGGTTCAAAGCAACCGGTCTGTCAATACTCGGAACTGCGTCTCTTTTCGTTAATCTCTCTCCTCTCTCATTAACATTTTGAACGCTTCTCCATTTGTCTCTCTTATCTCTCTCATCATCATCAATCTTCTGATAACTTAGTTTTTCGTCACAGTAGACATGGTTGGTCATTTTCCCCTCCTCCCATGGTTTTACACATCTCCTTCTTATGGTGGTCCATACCAGAAGGTGGCCAGAGATTGTCCACCCGGCATTGATGACAATCATAGACATGGCTCAGGAATTCATCGGCACCTGGGTTACTCGGTCCGGCACCCCATCTGATATTTCTTCTAACCGCAGTCCCCAATTATTTCAGACTATATGTTCATTCTTAATGAAAGAAAGAGAAACATCTCTGATGAAAGTCAGTGTCTTAAAACCAAACTCACACTTCTCTTTGTTTAATTTCAAATTGACATTCCTTGTCATGTTGAGTACCTGTCTCAATCGTGCATCATGTTCTTCCTTGGTGAGCCCCCAAAAGATGATGTCATCCATCATGGTCTCGACACCAAGTATGCCCTCAAAGATCATGTGGATGGAGTTGTGATAGACTTCTGGTGCAGATAGGATTCCGTACTGTAACTGAAGAAAGTGATATCCTCCATCTGGCACGTTAAATGTGCACAGTCTCGAACTTGCCTTACCATCTTCATCTGCTGGAATCCAGATGACGTGTCGAGTTTGCTAAACCACTTGGCACCTGCAAGCTAGGACACGTTCTTCTCCCTTGTTGGCAGTTTAAAATGCTCTCTTGATAGCTTTATTATGATCTCTTGGGTCTAGACATATCTGCAATGCTTCATTTCACTTTTGTACAATGACCAGTGAGCTCACTCAGTCTGTTAGTTCTTCAATTTTCTGTATGACATTCATCCATTTCATGTGTGCTAGTTCTTGTTTGAGTTTGTCTCTAAGTGCAAACGGAACCTTCTCCCATGCATGAACAATGGGAGCCACTGTCTCATCTATATGAATTTTGTGTTCACTAGGTAAGTATCCGAGTTCCTCAAAGACATCTGCGTACTCTTTCATGAGTGAAGTGTAGTCGTCTTTGGACTATGAAGCCACTATGGAAAATAAAAACTCTTTTCACCATGTTGAGCTTTTCAGATGCACTCAGGCGTAATATTGGCTGTAATCGCTTTTCTACAATCAGTAGCTGTGCCTTTAGGTGCTGATCCTTGTGCTTGAAAGTCACTATACAGTCCCCTTTTACTGAAGTATTCTCTCTAGTATAGCTTGCCACTTTTAACTCAACTGTGTAAATCTTGTTCTTTACTTTGAGAGTTTTGTAATCATCCATGAACAACAGATTCCCCTGGGCTCCAGTGTCAAGCTTGAATGGAATTACTGTCTCATTCATTGTTGCTGGAACAATTCATACTGCTCTATCAGCACCCGTAGTCTGTAGAGAATCTACAAGCACCTCCTCTGCAACAGCAAGCTCCTTTCTCTTGGTAGCTCCAGCTTTGCGGCACTTTGCAAAATGATTCCTCTTCCCACAATTATTGCAGGGCACATGTTTGGGATGTACCTACCTCCACAGCTGATGCATTTGCTGTTTGAGCTTAACTCTTTGCTTTAATTTTGCTTTGGGAAATGTTTTGTGCTCTGCCCCTCTGTTTTCACGGCATACATTGTTGTTTCTGCCCTGTGCAGCTCCTTGGCTTGTGCTCATGTGGTCTCCATTGCCTGACAGATATCCACAGCCTTTTCCTGTGTTAAATCTTTTTCATGGAGCAGGCATTTTCTGAGTCCATTATTTGGGATTCCACAAACTGTTTTGTCTCTGACTATTGAATGCCTCAAATCTCCAAACTCACAGGACTTACTTAGTGTCCGAAGCGCAGCTAAGTATTGGTCAAAGCTAACACCTTGCTTCTGGTCACAGGAAAAGAAGTTATATCTTTGAAATGTGATGTTTTTTACTTGGGACAAAATACTTCTCAAATTTTGTTATCAGAGTGTCCTCAATGTGAAAGATGTCCAAAACATCTTTGCCAATTACATGCAGAAAGATAGACATTTCAATTTTATATATATAGATTTTATATAAATATATAAATATAAATAAATATATATAGGACTTAGGTTACCCAATTTGGCCTCTCAGTTGAATCTCTCGGTAAATCTGCTGAACAATGGCAGCTCCCAGACACAACATGCTCTCTGTCTGGCAGCTTCTCTCTGTCGGAACCCGGAGTCTCTTTTGTAATCACTCGTAGTACATTTACTCTCTGTGATGAGTCCTCAAGTCGACTTCTGACATCATGTTATGGTTATTCTAATGAAGCCAAACTTAGCATGGGTAAAACCAACACATGTTTATTTACAGTAAATGGCTTCAACCGGACATGAACGAGTGCATCCAGCTCACCAACGGTACTTCCAGTTCCGGGTGAACTGCCTGCATTGCACGCTGGGAACTGAAGTTCTTTATTATGTACATACGTAATAACTCACAGACCTCTGGGCTGCAATGACCCAGAACCTCAGCACTTGCAGTCCAATGGCCTATGCCAGTGGTTTAACCCCTCCTTGAAGGCTGCTCTGAGAGGGTCCCTGAAGGATGACTGTTGGCATGATCATCATGCTGGGGCTCAGAACAGTTCCAAAAGAGGACCTTCAGTCATCCACAGCTGTTCATATATGGGCAGCTCTTACGAGTGCTAGGTGATTTTATTCCTGATGCCATGACTGCCCGGTCAACCTCTCAACAGCGTTCCACCCTCCTCAGTAAATTCAACCCCTTTGCACCTATTCCTACCTCTCATCATGGCATACAGCAGTCTTGGACTCCTGCTGACCTACGTTGTTTGTTTTCATCCATCATGACGCATGCCAACATCCCCTTAGGATCCCTTATGATGGTCCATTCCACATTTTGGATTGGACAGAAAAGACTTATCATCGATAAGAGGGGTAAACCTGAATGTATTTCAATAGATCACCTTAAACCGGCCCACCAAGATTTGGAGGATTCTGCTGTCATGCCCCTGCCATCAGAACATGACCATAAGCGTGTCCACATACCTCTGGACAAGCCAGACGCACCTGCTGTTCCTTCACCCATGGGACACAGGGCCTGGGCTGGGCGACTCTGGATAGGCTCACAAAGCCAGTTTTAGTAAATTCTGGCTGGGGTGGTGCCTGTGTAGGGTAATTTAATTGGTGCAAACGTACATAACTCACAATGAGTTAGAGTTCACTTTAAGAGGCTGGTCTGACATGAGGATATATTACGTGAAATTCTGTTACCACACTTTTGGCGTTCAGTTGTTGGGAGTGAGCTGTTTTGGCTTTTCTTAAGCATAAAATGCCTCATGTTGTTTTATTTGTGAAATACTACAATAGTAACACATGGGGTTTTGAGTGGTGATGAGGCTGGGGGGAGATGGGATAAGACAGGATAGAGACAAAAGGCCACTTTTCTTTGAGCCTTTAGAAATCATAACAATATATCGAAAGTGTGGCTGCTATTCTAAAATAGAATAAATCCATCATCGAGAGCCCCCACCATCCAAGCCATGCTCTCTTTTCACTACTACCATCAGGAAGGAGCTTTGGGAGCTTTATGTCCCACACCACAGGTTCAGGAACAGTTACTAACCCTCAGCTGTCAGGCTCCTGATCTAGAGCGGAAAACTTCACTTACCCCAACACTGAACTGATTCCACAACCTATGGACTCACTTTCAAGGACTCGACAACTAATATTCTCAATACTTACTATCTATCTATCTATCTATTAATCTAATCTATCTATCTATCTATCTATCTATCTATCTTCTCTTTCCAAATGCACAATATGTTGTTTTTTGCACATTGGTTGGCTGTCCATCCTATTGGGTGAGCTCTTTCATTGATTCTATTTCGTATCTTTGTACTTACTGTGAATACCAACAAGAACATTAATCTCCAAATCTTGTGTCCAAAATATTAAATATCGAATATTAATTGCCTAGTAATAAAATCTTAAATTCGGCAATGCCAAACCACCGTCCTTTTTGGACTTCTGTAAGTATTTTTTACTTAGTCAAGGATTTTTATTCTGCCATATATATGAGGAAATGTTATAATCAACAGAATCAAAAAAGGACTTAGAAATAAAAATTGGTACCGCCTGAAATAGATACAAAATTTAGGTAGAATAATCATCTTAACTGATTCAGCCAATCAGTGATAAAGACAATGGGGACCATTTAGTAAACAATTGTTTAAGCTAATTAATTAACGGTAAAAAATTGAGCTTAAATAAGTCCTCAGTAATTTTAACACCCAGGTGAGTAAAATAGTCAGTAACCAATCTGAATGGTGAACGTCTTTAAATTGGAACCTGCATATTTAATGGGAAGAGTTCACTCTTACTAAGATTCAATTTGTAGCCAGAAAAGTTACTAAACTGAGCAAGCAGGGATATTACTGCTGGAATGGATTTCTCAGGGTTAGAGGTATATAGTAATTAATCAACTGCATATAGTGATAACTTTTGTATCTCATTCCCACGGGTAATGCCAAGTATATTAGGTGAGTCACGAATAGTAATAGCTAAAGGTTCCAAGGCAATATTGAATAATAATAGACTAAGAGGACAGCCCTGCCTAGTACCACGAAACAACTGAAAAATGGGAGATTTTTGATTATTGGTAAATACCGAAGCCGAAGGGGTATGGTATATCAATTTAATCCGAGATATAAATATCGGACTAAAACTGAATTTCTCAAGCGTATTAAATAAATATGACCATTCGACTCTGTCAAACTCTTTCTCAGCGTCCAGTGAAATGACATATTCTGGAGTTCTAAATGAAGTATAAACAATATTCATTAATCTCCTAATATTAAAGAAAGAATAACGATTTTTAATAAATCCAGTCTGGTCAACAGAAATAATTTGAGACAATACATTCTCCAGTCTAGTTGCCAGTATTTTAGAAAAGATCTTGGAATCCACATTCAGCAAGCATATAGGCCTATATGACGCACATTCAGCAGGATCCTTATCTTTTTTTAAGAATTAGGGAAATAGAAGCTCAATAAAAAGTTTGTGGTAACTTACCTATAAATAATGCATCCTTAAAGATTCTACGTAACCAAGGAGAAAGTATAGCAGAAAAGGATTTTAAAAATTCCACTGTATTCCAAGACCACAATAGGTAAACCTTGAATGTAATTCTGTACAAGGGTTCTCATTGGTTTCTATTTTAGGGACGTTGCTTCCGCTTTTTCTCTCTAAGTTGAATAAACAAATAGATAATCCAATAATTAAATACACATTATGAATATGGTTTCAATTTTGTAAATTTTTTGGTTTAAACAAATTTATTTTATCAAGCCCTATTATATCTAATTTTTTCCCCAACCCTAAGCCTTTATGATATGGAAAATGAAGGGTATAATATGTTTTCGTGATTTATTCTTGGATATCTGTTTCATGCCTTTTGAACAGTCGTCTAATAAATATAATTTGCCTAGATCCTATTTTTTTAGATATTTACAAATTAGAGACTTTTTAAATACTACGCTATCTACCTTTCCAACTTCATATCCAACTGATATCACGGAAAAAATTTTAGGTTTAAATTTTTATCAGAAGGGTTTAACAGCAATTATTTATGATATGATTATGAAAATACAGCCAGGTATATCTGATAAAATTAAGAATGAATGGGAAAGGGAACTTCAACTTCACTTACCTATAGAGAAATGGGAGAAGATTTTTCACTTAGTTAACTTTTCCTCTATATGTGCTAAACATACATTGATACAATTTAAGGCGGTGAATAGGGCCCACAGGTATAAAGATAATCTAGCTCGTTTTTACTCTCATAGAAGTCCTGTTTGTGACAGATGTCATTCTGAGGTGGCTTCTTTGACTCATATGTTCTGGTCTTGCCCTCTTTTGAAAAAATTTTTGAAAGATATTTTTGATATTATTTCAACAGTTTTGCATATTGATTTACAATCTCATCCTATTACCGCAATTTTTGGTTTACCAACGATGGAACATAGCTATTTATCCTCTTCAACTCGATGGATTATTGCATTTGTTACATTAATGGCTAGAAGATCCATTTTATTGCATTGGAAAGAGATCAATCCACCTACTACATTTCGATGGTTTTCCCAAACTATATCATGTTTAAATTTAGAAAAAAATCAGAAGTGTCACTTTTGATCCTTCGGTTAAATTTGAAGAGACTTGGAGGCCATTTATTCAACACTTTCATATGATCTAGCTTGACCTTTTCCGAATCCTTTTTATTAACCTAAAATATATGGACAGAGGAGCAGATAAATGACATTAATGATTTTATTCAATGTAATATAATAGCCCAGCTTTGTTTAGTTTTGTTTAGTTCAGTTTTTGGTTCAGTTTAGATTAGTTTTTTTTATTTTGGGGTTTTTTCCCCTTGATATTTTTTCATTTTTCTTGTTATCATGTTTAATTATATTAAGAGTTTGGGAGGTCTAATATACTTGTATTATCTGTAGTTTTTACTTGCATATGTCAATTACCAATAATGTAATCCCAATCTCTTTGTATTAGTACTGTTGCTATGTTTATGAATTTGAAAATTAATAAAAAGATTAAAAAAGAAAAAAAGAAAACTAATCTCAGGTAATCTATACGTATTTTGATAATAAATTCACTTTGAACATAAATGTGCAGAAATGATACCTGCCTGACAAATTAATCCTACTCAAACATAACTGATTCCTATGAGCTGTCTGAAGTGGCCTTGAAGGCATCCATTTGTATCTAAATCTATATAAGGAAACTTTGTTTGCAGAGCCCATATTCAGACTGAATAACAAAGATTTACAATATACAAAAGGGATCAAGTACATATATCATAAATGTCCATGTCAGTTTATAATTGCACTTATGCCAATTCTTCATACATCGTTGTAACATTTTTGTTTCCAATAACTTTTCACACAATTTGAAAACCTTGCCACAAAATCCACTCAAAGGATTTCAGATGAGAAGCCATTTTAGCAAGAGCAGTATCTTCCCACATTTCCAGGTGGGCTTCATCACAGCCAGTATTGTGCTTCAATAAATGTAGTAATTCAGTAATACCGGGCAGCAGGGCCGGATTTAGTGGGGCCAGGGCCCCTGGGCTGGAGGCCCTGATGGGCCCCTGCTGACACCGTAAAATGCTGCTGTACCAAGCAAAAAAAGGCACGAACAAGAGCAAAGGTCATACTGGTCTAAATATCAAAGCTTTGGACCAAGACATTGGTTTAGTACAATATGCAGGCTATAAACCTACAGGCCTTAAGCGGGAGGACAGAAAGTAATGCAGATTCTTAGTTTGAAGGACAGCAGCTAAAGCACTCAAAAATTGACCTAGGCTTAGTTGGCTTAGTAAAGTAATGAGGGAGACAGAGTATGATGTTCCCAGTCTTAACTTTTCATTTAGCTATTGCTGCACATACCATAGGCCTTATTTCTCAAACAATACCAAAGCAGTTTTATCTCGGTATTTTTCTCAACCGTGTGTTCTGAGAAAGTAAAATGGAAATGAGAGACAAAAAGGCCAAGAGAAATGGCACTACGGTAAACTAGGAAACTTGACAATACTCCAACAATCGTTTTGAAAAATGAGATCTAGCACATACTAATCTATTGCTGTGCTCTGTGGCTTGCAGAGTAAATAACACTTATTACTTACTAAGTTTGTAAATAGTCAACTATTAGCCTATTGCCACAAAAACAGGAACAGCACTGACACACAAGCCTAGATATTTACAAAGTCAGATGCTTGTTTTTCAAAATTAAAGCCTAGTTCTTCTGGATTTCTTTGCAGCAAAGTCCTTGATCAGATCATTAAAATCCAGTTTCCGAACAAGATCACTTTCAAGTGACATCAGAGTAAGATGACTCAGCCTGTCCTGTCCCATTGTGGATCTGAGCCTATGTAGTTGCTGTTATCAGGCCTGCCAAATATGTCATTGGAGCCTCGGATGGCCAGTCCCCTCTTGACCAAAAACTTCACAACCACCAACACTCTTCTCAGTACGTCGGTCCAGTAGACACACTCTGACTCAAGCTGTTTTTGCAGTTCTGTATCTATTCTTCCACTGTCAGATGCGAGTGTAACATAGGTCAGTATTGTTTTCCTGTGGTGTTCGCTATTTTCATGCTCTCTTGTGCGCTCAGCGGCATGCTTCCAGTCGCTAAAGCCAGTTTCGAAGATGGACTGACAATTACCATCACTGAAGATGTGGCATGCAAAACCAAACACACAGCCAGTGGAAGGGGAATATAAGAGCCTTTGCCTTGATATGTACTCACCATTTACGAGCTTGCGTTTGAAGTGAAATTTGGAGAAAAGAGGTCTCTGCTGTTTGTATATTCGTTCCAAAGCTTTGATATCCACATCCTTATTCTGGCAGGACTCTGGCCCTTTCTTAGCCCAGTATGCTCGGACTGAATCATCTAACGTTTCCTTTCCCCAGCAAGCAGGATCAGTGCTGTAAGGATCCTCAGTAGCGGTAACGTTAACATTAATGGCGGCCCGACTTGGTAGTTTGGGGGCCTCTGTGGTTGGGAATCCTAAAGTCATGCTCCCTGCCTCTTCAACGTTAGCTGCTGACTGTGGCAAGGATGGTGGTCCTGTGCTAACGATGGTGCTAGCGCTAGCTGTTGAACAAGCCTCCATTTGTCCACCAGTCTCAGACTGTGACAAGGGCGATGGCACTGCTGCATCATCGACAACAGGTTTAAAAAATCCTGTCAATTTCAATGTCTTTTTTAATGCTTCTTTCTCATGATCCTCCTTTTCTTGTCTCTTTTTTCCTTTCTGTGCTCCACTCTCGTATTTTTTTGTGTCTGCCATGATGATAGCTACCTATTTTGGGCCCCTGGACTGCGTCCAGCCTAACCCTGCCTAAAGTTCGGCCCTGCCGGGCAGGAGATCAGGATGTCCAGTGGAAGAAAATGCTGACCATAAAGAAAGACAGATCATTTATAAGTTCAATACCTGTTCTTTGATGTTGTGACATTTACTGGGAATTACATCTTTTGGTTTTTTAGTCTTTTAGTCTTTTAGTCCCGGTGCCCAATGAATGTTCTTCTAAACATTTTCCATATTTCAGGTGTGTGACATCATATAAAAATCAGAAAAAAAAACTAAAAAGTACTCAAGTAGAAATGAACACAATCTTAAAAAGTTCAATAGTGGTTGAAAAATTAGGAACTTTAATTAGAATGGCTATAATAGAATAAAGGGAATTGTCCACAATAGTGTTTAAACTGAAGCTGTCAGAGAAGGCAATAAGATATATTTCAGGTCATGAAAATGTAGAAATATTGCTAATACTTAATCCTACTGTGCCTGTACTGGCTTCTTGAATGATTGTACAAATAATCCCAGCATTGTTCTCTACCCCTGTATTTGCAGAATTAAATATCTATACTTTCCTTAAAAGCTGCTTCCACTGCATGTACAGGCAGTGCAATCCATATATAATAGAGATAAATAGCAAATTTTCCAAACTCAACTTCAATTATGAAATACAAGAAAAAATTGACATATAGTGCTACTCAAAAATTGCACCAATAGTATGTGTGGTCAAATGGTGGGTTTCAGTCTGGTGGTTTTGCACCACCTTATTGTCAATGTCGTTGGAAATTACTTTACTAACACAGCCTAATATCATTAAATACAATATTTATATATTTCATATTTTAATTATTTTTATTATGATTTTTATACTATAAAAATTGCAGTGTTATTCTCTAGATGTAGCTGAATTAGGGTATGGCATTACCTTATTCTTCCGGGATCACAGTAAAGAATTGGATCATTGGCATATTAACATAGAAACATAGAAACATAGAAAATAGGTGCAGGAGTAGGCCATTCGGCCCTTCGAGCCTGCACCGCCATTTATTATGATCATGGCTGATCATCCAACTCAGAACCCAGCCTTCCCTCCATACCCCCTGACCCCTGTAGCCACAAGGGCCATATCTAACTCCCTCTTAAACATAGCCAATGAACTGGCCTCAACAGTTTGCTGTGGCAGAGAATTCCACAGATTCACCACTCTCTGTGTGAAGAAGTTTTTTCTAATCTCGGTCCTAAAAGGCTTCCCCTCTATCCTCAAACTGTGACCCCTCGTTCTGGACCTCCCCAACATCGGGAACAATCTTCCCGCATCTAGCTTGTCCAATCCCTTTAGGATCTTATACGTTTCAATCAGATCCCCCCTCAATCTTCTAAATTCCAATGAGTACAAGACCAGTTCATCCAGTCTTTCTTCATATGAAAGACCTGCCATCCCAGGAATCAATCTGGTGAACCTTCTTTGTACTCCCTCTATGGCAAAGATGTCTAAGATAAATGATTTCCGAACAAAAATCCACTGATAAAAAGATCTAAGAGAGTAATCCTATCCTGGGATTGGGGTGACAAGCTTAAAGTGTTGGATTTATAGATGTAATAACAGTCACACTTCCTGACTGACTTCCAATTTGCCCATATACGTTGAAAATTTTTACATCTTTCAGGTGAACTGCTTCATTGCAAGATCCAGGCAGACAATATATAGAGAATGCCAGACAAATATGCTTTTTAAAAATGAGCTCATATATATGCCAAGTAAATAATTTCCTCTATCAAGTGCCAGTTCTTTGCACAACCACACTGAACAATTGATAATTGCAAAACATGAAATTGATGTATTAAATTATTGCACAAGACAGTATAAGCGAAAGGAAGAGATCAGAAGGGTTATGACTATCCAGGAATTATTTTCTTCCAATAATAACCTTCCAAAACAATCAGCAGGATGCATTTAGATCCCAGGCCAGGATGTGAAATCTCAGTGTAATCAATGGCAACTGTAGAGCAAAGATTAGGAAGGCAAAGGGCAAGGAAAGGCAAGTCTGTATTTTTTCCAAATGACCAATCATACACATACTTTTCTATCAGCTGACAGGCAACTCTCTCTTCAGACTGACCACCTACAGTCACACTTGATAGAAATAAGGTTGGTTAATGTAGGCTCAACTCATGCATCCTTCCTTACCTGCATGCATGCCATCTACCATCACCTTTTAGAGCTTCTTGTTGCTTTAAATTATTTATCGACTTTATCCTTTTTCTAATAACCACAGAGAAAAAAAAACTTCTCCTTGAATGACTGCAGGTCTATGCCTATTATGCCCACTTCTACTTCCCCCCGCCCAATATTAAAATATGACTTCCAACATCCTTGTAGTGGCACAATGGTTAGTGTTGCTGCTGCATAGTTTTAGAGATCAGCTTTAAATTCTGATCTGTGTGCAAGTTTGCACATTTGCCCTGTGATCATGTGAGATTCCCAAAGATGTACTAGCTTGCAGGTCAATTGGCTACAGTAAATTAAGCCTAGTACAGGCGATTGGCCAGAGAACTGATTTACATTAGAGAGAATAGATTACAAGAATTAATAGGCCACTGGGACTGATGGCAATACTCTGAAAGCTGACAAAAACTTGCTGGGCTGAATGGCCTTGCTGCCTGCTGCGAAACAATATGAGATTTCCTAAATCTGACAACAATTTTGCTGGTCTTATCTTTCAGTAAACTTCTTCTTTGAGACTTGTTTTTTTATGGAGTTTTTTTTATATATGACAATTATCATTGAACTAGAAAGCAATTTCCAGCATACACAAATGTTGGTCTTAACTTTTGAAACAAAACCAAGAAATATGGTAAACAATCATCAAGTCAGACAATATCTGAGGAAATTTCCAGTATCTGCATTTTATTTTTCATTTAGACTGAAGTTCTCCTCATTTAGTATTATATATTGTCAAGTCTCATCCCACTTGGTTTTTAGCCCAACACCAGTTCCCTTCCCTGCTGACTCTGGAAATCTAATTTTATTAAATTCATAAACACAAGAGATTCTGCAGATGCTGGAAAGCTAGATCAACAAACACAAAATGCTGCAGCTACTCAGGACTGATGAATGGTCTCAACTTGAAACGCTGACTACTTTTCCTGTCCATTGATACTGCCTGACTTGTTGAGTTCCTCCAGCGTGTCATGGGTGTTGCTCCTATGAAATGCATATTCTATTGGCAATACTTTACTTTTTTGGAATATTTTAGGATTGCCTGACCATATTAAATTCTAATAACACCTACATTTTCCTAGGTCATCGTCAGAGGTATTTCCACCCATTGGTTAATTTTTTGGAAATCTTTCACTTGCAACTTCATTTATCACAACTGCATTCATTTGCAAATTTATTAATGACAATTCCTCAGTTTCCACAGATGCTGCCTGACTTCCGAGTTCTTCCAGCAGTTTTATTTTAGTTCCTAATATATCACTTGTTCATGGTAATATTTTAACAGATACTTAAAATAGTGTTCTCATGAAATGTTTTTAAATGATGCCTCTTTTAAAAGAGGAACACAAATGTTCCTTTAAAATATTAATCTCTAGGATTTATGCATATCATCCCAGCTGAACATTGGATTGTTTTCATTCTATAATAACTTGCCCTTTTAAAGACTCCATTGCCTTCCAAAAGAACCTCTAGGTAATTTCAATATAAGACACTGGAGTTACTGTCAAGCATATATGGATGATATTTGGAGGAAATAAGTTTGATAGGATTTCCCATTTTATTCCCTCCACGGAGTGTGCACAAAATGTTATTAGGTACATCAACATTGAAATTCAATGGTTTTGTTGTGGTTAATTGAGCAAAAACACAACCAACATACACAAGATGCTGGAGAACTCAGCAGGCCAGGCAGCATTTATGGAAAGAAGTACAGTTGACGTTTCGGGCCGTAACCCTTCAGCAGGACTGGTGAAAAAAAGCTGAGGAGTAGATTTAAAAGGTGAGGGGAGGGGAGAGGGAACTACCAGGAGACAGGTGAAACTTGGAAGGGGGGAGATGAAGTGGGGAGATGAAGTAAAGAGCTGGGAAGTTGATTGGTGAAGGAGACAGTAGGCCATGGAAGAAAGAAAAAGGGGATAGGAGCAACAGAGGGAGGTGACGGGCGGACAAGGAGATAGGGTGAGAGAGGGAAAAGGGGATGGGAAATGGAGGGGGTGGGGTTGGGAGGCATTACTGGAAGCCTGAGAAATCAATGTTCATGGCATCAGGTTAGAGGCTACCCAAACAGAATATAAGGTGATATTCCTCCAATCCAACCTGAGTGTGGCCTCATCACAACGGTGGAGGAGGCCATGGATGGACATGTCTGCATGGGAAGTGGAATTAAAACAGTTAGCCACTAGCAGATCCCACTTGTTCTGGCAGACGGAGTGTAGATGCTCGGCAAAGTGGTCTCCCAATCTACGTTGGTTCTCACCGATGTACAGGAAGCCACACCGAGAGCACTGAACACAGAATATGATCCCAACAGACTCACAGATGAAGTGTCGCCTCACCTGGAAGGACTGGATGGTAGTGAGGGAGGAGGTGTGGGGGCAGGTGAAGAACCTGTTCCGCTTGCCAGGTAAGTGCCAGGAGGGAGGTCAGTGGGGAGGGTCAAACGGACAAGGGAGTGCTTGGTGGTAGGATCCCACTGGAGGCGGTGGAAGTTTTGGAGAATTATGTGCTGGATGTGGAAGTTGGTGGGATGGTCGGTGAGGACAAGAGGAACCCTGAATGGGTGCCAGGAGGACGGGTTAAGAGCAGACGTGCATGAAACAGAAGAGATATGGTTGAGGGCAGCGTTGATGGTGGAGGAAGAGAAGTCCCTTTCTTTTAAAAAGGAAGACATCTCCTTTGCTCTAGAATGAAAAGCCTCATCATCAGAGCAGATACAGCAAAGACAGCGGAATTGAGAAAAGGGGATGGTGTTTTTATAGGTAGTAGGGTGGGACGAGGTGTAGTTCAGGTAGCTGTAAGAGTCCGTTGGTTTGTAATAGACATCGGTGGATAAGCTGTCTCCAGAGAAAGAGACAGTGAGATCGAGAAAGGGGAGGGAGGTGTCAGGAATGGACCAGGTGTATTTGAGAGCAGGGTGGAAGGTGGAGATGAAGCGGATGAAGTCGATGAGTTCAGCACAGGTGCAGGAAGCAACACCAATGCATTTGTTGATGTAGCATAGGAAAGGTGCGGGATGGTCACCAGTGTAGGCTTGGAACATAGACTGTTCCATGTAGCCAGCAAACAGGCAGGCATAGCTGGGACTCGAGCGAGTGCCCAAGGCTACCCCTTTTGTTCGAAGGAAGTGGGAGAAGCCAAAGGAAGAATTATTGAGAGTGAGGACAAGTTCTGCTAGGTGGAGGAAAGTGGTGGTGGAGAGGAACTGGTTAGGTCTGGTGTCCAGAAAAAAAATGGAGAGTTTTGAGGCCTTCCTGGTGGGGGATGGAGGTGTATAAGGACTGGGCATCCATAGTAAAATACTTTATACTTTAAGTATAAGTGTACATCTACAGAGCATTATCTACCATGATGCAGTTTATTAAATATTAGTGACTGCAAATAAGACAATGAAATTCCAGACCAGCACAGGAAGAGACTTCAGTACTATCAGAAGTGCAATTATTCTAATGGAACATTCAACTCAGATAGACATACAAAATCGTACAGCAGTATTTTGAAAAAGAGTAGCAATATTTATCCTTCAACATTTAAACAGATTACTTGGTTATCACAATAATAGTATGACAGCTGTTCCTCATTTGCTAACCCTTTCATTCCCGGGATAATTTTTGTAAACCTCCTGTGGTCACTCTCCAATGCCATTACTCCCTTTGTTAAATCTGTGGCCCAAAACTGCTTCAAATACTCTGAATGTGATCTGACCAGTGCGTTATAAAGCCACAGCATTACATCCTAGTTTTTATGTTCTAGTCTCTTCAAACGAATGCTAACTTTGTATTTGTCTTCCTTACTAACAACTTCTTTTGCAATAAATGCTCTAAGGAAGCACCATATAAACTCACGGAGCAGCACCTTATCTTCCGATCAGGAATGTTAAAATCCTCAGGACTTAACGGTATGTCCTTGCATTCAGTTCAACTCACACTTCTCCCTCATCTAGACCATACCTATGATACACCTGCTCTCAAGAACTCAAAAATCTAATCAGCCTTATTGTCACATTTTAACCATGCTTTCACTCTGAGGCTGTGTTATGTTCTTTGTATCCAATGTGGGAATTCTGGAGACCTCCAGCCTCCCAGATAACCACATCTGCACCACATGCATTGAACTGCAGCTCCTCAGAGTCCGTGTTAAGGAACTGGAGCTGCAGCTCGATGATCTTCGGCTCTTATGGGAAACTAGAGAGGTGATAATTATGAGCTACTGGGAGGTAGCCCTCCCTAAATTGCAGGAGGCAGGTAACCGGGTGACCGTCAAAACAGGGAAAGGAACTAAGCAGCAAGTGCAGAGTATTCCTGTAGCCATTCCCCTCAATAATAAGTATACCATTCTGGATGACCCCACTAAGGAGCACCAGGCCATTGTCTCCCACACCATCACCGACTTTATCCGCTCAGGGGATCTCCCATCCACTGCTACCAACCTTATAGTTCCCACACCCCGCACTTCCCGTTTCTACCTCCTACCCAAGATCCACAAACCTGCCTGTCCTGGCCGACCTATTGTCTCAGCTTGCTCCTGCCCCACCGAACTTATTTCTGCATGCCTCGACACTGTTTTATCACCCCTTGTTCAATCCCTTCCGACCTATGTTCGTGACACTTCTCATGCTCTTAAACTTTTCGATGATTTTAAGTTCCCTGGCCCCCACCGCTTTATTTTCACCATGGATGTCCAGTCCTTATATACTTCCATCCCCATCAGGAAGGTCTCAAAGCTCTACGGTTCTTTTTGGATTCCAGACCTAATCAGTTCCCCTCTACCACCACTCTGCTCTGTCTAGCGGAATTAGTCCTTACTCTTAATAATTTATCCTTTGGCTCCTCCCACTTCCTCCAAACTAAAGGTGTAGCTATGGGCACCCGTATGGGTCCTAGTTATGCCTGCCTTTTTGTTGGCTTTGTGGAACAATCTATGTTCCATGCCTATTCTGGTATCTGTCCCCCACTTTTCCTTCGCTACATCGATGACTGCATTGGCACTGCTTCCTGCACGCATGCAGAACTTGTTGACTTTATTAACTTTGCCTCCAACTTTCACCCTGCCCTCAAGTTTACCTGGTCCATTTCCGACACCTCCCTCCCCTTTCTAGATCTTTCTGTCTCTGTCTCTGGAGACAGCTTATCCACTGATGTCTACTATAAGCCTACTGACTCTCACAGCTATCTGGACTATTCCTCTTCTCACCCTGTCTCTTCCAAAAACGCCATCCCCTTCTCGCAATTCCTCCGTCTTCGCCGCATCTGCTCTCAGGATGAGGCTTTTCATTCTAGGACGAGGGAGGTGTCTTCCTTTTTTAAAGAAAGGGGCTTCCCTTCCTCCACTATCAACTCTGCTCTTAAACGCATCTCCCCCATTTCACGTACATCTGCTCTCACTCCATCCTCCCACCACCCCACTAGGAATAGGGTTCCCCTGGTCCTCACCTACCACCCCACCAGCCTCTGGGTCCAACATATTATTCTCCGTAACTTCCGCCACCTCCAACGGGATCCCACCACTAAGCACATCTTTCCCTCCCCCCCTCTCTGCATTCCACAGGGATCGCTCCCTACACAACTCCCTTGTCCATTCGTCCCCCCCATCCCTCCCCACTGATCTCCCTCCTGGCACTTATCCGTGTAAGCGGAACAAGTGCTACACATGCCCTTACACTTCCTCCCTTACCACCATTCAGGGCCCCAAACAGTCCTTCCAGGTGAGGCATCACTTCACCTGTGAGTCGACTGGGGTGATATACTGCGTCCGGTGCTCCCGATGTGGCCTTTTATATATTGGCGAGACCCGACGCAGACTGGGAGACCGCTTTGCTGAACATCTACACTCTGTCCGCCAGAGAAAGCAGGATCTCCCAGTGGCCACACATTTTAATTCCACATCCCATTCCCATTCTGACATGTCTATCCACGGCCTCCTCTACTGTAAAGATGAAGCCACACTCAGGTTGGAGGAACAACACCTTATATTCCGTCTGGGTAGCCTCCAACCTGATGGCATGAACATCGACTTCTCTAACTTCCGCGTAAGGCCCCACCTCCCCCTCGTACCCCATCTGTTACTCATTTTTTTTTAAATTTTATTTTTATTTGGATAAGGAGTTCACAATTATCATGTACTTTTTTCACACATATAACTTTTTCCATTTTTTTATATGTATAAAACTACAATTATTTATACATTCTTAAGTACACATTGAGATGATATAAAAGCAAAATAAACATTTAAATAGATAATTATGTACTGTGGTAAATCTAACCTATTAGGCTAAGTAATGAAATTGGTTGTTAAGAAAAATGGTAATAATAGTTTCCATACAACCCTTCTGGACCATTTCCACTGGTCCAAAATGTTGCATACAAGCCTATATACCAACCATTGTAGGTGTTTATATCCCAATTTGTTCGTGCTTGTTCCTGCCCGCAGACATAATTATCCAATCCCTATGTACTTATTTACTTAATTTTTTTCATTTTTTTTTATCTCTTTCCCAAATCTTTCCCTTTACTTGTGTTAATTCTCTATTTTCCAAAAGAAAACAACAAACATTTAGACTAGGGGTGCTTACATTAGCAATATTACTGTGTTGATGAGAAGAGCAATATAAATCATTAGGAGAGTCATTTAAAGTCTGCTCGCATTGGGGTTATATATTCAATCCATTTATTCCAGATTTGATAAAATGTTTCTTTTTGAGTTCTCAGGGAGTAGGTCAACTTTTCCATTTTAAATATTTCCAAGATAATTTCGTACCAATCTTCTAATGTAGGTGGTATTGGATTTAGCCATTTTCTAGTGATTGATTTCTTACTTGCCGCTAAGAGGGCCTGCAGCAACTTTATATCTTCCTTCTGTTCAAGGAACAATACATGCCCCAAATAGAGCGTCTCAAAGTTCAGAGGTATCTGGGACTTAAGTACCTTAACTAATGTTCTATGAATACCTTCCCAAAATAGACTTAATTTAGGGCAATCCCAGAAAATATGAAAATGATTTGCCTCCTTGGAGCCGCACCTTCTCCAACACATCACATTTGTATCTTTATATTTTTCCTGATATGGGGTCTTGAAGTATCTTATAATGTTTTTCCAACAATGTTCTCTCCAAGTCAAAGAATTAGTCGAGGACCATTGAAAGCTGCAGATTTTCCCCCAAGCCTCCTCTGAAAGTACCAACCCCGCTTCTTTCTCCCACTTCTCTTTAATATACAGTGTATTTACATTTTTAGCATGGGAGAGTGCATTATATAGGCGAGAAACTGATTTACTAGGTATTGAACTGCAAGCCAAATTCAGAATCTTGAAAAATTCTAATTCTACTGTTGATAGGTCTGTATATCTACAACTCTGGTTAACATAGTTTCGTATTTGAAGGTACCTAAAAAAGTCATTATGTTCTAGGTCATGTTTGTCCTGCAGGATTTGGAAACTTTGTAATACTCTTTTATCTATAAATGAGAGGTAGGTTGTAAGACCTTTCTTTATCCATAGCTCAAATCTTTTATCTCCTCTGTTGGGAAGGAATTCGGTATCATATGCACACCATCTAAAGAGTTTTAGCATGTTATTAATTCCACATGAATTAACCACCTTCTGCCATACTTTTAATGTAAGATTTATTCAAGCATTATTAAATTTTTCCAACTGGGCCATCAATCCTTTGTCAGCTATTGAGGCCTGAAGAGGAAAACTGTCAACTAATCCAAATTCTATTTCCTTCCATCTAGCCTTATATTCCCTATTACACCAATATAACAGAGGGGTTATCTGTGAGGCATAAAAATAATTTCTCAGGCAAGGAAGAACCATACCTCCTCTTTCCTTCCCTAACTGTAAGGTGTTATATCGAATTCTAGGTTTCCTTCCTTGCCAAATGAAGCAGGAAATCCATTTGTCCCATTCCCTGAATTGATTATCATCCACCTCCACTGGTAAAGTACGGAAAAGATATAATAACCGAGGAAGAATATTCATTTTTATAGTATTTATCCTTGAATTTAAACTTAAAAAAGGGATAAGATTCCATCTATGCATATCTGCTTTTATCTCTGAGATTAATGGCCCATAATTTACCCGTGACAGTGTTGAAAGATCCTTCGGCAGGGTTATTCCTAAATATTTTAATGATTTAGCTTCCCACTTAAGATCGTATGTATCCTGCAATTTTTTGGATGGTGTATAATTTAGGGACATAACCTGCGTTTTCTTTACATTTATTTTATAACCTGATATTTTCCCAAAGTCATCCAACAGTGTAAACAATCCTATAAATGATTTTTCTGGTTCACTCAGATAGACCAAAACATCATCTGCGAATAACGCCACTTTCTGTTCAATCCCTGCCACCTTTTACGATTTCGCTCTGTCTTATTAGTTGGGCAAGTGGTTCAATATATAGCGCAAAAAGGAGAGGAGAAATTGGGCATCCCTGTCTAGTGCCTCTCTCTAAAATGAAGGAGTCAGAGAGGTCCCCATTTATCTTAATTCGGGCTGTTCGGCTGTCATACAGAGTCTGAATTATTTTAATAAACCTTTCTTGAAAGCCGAATCTTCCTAACACTCTGTATAGGAATGCCCAACTAACCCAATCAAAAGCTTTCTCAGCGTCCAATCCTACTACCATTGTCTCTGTCTCGTTCTTATTAACCTGTTCTAATATGTGCAGAGTTCTCCTTATGTTGTCCTGTGTTTGTCTTTGTTGAATAAATCCAGTCTGGTCTAAATGGATTAGGCCAGGTAAAAGCTTTTCCAATCTGCGCGCTAATATAGATGTAAATAGTTTGTAATCTAAATTAAGAACACTAATTGGCCGATAATTGCCACATTCTAGTTTATCTTTACCCTCTTTAGGAATAACTGAAATAATCGCTTCTCTCCAGGAAGGTGGAGTTTCTCCTCTCTGCAAGATCCAATTAAAGGTGTTAATAGTAGTGGGGCTAACTGTGTCTTCAGGGACTTGTACCACTCTGAGGTAAACCCATCAGAACCCGGGGACTTTCCAGCCTTTAACCTAGAGATGGCCACGTTCAGTTCTTTGACAGTTACTGGTTCTAATAAACTTTCATTTTGTAAATCTGTAAGTTTAGGTAGATCTAAAAAATTCAATACATTGTCTATATAGGGCTCATTGGGGGCCCGGGGTTGGGAGTACAGCTCTCGATAATACATTTCAAAACTCTCTTGAATTTTCCCTATTGTACTCTCCACAAGCTTTGTCTTTGGATTCTTTATTTTATGAATTGTATTGTCTGCTTGTTGTTTTCGTAATTTATATGCTAAAAATCTAGCTGATTTACCTCCTACTTCATAATTCTTTTGTCTCAGGTAAAGAAAATTTCTTTGAGTTTCCAACGTATAAATATCATCAATTTCACTTTGCAACTTCCTAATTTCCTGTTTTCGATTTGAATTACTTTTGTTGCTATCTACAACTTGAAGTTGTTTTAATTTTCCTTGAAGGTCTGCTAATTTTTGTGCATTGATTTTTTTCATGTGAGTAGTAATGGAAATAATTTTCCCTCTCAGTACAGCTTTCAATGTATCCCATAAAATCACTGGTGATGTTTCTCCCGTGTCATTAAGGTCTAGATATTCTTTGATTTCTCCCCTTAATCTCTCCATTACTTTTGGGTTATTAAGTATATGTGAGTTTAGCCTCCATAGTGTTTTCCTCATTTTCCTTTCCAAGATTAGAGACATAGAGACTGGGCTATGATCCGACAGATCAATTGTTGCAATATTACAGTTTTTTATCCTGAGTCTATTTGTATTAAAGATAAAGAAATAGTCTATCCTTGAATAGGCTGAATGAGGGAAAGAGTAATATGTATAATCTTTACTAGTAGGGTGTAATTCCCTCCAGACATCTATAATTCCCAACTCCTCCATCAATGAATTCACTTTCCGAGTCAGAGGTTTATTCTGAGTAACTATTCTTGAAGAATCTAATATAGGATTTAATCTAATATTAAAATCCCCTCCACAAATTACTACCCCTCGAGAACTGACCATTAGGTCAAAAATGTGTCTATAAAATGACCATTCACAACCTGGAGGAGCATAAACATTCAGCAATGTTATTTCTGTACCTTCTATTCTTCCTGTGATTTTTACAAACCGTCCTTCTTTGTCTCTAGTCTCTGAAATATGTTCATAATTAAGAGTACTTGATATTAAAGTAGCTACCCCTCTTTTGTGACTCAATTTATATGATGAATAAAATACATGCTTAAAGCCCATTCTTTTTAATTTTCCATGTTCAGATTGGCTCATATGTGTTTCCTGGAGGAAAGCTATTTGTGCCCTCTCTTTTTTCAATTTAGACATAATCTTATTTCTTTTAATTGGATTCAAAACCCCATTAACATTATAGGAAATTATTTTTACCAATTCAGTTTGCATTTTTCTCTAGTAGAAAAAAAGCACTCTCCTTTTCTAACCAAACAGTAAGCAATCCCTTCTCAACAGTAAACCAAGACATATAACCACACCCTAGACATTTCTGAACGTATAACATTTGAAAATTTTCCCCGACTTCCCACAGTGAGGCCTGAGCACCGACCCGCCTCAGTTCAGAGGGATAACCTCTATCTTCACCCTGTGTTAGAGGGCCCTCAGCAGTTTGAATAATCATAGAGAATTTTCTCCTATTTATGTCTCGACCATATTGCTATCATTCAAGTTATTCCGCCTAGATTATTTTCAGTTACCAGTTTTCATTTTACTTTTAAGTCCGATTTACTCTTTTCAGTCATTTCTCTTAATTAATCTGTATTCTCTGTACATTCGCGTCTGAATATTTGCAGCTTTTCCTTGTAGTTTGACACTCTGGTTCGAGTGGAGCATCCTCGCCCCACTAACTGCCACGACTTCTGCCGAATCCTCTCCAGTAGCGACTCCGGTTGGGTGATAACTTTAATAGGTAGTCCCCGGTCCGCCAGGTCCGACGTTGCCTCCTCCACCGTAGTGTAAGTTTTTGTCCCTTCGTCGTAAAAGACTCTCAGCCGAGCTGGATACAGGGTCTGGAATCTGATGTTGTTTTCCTTCAGGACTTTCCGTGTTTCCGTATATTCCTTCCGTCTGGCAAGAATCCCCGGTGCGTAGTCGTGGTCTAAACTGATTTTACAGTTGTTCCACATGAAACCTTTCTTTTGCCATGCTCTTTTAAGCACCTCTTCCTTCGTTCTGTAACTGAGAAATCTGATCAGAATCGATCTGGGCTGGGCGCCTGCCGGAGGCTGTGGTGCCAACACACGGTGAGCCCTTTCTATCTGTAAGTCTTTTGCGGCCGGTATATCAAGGTTCTCTCTAAGCAGCTTCTCCACGAAGGGAATCATCAATCCGGGTTTACCTTCGGTTCCTTCGGGAACTCCGTAGATCCTCACATTTTCCCTTCTCGAGCGGCCTTCTTGATCTATTAGTTTCCACTGGAGCTGGTCTTGTAGCTTCAGCATTTCTGTTATCACCTCCTCTGCATTTTGTAGCTTCTCTTCAATTCCAACAATCCTCGCTTCGGCTTCATCTATCCGCGAGTTAGTTTTTACTATTTCTCCTTTAATATCTTCCAGCTGTTTGCTGTTATCTTGTCGGAACTCGCGAATCTCTCCGAGAATCAAAGACAAAGTCACCGATTCCCCCTCATTATCTCCGTCCTGGCTTGCCGTGGGGGAGCTAGGCCCGTCGCCTTGCTGCATCTCTTTATGTTTATCAGCCTTCAGAGCGGACTTTTTATTCCTGTTCTTAGACATCATCCTTGCCCCTTTTATTAATATAGTTATGCAATATTAAGTATTTGTCTAAATTCGATTTTGGGGCAGTTTACCTTCTTTTTTGTCGAGAGACCTTTTCCTTACGCCGCCATTCCCTTGATGACCCGGAAGTCCTCCCCCCGTTACTCATTTTTATGCACACCTTCTTTCTCTCACTCTCCTTTTTCTCCCTCTGTCCCTCTGAATATACCTCTTGCCCATCCTCTGGGTCACCCCCCCCTTATCTTTCTTCCTGGACCTCCTGTCCCATGATCCTCTCGTATCCCCTTTTGCCTATCACCTGTCCAGCTCTCGGCTCTATCCCTCCCCCTCCTGTCTTCTCCTATCATTTTGGATCTCCCCCTCCCCCTCCAACTTTCAAATCCCTTACTCACTCTTTCTTCAGTTAGTCCTGACGAAGGGTCTCGGCCTGAAACGTCGACTGCACCTCTTCCTACAGATGTTGCTTGGCCTGCTGCGTTCACCAGCAACTTTGATGTGTGTTGCTTGAATTTCCAGCATCTGCAGAATTCCTGTTGTTTGCATTCTGGATACTGTTGAGGGAGACGACTTACTGGGGGGAGCCACAGTGACAGAGTCTCTGGCAGTGAGTCTTGTTAGTGCTGTGGCTCAGAAGGGAAGGGGGGAGAAGAGGACTGCAGTAGTGATAGGGGATTCCATAGTTAGAAGAGTAGACACGAGATTTGATGGACATGAGTGAGACACCAGGATGTTACCTCCCAGGTTCCAGGGTCCGCGACATCTTGGATCGCATCCATGGCATTCCAAATGGGGAGGTGTGAGCATCCAGAAGTCAAGAGTCATTATGTTTCCTTAAGGGAAAATCTTCCCTGACCAATCTATTGGAATTCTTTGAGGAAATAACAAGCAGTATAGACAAAGGTGAATCAGTACATGTTCTGTACTTGGCTTTTCAGAAGGTCTTTAACAAGGTACCACACTTGAGGTTGCTTAACAAGAGTCCGTAATATGAAAGGGAAGATACCAGCATAGATAGAAGATTGGCTGATTGGCAGGAGGCTAAGTGTGGGAATGAAGGGAGCCTTTCCTGGTTGGCTGCCTGGTGGCCAGAGGTGACTAGTGGGTCAGCTTCTTTTTTGAGACCACTTCTTTTCACATTATATGTCAAGGATATAGATGACAGAATTGATAGCTTTGGGGCCAAGTTTGCAGAAGACACAAAGGTATGTGGAGGGGCAGTTAGTGTTGAGGAAGCAGGGAGGCTGCAGAAAGACTTAGACAGATTAGGAGAATGGGCAAGGAAGACTAGATGGTAATGACCGAAGTGAGGATGCTCTCTATGATGACAGTGTAGAACTGCCCCGCCATCTTCTGCACCGTTTTATTAAAGGAGCAGATAAGGCTCATCCACGTGAGGTCTCGTGAAGAAATAAAGCTGAATGTTGAAATGGTGTTAACCGTAGAGTAGTCGATGATGAGTAAGTGGAGAGGAGAGATCTCTCCTGAAGTTGATATACATCTCCATGACTTTGACGCCATTCAGCTCCAAGCTGAGGTAGTAATGGGTGACAAGGACAAACTGAATGAGTATTTTGCATCAGTCTTTACTGTGGAAGACACTAGCAGCATGGTGGAAGTTACAGGTGTCAAGGGCATGAAGTGTGTGCAGTTACCATTTCCAGAGAGAAGGTTATTGGAAAACTGAAAAGTTTGAAGGTAGATAAGTCACCTGGACCAGATGGTGTACACCCCAGGGTTCTGAAAGAGGTGGCTGAGGAGATTGTGGAGGCATTAGTAATGCTCCTTCAAGAATCACTGGACTCTGGAATAGTTGCAGAAGACTAGAAAGTTGCAAATGCCATGTCACTCTTTGAGAAAGCAGAGAGGCACAAGAAAGGAAACTATAGGCTAGTTAATCTGACCTCTGTGGTTGGGAAGATGTTGAAGTCATTTATTAAGGATGAGGGTTCAGGGTACTCGGAGGGACATGATAAAATAGCCAGTAGTCAGCATGGTTTTCTGAAGGGAATATCTTGTTTGACAAATCTGCTAGAATTCTTTGAAAAAAATAACAAGCAGGAAAGACAAAAGAGAACTTGGTTGATGTTGTGTACTTGGATTTTCAGAAGGCCTGTAACAAGGTGCCACACATGAGGCTGTTTAACAAGCTATGAGCCCAAGGTATTACAGGAACGATTCTAGCATGGATAAAGCAGTGGCTGATTGACAGGAGGTAATGAGTGAGAATAAAGGGAGCCTTTTCTGGTTGGCTGCTGGTGACTAGTGGTGCTCTACAGTGGTCTGTGTTGGGTCTGATTCTTTTTACATTATATGTCAATGATTTGCATAATGGGATTGATGGCTTTGTTGTAGTTTTGAGGAAATATAGAGGCTACAAAAAGACTTTGACTGATTAGGAGAATGGATAAAGAAGTGGCAGATGGAATACAGTGTCCGGAACTGTATGGTCATGCATTTTGGTCGATGGAACAAAAGCGCAGACTATTTTCTAAAGAGAGAGAAAATTCTAAAATTTGAGGAGCAAATGATTCGAGAGTCCTCGTATAGGATTCCCTAAAGGTTAAATTGTAGGGTGAGTCAGTTAGACACTTATCTGAGAAAGAATGGGCTGACATTGAAAAGGTTTCAGAGGAGGTTCACAAAAATGATTCCTGGAATGAAAGGGTTATCGTATGAGGAGCGTTTGATATTTCTGTACCTGTACTCGCTCAAATTTAGAAGAATGAGGTGGGATCTCTTTGAAACCTATCGAAGTGTTGAAGGGCCATAATAGAGTTGATGTGGAGAAGATATTTTCTGTGGTGGGGCAGTCTAGGATCAGAGGGAGCACAACCTCAGAATAGAGGAACATCTATTCAGAATGGAGGTGTGGTGGAATTTCTTTAGCCAGAGGATGGTGAATCTGTGGAATTCATTGCCAGAGGTGGCTGTGGAAGCCAGGTCTTTGGGCATATTTAAGGCACAATTTGATAGGTTCTTGATTAGTCAGGATGTGAAACGTTACTAGGAGAAGGTAGGACATTTGAGTTGAGAGGGAAATTTGATCAGCCATGATGAAATGACAGAGCAGACTCGATGGGCCAAGTGACCTAATTCTGCTCCTATGTCTTATGATCATTTTCACACAGTGCATTTTCCCATGCAAACACAGAAGATATATCACCTACCAAATGATGGAGGATCTCAACAGGCCAGGCAGCATCTATGAAAAAAAGTACAGTCGACCTTTCGGGCCGAGGTCCTTTGGCAGGACTGCATTTGCAGATTCACTCTTGTTTGAGATATAATACCTGCTCTTTTACCTCTTCTTTCCCAGATGAAGCATTGATTTGGTTGTATTTTATCCAACTTCAGCATTTCGTATTGAGTACTCATGATATAGACCATAAGGCCATAGGGCATTCAGCCCATCGAGTCTTTTCCACCATTCCATCACTCTGTCTTATCCTTTCAACATTCAGTAGGTTTCAATGAGATCCCACATTCTTCTAAATTCCAGAGAGTACAGGCCCAAAGCGGTCAAACGCGTCACATATGTTAATCCCTTCATTCCCGGAATCATCCTAGTCTGGACTCTCTCCAATGACAACACATCCTTTCTGTGATATTGGGTACAAGGCTGTTGACAATTCTCCAACTGTGGCCTGGTTAGCGTCATATAAAGGTTCAGCATTATCTCCTTGCCTTTTATATTCTATTCCCTTTGAAATAAATGTCAACATTGCATTTATTATAGTCTTGTCTACATTAAGAAACCAAATGTAGACTGCATGACCACTTTGCCGAGCACTTTCATTCATTCGATAAGGGTGACACTGATCCTGTAATTGTCCTTCAGTTCAATTTGCCACCCACTCCTACTCTGACTTCACTGCCTTTGGCGTCCCATTTCATATTCTGACAATGCATCTTATAGCCTCCAGACATCAACAGCAAATTCAACAACAGTTACCAAGTATTTTGAGTTTTGAGTCAGAACTGGCTAGTTCTTACAAATCGTTCTTCAACTGCAATGTCAACTCAAAGTTTTCTCTCCAAAGATTTCATCTGACCTGCTGGATATTTCCGAAACATACCCGGTTACTTCAGTTTTCCATTGACTGCTGTGCACTGTACTTGCAAATCTAGTAATTTGTTTTTGCTCTTCCATCCTCCATCTCTTTCTATTTTCACCAGTTGGGAGGGTGGATAAGGTTTATTAATTGTAGTTGATCAGCTGTAGATCAACATTTCAACTGTAATTAATAAGTTTGATGTACCCTCTCGCAAGAAGTGTCATTTATTCTCTCCTGATTACCATTCTCTCACAGATGATCCTTAGTTCTTTCCATTTAATTCCTCTTCTCTGTAAATTAACACATTGATTTATAACTTTTCCTATTTTTGATGCATGGTCATTAACCTGAGATATATTAACTTTATTTTTCTCTCTCTCTTCTCCTCTGCTGTTTGACATGCTGAGTATTTCCAGTAATTTCTACATTTATTACTTCTGCATTTTTAAATTATCTGGCTCCCATTAAATGGAGTAAATAAAACTGTTCTGAGCCCATATTGGTATTGTCAGATATATTTTAACCAAATGTAGCATTACCTTTTTGAAATCGGCTCTTTCTGCATTAGCCTTTTGATTTCCAATAATACAAATAATTCAATAACATAATTAACTAATTCACCATCTGATTCAATTATCATCTCTTTCTTGTTCTTTTAAGATTAAATGCACCAGAACAAAGGCATCAAACAGAAGGGTTCTGAGGTATTATAAATCAGCACTTTGTACAATGAGGTATAACAGATTATATTGATACTGGACTCATTCATGTGTACAGAACATAATGAACTTTACAAATGATTAAATTTTAATCCTGTATTGACTCTTCATATATGTGCATATAAATTATTTGTAATACAAGCACTGGATTTTGAAACTTAGTTGTAAAACTTATTTGGATTTCAAGCAGACATCTTTTGATTTGTCATGCACAGAACCACCAACCACATTGCCTGGTTATGAGCTGTGCAAGGAATGAACCAACCAAGTGTCATAAAGTAAGACATAAAGTTACATAAAAGTATGCAGAATACCATGAAAAAAGTTAGATTATCTTACAAACTAATGTGCACTACCATGGGTTTATGATAATACAACCTATGAGAAGCAATTTTCCTAAATAGTAAGGTTCTGGCTTAATTAAAATATCTTGTTAGCTTAACCAAAACATCTTAACCTCTTGGAAATAAACTGTTGCATTGATAATAGTGGATTGGTAATGTAATTTCTGGTTATTCTCCCCAGCTCTTTCTGCAGTACATTGACAACTGCATTGTGCTGCTCATGCTCCTAGGCTCAGTGTGTCAATTTCATTAACATTGCCTCCAACTTCCACTCTGCCCTTAAATTCAATTGGTCAATTTCTGGCACCGTGCTCCCCTTTTTCATCTTTCTGTTTCCATCTGTGTCTACTGATATCTTTTATAAACTAACCAATTTCCACATCTATCTTGACTATACCTCTTCCCACCCTGTCACTTGCAAAAATGCCATTCCCTTTTCTCAGTTCTTTCGTCTCCGTCACATCTGTCCCCACCTCTTTCCAAGGTGATGTTCCAATGCGCATCGTCAAATATTCCCATTTAGGACGACTACAGCTGAAACACACGGTCATAGCCATGGGTACTTCAGTAAGCAGTATTGTTTAAAGATGCTTAAAAACACTGTTGATACTCAAAATCAGTGGATTCTGAATGGCAAGCTCAGGTTACAAGTGCAGTTCCCCTTTAAGAGAACGGAAGCAGGGAAGGCACTTCAGTCTACAGGTACGATTGAAATGCAGCGCACTTAGACCCCATTTCCTAACCATCCTGCTGGTGAACATAAGTCTCTGGAAAATAAAATTGAAGACCTCAAACCAATATTGCAGTACAAGAGGGATATCAGGGACTGCTGTGTACTTTGCTTCACAGCAACTTGGCTAACCTCCACCATCTCAGATGCAGCTCTGCAGCCTGAGGGCTTCAACATTCATTGCAAAGACAGGACCATTCAGTCTTTTAAAGACAGAGGAGGTGGAGTATGCTTTGTGATTAACTCAGCATGGTGTACAGACGTAGCAGTTTAGTCTCAGTCCTGCTCACACGATCTGGAACATCTAATGGTCAAATGTCATCCATTTTATCTGCAGAAGGAGTTTTCTGCCATCATCCTGGTAGTGGTATACATTTCACCTCAGGCCCATGTCAAGCAGGCACTGGAGGAGTTGAGCACCACGATCAGCAGGCACGTAACAGCACACCCGGATACCTTCCCTATCATTTCAAGGCATTTCAACTATGCCAGTTTGAAGAAGTCTGAACAACTACTATCAACTACTATTACCTGTGGAATCAGAGGAGCCATAACACTTGACCACCATTACACCACCATCAATAATGCTAACTATACCATCTCACGCCCACACTTTGGATTTAGAACGTCCGATCACCTGGTGTATAAGCAGGTGTGCGATGCCATTCCTTTCTCAGTTCTTTCATCTCCGCCACATCTGTCCCCACCTCTTTCCAAGATGATGTTCCAATGGGCATCTTCAAATATTCCTATTTAGGACTAAATTCACCGTCACAGCCAGCACCAGTGATGAGGACCAAGAAAAATGGTCAAGGGAGGTGCAGGAGTATTTACAGGATTGCTTTGGCTTGGTGGACTGTACAGTATTTGGGGATTCATCTCTCAAATCTGAATAAGTATGTCACAGTTTGCAAAGAAAAATGCATCCTGTGAGACTGAGAGCATATTGAAAACTGACAATAAGGCTGGTTAGATTTTTGAGTTCGTGATCCGGAAGCGTCACTGATACGGTCTTGGTGAGGGAGAGGGTCTGAGTTGAACTGAAACAAGGACTAATTGTCCCGACGAAGGGTCTCGGCCTGAAACGTTGACTGTACCTCTTCCTAGAGCTGCTGCCTGGCCTGCTGCATTCACCAGCAACTTTGATGTGTGTTGCAATTGAGTCTTGAGTGTTTTAACATATAAATTAGGTCACTATCTGTAATCCAAAAAATACTGAGCTGTACATTTAGTTCCAAACTCTTCACAGTAACAACTGGTCTGGGTTGCTGTTTGAGCAGACTGTTGCACTCTGCATCACCATAGAGGACAGTTTGCATTTTCAACTAGGCAGTAACCTACTACAGCTTATAATGAAGAACAAATGGCATGGTAGAAAGTCCACTCTGAAAGTGGACAGATATATTAAGTTGTTGGGAATCTATACCTAAGTTAAAATGATAACTTATTTTCTCAGATTTAATTGGCCATCTCCTGCCAAACAAATTATTTACCTCTGCAGGAAGCCAGTAATTTCCATGTGATAACAGACACCAGCAGACACTGCTTTAATCTTTCTTTCATGCTCACCAGGACTATCGGAAATATTAGGAGAACTTTGCTCTGTCAAATTCAGGTGACCTTCAGACAAATTATTCCCAGCCCATCACCACAATTCATAATGGGACTCTTAAGATACTGATTGATGCAATTTTTTTTCTTTCTGATTAATTAGCCCATTCGGCTGAAAACAGTTTTCAGTGCTGGTTGCATTGACCATCTCCCACACAGTTTTATCTTTGATGCGAAATAAAAATAATTGAAGGTTGGCACTGATTACAATATTTTTGAGGATATGCATGTTCTTGGCACCAATAAACATCAAAAAGTCAATTTCAATGAATTTTGTTTGTGTTGAGGTGAAATGCATTAGGCTCAGAATACTATTAACTATTGACTCTCTGGGTCAGGAATGTACAAGAGAGGACCATCTATTTTTGTTTCTCCAGCTATACACACAGAATTGGAAAAAAGTGTGTAAATGTAGTCTGCTGTACCTCTCCTACTAGAGGATTCCAGACCTGAATGAAATTCACAAACTGGAGGCAAACTGCCTAATTTTAAGTTTTTTGGCCTTTTCAGGAGAAAGAGAAAGAGTCACTTTTACTGGTTTTATTTCTGCTATGCCATCCTTTTAAATCTATTTGATTTGCTTGATAGTGCATAATTCAATGTAATCAATGCATTTTACTTATAATCATATAAATGTTTATTGTCAACAAATTCCATAATTAATAATTTTTACAGCCATGCAGACCGCAGAAAGTTCCACACTTGAGACTAAGCTGATTAATTCATCTCTGTCAAGGTGGCAATTGTAGGTATTTTAACCAGTCTAAGCACCTTTAAGATAAATTTAAAGGGTAAAAAAACCTGGACGAATTTCTACTCCTAATTTCTTCTAACAGCACCTATCAGAATAATTGACTGAGTGACAATAGAGCTAGGCTAAATTCGATTGCCATGACATCCAACTGACACTCAAAGGATGTTTCAAAATGTATGAGGAGATTTGGAAGCAGTCAGAGGGGACAGGGAAGGATATCATGGCTGCATGTGAGCTTTTAAATGTGGCAGTCAATGCACCAGCTTCCTCATTTAACCCAAGTACATCAGGGTATATGTAGGGCATCCCTTAGGGCAAAGTTTAGGGTAACATTAGGGCAGTAATTGCTATTTCAGCATATTACCAAGTGTTTAAAACTTCAACTCAATGTACAGATACCTCCTGAGCACCCAGGAAGGTGGTAGTTGGACAAGGTTGAAGCTCAACTTGCAGCTCTCTTACTGAGTAGAGTGTATACAAGTGAAAGGGTAGTTTAAAAAACTGAGGCCACCTTGTACTATAACTTTGATGCATTGTTTTATCAGACTCTGAGCTCTAGTTGAGAGTTACTGCCTGTTATAGATAGTGCTACATCTCTATTTGCTGCATGCTAAAATACAAAAGAGTATACGAATACCACACTAACTGATTTGGTGAAAATCTGTTTTCACAGAAGTTGTACAGTTTAGGGAAATAGTTCAGAAAGTTTTAGAGAACTTTTTTTTAATTACATGAGCTAAGTTTAGGAAATTTGCAGTCTGTTGGCAACTTTTAAAGATATAATTTCTGAGTTGCATTTCGTACCTCCCCATGGCAATATTTCTATTTGTTTATTTTGTACTGAGAAATTGTGCGACTGGAGGATCAAAAGGTAAGAAGATCGATGACAGACGTAACAGTAGGTCATCCAGCATTCAATATTATCTCAATATCACACCGTTGATGCCCTTTAACTAGCTTTGCCTCATAATTATTGAGCGACTTTGGTTTCTCAGCAAGATTAGTGAATTCCAACATATGCCATGCTCTGTGAAGAAAATTCCTATTGCAGTCCTAATTCTCAGCCATTTCCAAACCTTCTCCAGTTGTGTTCCAAGTTATTTAAGAATAAATGTTGCAATGAAAAAGACATAATAATCTGCAATGAAGACAACACATTCCATTAACATCTCATTTTAGCAAGAATTAAGTTGTGTGAAAGCTCCTTTCAGTCCCTATTAGGAAGTGTTATCTGTAAAATAATTTGCACCTTGTAACACACTTGAATTTATTTTTGCACATTTTTACAGATGACTTCTTAATTTTATAGCTGACTTGACCACCTAACAAATTACTGAAAAAGACAACAAAAGTGTCTATATTAAATCCGTTTATAAAGAAAAGATAAGATTGGCCCTACTCGCACCAAAGAAATTGCTTTTCCCTTTTTTTCTCTTCTATGCATTAAGTGTGAGAGGACAGATCCCAAATTGCTTCTGAACTCTCATTATTTGTACTCCGAAAACTACTTGGAACTGTGCAAGAAGTCTAACTCCCATCCTGTCTTCGTTGTAATCTGTTAGATGTCCATTTTCTTTTATTGCTGAAGTGATGGTTGCAAATGAAACTTCAGCATAAATGTATCTCTGATCCAAACCCTATATTCAATCACTCTCTGACACGGCAGGTACTCCTGAAACCTATCCCTAATCCACATTTGATATCAATATCTAGAACAATGGAAGATTTGCTTATTATTGAATGTCGGATGAGGGGATAGAAGAAAAACTAATTGTTAGCTCACATTATGATTATGTAATCTGCTGTCACATATTTCTGAATGTTCTTGTTGTTGTTGAGTGCTGTCGAGTCGCCTGCTAAGTTATGGTGACCCCCTGTGGATAGTGTAGTTGTCCATAGTGCTTTTGTGGCAAGATATGGAAGTAGATTGCCAGGGTGATTACATGTCATAAAATAATGTATGTCCTTAATTACACGATGCTCCTCTTGAATTCAGCATGGAAGTGAAATGACTGATATGCCAAAGATATAACCAGACTTTTTTGTTGAAAAATATTAAATCACAAAGTAGTTCCATCAATGGATTAAAAGTAGTCCATAAAACACAGGGTTTAAATGAATGCCATGAAATACTTGAAATTTATGCAGATGATTCATTATGCCATTTGAAGCTACTGATAAATTCTTGTTTCATCATTCAGTTCCAGGTAGTTACCATTCTCTCAGGTCAACCAACTCAATACCAACTTTTCAACTTCACAGAGCCCAAAAACAGCTGGAGAAGGAAAAGGAAGCAAAGGAAGGAACAGTGAAACTAATGCAGAGAAAGAATTAATAAGGAAAACAGAAGATGATAAATACTTAAAAAAAAGTAATAAAGAAATAAAGCCGTGTATAAACAGAAGGACAGAGGCTGGTCCAGATGATATTGTTCATTAGCTACTACAATCAGACAGTTTTGGATGTCAACTTTGGGACTTATCTTTCCAACTTCCTCCTTTATCTCAATTACTGAAAATCTTTGTTTAAAAGAATCAGAAGAATTTTGGGATTAAGACATCATTCATCAGTTTGAAAGAAATAGTATGATCAAAAATGGGAAGGTGATCGATATAAACAAAGGGCTTTAGGTACAAGGAGAGAGACAACAGCAGAGAGAAAGAATCAGTGGAAAACTCCACATAATTCATGGAGCACTTTTCTCAGTTCTACTACATATTGAGAAGATTTAAAGGCATCATATACGTACATATAAACATTTTGATAATATCATATAAATTTTCTTAAATCTTTGACATGGAGACTACTACCCATTATCACATATACATCCATTAAAGGCTTAGTAAGCATTATGCTCAAGATTGTCATATTGACAGCTAAGGGTTTAGATGACATTGGATGAACATAACACAAGAACAAAGCATTGATTAATGTTGACAGCTGAATATCACCCAAACAACTAAGACTAAACTATCAAGCTTCTGGTAATTAATAAAGCCACACAGCCTGAAGAAAAATGCATAAATGGCCATTACTTCACAAAGAACAGTTTATCTCATTACTCCTCACTATCAGAAAAAAAGTTAAATGGATTAAAATTTTTACTGTATAATGTAACTACATCACCCTTAACTTATTTAAAAGCATCAGTATATGCTCTATTAAAGTAGCAGGTAGCATTGTTGCATTTGTTAGAACATATGGCAAAATATCATTGCATAGTTAAGTATGATCAGTTCTTGTGTACAACACTGGAGGGTGCTCCTACAACCACCCTGCTGTTCATTAGATTACTTTTAAACAGACCTTTCTTGTCTACTTTATTTATAGTTAAATTAAATGCATTTTATTAAAATTAGCTGCAGTTTCCAATGGCTAGCCATAAAATTCTAGTAGATTTCTGAACCTTGGCCATAGTAGGCTCAAATGCTTGACTCAAGCAAACTCTGCCTTCTGCTACCACATTAATTTAGCGAAGACGAAAAAAAATGAAGAGTGTCCTTCTTTAATGTATTCAAACCTTCCCTGTAGCTGTAGTGTCTTTGCAATTTTGGTGATGCCATTCACTACTCAGATTAAGAACGGGGGACACACAAGGGAATCTCCAAAGGAACATTGTTTCCGAACTCCCAGGTGCAAATGACTCATTTCCTCACTGATGCAGCAAGTAATTTGTAAAAAAAGTAAATCAGTCTAATTTAGAAACTGCCAGCAAGTCTCTTTCCTGCTCTCCAGGGCAACAGCTGGGTTTAAGGGCCTGAAGTAATACATACAGGAATAGAATATTGTCTCTATCCACTCCACTTGTCAACCCTCAACCACACACACACACACACACACACACACACACACACACACACATTCCCTTATAATTCAGTGCCTTTGCTTCGCAGATTTCAGATCCACTCTTTGCAGGAAATATATAGCATTGTGGTACTACAATTGATCAAAATAACTCAGAATGTCAGCATATGGGATCTACAGGAGATCCTGTGGATGAGCACCAGCACAAGCAAGAAATTACCATCAGGAATATAGTAAGAGTTTGGTAATCTGGCACTTGCTGTACTTGACAGGAGCTCACTAATTAAGAGCAGACCCAGGTGCTCGCTCAGCACTGCTCCTGTGTCAGCTTGGGAAGTCTCTCTACCAATGACCCATTCTCTAAGTGCTAGCTCTTCATCAACCCAACTGCTCCTTCCAAAGTGAGGCTTACCAGAGAGCACCGGATTATAATATGCCAGGTCAACAATATTTTATTGAATTTTACACTGAATATTGTTGTGGGCACTGAAACCCACAGTATTTTTGCAATAAAACAACAACAAAATCATGAAGGTGCTAGAAATCCCAACTGTTGATTAGATCTGCTCCAATAAAAGGTCATCAACATGAAACATTAACTTCCACACCTTCTGCACATAGACTGCTTGACCTGCTGAGCATCTCCTGCATCTTCAGTTGTTATAAAAACACTTCAACAAATTGGCATTCTCTGGTGGATGCCATCACTGATATTAGATATTAAATATACTACAACTTCCCCTCTTTTTCTGTTCAGATAACCATTCATAGTTAAGTTGATGGCAATAAATCTATCTCTGAAACGGGCTAACTGGAAAAAAAGAGATACTAAAAGATAACTTACTTCTGCTATTTTGTAGCTTTCACTCATAGAACCACTAGAAAATGATTCAACTTGTTCAGGCTGGAAAAGGACCAGTTTGCATCCTTCAACCACAGCACTGCTTTGCATTCCAAAATATTCAACTTATGTGATAATATTACAGTACACAAAGCAAAACACTGACTGCTAACAATTCCTAATCAGTCTAAAATTCTTTTAAGCTGAAGCTAACCCAACGCAATACTGGTCCCAGCAGGACATGCTGCCAACATGAACTAAATGTGTGGTTTAAAATGCTTAAGCTTGTGCTACACCAGGTGCACAGTAGCCATTTTACCGGGTTAAATATATTTACAGAGGATCATAATAATACACTTCTTGGACGGAACTTACGGAATGCTGTGTAGAGTTCTTCTAGAGTCAGCATCCTGTCATTATTGTAGTCGTCGTACTGAAGAAGATCAAATAAGTTGCAGTCAAGTGGGTCGTGATCAAGGGCATCCTGTGTCATTGCCTGACAAAATTAAACATGGCTTCAGTAAACTTAAAAAAATACAAACGTCAAACTTTTATCGCAAGTGTGGTTTGTTGAGAAACTAGCAATGTTTGACTAAGGGCATAAATTTCCCATTAATATTTTTCAAACCCTGTTTTTAGAATCTCAACCTTAAAAGAAATATGTTTTAGTCTCCTGATGCTGCTTTCCTGGAGCTGAATGTTAGCAGAAGCTTAATGGTGGCTTTAAAGACAAACACTTTAGTTTTTTAGAGCAAAATATTTTGCTGTTCTCCTCAGTTGGGGATGAAGATTTACTATATGTTACAGTGAATCCTGGTATAAAAGTCAAGCAATGCACATTAAGTAGCATATCATCTGTGGCAGCAACTCACTGTGCATTTGATACAAAGTTTTATAGATATTTCAAAACAGTCTATAGTTAGAATAGTGTCAGAATTTTGAGACAATTTAGATTTTGATGAGCTGAAATTTTGGGTTAGTTTCAGTTGCAATAGCAAAGGAAACTGAAAAGAATAACTGGTACTCGCTGCTCCAGATTGCTGTACCTTCCAAAGCATCGCTCCCTCCCTCCTACACAAACTGTGTTTCTCACCTTCGCAAAAGCACTTAGTTATTTTTCACACACTTCTCTCACACATTCATGTACACAGTTAGGCAAAATTGGAGAACTCCAGGACAATACAGTGCAAAATAATATTATTCTTGGCACACTGAAGCTTGTCTTTGGTCCCTCTATAATTGATACTTGCACCTCTATATCAATGACACACCACCTTGGTTATTATTTCCTAAATCATAGAGTGCTGGTTCTGTGAGAAGTATATCCAAATTGTCCCTTTAACTAGCTGTTAATAAATTGTCCCTGGAATTTTTATTTCACACACATATGTCATTCAATTTTTGCAAGTTACTGTTGAACTTGCCACCACCATCCTTTCAAGTTGGGCATCCTAGATCACACAACTCTGGCTGGCATAACTGAGAAAACAGATTACAGTAAGGGCAAATCTGGAAGGACTCAAACAGCTTTGAAAATCATTAGTTAGCCTTTTTTTAAAAAACATTCATTGTGATGCGCTTAATGCACCATAACTAATGATTTAAAAAAGTCCATGCTGGTTACTAATTTAGCATGATAGGTAGTATTCTTGACTATGATAATTGAATTAAGGACGGCCACGGAAAGTTCTGAAATGTAATAACCTTAAAAAAAGTTCATTGAGGAAATAAAGAGGAGCACAGATTATAGCCTTTGCAAATGGCACAAGCGTCACAGTTGCTGATCAACCCATACCCAGTGAGGGCAGTGTATTACTGTGCTGCCCGATCATCAGGATTTTAGTGCAAAGCCAGCATTAAATACTGTAAATTGGCTGAACACATCAGCAGGGAGCTAATGGCACAGACAGGCAACTCTATTCAAAGCTAGCCTGTACCTTTAAAGGGTGGGCTGCAGAGAATGCAGGCAATCATTCCAAAAAGAACCTGAGAGAGGGAGCTTGAAGAATCCCATGTTATTAGAAAGAATAGACTACAGTGTTTGTAAATAACAAGTCAGAGAGTCATAGAGAAGTACAGCACAGAAACAGGCTATTTGGCCCATCTAGTCCATGCTGAACAATTTAAACTGCCGATGCTCATTAACCTGCACCGACCATAGGCCTCCATACCCCTACTATCTACGTACCTATCCAAACTTTCAAATCAAGCTCGCAAGCACCACTTGTGCTGACAACTCATTCCACATTCTTATGCCCCTCTGAGTGAAGAAGTTTTCCCTTAGAACTTTCACCTTTCACCCTTAAGTCATGACCTCTGGTTGGTGTCCGAGTCAACCTCAGTGGAAAAAGCCGGCTTGCATTTACTGTATCTATACCCCTCATAATTTTGTATACCTTTATCAAATGTCCTCTCAACCTTCTATGTTCTGAGAAATAAAGTCTTAACCTGTTCAATTGTCCTTATAACTCAGGTGCTCCAGACTCGGAACCATTCTTGTAAATTTTGCGGAAAAGTGTGTATGGAACCGGAGGAGATAGCAAAAGTACTTAATGAATACTTTACTTCAGTATTCACTACGGAAAAGGATCTTGGCAATTGTAGGGATGACGTACAGCAGACTGAAAAGCTTGAGCATGTAGATATTAAGAATGAGGATGTGCTGGAGATTTTGGAAACCATCAAAGGTTCAAAGGTCGAATTTAATACCAGAGAAATGTATATAATATACATCCTGAATGTTAGATAAGCTGGGACCGGACAAGATGTACCCCAGGCTAATGTGGGAGGCGAGGGAGGAGATTGCTGAGCCTCTATCAATGATTTTTGCATCATCAATGGGGACGGGAGAGGTTCCGGAGGATTGGAGGGTTGCTCCTTACGTTATTCCTTATTCAAGAAAGGGAGTAGGGATAGCCCTGGGAATTATAGACCAGTGAGTCTAACTTCAGTGGTTGGTAAGTTGACAGAGAAGATCCTGAGAGGCAGGATTTATGAACATTTGGAAAGGCATAATATGATTAGGAATAGCCAGCATGGCTTTGTCAAAGGCAGGGCGTGCCTTACAAGCCTAACTGAATTTTTTGAGGATGTGATTTAACACATTGATGAAGGTAGAGCAGCAGATGTAGCGTATATGGATTTCAGCAAGGCATTTGATAAGGTACCCCATGCATGGCTTATTGAGAAAGTAAGGAGGCATGGGATCCAAGGAGACATTGCTTTGTGGATCCAGAACTGATTTGCCCACAGAAGGCAAAGAGTGGTTGTAGATGGGTCATATTCTGCATGGAGGCCGGTGACCAGTGGTGTGCCTCAGGGATCTGTTCTGGGACCCCTACTCTTTGTGATTTTTATAAATGACCTGGATGAGGAAGTGGAGGGATGGGTTAGTAAATTTGATGATGACACAAAGGTTGGGGGTGTTGTGGATAGTGTGGAGGGCTGTCAGAGGTTACAGTGGGACATTGATAGGATACAAAACTGGGATGATAAGTGGCAGATAGAGTTCAACCCAAGTAAGTGTGAAGTGGTTCATTTTGGTAGGTCAAATATGATGGCAGAAGATAGTATTAATGCTAAGACTCTTGGCAGTGTGGAGGATCAGAGGGACTGTGTTCAGTTCTAGTCACCTCATTACAGGAAGGAGGTGGATACTCTAAAGAGAGTGCACAGGAGACTTACAAGGATGGTGCCTGGATTGGAGAGCATGCATTATGAGAATAGGTTGCGTGAACTTGGCCTTTTCTCCTTGGAGTGACAGAGGATGAGAGGTGGCCTGATAGAGGAGTATAAGATGATGAGAAGTATTGATTATGTGTATAGCCGGAGGGTTTTTCCCAGGTCTGAAATGGCTAACCTGAGGGGGCAGAGTTTTAAGGTTCTTGGAAGCAGGTACAAAGGGGATGTCAGAGGCAAGTTTTTAACACAGAGAGTGGTGGGTGCGTGGATTGCACTGCCAGCGAAAGTGGTAGGTGCGGATACAATGGGGTCTTTTAAGAGACTCTTTGTTAGGTACATGGAGCTTAGAAAAATAGAGGGCTTTGCAGTAGGGAAATTCTAGGCAGCTTCTCGAGTAGGTTACATGGTTGGCACAACATTGTGGGCTGAAGGGCCTGTAATGTGCTGTAGATTGTCTGTGTTTCTATGTCTCCTGAGTAAATACAGATGTAAAAAAAATTATTTAAGATCTCTCCCATTGTTTTGGCTCCACACATGGGTTACCATTCTGATCTTCCGGAGGGCCAATTTTGCCCTTTGCAATCCCTTTGCTCTTCATTTATCTGTAGAGTCCCTTAGGAGTCTCCTTCACCTTGTCTGCTGGAGCAATTTCTTGCCTTCTTTTAGCCCTCCTGATTTTCTTCTTGTGTTCTCTTGCATTTCTTATACTCCATAAGCACCTCATTTGTTTCTACCTGCCTATACCTGCTATGCACCTCTTTTTTCTCTCTTAACCGGGGCCTCAATATCTCTTGAAAACCAAGGCTTCCTTACACTTGCTATTTTCACTTTTTATTCTGGCAGGCACAAACAAGGTTTGTGCTCTCAAATCTTCTCTTTTGAAGGCCTTCCACCTACCAAGTACACCTTTGCCAGCAAACAGGCTGTCCCAATCCATACTTGCTCAGAAGATTTGACAGAAGTGATGCAAGTTAGGAGAATTGCCCTATGCTCAGGTGGTCATCCAGATGTATGTTTAGAGGAGAGTGGGACAGGTTAGCCATTGGGGTTATAGTTGGTTGAAGATGCTATCATGTGTTCAAGATCCTCATGGATAGTCAAAACCAATAAGTATACAATAGATTCAATATTTTACCATGAGTGCTGATAGTCCCACATCACAAATATGACAATCAGATGTTGTATCATACCTCATACCTAGCAACACTGTTAGCCACACACAGATACACCTACTACCCATACAGATCACAGACAGTCTTAACCAATGGTGTCTCAGTTGTGATGGCCACATCTGCCAAACACTTTGCATGAGATTAACTAATACATCTCACTTTCCTTAACAAAATAAGGTGATGCACAACTGGAATCTGCAGTAGACAACCCGCAAAGGATGGACATAGATGCATGAACCTTTGAACTGATGGGTTTGACCACTGGAATAGTCTGCAGCAGGTCTCAATTCATTGAAGATATCTGGAACCTTAGACCTAGCCTTTCCTGGTGCCCACCACCTTCTCAACCCATACGTCTGCCTTACAATTGCACCATTACTTTCTTCTTTCCCTCTCACAACAACACCACTCAAGTCTTTCTCATTGCAGTTTCCTGCAACCTTGCCATATATTGAAGGAACAACTTAAAATCCGAGATTGAGAAGACTGTCATTTGATTTCACACGTGCTACCACTACCTCGGATAATGACGGGGCATTATTCTGAAGAAAGCTTAGAAACTGGTAGACCCTGAGCACAAGGGACCTGAAGCCAGAACAGTGACTAATGATAGGCCAATTCATTGGCTATATTTAAGAGGGAGTTAGATATGGCCCTTGTGGCTAAAGGGATCAGGGGGTATGGAGGGAAGGCTGGTACAGGGTTCTGAGTTGGATGATCAGCCATGATCATACTGAATGGTGGTGCAGGCTCGAAGGGCCGAATGGCCTACTCCTGCGCCTATTTTCTATGTTTCTGTACTGTACGTGCCAACTCATTCGCATGTGAACTTGTTCAGTAGACAAAACTGGTGAAAATTCTGATGGGCAAAATCTCCGTTATATTAAAGCACGGCTGAATAGGAAATGAACAAGAAAACCAAAGTTTCAAATTAACAACAAAAATCTCCATTATACAGTTTAATACAGGTCTGGCTAATGGTAGTCCATAATAGAGCAAGGAAATACAATATGACCTTTTAAAGATAGATTAGGTTTACTTGTCACATGCTTTCTCACTAACTCCATTAGTATAACTTTCTTTTTCTTCATTTACTATCTAGTTTTCCTTTAAATACACCCATTCTCTTCACCTCAACCACTTTTCATTAGTAATAAGTTCCACATTCTCAGCAAAATATTTAGTTTTTAAAAATGCAGTTTTTTTCTGTACGCAGGCCACTGTGAATAGAGTGCTGCATAGCTTCAGTGACTGAGGTTCAAGCCAGATCTCCAGTGTGGTCTATGTGGAGTTTGCCCTTGCTTCATGTGGTTGTCCTAGTCTTCCCTGGGCTCTTTGGTTTCCTCCCACATGCCAAGGAGTTGCTTGTAGGTGAATTAGTTGCTATGAATTATCCTTGTGTAAGTAGGTGGCAGGAGAATCATCAGAGAGTGATGGGCATAAGTGACCTACAGGGGAAAAAATGAGGAGTGGCATTCATGAAAACATTCTTTGAGCCGCCATAGACTTGAGGCTGAACAACTTTCTCTTTCTAAGGTAGGTTATTTTTTTTTACACAAGGCATGTGGAATGCACCGCCACAGGTGATGGTAGAAGAGGATACATTCGGGACATTTAAGAGATTCTTAGATAGGTACATGAATGAAAGAGAAATGGAGGGCTATGTGGGAGGAATTGTCTTCCGTTCAGAAGGCAGATCAATAGTAGTATTCTGCCCAGGAGTCTGTAACTAGTGGTGTTCCACTGTGATCTGTTTTGGGATTCCTGCTCATTGTGATGTTCATAAATTGTTTAGATGAGAAAGTGGATAGGTAGTTAGTAAGTTTGCAGATGACATGAAAGTTGGTGGTGTTGTGGATAAGGTAGAAGATTGTTGTAGGTTACAGTGGGAGATTGGCAGGATGGAAACTTGGACTGTGAAGTGGCAGATGGAGGCTAATCTGGAAAAGTGGTTCATTTTGGAAGGTTGGATTTGAAGGCAGAGTATAGGGTTAATGGCAGGATTTTAGCAGTATGGAGGAACAGTGGGATCTTGAGGTCCAAGTCCTCATATGCCTCAGAGTTGCCATGCAAGTTGAGAAAGTGGCTAAGAAGGCATATGGCATGTTGGCCTTCACTAGTTGTGGATTGCGCTCAAGATATGTGAGGGCATACCCCTAACGTGACTGGAGTAAAATATAGGGGGAATGTCAGAGGTATCAGAGATAGTTTTTTTTCACACGAAGAGTGGCAAGTACATAGTGTGCACTTCTGGGAGTGGTGGCAGAGGCAGATAGATTTAAGAGACTGATAGATGGGCACATAGATGAAAAAAAAATAGAGTGCTATGTGGGAGTGAAGGGTTAAATTGATCTTGGAGTAGGTTAAAAAGTTGGCCTGTATTGTACTGTTCTTTGCTCTATACAATTTCAGGATTGATAATAATAGTTTTTTTGTTTATAGCATTGAATTAATAGCTCCCAGGTTTAATGGTTCAAAACCAACATGCTAAAGTTCAAAATAGCAGTGATATATCTCAGCTTTTTGCATAACTGCAAACACAAATTGATCGATTGGGGATGAAATCCAGGCTCCTTATGTATTCAAGACCTGGATGATTCTTGGCACTCACTGCATCCTGTGGTGGACTGTAGACACCATTGTCCAGACACTTAGAGTTCAGCACAATGACAACCTATTAGAGATTCTGCCTCTCAGTCTAGCCACCCAAATTCAGTCTTGACCTCCGATGTTGAGGGTTTTCTTTAGATGAATCCTTCTACACCCATCTCCAAGGTGCGTGGGTTGGTAGATTATGTGGTCACTTTAAATTTCCCTTTTTGTGTTAGTGCGTTGCAGAAACTGGGAAACTGATAGAAATGTGAGAATAGAATGGGTCAGCGTAAGATTAATACAAGCAAGTGCTGATGGTTGATCAGGATCAAGTTGAAAGGCTTTTTCCCATGCTGTATTACTTTATAGTATCACTTATATCCTAAGAAAAATCTAACATTAAAAAACCAATGCCAGCTTGTCAAGCTTTCAATAAGCTGGCAAGACACATTGTCAAATTGCATTCTTCGAGCTCACTATTAAGAGGAAGAAAAGGCAAGTAAAATAAATCCTTGCAAGAAGGGATTCAGATCTTGATAATTACCTGTTCTAGTTCACTGTTGTCAACAAAACCATTACTATTGATGTCAAGCTCTTTGAACAGGCTTTCCACTAAATGCCTCTTGAAAGTTACTGTATCTGTTGTCGTATTTTCTTGCTGGTAATACTTCTGACTCTGCAGATCCAATAAGATGCTCTTCAGTCTGCTGTACTCTGCCAGTTTACAGCGTTCTCCTGGACAAAAGACAAGACATGCAAAATTACTTATTTTTGTTTAGGTTTGTGTCATGATTAAGATTAGGACTGTATTTTAGGTTTGGAATGTTAAATAAGATTTTAGTTAGATAATTAGTTAAAACAATTCTTCTCTCTGTTACTTGTTTCTGAGTATAACAACTAGGTTCAGGCACTGTGGAGTACAGCATTAATGTAAAATACTGTGATTTCATGTTCAGACACATACTAATGATATTCTACCTGCACTGATTTAGCTATAGTGGTGAAGACAAGAAATGAGACACTTGAGAAAGAGTGCAAAGTTATTTGAATACTCTCATGTGGGAATTGCGTCTGATAGGATTTCTTGATTGCACAACAAGCTAAAAATGATTTCCTCTCAAATTTTCAACAGCAGTGCAATGTGTCTCCACTATGCAAGCATAACAATTTCAGGTAAAATGTCCACAAAATCAATCTGATTTTTATATTATTTTGAGATAGACTCCTCAAAGGTTTTTTCAAATGGTAATTATAATTAGCTGTTAAAGAATTTTCACTGAAGGCTTTCAATTTCAATAACAGTATTCCTCTTTATTTTTAATCCACTTTAGAATCAAAATCATGAGGAAATCCATGAGAAATCGCATTTGACTGGAGAGAAACAGACAGAAAATAAAATAGAAACAGCAGATCAAGCAGCATCTTTAATGGTGGGGGAATCAGAATTAACATTTCAGCAAAGGAACCCTTCATCAGAACTGCAAAGGTGTGAAAATAGCATATTAAATTGTTCAGAAGGGAAGGGTGGAAAGAGAAATGGAGACATATTTGAAAGAGTGCAGAGTTTGTCAAGAGTGCATTATGTAAAACACCAGTACTGCAGATAGAAAAGAAAAATAAACAAATTATAGCATAATGATATAGCCACATCTGCAGGAAGAGAGGAAATAAAAAAAGTGATGATTTGAAATTGTTCATTTATGATTTAATCCTATGGGATTCAACATAACCGGATGGATAATGAAATACAGTTCATCATGCTTCAGGTACCAAGATATATTAGGTATATTTAGAGCAATATAGGAGGCTGAAGTCAAAGGTCAGAGCAGGAATAGAAGGAGAGTTAAAATGACAGGTGACCAAAGCCCAGAATCAACTTTGTAGACTAAATGGAGGTATTCTGTAACACAGCCATCTAAACTGCAGTGTAGGGGAGACCACATCTTAAGCTCTGAATGCAGTGCGCTTAGTTGGAAGAAGTGCAAGCACATTGCTACTTCTTTGAGGTGGATTCTTTAGTTACATGGGTGGTAGAAAAGGAAGGGGTGTTGTGTCTCCTGTGGGCACATGGCAGAATACTGTGTAAAGGTGAGTAGCTGTTGGAGAAGGAGAAATAGACCAGAGATTGGGTGGAGTGGGGGGAAGGACAATGATCAGTTCAGAATGCTGAAAGAGGAGGTGGGTAGAACTGTATGATGATGGAAACTAATCGGTAATGTTGGAAAGTATGAAGAATGATCTATTTAATGTAAAGACTCGTGGGTTGACAGGCCGAGACCAGGCATTTGGGACATGGTTGCAACATCCTGATGACTATGGATAAGAAAAAAATTGGTTAAAGTAACAGAAAGACACTGGTATAGAAAGTCCTCTCATCAGAATAGATACACCACAAGTGGAGAAATGGGATAATGGAACAGAATGATTGCAAAAAGCAAGATTGAGGAGATACGTATGTCAGTGAACTTAAAACTCACATTGCTAACTAGCCTAGACCTTGAGATGGAGAAATGAAGAAGGAGAAGGGAAGAATCCGATATGGGCCATATAAAAATGAGAGAAGGTTAGACATCGGCAGCAAAGATGAAGACCTTTACAGTTCCATATACTATAAGTGGAACAAACAGTACCATTCCAGTCATCAATATAATGAAACACATTGAAGCAGAAGACCTGAAGTAAGGTCGTTCCATGTATTGAACACAAAGACAGGCACAGATTGGACTCTTGGATGTTGCCATAGCTATACCTTTGACGAAGAAAGAAGGTAAAATTAAAGGAAAAGTTCTTTAATGAAGAACAACTTCAGCCAGGTGAGTGAGTGGTCGAAAGGAACCATTCAAGGGAGAAAAAAAGGACCTCTGACCTGCAAGCTGTGGGACGGGGGTATAGAGGGCAGAAGAGATCCGGAATTTAAGTATATAAATGGGAAGGGATAAATAAAGAGAGAAAGGAATGGAAGGAATAAATAAGTTCTCTAGGGTAATAGTAGGCTTGAACAATGGGTTTAACAGGATAATAGAGAAAGGCTTTGGTTTCATAATAAAAAGAACACAACAAGCCAAAGAATAATTCAAAACATTAATATACATATATTAGCATAACAGCATAGAAGTTTGCTGTAGCATGAAATTTATGATTATTCAATGGTAGCAGCTATGTTGTTAAACAAGTAGCACATAGAAATGGATTTTCAATTTATTGGTTTAATCTTGCAGTTTATGGAGGGCCTGTATTATTACACCATGCTGGTTTTGGGTTCCCTACAACAATTTATTATCCTTTGTTGTCAAAATGCAATGTTGCTTTCTCTCGGGAGTATTTTTCAAGAAACATCTTTCTTGACAATCTCTTGGCACTGCCAGTGAGATGCATCAAATGACTGTTGCTATAGGAAACCAATCAGCATGGTGTCTCCAACAGCACATTTGACAGAATGCAGCTTATGCCACAAAGTTACAATTTTTGTAACTTTTATAAATTGGAAATAATTTTTGGGTTTTAACTTTTTCTTCAAATGCCAATGTTCTACCTAGAGTTTCAGGAAGTTTAATTAAATTATGGTTCATCCAGTATACCGTTGTGTTAGATGTGCTTAGATATTCTGAATAGACATAAATTGAGCATTTTTGATTTGGTAAGGGGTAGGACTGGTCTAGTAGTCAGTTCCAGACTCCCCTCCACAGTAGAACAAATGGTTTCCCTACACTCCCTATCAAATCCTTCAGCTATCAGTTAGATCACCCCATAATCTTCAACCTCAAACAGGACATACACATTCGCATTATTTAACCCTTTCAGCCTAAGTGCCGCATCAACTAGGGAAAATGAAATGGGTTACATTCGCCCACTCTCAGAATAGGTTGAGAGGCTGGCACAACATCATGGGGCAAAGGTCCTGCACTGTGCTATAATGTTCTACGTTTTATGTTTCAATTTATTTCACATGAGATCTTTTAAGGCCAGCAGGTGGAAAAGAATTTTTCCCATAAAGAAAGGCTTATTTTGAAAACAGGATTTAAAGTATAGGGCCAATATCTAGCCCACCAGATGGTCCATTTGAAGAAACAATGTAATATCATGAAGCTTTCCTTTGACAAAAGTTTAATTATTAAGCCTAAGTTCTTTTCACTAAGGAGAAACAAGGATTCAATTATTAAAAACCATCAACGGATATTAAAATCAAAGGAAATATCAGTAGATTACAATCAGCAGTGACAACATTGATTGAAAACACTTGAGATATTTGTTAGCTTGGTCATCTTCTGAAGGTAATTGTAATTCAATAGGTTCCAGATCACTTTTGTTGTCTTTTCCAAGTGGCCATTATATTCCTTTAACTAAGAATGTAGCAGAAGAAATTTGGTCTAGATTCAAAGTTCCTTATGGTAGTGGAATGCAACCCATGTGCACTCTGAACTTTAACCCCATTGAAGTAGATAGATTTATGGCTGGAAGCAGGTACTCCATGATTAGTATTGATATAGATGGAGAACACGGAGTTAGTTACAATTGCAATCACTTCTGTGGGGTATAGAATTCAACTGTACTGCACTATATTATAACATTTGTGAATAAAGGCTGTTTACCTCAGATCTGACATCTCTGTAGATTGGAAATTAGACTTTGGCTGAAGAAGAGGAGTCTAAATTTTGACTCAAGCAAGGTTTAATGTGAAATTTAGCTTGTTGATCAAATCTTAATATCTGCCATCAGTGAGAGGTTCACTTTGGTGGGGAGGAGAAGATTCATGTGCAAGTGCAGTAGATTGTGATTTTCAGAGAAATATCTGTGTGGTCATTTCAATCTAACTTAATTGGTATCATTATACCCTCTGTATCAGAATATGAACAGATAATCTATTCTGACTCTCCAACACAGTAATGAAATTGTGCCACATTCTCTAAGTTAATACACCCAAATGAAATTTTAAGTCATGGCCCTGGTGGTCTCCTGGCATTTATGATAGTATCAACAAGGGTTACCCACAATATCGAGGCCTAATTTTGTCCTTCAATGAATGTAATTATATATCCTGTTAATTTAAGGGTTTGGTTCCTAAGGTTGTCATAGCTGGGGGTAGGAGTGGGGATTAACTCCCACTACCTATAAAGTGCTTCAAATGGCATGCATCTCTAAAAGCCTCTGACAACAAAGTCCAACTCTTGGCCTTCACATGTGGCTTAGCTACTAGGCCCAGTGGAACTATTTCTACTGACAAGAGAAGGGGCAAGGGCGGATCATTGGCGCCTCAAAACCAGTTGCTTCGGGCAGGTGAGACCCGTCAGCCTTGGACGGCAGCCTGCCTAGAAGAAGGAAAACTCTGATTTTAAATCTCCGCTGCCTTGTGGCCATACCCACCCATGGGCAAGGCTCCAGGAGTAAACCCTGAGGAAGAAATCTGGAGCCGGGGTCCCTAAGGAAGTTTGATGTTGTTTACAACTTCACTCTGGCAACCTCTGCGATGACACTGGTACCAAGCTGTATCGGTGCTTGCCCTTCCCTTGGACTACATCAGTGACGTGGAGAGGGGGAGCCCGCTGCATGGGAAACAGCCGGTTCTTCAAATCTCCCTACCCAGACTTACAGCCTGGAAAGGACACAGTTCAGCAGAGGTGCAAAACCATGATCCCCTGGAATCAAAGGCTGCCTACTGCTATAATTTAAAGGTTCTAAGCATTACTGGCATGGTCAGCAATTATTGACCATCTCTACTGAACCATATTAATGCATAGCTGTTTGTGGCAGCTCGCTGTGCTCACATAGGCAACTACATTATAATAGCGACTGCACATCAAAGGTGCTTCACCGACTATAAAACACTTCGGGATCCATAATGTCACAAAAGTGTTTTAAATCTATCTTCATCGTTTAGTCTTGATTGACTAATTTGTCCACGTCCTAATGCTACGGTACTAACATTTTGAAATATAGTCAGCCTCTCCACTTATAAAAAACAGAAATCTTTTGTTTAAAAAATACAAAATATAAATTTTTGTCTGTCTCTTTCTCGGTCATACTTTTAGAAAAATATAATTACCATCAACAAAATGCAGGTGGTAATTACAGCTTTCAACATTTAACTCATTAGCTTTTTATTTAAAAAGCAAATTACGTGAGGGAGTGTACTAAGTATGTATCTATGTATGTCTGACAGCTGGTAGTAATCTGAATAGTTTGTGCATATCAACATAATGGGTAATAATCTATTGAAATAATTGATGACATTCTGCATCAAAACTCTATATTTATTAAATGAGGAACTATTTCCAATGTCACTAATGGGCTGTAACCTGGCAGAGTGGAGACGATCACCTTTGTGCACTTTCTATCCAAGGAGTGATCTAATCAGAACTAAAAACACAGCAACTAGAATTGGGACATCCAGTGAAAATGTTAGCAGTCTTCACATCTCAGTGGATAATGGGATAATGGCTTGTGACAGTTGTGCCTGCTTTGCATTTTCCTTACACTGCACCTAATTATCAATCAAAGCTGCATTCATTAACATTTTAAACATGCTATTCTACCACCAATGTAACCTCATCAAAACTGATTCCTAATGAAGAGAAATTATTCCAATTGAAAAGAGTTCTTTTTAAACCTGAGCTACTCTTAGGTTCATAAGAAATGGGAGCCACATAGGCTACTTGGCACCTTACCATTCAATAAGATCGCAGTTGAAGTTTTTAATCTTAACAACACTCTGCTATATTTGTCTATATTCCCTGATTCCATTAATACCTAAGAATTCATCAAGTTAGTCCTGACGAAGGGTCTCAGCCTGAAACGTCGACTGCGCCTCCTCCTATAGATGCTGCTTGGCCTGCTGCGTTCACCGGCAACTTTGATGTATGTTGCTTGAATTTCCAGCATCTGCAGAATTCCTGTTGAATATGTAACTTGAATACATTTTGGGAAGAGTATTCCAAAGATTAATAAACTCTTCTTGGGCTTCAAGCTGGGTACATGTGTCAATTATAACTGATGTTTCGATGACAGACTCTGCCATCTCCTTCAGGGATGATGCTTGTGTAAGTGTAGTCCAGTGGCATTTATGCCCCTGTAGTCCATCCCTCCTGATTGGCAAGTTCCTATCCAATCAGGTTTCTGCTCTTCCACCTTGTTTACAATCAAGTTCCTATTCTTACTTAGAGTGAAACCTTGGTCTTTGTTAAAAATTCTTTTCCTTTAGTTTTATTTTCAATGGCTTCCTTTACAAGGTGGTCCTAAATGCCATTGGTGTGGCACTTTAGTTTCGTGCCATCGAAGTCAATCCTATGGCCATTGTGAATGCAGTGTTCTGTTACCGCTGATTTCTCCAGGTAGCCCAAATTTGAGGTTTCTTACAGGTTTGTGGATGGTATTAATTGGGTATTTCTTCAGGATCCAGGCGATCCTTCCAGGGACTGTGGAAATATAGGGAAGACGGGCGGTAGTGACAGGTTCCTCCTCCATGTTAGGTTTCCTCATTTTTCTGTCAGCCCTTTTAACGACCCAATTGATTTTCTTCATCTTGTAGCCATTCTGTATGAACGTCATGCACAATTGTCTTATTTCCTGGGGAGACTTTCCAGGTCCAAAATGGTTTTTGCACAGTTAATCAAAGTCAAAAGAACTGCTCTATGTTGGGGAGGCGTGATGTTGGCTCTGTTTACATTGTATTAGAATGTCCAGGAATGGGAGGCAACCATTCTTCTCCGTGTCTATCGTAATTTGAATGTTTGGATGATCAGATGGTCATGGAAATGTTGAAGTGCCTGGAGTCCTACAAGGTGAAGGATATCAACAGGGCCCTTAAAAGGGCTGACAGAAAAACCAAGAAACCTAACAATGAGGAGGAACTCATTGCTACTGCCTGTCTTCCGTATATATTGACAGTTTCTGGAAGGATCACCACGATCATGAAGAAGTACCGGATTAATACCTTCCACAAACGTGTAAGGAAACTCAAGTCACAGTTTATGTGGGTTTATGATGACCTGGGACTCAAGTCAGCTGGCGTTTACAAGATTCCCTGTGAATGTGAAGCAGTGGGTATCAGCTAGACGGGGCACTTGATGGAAACCCACATCAAGGAGCACAGAAGGTGTATCCGTTTGGGTTCCTCAGAGAAATCAGCGGTAGCAGAAACTGCATTCACAATGGCCATAGGATTGACTTCGATGGCACAAAACTACAGTGCCACGTCAATGGCTTTGAGGACCGCCTGGTAAAGGAAACCATTGAAATAAAATTAAAGGAAAAGAATTTTAACAAAGACAAAGGTCTCACTGTAAGTAAGAACTGGAATTTGATTGTAAACATGATGAGGGAGCAGAAAACTGATTGGATGAGGACTAACCAATCAGGAGGGACAGACTACGGGGGTATAAATACCACTGGACTAAACATACCCAGTCATCATCCTTGATGAAGATGGCAGAGTTTGTCATTGAAACTTCAGTTATAATCGATACCTGCAGCTGGCTTGAAGCCCGAGAATAGTTTATTTGGCATGTATGCCAGGAAAACACCAGATGCTTATTCCACTGATTCACCAAATTCTAGGTGAAGAATTTTCTTCCAATCCCATTCTTATCTGAATGGCAAGCTTTTACTTTGTGACTCATTCCAGATATTCTATCAAGGGGGAAAAGTTATTTTATCTGAGTCATGTAAGAATTATGAAGCACGGTTGTCACAGACTTTATAAAATCAGTTGTAGATGATTGTATCCCCACAAAATCATTCAGGGTCTTCCCCAACCAGAAGCCCTCAATAAACCATGAGATCCACAATCTGCTGAGGGCCAGATTGGAGGCATTCAGGTCTGGCGTACAAATAAGATACAAGAGGTCCATGTACAATCTCCAGGAAGCCATCTCATGGTTGAAGTGGCAATTCTAGACAAAACTTGAATCACTGAAGGATGCTTGACAGCTGTGAAACGGCTTGAGTGCTATCACCTTTTACAAAGTGAAATCAAGCAACATACATCAAGGCTTTGCTTCCAGATGAGCTCAATGTCCCTATACTCACTTTGATCATCAAAACATGGAGGAACATTCACAGACACCCCTAGTCTCCGATGACCCTGTGATTTCAGTCTCTGATGCTGACATGACAGCAATATTCAGGCATTTCGTAAACCCACAGAAAGAATCCAGCCGAGATAGTATATCTGGTCAAGTACTAAAGACCTGTGCTGATCAACAGTCTGTAATGTTCACTGTTATCCTTAACCCCTTGCATTGGCTATCTGGGGCGTCCACCAGCTTCAGGCAGGCTTCAATTATACTGGTGCTTAAGAAGAACATGGTGACCTGCCTCAATAACTATTGTCCAGTAGCACTTACATCCACTGTGATGAAGTGCCTCGAGAGGTTGGTGGTGAAACAATTCAGCTCCTTCCCTGAGAAGTGACTTGGATCCACTCCAATTTGCCCACCAGCATAAAAAGTCCACGGCAGATGCCATTTCACTCTTCACTCAACCATGGAACATCTGGATGGCAAAGATGTATTCATCAAGATGCCCTTTATTGACTACAGCTCAGCATCCAATACAATCATCTCCTGAAATCTAATCAAGAAGTTTGAAGACGTTGGCCTCAATAGCTCCTTGTGCAATTGCATCATCAATTTCTTCACTTGTAGACCCCAGTCAATTTGGATTGACAACAATATCTCTTCCACAATCTCCATCAGCACAGGTGCACCATAAGGCTGTGTGCTTAGCCCCCTGCTCTCCCTGCTCTTCACGCTTAATGACTGTGAGGCCAAGCATAGCTCCAATGTCATATTTAAGTTTGCTGATGACACACCACTGTCATTGGCCAAATCAAAGGTGGTGATGAATCAGTATATAGAAGAGAGAGTAGAAATCTAGCTGAGTGGTGCCACAACAACAACCTCTCACTTCTCAACACTACCTCACTTTTTGTGTGTATTTTTTTAAATGTGATGAGAGTTTCTGCCTCAAGAACTCTTTCAGGCAGTAGGATCGTGATTTTCACTGTTCTTTGCTTGAAAAACTAGTTCTCATCTTCTCTCTTATCCCTCCAACAATTATTTTATTTTATTCACCTCCTCTTCACCCTCCACCCCCACCCACTCATTTTGACATCTCTGTTGAGAAAAATATCTCTTTTCCAATTATTCTCTCTGGCACTGTTGATCAGAGATAGTGTCACGGCAGCAGAAAAGGAGGATGTCATGGAACGGTTGTTTACGGAGTCTCTGTGGGTGGAAGTTAGGAACAAGAAGGGGTCAATAACTATACTGGGTGTCTTTTTATAGGCCACCCAATAGTAACAGGGACATCGAGGAGCAGATAGGGAGACTGATTCTGGAAAGGTGTAATAATAACAGGGTCATTGTGGTGGGAGATTTTAATTTCCCAAATATTGATTGGCATCTCCTTAGAACGAGGGGTTTAGATGGGGTAGAGTTTGTTAGGTGTGTTCAGGAAGGTTTCTTGACACAATATGTAGATAAGCCTACAAGAGGAGAGGCTGTATTGATCTGGTATGGGGCAATGAACCTGGTCAGGTATCAGGTCTCTCTGTGGGAGAGCATTTTGGAGATAGTGATCACAATTCTATCTCCTTTACCATAGCATTGGAGAGGGATAGGAACAGACAAGTTAGGGAAACGTATAATTGGAGTAAGGGGAAATATGAGGCTATCAGGCAATATCTTGGAAGCATAAATTGCAAACAGATGTTCTCAGGGAAACATACGGAAGATACGTGGCAAATGTTCAGGGGATATTTACGTGGGGTTCTGAGTGGGTGCGTTCCAATGAGACAGGGAAAATATGGTAGGGTACAAGATCTGTGGTGTACAAAGGCTGTTGTAAATCTAGACAAGAAGAAAAGAAGAGCTTACAAAAGGTTCAAAAAATTAGGCAATGATAGGAATCTAGAAGATTATAAAGCTAGCAGGAAGGAGTTTAAGAATGAAATTAGGAGAGCCAGAAGGTGCCATGAGAAGGCCTTGGCAGACAGGATTAAGGAAAACCCCAAGGCATTCTGCAAGTATGTGAAGAGCAAGAAGATAAGATGAGAGAATAGGACAAATCAAGTGTGGCAGTGGAAAAGTGTGTATGGAACCAATGGAAATATCGGAGGTACTCAATGAATACTTTGCTTCAGTATTCACTATGGAAAAGGATCTTGGCAATTGTAGGGATGACTTGCAGTGGACTGGAAAAGCTTGAGCATGTCGATATTAAGGAAGAGGATGTGCTGGGCTTTTAGATAGATTCAAGTTGGATAAATCACTGGGACCGGATGGGATGCACCCCAGGCTACTGTGGGAAGCAAGGGAGGAGATTGCTGAGCCTCTGGCAATGATCTTTGCATCATCAATGAGCACGGGAGAGGTTCCGGAGGATTGGAGGGTTGCGGATGTTATTCCCTTGTTCAAAAAAGGGAGTAGGGATAGCCCAGGAAATTATAGGCCAGTGAGTCTTACTTCAGTGGTTGGTAAGTTGATGGAGAAGATCCTGAGAGGCAGGATTTATGAACATTTGGAGAGGCATAATATGACTAGCAATAGTCAGCATGGCTTTATCAAAGGCAGGTTGTGCCTTACAAGCCTGATTGAATTTTTTGAGGATGTGACTAAACACATTGATGAAGGTAGAGCAGTAGATGTAGTGTATATAGATTTTAGCAAGGAATGCAAAGGCTTATTAATAATGTAAGGAGGCATGGGATCCAAGGAACCTTGCTTTGTGGATCCAGAACTGGCTTGCCCACAGCAGGCAAACAGTGGTTGCAGATGGGTCATATTCTACGTGGAGGTCGGTGACCAGTGGTGTGCCTCAGGGATCTGTTCTGGGACCCTTACTCTTTGTGGTTTTTATGAATGACCTGGATGAGGAAGTGGAGGGATGGGTTAGTAAATTTGCTGATGACACGAAGGTTGGGGGTGTTGTGGATAGTGTGGAGGGCTGTCAGAGGTTACAATGGGACATTGATAGGATGCAAAACCGGGCTGAGAAGTGGCAGATGGAGCTCAATGCAGATAAGTGTGAGGTGGTTCATTTTGGTAGGTCAAATATGATGGCAGAATATAGTATTAATGGTAAGTGTGGAGGATCAGAGGGATCTTGGGGTCCCAGTCCCTCTGACAACGTTGCTATGTCAGAGGGTCAAAAAGCTGCTGTGCAGGTTGACTGTGTGGTTGAGAAGGCATACGGTGCATTGGCCTTCATCAATCGTGGGATTGAGTTTAAGAGTCGAGAGATAATGTTGCAGCTATATAGGGCCCTGGTCAGACCCCACTTGGAGTACTGTGCTCATTTCTGGTCGCCTCACTACAGGAAGGATGTGAAAACCATAGAAAGGGCGCAGAGGAGATTTAGAACGATGCTTCCTGGATTGGGGAGCATGCCTTATGAGAATAGGTTGAGTGAACTCAGCCTTTTCTACTTGAAGCAACAGAGGATGAGAGCTGACCTGATAGAGGTGTAGAAGATAATGAGAGGTATTGATCATGTGGATAGTCAGAGGCTTTTCACCAGGGCTGAAATGGCTAGCCGAGAGGGTATAGTTGTCAGGTGCTTGGAAGTACCTTCCAAGTCAGCGAGCACTGTGAGGGTCATGTTTTTTGACTTCTCCAGTGCGTTCAACACTATCCGCCCTGCTCTGTTGGGGGAGAAGCTGACAGCGATGCAGATGGATGCTTCCCTGGTATCATGGATTCTTGACTACCTGACTGGCAGACCACTGTACATGTGCTTGCAACACTGTGTGTCTGACAGAGGGATCAGCAGCACTGGGTCTCCACGGCGGACTGTCTTGTCTCCCTTTCTCTTCACCATTTACACCTCTGACTTCAACTACTGCACAGATTCTTGTCATCTTCAGAAGTTTTCTGATGACTCTGCCATAGTTGGATGCATCAGCAGGGGAGATGAGGCTGAGTACAGGGCTACGGTAGGAAACTTTGTCACATGGTGTGAACAGAATTATCTGCAGCTTAATGTGAAAAAGACTATGGAGCTGGTGGTAGACCTGAGGAGCGCTAAGGTACCGGTGACCCCTGTTTCCATCCAGGGGGTCAGTGTGGACATGGTGGAGGATTACAAATACCTGGGGATACGAATTGACAATAAACTGGACTGGTCAAAGAACACTGAGGCTGTCTACAAGAAGGGTCAGAGCCGTCTCTATTTCCTGAGGAGACTGAGGTCCTTTAACATCTGCTGGACGATGCTGAGGATGTTCTACGAGTCTGTGGTGGCCAGTGCAATCATGTTTGCTGTTGTGTGCTGGGGCAGCAGGCTGAGGGTAGCAGACATCAACAGAATCAACAAACTCATTCGTAAGGCCAGTGATGTTGTGGGGATGGAACTGGATTCTCTGACGGTGGTGTCTGAAAAGAGGATGCTGTCCAAGTTGCATGCCATCTTGGACAATGTCTCCCATCCACTACATAATGTACTGGGTGGGCACAGGAGTACATTCAGCCAGAGACTCATCCCACCGAGATGCAGTACTGAGCGTCATCGGATGTCATCCCTGCCTGTGGCCATCAAACTTTACAACTCCTCCCTTGGAGGATCAGACACCCTGAGCCAATAGGCTGGTCCTGGACTTATTTCCTGGCATAATTCATATATTACAATTTAATTATTTATGGTTTTATTACTATTTAATTATTTATGGTGCAATTGTAACGAAAACCAATTTCCCCCGGGATCAATAAAGTATGACTATGACTATGACTAAGTACGTACAGAGGAGATGTCAGGGGTAAGTTCTTTACACAGAGAGTGGTGAATGCGTGGAATGGGCTGCCGGCGGCGGTGGTGAAGTTGGAAACGATAGGGTCTCTTAAGAGACTCCTGGATGGCTACATGGAGCTTCGAATAATAGAGAGCTATGGATAAAGCCTAGGTAGTTCTCAGGTAGGGACATGTTCAGCACAGCTTTGTGGGCCGAAGGGCCTGTATTGTGCTTGTAGGGTTTCTATGTTTCTATTGCAATTACTTTTATTTAATATCATGACAGAACATAACAGCTACCCTTGATACTCAAACTGTGACCTAATTTATGGTCTTTATGTAACGCCCTAGTTAAGATTTTTACTGCTATGCTGTAGGTATTACATTTTAGCAGTTCTGTAAGAGCAGTCTATTCTGCTCTCAGCCTGTTTGGGTTTGAGCTGAGATAAGAGGCCTTGTTGTTCAACTTAGGAATGTGGTGTCAGCCAGTCAGAATGGTGGAATTAGGAGAAGGTCCTAGAGAACGCTAGGAAGAAAGGTTTTTGTGAGGGACACAGGTATTTTTGGCAGGAGCTGTGAAAAGACAGGAGGGAAGATGGCCAAGAATGCCGGCCCTGTTGCATAAGGTGCTTTGTGCAGATGAACGGCTTCAAGGAGGAGTGGCCAATACTCCCGTGAAAAGGCCCATTTGTTCAAGATGGATTTCGAGTGACATTCAGAAGGTGGACAGAGGGTCCAGCACTTGCGTTAAAGAAAACTGTCAAGATGAGCTCCAACGTATGTGCATATTTGACTGTTTAGGTATGATGGGCCATTTTCCTTTCCTTTCTTTTTTTCCTTTCGTTTCTTTAATAACTGTTTGGTTAAGTTAACATTCTTAAATATATTTCCATTATAATTGTATCCCGTGTACAACCTGTTATTTCTTACTGGCGGCCGATTGTGGTGGGGGCAGTAAATCACACAGCATTCACACAAACCAGGGCTTGGGTGGGCAAGACATCCCAACCTCACAGGTTTGGTGGGATCAAAGTCATATACACCCTAGACATATGGAGTCTGAGAAAGGTGGGTTCATCACCATAGAGTTCAGTGGCTGTTAGCGAGGGGCTATCAAGCTGCATTTCCAGGGACGCCCGGAGAAAGGGGTTTCATGTGTAATACTCCTTAAATTTAAATTACACATTGTTGATAATAAAGGAAAACATCTCAAATTAACTTTTGATGCCATCTTATTGGCCAGCTCTGCTAATTTTGAAGATATGTGGGCATACTGTTCTTGAAAACCTCTCAGTATCCTTCCAGTTATGGTGCACTCCCATGGTTTGTCACCCCTTATGAATGAAGCTAAGAGAATTGCTTTAAATTGAGGCAAGCACATAATAATTTAAAGGATTTTCAAAATAAGGTAATAAAAAAACACAGCCCATTAGATATAGCATACTGCAGACCTGGTACAAATTGCTTTGCCTTTGTGTCTTGAAGTAAGCAAATGTGCACAGATTAAAATTCGACGAACTTCGTGTTTGGTTAATGAAAGACATTAACAATGAACTCCAGAACATTAATCTAACATGGTTATTTACTGATTCTGCTCTCTCAGGTCATTGTAAAAGATCCCAAGGGTAGAGAAGGGCAGCATGTCTCTCCGGGCTTTGAGGCCAATATTCAGCTGTTAACCAACATCATAACTCATCTGATTGTTGTTCCATTTCTGATGAACTGCTGTACAAAATTGGGTGCATTATTTGTGAAATTAAAATACAAACAAGTCTGCCGTTTCCTTCTCTGTGTGAACTGAATAGTCCAATTCTTTACAACTGTTAATTTCTTGTGAAGCACTTTAGGACACTCTGAAATTGTGAAATAAGTTTTCTTTTTTTACACTTCCATGGCCACATATGGCATTGTTCTTGTCCAACCAAATAATATTCTATGTTTCAGTAACTGTCTCTATAACCATCTTTAAAACCTTGTCCATAATTCCTTACTCATTGAAATAATCAACACAGCAATAATTACTTTTGACAAAAGTCTGGTATATTAGGATGAGGATGAGACCTGAAGCCACGGTGTCGCCTGTTTGCAACCCACCGGGAGTGAAAGAACAAGGCTGTCGTGCTTCACTGAGAGCGGTATGGCACGACACTGTGTCTAGAACTAAGTTGCAGTTGCCCCCCCAGGATCTTGCTCAGCAGAAAACAGGCTCAGTTGTGGCCAACTGCAGATTTTTTAGTGGCAGTTAATGGACTCAGGCCCCAGGCTGCAGGGTCGCTTGCTTTTTAGCCTCATCACGCTCTACTGGGGGGCAGCGTAGCACAGTCGTGGTGACTGAAGATTTAAAAGGGACGATATACATATATTGTCTAGTTGTGTTTTTACTAATATTCTACATGCACTTGTATATGCAAGGGCTGGGTCTCAAAGCCATGGATTCCCCTAACAGGAGTCAGGCATTATGTCGCGGACTGGGTCTCAAAGCCACGGTGTTGCTTAGTGGGTTTCGAGGGCCAGTCGACAGATAATATCAGTGGGCTGGGGGTGTCTGGACTGTATACATACATGCATATTCTGTGTTGCTGTATGTTTACTGATACCCTATATGGGTTTGTTGACTTGTATGCGTCAAGCCGTGGCATTGCAGGGTGGGTGGGTGGAGGGCCTCAGGACTCTTATTATGTGATTGTGTTCTTGTGTGTGCTTACTGAGTGTGGCTGTTGGTAATGTGTCCTTGAATCTTGACTCCATAGTTATGCTGTCTCGTTTGATTGTAGTCATGAGTATTCAGATATGGTTCAATGACAATTAAACCTGAATTGAATATGTCAAAAAAGCTGATATTCTAGGTTTTTGCTTTCTTTTTTCTTTAGATTCCGAACATGTTTAAAAACTGGCAGATTTGCTGAGGCTGAATTTTACATTATAAGCAGCGCATGCAATGTAACCATGTCAATTGAACTGTTTCCAATCAAGTTGCATGTTGAAGCAACAGGAAACTTACTTGACTGATGCATGCCAGTGACAAGGTCAAATACTTTGCCAGTTTGTAAACATTTGAATATACTACAATTTCCTTTCCTCTTCCAGCAATCTTTACTTATTAAGAAACTAAAATTTTACTTCAAAAATACATTGAACTCACTCATACTTGGTCACTTGTATCAATATTTGATGACAAACAATGAAAACAGGGATCTAACATGATCTATCAGAGAAATAAATATAAATAGCTGGGACCATTTGCACTGTTCTTTACTAGTAGTTCTAGCAAACTTAGGCCTTGTTGTTAATTGAATCTGTCAGTTTGCTCTGTGTTAAGTTATTAGTCAGTTGAATTACTTCTCAGATTCTGCACCAGTGTAAACTTGGCACAACTGAGACTTTGTATTCTTCAATGGGGATTGTAGCACAAAGTTTAAGGAGGCAAAGATGACTTATTTTTTTAAAAAAAGTAAATTTGCCTCAGTTTATTATGTTTATCTTATCTATTATAGGGGCAGGCCACTTGATTCATCAGATTCATACTGGCTCTTTTTCCTCCTTCATTTTTCTATATTCCTGCAATTTACACTCTCTCTCCCCCCCTGCCCTTTGGATCCCCTGTGATTCTTTTGACATTCATGTAACCCAAAGGGTAACTTATAGGAACCTATTAACCCATCAGTATTCTTTTGTTTCTTAATTATGTGCATTAGTTGTGCGTGTTTAATGTACTTGCAATTATTTAAATTATTTGGCAGCATTTAGTTGATCAGGTGGTTATGGCGGCGCATGATGTGCTGGCCTTCATTAGTTGGGGAACTGAGTTTAAGAGCTGCCTTATAATGTCATAGCTCTATAAAACTTTGTTGGTCCTGATGAAGGGTCCTGGCATGCAACTTTGTTTATTCTCCTCTGTAGATGCTGCCTGAACTGGTGAGTTCCTCCAGAATTTTGTGTGTGCCTCTGTAAAACTCTGGTTAGACCATTCTTAGCATTTTCTGTTCAGCTCTGGTCACCTCATTATAGTCAGAATGTGGAGGTTTTGCAAGGGTGCAGTGGAGATTTACCAGGATGCTGCCTGTATAAGATACATGTTTTATGTGGAAAATTTGAGCAAGCTCCTTGGAGTGATGATGGATGAGAGAACTTGATAGAGGCATATAAGATTATGAGAGGCATAGACAGAGTAGAGAGCCAGCACGCTTCTGCAGGGCAGTACTGGCCAATACCAGAGGACATCCATTTAAAGTGAGTGAAGGAAAGTTTAGGGAGCTGTAAAGATAGTAATTTTTTTCTCTCACACAGATGGATGGGTTCCTGAAATACACTGCCAGGAACAGTGGCAGATGCTGATAAAGTGGGGACATTTAAAAGATTGTTAGATGGACACATGGATTTAAGAAAAATGGAGGGTGTAGGAGGCAAGGGTTAGACTGATGGTGGAGTTGGTTTATAAAGGATGGCGAAACATCATGGGCTGAAAGTCCTGTAGTGTAGCGTACCCTTTTATTTAATGTGACTTTTCTTACATTTTATAAATATTTTGCCTATCATTAGCTATGTACTTCAACTTAACGGTCCCTGTTAAAAGCACAAATGCCTTTAATAACATGCAGAGGCCCTGTTTAAGTTTACTCAAGCCTGCCGGGGACAGCTTGAGCACAAACTTCACAGAAAACCACCTGAGGCTAAGAAGCCACAGACCAAACTGCTGGACTCTGGGTTATGGCACATCAGTGAGAAACAGTGGAGTCTCTGCACTCTGTTCACTGAGTGTAGGCGTCGGCAGACTGTGGGTGCTGATTTCAAAAACAGACATTGGGACAATATTTAAATATCCCCTAGTTCCACATTCAGTCTTTATTCTGTTACTTCATCATTTGAGACCATCTTTTAGTTTGAAGGGCAAGTATTCACAGATCCTCTCTTGCATCTGATCTCAACACTTACACCATGCTGGGTGATAAGGAACAAGTTTTGAAAAATCGACAACTATTATAGATGCTGGAAATTTGAAATAAAATCAGAAAAAAAAAGCTGGCAAGACTGAGCAAAGTAGGCAGCATTTGTGGAAAGAGTTAATTTTTCAGGTGGGAGACCCTTTATCAGAACAATAGAGGTCTTTAACCAGAATCTGTACCTCTGTTTCACTTTCTACTGGTGCTGCCTGATGTACTGAGTATAAGGAACAAGAATTCCATGCTTTTCTTCCCTCCTGGGGCTCTTTTGGTTTTAGTTAGTGTAATGTATGACCTGCTATGTGTCGTTTCTTCACATTTTGAGCTTGCTGAAACTTGACTGCAGAATGACCTTTACTCAATTTCTTTTTGCTATTTTTGCTTTCTCTGAAGAGGAAAGATCCACCTGTGCATGCTTCAGGTTTATAGTACATGAAGTTCAAACACAGAGGGCAAAGTAGATGACAGTGAAGTTTTTTTTTCTGATAGTGTTTTGGTTCCAACACTGATTGTTTCCTGGCAAGGTCACCAAACTTCCTGCTGCATTAAATAATGTTTTAGTTAACACCATTGCTAAGTTCACTCCTTGTGTTGTGCCTGCAAAATCTCCCTGTTCCTTTACTGTTATACTAATAAAAATACAAATATATAAACTTGGAAGTGTTGATACACTGAAGGTTCATGATCTTGAGACATTGCAATGGTTAAGGTAGTTGTGGGTGGAAAGTAACTGTTCTTTACTACTTCAATTTTTCTGAATGTCCCTTCTTCCTTTTTCTACCCCCAGACTTTAATTATCTTGGGAGCCAATGCTGAATATTTGGCGAAACATCACATACGGAGAGTCATGGTAGCTTAGTGGTGCTATTAAGGTTCTGGATGTCAGAGTTAAATTCGGACATCCTCTGTAAGTAAGTTCCTCCCCGTGCGAATATGGGTTTCCTCCAGGTGCTCCAGTTTTCTCCCACAGTTCATAGACGTAACAGTTAGAAGGTTAATTTGTCATTCTAAATTGTCCTGTGATTAGGCTAGGGTTAAAATAGTGGGCAGTGTGTCTTGAAGGGTCAGGAGGACCAGCTCCGTGCTGTACCTCTAAATAAAATAATAAATACAGTATAAACATACAACAAAGTTTGCTTCACCTGGTGAGCAAATTATGGTTCCAATAACCCTACTAAAGATGGAGAATAAGCTCTGTAATCTAAATTAAATTAAATTAAGATAGGGGCAGGCAATAAACCCAGGCCTTGTTAGCAATATCCACATCCTGAAAATTAACAAAAAAACATCATATTAAACAGGGTTGTTTAGCTGTTTTCAGCAGCAAATTATGAAAAACACAGATGGACAGTATGACCTTTAAATTATATACAGATGAGACAATTCTACAAAGCAATTGCTGAGATTGACATAAACCAACCATATCCCTTGAATTATGAAGGACAGGGTAATTTATTTTTTACATGTGCAAGATTTTTAAAACTTTCTTGAAAAGTGTTTTATGAGGTGGTTTTAAGGGGTAAAAGTTATATTTTTTAAAATTCTGTAAATCTGCAGTTTGACAATGTAGTAAATTAGTAATGAGCTATGAATACCCAAATCAATTTTCTAATTGTAAACAAGAGCTAGCAATATCTTTATGGCAATGGATCAAAGTATTTGTACTGTAATTTAATAAAACCATTAAAATATGCTAATTTTTCATTGCATAATATAAATTAAAGTGACATCCTGCTGTTTCTCATTTACTACAGGTTCTGCTGACACCAGTGCCATATTGCACAATGATCTCTGTTGATGCAAACATTACAATTAATAGCACCACGACAAAGACAACTAATCTGTAATTGTGCTTGAAATGATTTCATACAGAGGGTCATTGTATATGATTATCTCTATAATCACAATATATTTTACTTAGTATTTCAACTTCCTTAGGTAGATTAATTATTGATAATTTTAAAGGAATATGAAGTGTGATTGGTTTTTTGACAGAGTTTGTAAGACTATCTTATTTTCAAGTCAAAACTCTATAATGAACCGCATCTATCAAACCTGGATTCTACCACAAAGGTCAGTAACGATTTAAACTAAATTGTTATGACAGATCATTAATCTGAACTCTTCAATTATCTTCTGAGAGGTCTCAAATTCATGTGGAGAAATCCATTTTCTTCCATAAATTGTAGCTGACAATTACCGCAAGGTCTTTCCTTTATAACTATTCATGCAGCGAGTGCAAGCAATGACCTTTGTAAGCTTTAGAAGTGCCGGAGAAAGAAATGGGATTTCATTTCAAAAGTCAGCTTTAAATGTTTGGTGGAGAAATAAAATAAAGAGAAAATTGGAACGTCATTGCAATTTTAATAATGACTTTTTTTTATTCATAAACTACATCGGGCACTACACGATGCATGTCTAGAAGATAGACGAGGAGGCAATACCGTATGACATGAAAGCTTGCTTCATCAGAAGACTAGGTGGCAAATGCTTAAGTTCCATCTCAAGCTGATGTGATGAACAGCTTCTGTGGCTATAAGTATTTTGTGAGGTGAGTTTAGTCCTGATCCAACATACGAGCCAGAAATCTGAGTACAACTGATAATATCTTTGAAAGCTAGGCTCGATTCATCTGAAAAATGGAAATAATTGTTGGGTTGTTTAAAAATACTTCAGTACATTAAACCATGTTTTTTCAAACTTATATGTATATTTTCTGGTGCTGGGTATATGAAATTACACAATATCCAATACCCAATGTTAACAATTCTCTTACAATATAGAGAAAATTTATCAAGGTACTACCAAGTCTTAAAGTCGTCTACACAATGCCAAAGAAGGTGACAAAGAAGACACTGCTACGTTGACAATTCGAGTGGTGCCGAGAAGTGTAATTTTGCACATATTTCTGGATGACTCAGTTGTTAACATTAGATGCTCATTTTTGTGTGAAATTTTCATGTTCACTTTTGTTTGCTTTTGGTGCCAAATCCACCCAAAATGATGTTAACAGTTTTGGCAATGCCTCACGGCTCCCGGCAGTAGGATTTATTTATGCCTTTATTTATACTTTCTGCCTGTCACTCTTTAATGCTCCTCTGCATGCTCTAGTTTCCATACCATCTCAAATATATGCTGTAAGGTTAAACTAGTTAACACCAATTATTCTTTGGAGTAGATCAATGGCAAAAAGAAAGAAAGTGGAGTTGATAGGCATGAACACAACAGAATAAGTTGAAGGGGTACAGGAGAAATAAGGAAAAGGGATCCTTTTGAGTCCTGATGAACGTTTCTTGGCCCGAAACTTCATCTGCTTATTCTTTTCCATAGATGCTGCCTGACCTGCTGAGTTCCTCCAGTATTTTGTGTATGTTACTGTCTGTAGTTCTGATCTCCAAATTTAAGGGATGATTAACTAGGGATGAAGGGTTTGTTGAAAGAAGACCGGAAAAGCGGTTTGGGCAATTAACCCACTGGAGTTCAATGGAATGAGAGGTGCTCTTATTGAGATGTATAAGATATTCGTAGGGATTGATAGGGTGGATGCTGAGAGGATATTTCCCCAGGTAGGGGTATATAGAACCATGGACATGGTTTTTAGAATGATGGGCTGTGTTTCCAAGACTGAAATGACAAGTTTCATTTCCGAGAGGGTCATGAGTCTTTGGAATTCTCTACCAAGACTGCAGTGGAGGTGGTGTCACTCTGGGGGGAATGAGAGCTACTGGAGAACTCTGGCAGTTGTCATTGACTTGGCATCTCCTATGTCTTAAATAAGTATAAGAATTGAATCCATTCAAGATGGGGATTGATAGACACAAACTACAAAAGAGTTGAGGGACATGGGGAGAGGTGGTGCTGAGGCCAAGACCATGTTGTTCATGATCTTATTGAATGGTGAACAGGCCCAAGGGGCTGATTGGATTCTTCTCCCTATGGTTTCTCATGTCCTTATGTACTGATTCCTTTTTCATCCTGGATAATTCAATACAAGCAGCAAACTAATGTAACTTTTATCATGCGAGTCCAGGTCAAATTCGAATCCAGTTTCGGGGGGTCCAGTATCTAGTCCTTTTACGAAATTCAATTTGAGAATATTTATTCTATTTCTAGGACATATTGTTGCTCATTGATTTTAATCTTTAATCTTGCTGTGTAATAACACTCTCAGGGACTTCAATTTTGCCTCATTCTCTGTGGGCAGAACCTTTTCTCTGCCTGACAGTAACATGACTGTTCAGCAATTCAATGGAATAAAGAAAGAATGTTTTGCCATTGTGGACTATGGCATCAATTCACATACTCCTACAATATCTGTCAGCTATGTCCCAGATATGAATATAGAACACTGAATAGTACAGCACAGTAAGGGTTCTTCCGCTCATAATAGAACACCACCTTTTAACCTAGTCCATGATCAGTTTAACCCTTTCCACCTCCATAGCCCACAATCGAATTTTTCTTAAATCCATGTGCCTGTCTAATAGTCTCTTAAATGCCCCTAATATATCAACCTCTACCACCACTCCCATATGCTTACCACTCTCTGTGTAAAAAAAACCTGCCTCTGGCATCTCCCTAAAACTTCTCTCCACTCAACTTAAAAAGGGTATCCTGTGGTATAAGCACCTGAGAAACAGGTGCTGGCTGTCCACTCTATCTTTGCCTCTTAAAATCATACATACATCTACCAAATTGCCTCACATCCTCCTTTGCTTCAAAGAGGAAAACACTGAACCTCTCTATGTATAAAAGATTTTATATAATTTCTATTACCGTCTCCAGTCAATGTTATGAATTGGTCTGGCTTGTCATTGGGCAAAATCAGGCTAGACACTTGTTTTCTAATCTCCAATAAAGAACATAACAATTAAACCTCAAATCTGCATATTGTCATGAAAAGACTGTCCATGACAGACAAAGCCCCTCCCAGCATGAGTACACTTACATGGAGTGCTGTCACAAGAAAGCAGCATCAATCATCAAAGAGCCCCATCATCTCTGCAATGCTTTCCGAACCAGCATGGATAACTTCTCTCACCACACTTGGAAATGATTTTACAACTTACAGACTCATTTAAAGGACTCTTTGCAACTTATATCCTTGGTATTGCACAGTTTGCATTCTTTTGCATATCGGCTGCTTGCAATGTATAATTGTAACATATATGTACAGTACTTTGATAATAAGTTCATTTTGAACTTTGCAATATTGTATTCAAATATATCTCAAGATTTCATCAAAGATTAGAAACAAATCTTCTTGATTTAAAGATATAGGCAATGCTGAACAGTTCTCATTTATTGTCCTTTCTGAAAAGTTAGAGATAGATTTTCTCCTTAAACTGTTGTGGATCTTGTGGTGAAAATAACAACAGTGGGAATTCTAGCATACTGACTCTTTAGTGACTGGAGAGAGGCGGTGGATGCATCCAAGATAACATTTTGGGAATTATTATAATTAAAGGGGGTTACAGCTCCCAGAAAGTCATGTTAAATCATCAGTGTGCAGTTATGCTAGGGTGGGTAGAAGTGACCTCGGACGTTTTGTCTGAAGGCCATTTGCTCTTAATTCTAAAGAACTCAAAACTAAAGGTATCATAAACAAAATCCAATTTTTGCTTTTATGAAATGCACAGGAAAAGAAGATATTCTCATGGAAAATGAGAGGGGGAAGCTGATGATGTTAGTCGGTTGAATGGTGGGAAGATAATAAAGGTCTGATTGGGCTGAAGAGCAAAGATGGGCAGTGCTTAAGGTAGCAGACAAGTAGTATTCTAAACTAACTGAAGTTCATGCTGTACCTTTTTAGATTTGGACAAGATTATTGTAAAATCAAATCACGCTCACTGATGTTTTTTTTTGAGGGGAAGGAAATTTGGCGTGTTTGCTAGTTGGGCCCCTATCTTTGACTCCAAACCCACATTAATGTATTTTATTCTTAAATGCCAGTGGAAAGGTCTGAAACCTAATGGGTTGATCAAACTACTCAATTAAAGCAGACAAAAAAAAATATAGGTAAAGCACACGGCATTGTTCCAGCCATTGAACTTGGATTTAATTCACAAACACCTGGGGACAGATGCCTCAATTCTGAGCGTTATCCCACAGATTAGTCAAGTGATGGACACAGCAGTCTCTGCTTTCATCCATTAATACATCTTTACTACAAAGTGAATTCAATCACTCACCTACACTTCTCTAGTACCACTTCTGTGACATCAACACCATTTTCTTCATGCTCTCCTTCAATTAAGAGAGGCCTCTGTTGGTCAGAGCTGGCCATGGATATTGTGTCCTAGCTGTTTGGATATGCAAGCCTGGGCAGTACAATATGGAGTGCAAGCAGTTGCCCATGTAGCAAGCTCCTCCTTTCCACGCATCTGATAAACCTAAAGGAAGGGCAGGGACTGAAAGAGTTTGGCACCAGCAGCATTTGCAGGAGTTGCCAGTCAGCATTGAACTCAATATATGACTACCTTACGGACTCTAGTTCTGGATTATTCCCTCAGGGTTTACTCCCGAAGCCTTCCCCATGAGTGGGTATAGCTGCGAGGCAGCGGAGGTTTGAGATCAGAGTTTTCCTTCTCCTAGATGAGCTGCCAACCACGACTGATGAGCCCAATCTTCCCGAAGCAATTGGCTTTAAGGTGGCAGTAACCTGCCTTTGCCCCTTCTCCTCTCAGTAGAAACAGTTCTGCTGGGGTTAGTATATGTGACAATCATAAACCAATTTAAATTCTAATTCTTTACTTCATTGTCATTGGTTTAAATCCCTATCCGACAGTACTGTGGGAGTACCTTCAGCAGAAGTCGTGTAGTACTCATGTAGGTGGTACTCGTGGCCAAGTTCTCTAAAGCATCCTCCATTCCCTCATCCATTCCTGTCTCAGAGCTTTGAAGCCTGAATCTCTCCCTGCTTCTGCAATAGTGGGGGACAACGAAGAAAGGTTGTTGAAGATGCAAGGCTAGTTTAGTATCACACGATACTAGAGGCCTCAAATAATACTGAATTTCTAAGGGGCATACCCTTAAACAAAACACCTGTGGCTCAGTCGGAGGTGACTAGTCAACCTTGCTCTACAGGCGTGAACCTACACCTCGCAAAGATACTTGAAACATTTATTCGATGTAATGGACAGAGAAGTGCAACTTAGCATGATTAATAATATGCTGAAGTCAACAGATCACTAAAGACTGTCCTGAGTAGCTTCTGAAGTGTGAATAATTGCAACTTAAAAGTTGAAGTCACTGCAACATGTTTTAGTGTGGCAATAAAACAACCATTATTGAACTGCCTTATCAGCCAGCTAAACAAATCTCGGCTGGGGATTTTAAAGCAGTCTACTACAGTCACTGGCCCACTGAAATAACTCCTGGAGATTGCCAGGAGGTGAACATCCATTCCGGAAAAAATGTTGCTGTAAGTTTTGTACTTTTTCCAAACACCAATCATAGTGGCATATTCTTCACAGTGCAGCCTCAACACATGCTGAATGTGCAGAATCACTGTAATCAGTGAACCGTTCATCACTCTATCTCTAATGATGTTACGCTTCTTGAAACCTTTCATTTATTTAATTTGGAAGGTCCTCAATGAAGATGTATGTTGCATCTAATCTAAGTCATTTACTGATAAGGAACATGCAACCTGCTTTTAAATCACACTCTGGAATTAAACCAGGAATTTAACACACAATTTTCAACCAAGGTAAAATATAACAGTGCAAGTTTAGCAAGCATACAGCTTTGGTTTTCTTTTTGATTTTTTTTAATGTTTACTTTCACCTTGAAAAATTGTTTCTAACAACAGTTACCATGAGCAAACTCTTTATTGAAATGATGCGGTGTAATTGTGAAAGGCATTGTAAATCTTCACAAATATTCACTGCAAAAAATCCAGGGATTTCTTCCCTTATAGTATAAAGCACTTCTGCTCAGGGGACTAATTAAGCTAGGTGTTCTTTCACAAGGTATGTAACCTAGCATTCTGAATCTATTGCTTTCATGGTGTTACGGATTGGCAACATCAAAATGAAAAGTGATGACCAACTTTCACCAATATCACATACATTAAACTACATATTCTATAGTTAAAATTGAAGAAGCAATTACTTGTATCTCTAGACTTTGATGAAAAGTATTTGCTGCGCTGCACAAAATATATCACAGATCGGGTTTAAAAGATTGTAGAATGCATTATGGGCATAAATGGATCCTGTGGAAGTTTTTATTTTGAGGATACTATAAATAATTCCTAGCTATGGTTTAATGATGTATCTGCAATAGCAAATCTTTACTAGAAAGAGATCTGTGATTTTTTCAACTTCTCATTAGGGAATACTAGATATAAACATTTTATTGTAAACACAGTTTTATAAGCTAGATCAAAAGGCACGATCACATTGTGAAAATGTTTTAGCATTTCCATATGGCCTCTTTGAAATAAGGTGAGAATTCTTCTGTTGCACAATTTGAAATTTACTCAGATATAATACAGGATGTCACAGTATCAGGATCAATGCAGTGCACTTTCCACACATCCTGATATAATCATCTTAGTTTTGTAACAGGCAGTTCTGACAATTTCAAGTTTTGTAGTTAATAAAAGGACACACCATTCCCAATGAGTGCTAAGTGTACAAAAAAAAAGTTGCCCTGTTCTTGTAGCGTCTTCATCTTGCTTTCCTCAGCATTAAAAGACAAAGTTGAAATCAATTAATTCTGCCTGATATATTGTCACAAAAGTTCAGTCCTAAATTGTTGCATCAGTACAAGACTCGCATCTTGTAATAAATGGCATCCTGAAGGCACAATTATATTTTCTTTTTTTATTGTTTTTGAAGTAATTGCAGAGCAAGATCTATACAATGCTCAGTGAGACAAGAAGTTGTCTCTTCACCAGTTCTGTACTCATTTCATAGTTTTGTGCTAGTTAGATAAGACTATTAACTGCATTTTATGTTAGTATAGTGATGCATAGTAAGGCTATCAGATGAACATATAACAGAATCAATAATAGAAAGTAAAATGTTATTTTATTTCTTTGTGAATGGCATCCCTCTACTTTTAGTTTTTCCATATTAAGTAAAAATTGTAAGAACCAGAGACTATTATTGTTGATTTCTGAAATTAGCATCAAATGCAGTTTGCTCTGGTAAACATCTTTTTACGGAGGCTCTGTCAATATCTGTTCAGCAGAGAGCTGTAGGATGCATGTTAGTTTAAGTGGCTTTAAGAACTCAGCATGATTTTCAATACATTATTGCATCTGCCATTGCTCAGAGTTAGGAATAGGTTGCCTTCAACAATGAATGCTTTGTTAGTAGGTCCAACTCTTCCACTTGCTTCAGTAAACAGCACTAAAGGATTTTAACAGATGCAGCACTAATGATGAGAATGGGACATTGCTACTTGAGCAAGTGTCAGAGTACTGGCAATAGTTAATAGAGCAGTGGTGTTGACAGCAGCGGAAGGGTCAGCAAGCTCAAGAAATGCAAATGGTTGCAGCCAATTGCCCTTCAACTACTGCACAGAGTCTTGTCATCTTCAGAAGTTTTCTGATGACTCTGCCATTGTTGGATGCATCAGCAAGGGAGATGAGGCTGAGTACAGGGCTACAGTAGGAAACTTCGTCACATGGTGTGAGCAGAATTATCTGCAGCTTAATGTGAAAAAGACTAAGGAGCTGGTGGTAGACCTGAGGAGAGCTAAGGTACTGGTGACCCCTGTTTCCATCCAGGGGGTCAGTGTGAACATGGTGGAGGATTACACATACCTGGGATACGAATTGACAATAAACTGGACTGGTCAAAGAACACTGAGGCTGTCTACAAGAAGGGTCAGAGCTGCCTCTATTTCCTGAGGAGACTGAGGTCCTTTAACATCTGCCGGACGATGCTGAGGATGTTCTACGAGTCCGTGGTGGCCAGTGCGATCATGTTTGCTGTTGTGTGCTGGGGCAGCAGGCTGAGGGTAGCAGACACCAACAGAATCAACAAACACATTTGTAAGGCCAGTGATGTTGTGGGGATGGAACTGGACTCTCTGATTGTGGTGTCTGAAAAGAGGATGCTGTCCAAGTTGCATGCCATCTTGGACAATGTCTCCCATCCACTACATAATGGACTGGGTGGGCACAGGAGTACATTCAGCCAGAGACTCATTCCTCCGAGATGCAACACAGAGCGTCATAGGAAGTCATTCCTGCCTGTGGCCATCAAACTTTACAACTCCTCCCTTGGAGGGTCAGACACCCTGAACTCATAGGCTGGTCCTGGACTTATTTCATAACTTACTGGCATAATTTACATATTACTATTTAACTATTTATGGTTTTATTACTATTTAATTATTTATGGTGCAACTGATCCCCCGGGATCAATAAAGTATGACTATGACCATGACTGTGACTATGTATGTAGACCAAGTGGAAATGTTCCCGAGGACAAACAGAACCCTGGAAAGGACAAAGCAATACAGCTATACATGTAAAGACAAGCTGATATAACTGCTGACAAATGAGGTGAATGCACATAAGATATTAATGTGTCTACTAAAACAATGAATCATGACCAAGGTCTCTTAAATAACATTGCTAAAAACCTTGAAGAGTTTTCTTTAATTTTGAGAACCTCAGGTTTGGTACATGCAAAAAAGAATCAGAGGAAATGATAATGAAAGTATAGTCAGCTTAAGGTTCCCGGAAGACTGGGATATTTTCCTGATATTTTTAGATTGCCTACTGTTTTTAGGGCAGCCGTGCAGTTGGGGAAAAGAAACAAGCTGCTGATATGGAGATAGGGTTGAAAATCATTTAGTGGTTCTGTTTAGGTCATAATTTCAAGGTCAAGCAGGCAATGTGCAAATGAGGTGGTGGAAACAATGATTTAGATGACATTTATTGTACAGCTAACGAAGTTAACTCTGATAGCACAATTAGGCTTAACTTGCTATTTGAGAAAAAATATTACAAGTATCATACTGATTCCATGTCAAATCAGCCGTTCTAAGCTAGAATGAACCACATTTCCTCAAAGCAGAGCAAAATGGTGCAAGGTACATATTCAAGAAAATCATAGAAATAGGCTGAAGGATGTAAAGGTGACTCTTACTTTACAGAACGGTTGCATTCCCAGAAAACTACTTGTAGAGTGATTTTATGATACAAAACCCCTTTTTCCCCATTGAATCCCATGTTATAAGAGATGTGTTCCCAAGGAATAGTTTCCTCTCATTTTAAGCCATTTTATTGTAATGACAAAATGACGTATTACTGTTATTTACCAGCATTAGACGTAGGCGTTTTTTAAAAATCTTTAGTCACATTATAAGAGAAGACAACAATATTTGGGCATGATATCACTGCATTGATTGGGTGGCAGTCACAGCCAAGACCCCATTTGCTATGCCCTCTCCTGTCTGAAGAGATGGGAACAGATATCTCAGACTATGGGGCTGCCATGCTCTTCATCCGCAAGGCATTTTCTCTGAAACACAAGGTGCTGAGTTCCTCCAGCATTTTGCGTGTGTTGTTTGCGGATTAGGTAAGGACTTGGAAGGATCGGAGCTCATGGGAGTAAGGTGGTGTAATCCCCTTTTACCAGGCCTTTCTAATGCGGCTCATTAGTCCCTTGCTAACAGCCACTGGACTCAGTGGCGAGAAAACCACCTTTCTCAAACTCCGTACGTCAAGGGTCAATATGACTTGGGTCCCACCAAACCCAGGAGGTTGGGATGTCTGTCCCACCTGAACCCAGATCTGTGTGAATATTGTGTAATTCCTGCCCCCATGCAGTTGCCCATTGGCAAGAAATAACAAACCATACACTGCATACAATGATAAGGAAAGTAAACTTAAAAATTTCACCTTTATTGTACAGTTAGTAGGACAAAGAAAAGGAAAAAAATAAAAAAGGTCCATTACAGTTAACCCAGTCCAAATGGTGCGCATAAGTTGGAGCTAATCTCGAAGTTGACTTTAACTCACAAGGTGAACCCACAGTCTGCATGAAAGCCCACACCTCCTCCTAATGTTGCTTGAAATTCATCTCGAACGAGCAGGTTACCCCACAGGGGTCCAAGCACAAACAAGAGAAAATATACAGATGCTGGAAATCCAAGCAACACACACAAAATGCTGGAGGAACTCAGCAGGCCAGGCAGCATCTAGGCGGCATTCAGTCCTGCTGAAGGGTTTCGGCCTGAAACATTATCTGCACTCTTTTCCTAGTTGCTGACTGGCCTGCTGAGTTCCTCTAGCATTTTGTGTATGTTACCCCACAGGGGTATTGGTCCTTCCTCCTTAAAGCCATTCATCTGCGCAAAGCTCCTTGTGCAACAGGGTTGGCAGCCTCAGCCATCTTCCGTCCTGTCTTCTCCCAGTCTCAACAAAAGGACCTTGACGCACACCAGTGTCCACCACAAAAACCTCTCCACCCAGTATTCTCTAGAACCTTCTCCCAGTTCCACCATCCTGATTGACTGACACAACTTTCCTAAGTTGAACAACAGAGCTCTTTATCTTTAGCTCAAACCCAAACATACTGAAAGCCGAACAGACAACTCTTACAGAACTGCTAAGTTGAAATACCTACAGCATAGCAGCAAAAATCTTAACCAGGGCATTATGGTGGCTTAGAAGGACTTCAGTGGAGGGTAATGGGCTGGAGCAATGGAACTGGAGCAAAGAATTCCTTTAAGTAGCTGTTCATGGCTGCTGAAGCTCCCCATATTGCAGAGGGGCAGAGAAAACACCTCACAGGTGAAGTGCATAAAAGTGAAGCATTTAAAGTTTCTGAATTTTACGGGAGAATGTCAAATTTGCAAACAAGCAAATCTACAATTCTGCAGAATCATTAATAAATCGAAACCATACACTTCCTGGCATGTTGACAAAAATGAAAGACAGGCATGATGCAAGTGATATATCCAGGAATGAGTATGCAGACATTTGATATCCTCCAAAAAAAAACTTGCCTGATACTAACATGCCCTTCCTGACATTATAGACAACTTTCTTTTATAAGCACTTAGGAATATCAATGTCTGTTTATTCCCAAGGATGCAAGTATCTAAGAATAGCTATCCAAGCAGACTTTTTATTGTGAGAAGTCATAGCAAATGTGTGCCAATAAATATCTTCAATTATCCACTTTTTTATTATTACTTGAAATATGCCTGCTCATTGCAAATAATCTTGTAAATCCACTTATTATTATTTTGACCCTTGGTTTTAACCTGCAATTAAGTATTTATCAAAGCACCTTGGCAGGCTTCTCCTACACTTTATCTCTGCTGTTCTGTTGATTTATGTTATACTAAGCAAAGAGATTTTGGTAAACTGCCAGAGAACTTCCATTTGTTAACCATTATTTGTGCAAAAGGTCCAGAGACACCAGCTATATAACCATAGGAGTTAACAGCTGATACTTTTCAGTTCCATTGTGCAATCAAGCACTTGTTCTCCATTTCAGCGTCAGAAAAAAACAATTAGAGGTAAAAACTCTGGCAGTTTTCCTCTTCCTTAGCTAAAGGTCAACTTTAGCAAACTACAACTGACTGATGCAGGGTTCTGAACTGAAACATTGTCAATTCCTTCACTCAACCCCTTAGATAATGCTGGACCCATTGACTTTCTCCTGCAGATTATTTGTTACTACCAAGTGAATACACATCAAATAACTCTACACAAATTAGAAATATAAACTACATTACTGAAATAAATATATTTGCCAACCTGCATTTAAACTCTGAGGACACTGAACAAAATGTGTCTTTTATAGCTCTGAAACAATTTCAATAGATCTAAAATGGAAAGGGGTTCCAACAGAAAGAAAGAAAGCCTGCATATTGGTGGGGCAACACGGTAGTTTAGTGGTTAGCATAACACTTTTATAGTACCAGTGACTGGGGTTCAATTCCCACCACTGCCTGTAAGGAGCTTGTATGTTCTCTTTATGACCCCATGGGTTTCTCCCAGATACTCCAATTTCCTCCCACATTCCAGAGACATAGGGGTTAGTACATTAATTAGTCATATGGGTGTAATTGGGTGGAACGGGAACACTGGGCCGGAAGAGCCTGTTACCATGCTGTCCTTTTCAATAACTAAAAAATAAATATAAATATCCATCCATTCATGAGATACAGAATGTAATAAAAATATTCAGCTCCCCCTACGGTAAGGAAAATCGTTAAGTACAAGAAAGATAAAGAGCAAACATTAAATTAAATGATTATAAACCATAGATCAAAATATTAATATATTTTACTGAGACATCAATGAAAATGGAGTGATTAAATATTAATAAGGTCATTAAGGGATAGACCTCCTGGTACAGATGGACAATATTCAGGCAAGACAAAAAAATAGCAGAAACATCACTACACATACTTAATAATCCATTAAGAAAAGGTGCTGTGCTAGTGCAATGATGGAGAGCTAACATAATACCCTTAAGTGAAGGCCGGATACGGGGAAGGGAGCACAGATAATGCCGACAAATTTAGATAGAGACAGCCAGAAGTTTAGTGGAACATGTACTCATTGGGCCCTCTTCTGCGCTTGATGCAATGCTCATCCAGGTCTTCAAGAAGGCCATTTTCCACCCATTCCTCACTAATAGCATACAAAATGCACAACAGATTTTACAGCACTGCCCTCCAGCAATAAAAAGTCACAGAAATCATGGAAAGTGCAGACCAAATTTTAGATCTCAATAGTCACACCTCAGCAAAGGAAAACAGTGATGAACTTTACAGTTGCCTTCAGCACACTATTATAGTCTTAATTCAACTGATGATGATCAATACCTCAAATTTCTAAGTAAATTTACTATCAAAGTACATATATGTCACCATATACAATGCTGAAATTCATTTTCTTGCAGTCATTCACAGTAAATTCAAGAAACACAATAGAATCAATGAAAGACTGCACCCAACAGGATGGACGGATGGCCAATGTGTAAAGAACAACAAATGTGCAAATACAAAAGCAAAAGATACATAATAAATAAGCAAAAAATAGAGAAACATGAGATGAAAAGTTCTTGAAAGTGAGCTCATAGGTTGTGGATGCAGTTCAATGAATGGGTGAATGAAGTTGAGTGAAGTTATCCTCTCAGGTTCAAGAGCATAATGTTTGAGGGATAATAACTGTGGGTGTGGGTTCTGAGGTTCTTGTACCTCCTTCTGGATGGCAGCAATGAGAAGAGAGCATGGCCTGGATGGTGGGGACCCTTGATGATAGATGCTGTTTTCCTGTGACAGCGTTCCATCTAGATGTGCTCAAAGGTGGAGAGAGTTTTACCTGTGGTGGACCAGGCTGTATCGACTACTTTTTGTAGGTTTTTCCATTCAAGGGTAATGGTGTTTCCATACCAGGCCATGATGCAACCAGTCAATATACTCTACACCAAACATCTATAGAAGTTTGTCGCAGTTTTAGATAACATGCCGAATCTTGACAAGCTTCTAATTAAGTAGAGGCACTTCCTTCATAACAGCAGTTATGTGCTGGACCCAGGACAGATTCTCTGAAGTGATAACACTGAGGAAATTAGAGTTGCTGACCCTCTCCACCTCTGACACCTCAGTAAGGACTGGCTCATGGACTTCCAGTTTCCTCCTTCTGAAGTCGATAATCAGCTCCTTGGTCTTATTGATATTGAGTGACAGGTTTTTTTTTTGACACCACTTAGCCAGGTTTTCAATCCCCTTATCTCTGCTGATTTATCACCATCTTTGATTCGGCCAATGACAGTGGTGATATTAGCAAACTTAATTACGGCATCAGAGCTGTGCTTATCCGCACAGTTAGAAGCATAGTGCAAATAGCGCAGAGGGCGAAGCACACAGTCTTGTGGTGCACCTGTGCTGATGGCAATTTTGGAGGAGATATTGTTGCCAATTGGAACCAACAAGGGTCTGTGAGTGATGAAATCGAGGATACAATTGCACAAGGAGGTATTGAGGCCCATGTCTTGAAGTTTATTGATTCGTTTTGAGAGGATGATAGTATTGAAGGTTGAGCTGTAGTCAATGAAGAGCATCCTGATGTATGCATCTTCACTGTCCAGATGATCCAGGGTTTGGTAACAAGTTTATGATCTTTCCCTGTCTTCCTGTATACTATGAGACTGTGACTACATGTAGCAGCAGGGATTTCCAGAGTGCTCTCTGCAAAGCCCTCCAAATACACTGACAAGTATAAGCAATGTCAGCAACCTTTCCGATATGATGATCCCCCATATTAAGGTAAGAACTACACAAGTAAAGCACATGCCACCTCATCAAAAATTATTTGTCCTATTTATGTCAGAGCTTGTAGGGTCTACATTGCATCAGTCTCCTAAAAGCCCACAGAGGCAAAGTCAAAGCTGGTAACCGTGTTATTCTATGTGCATAATAAAGCACTTCTCATTGGGAGGGGTTCACCCAGAACCAGAAGCTATGATGGTGACCTGGTTACACGCACACAGGGTTGAGCAGCAGCTCAGTAATAAAATATGCTAATATAAAGGCACACCAAGTTTGACTTTATGAAGAACAGACATAACATGGTGCCAGAAAGAGACTGTGTGAGTATGAAAGGTGTTCGCAGCAAGTGAGGTCAGACACAGCTGAACAACGAGGCAAGAGAGCATGTTGTTGCAGAAGTTCAGCGGTCACTGGACATGTCAAGAAAGATTCAGCTGAGAGGCCAAGAGTTCCTATCAAGGATAAACTAGGTTCTTCCACACCAGTGCAGTTTACTGGCAATCTAACTGACAACTGGAAATGCTTCAAACAGAGATTCAGTACATACTTAGCTGCTAGCCGAGCAGGAGGGGCCGATGAATAATTGAAAGCATCTATTTTTCTACATATAATTGGTGAAGATGCTTTGGACATCTCTAATGACTTTCAGATTGAGGAGACAGCCTTTAAACTGGACGCTTTGATGACAAAATTTGATGAGTATTTTGTCCCAAGTAAAAGCATTATGTTCGATAGATATAATTTTTGTTTTGCTGTGACCAGAAACAAGATGTTTTCGTCGACCAAAACTTATTTGAGCTTCACGCCCTAAGTGAGTTTTATGAATTTGGAGTTTTGAGAAGCTCACTAGTTGGAGACAGATAGTTTGTGGAATACCAGATTATGGGCTCAGAGAAAGACTGCTGCGTGAAAAAGACGATGCTAGAAAAGCCTGTGAATATATGTAGGGCAGGAGAGACCACAGTAGCACATGCTAAGTAGCTGTACAGGGCGGACACAGCAGTGCATACTGTGAAAACAGAGGGGCAGGGCCCAAGACAACAGTCCAGCAAAGAGGAACGTTCAAACAGTAAATGCAGCAAATGTGGAGGTAGTGACATAACAAAGCCATGTCCTGCTTATGGAAAGTCCTGCAATAATTGTAGGAAGAAGAATCACTTTGCAAAGAGCAGCAAAGCTGGTGATACCAAGAGAAAGGTGCACATGGTTCATGATGAAACGGAGAAACTCTGTGGATTCTCTACAGACCACAGGTGCTGGTAAAAAAAAATCGGTTGTTCTAGTAACTATGAATGTAAGTAATTCCACTTAAGCTTGACACCAGAGCACAGATGAATCTGTTATCCATGGATGATTAAAATACTCTCACAGTAAAGAGCAAGATTTTCCAGTGAAGTTAAAAGTGAGAGGCTACACTGGAGAGAATGTTTCAGTAAAAGGGAGCTGTATAGTGACCTTCAAGCACAAGGGGCAGCACAGTTGCTGATTATAGAAAAGAGAGCAGAGCCAACATTAGGTCTGAATGCACGTGAGAAGCTCAACCTGGTGAAAAGAGTATTCATAATGGCTTCACAGACCAAATACTTGTGAAAGAATACACAGCTGTCTTTCAGGGGGCCAGGTACTTAGCTGGTGTACACAAAATTCATATAGATGAGACAGTGATTTCTGTTGTCCATGCATGCAGGGAAGTTCCTTTTCTACTTTGAGACAAACTTAAACAAGAACTAGTTTGCATGGAATGGATGAATGCCATATAGAAAATAATAGAACCAACAGATTTGGTGAGCTCACTGGCCATTGAACAAAAGAAATACGGAGCACTGCAGATATGTCTAGGTCCAAGAGATCTCAGGAAATCCATCAAGATAGAGCATTTTAGATTCAAGATTCAAGATTTAAAGATTTAAAAAACTTTATTGCCATTCTAACCATACATCAGCTCTGCAGGGCAGAATGAGACAGCGTTTCTCAGGGGCAGTGCAATCATAACATAACAAACGCAACACTAAATAATAAACATAACAATAAATAGTAAAACACAACAAGGTGGGAGGAGATCATGCCCTGGTTTGCAGGTGACAAACTCAACTCGTTATCTGGGTTTTGGCAGATGAGGTGTTTGAGACTGTGTACTTTTAACACACCACAGGGAAAATACCATTTCTTCAGTTACTGTATGGGATTCTGTCCACATCAGAAGTCTACCATAAAACCATCCACACGATGTTTGAGGGCATAGCAGGTATCAAGACTAGGATGGAAGACATCATCGTCTGGGAATGAACATGATACATGACTGAGATAAGTGCTTGACGTGACACGGAATGTCAATTTGAAATTAAATAAAGGGAAATGTGAGTTTGGTGTTAAGATACCGAACTTCATAGGAGATGTCGAAGGAGAAGAGGGAGTGAAGCCTCACCCAAGAAAGATCTCAGCTATTGAAAACATGGAGAGGCATTTTTTGAGAATGGTGACTTACCTGGCTAAGTTTATCCCTCAACTGTCAACTGTGTCAGCACAATGTACATCACTCTTTGAGAGGCAAAATGAGTGGATTTGGTCTCATGAGCAAGAAGAATATTTCCAGATGCTGAAAAGATTCATAACTGAAGAGCTGAAGAGCCCATGCTGAAGTTTCATGATCTGGAAAGGTGTACTAGGACCTTGGCTGATGAATCCCAGTATAGCCTTGAAGCAGTATGCAGCAGCATGATGACACATGGCAACCTGTGGCCAATACATCAACAGCTTTAACTAGAGCAGAAGCCAACTATGCTCAGATAGAGAAAGAGCTACTTGCCGGCACATATGCATGCAAAAGATTCCATCAGTATATCTATAAACAAGCTTTTGTGAAGTAGAGACAGATCATAAACCATTGGTCTCAATTATGCCCAAACCACTGAATGACTGTCCCATGAGGATACAGTACATGTTGATAAGACCATAAGGCACAGGAGTAAATTTATGCCATTTGGCCCATCAAGCATGCTCTGCCATTCAATCATGGCTGGTCCTTTTTCCCCTTCTCTGCCCCATTCCCCAGCCTTCTCCCCGTAACCTTTGATGCCATGCCTAATAAAGAACCTATCAATCTCTGTCTTAAATACATCCAATGACCTTGCCTCCTTAGCTGCTTGTGGTAACAAATTCCACAAATTCACCACACTCCGGCTAAAGAAATTTCACCACATATCTGTTTTAAATGTATGCCCATCTATCCAGAGGCTGTGCCCTCTTGTCCTAGACTCCCCACCCTGGGAAACATCCTTTTGACATCTACTCTGTCTAGGCCTTTCAACATTCAAAAAGTTTCAATGAGATCCCATGTCATCCTTCTAAATTCCAGCAAGTACTGATCTAGAGCTATTAAACATTTCTCATATGATAACCCTTTCATTCCCGGAATCATCCTAGAGAACTTCCTCTGAACCGTATCCAATGGCAGAATATCATTCCTTAGATGGAGAGCTCAGAACTGTTCACAATACTCAAGGTGAGGCCTCACCAGTGCCTTATAAAGCCTCAGCATCACATCCCTGCTCTTGTATTCTAGACCTCTTGAAATGAAATCTAACCTTGCATTTACTTTCCTCTCCACCGACTCTACCTGCAAGTTAAGTTTTAGGGTGTTTTGCACAAGGAGTCCTAAATTCCTTTGCATATCAAATTTTTGGATTTTATCCCCATTTAGAAAATGGTCTACACATTTATTTCTTCTACCAAAGTGCATGACCATGCATCTTCCAACACTGTATTCCATTTGCCACTCTCTTGCCCATTCTCCTAATCTGTCCAAATCCTTCTGCATTCTACCTGCTTCTTCAACAATATCTGCCCATCCACCAATCTTCATATAATCTGCAAACTTGACAACAAAGCCATCTATTCCATCATCTAAATCATCGATATACAGCATAAAAAGAAGTGGTCCCAACACCGACCCCTGCGGAACACCTCTAGTCACTGGTAGCCAAGCAGAATAGGATCCTTTTATAAACAAGAGAAAATCTGCAGATGCTGGAAATCCAAGCAACACACACAAAATGCTGGAGGAACACAGCAGGCCAAGCAACATTGATGGAAAAGAGTACAGTCAACAATTCCGGCTTAGACCCTTTGGAGATCCTTTTATTGCCACTCACTGCCTCCTACCAATCAGCCGATGCTCTAACCATGCCAGTACCGTTTCTGTAGTACAACAGGGTCTTAACTTGGTAAGCAGCCTCATGAGTAGCAGCTTGTCAAAGGCCTTCTGCAAGTCCAAATATACAATGTCCACTGCATCCCCTTTATCCGTGCTACTTGTAATCTCCTCAAAGAATTACAGTAGGCTGCAGAAATATGCTGTGAAGATGATCTGTACACCGGGAAAATATATGTTTGCCGATGAGCTGTCTCAAACAGTCGACAAGAAAGAAAAGAGTGACCAAGAGGTTAATGCAGATATACAGCCCTATGTCGACATGATTGTCACCTCCCTTTCAGTATCTCCTGATAGAACAGCAGCAGGGTCAGATGAAACAATGAAAGAAATCAAAGGCACAATATGGAAAGGATGGCCAACAGCTAAGAATGATGGTCCAATTTGTAATTAGGATTATTGGGCATGTAGATCTGAACTGACAGATATGGTCTTCAAAGGGAACAGGTTTGTGATTCTAGTGTTGCAATGCAAGGAAATGCTCCAGAGGATACACAAATGACATCCAGTAAGGAAAAATGTGAAGTGATGTACTGGCCAAGAAAGAACCAAGACATCAGCTGGACCATTGTTTCATGTGAAATATGTTTTACCTACAGTCCAAAGCAGCAAACGGAATCACTTACACCACACCCTGTACCAGGTTTCAAATTTGGAGTGGATTTGTTTGATTGTAATGAGAAGAGTCATGTTGTTATAACAGACTACTTTTCCAATTACCCAGAGGTTGCAACATTGCAATTAACGTCCAGCAAAGCATTCAATGCCTTCCTGAAAACTGTGTTTGCAAGGTGTGGAGTTCCATGTGAAGTAGTATCAAACAATGGTCCAGAGTTTTTGAGCTGTGAATTTCAGTCCTTTGCCAATATTTGAGGGTTTTGACATATAACTTCAAGTCCATGTCACCCGAACTCTAATGGCCTTCAGAGAGTTCAGTCAAAGTAGTCAAGGCCCTCATGAAGAAAGTGCATGATGGACGTGAGGATTTCCAAAAAAGTCTCATGATTTACAGAAGTGTGCCACTGAGGAATAGCCTTTCTCCAGCCCAAATGCTGATGGGCTGATGCACGAAAACCTTTTGACACCTAAAGAAGCACAGAAGGCCAAATTGGCTGAAGTGAAATAGAAAGAAAAAATGGAAACAGTATCACAATAAGACTGTGAAAAGCCCACCAGCCCTGAAGCCTGGAGATCACGTGCTTCAAGTGAGATCATGATTCTGGCACGTGGTCCATGCAAGGATATGTGCAAAAGGAAGTAGATCCACATTCCTACCAGATCCAGATAGAATGAGGGACATCTCTGAGAAGGAACTGCACGGATCTACACCACAAGCTCCAACCCATAGTTGTGACGTGTTACCTATCAGTACACCAAAGGGGCGAGCATGTGTAAAAAATGAACATGTTGATCAGCATTCTCAGAAAGGCACAAATATTAACACAGCAATGGAAGCAATACACCTGTGGAAACAAATAGCAGGTCAAAAATGATCATTAAACCACCTCAAAGACTGATTGAAATTGAAGAGTGAGTAAGGGTCTTTAGCCGCTCTTTACAATTGATGTTGAAATGCTGAACAGTCGAAAATTCAAAAAAAAAGAAAAATTACCATCTATGGAATGTAGATATCTTTATTGGAAAAGACTATTGTTCCTCATAGGTTTATGAGGACATAGAATGGTGTTCGTTTTTCTTTTAAGAGGGAAGATGTGTAAGTTTGTATGCATAATAAAGAACTTCAGTTCCCAGTAGGCAATGCAAGGGGTTCAGCTGGAACCAAAGCAGTCTTTATTTTGCACTACATAAGCTGTGATAGTGACCTGGCTGCACACACACAGGGTTGAACAGTCGTTCAGTAATAAAATGCTCTGATGTAAATCCACATCAAGTTTGTCTTTCGTAAGAACAAATGTAAGTTACCTTCAGTCTTGAAAAAATAATCTGGAACTACACCATAAACTGCAGCCCACCTCCATACACTAATCAGCAATGTCACTCCCCACTGAACTCTTCAGCATTTCTTCCTTCTACTAGTACCTTTGATCTCTCGCCACACTACACAGCCATAGCTCTTTCTTCCCAATTACCAAGGGAGTTTTCTGAGGAACACTAGTTGAAGCTTCTGCTCGTAAGTTAGAGCAGCAGAAAGATAACATCATAGGTTCTACTGTGTCCCAGAACTTGGCTAATATCCCTCACAGCTTCATCCCGCCACCTTCCTGAATTAATGCAAGAAAACTGTAAATTAGCTCAGCAGCTGGAAAAGGGAAAATATTTAATCATACTTAATAAATGGTTAAGTATGCCTTCAAACTTGTTGTATGGGGGTCATAGTAACAGGTGACTGATGCGAGGAGAAGACAAACACTTTAGAAATGTTAAAGTATGTTACTACAAAAAACTCCATGTAGTAATTTCAAAATGCAGTTGAAGAATGGTAGATACTTTGAGATAAACAACAAAAAGTCATTAAATATTTAAATTATTGTGCAAAGATACATTCTGCTCATTTCTAATGTGCCATGATCACATCATGCTTTATCACTGCTGAAACAGATTATGGCTCAATATTGAAGGTGAAGAGCTAATGTTTACTAAGCTTAAACTGAAAAAGGTCAGCAACTGAAATATAATAGATGGGAAGATCCAATTATCCAGACCCTCAGGATATTGATCTTTTCAAAAGGGCAACATGGCTGCAGAATGTGTAATTGTCAAGGCCCTCTTTTTGATTTCATTATTCTACAGATTTGACCTGAGAGCTCAAAGCATGGTTTGACACTGTTGACACAAGCTGGTCTGATTTCATGCTGATAGTAATATTAATATCTCTTTAAATCATTAAGAGAAATACTAATAATGATAATAATACAACTGTATTTTCAGTTAATCTATTTAAAAGGATTAAATGATGGGAAATTACAACTTTTCTCAATGAATATCTAACCTCACTGCAATTCTCACTACTTCAGAGGGACTTTACATTTGTCATCCCTTAGAGAACAACCCGCTTGGCAGAGCAAATTGTGCTAATGCTGTGGCAGGGGGTAACACACACTAGACCAATGCAGGTTTAATGGTGAAACTTGCAGAAAATACACATACAAACAATAGGACACATATAAAGAGCATGTCAAGCAAACAAAAACAAATGACTGCCTCTGTGAAAAAGCTAAAAAGTCAAGTTGCAGTTTCAAAAAAAGCACAAATTTGTATGGTATTAAGTAAAGATTTGATAATGATGAATGACATAGGACTGAGCAGCCTTGAGAATTTAAATGTGAAAACTAACAATATCAAGCAATAAGGCTTATACCAGAAGTGAATAGCAAATTAATTAAAATGGAATTGGAGACTGGCTTGACTTTTTCAGTTATTCCATAAAATGAGTTTGAATGGCATTTTAAAGATACTGAACTGAATCCTGCAGTTATTCACCCAAGAACTTATACTGGAGAAAAGATAACTCCTGTGGGAAAGACATTTGTAACAATGAAATACAACAACCAACATGCCATTTTGGGTTTGTATGTGGTAAAAACAGGAGGGCCAGCATTGTGGGGATGTGAGTGGCTGAGACTACTACAATTTGATTTGCGATCCATCCACCACTTTCATGTCACAACCCCTGCAATAGAGTTAACTGAAAGCAAGTTAAGAAAGGTACTGAATGATGCCACAGCAGTGTTCAAGGATGGAATTGTAAAACTCAAACATATCATGGGTAAAATAGTGTTAAATGAAAACGTCACAGCCAAGCTTTCCAAAGCCTGTCTGGGTCCTCGTACCATCTGTGATAAAGTAGCCAGTGAGCTAGATTGCATGGAAGCTGAAGGAGTTCTTTCCAAGGTTGAATGGAGCTTATAGATAATGCTAATGGTCCCAGTCGACTTTTTCAGTTATTCCATAATATGATGGGTCTGTCTGGATCTATGGTGATTCTAAGGTCACTATCCACCTGTACTGAAAGAAAATCAATACCCTCTGCCCAGGATACCTTTGCAAATCTTCCTGAAGGGAAATACATAAGCAAAGTAGATTTAGCTGAGACCAAAGTGTTTCTCACTGTAAGTACTCACAAAGGGTTTTATCATTATAATTGGCTTATTTCTGGAGCAGTATCTGCTCCGGCACTCTGGAGACCAGGTGCTGCAAGGCTACCCAGGAACTCAGTGTTACCTGGATGCCATCATTGCTACTGGTAAGGATAACAAGGAGCATCTCCAAAATCTCAAGAGTGTATTTAAAGATTATGGGCTCACAGCATGACACAAGTGCGAATTCTTTAAACCAATCATTACTTACTACAGTCACCCACTGATGCACAAGGTTTACACAAGTGTGCTGAGAAGATTCAAGTAGTGATGGATGCCTCAAGGCCGAAGGATGTGTCACAGTTGTGGTACTTTTCCTGAATTCATGCCTCACATTTATCTGTATTGAAACCAATTGGCTCTCCTCAACATTTATCCCTTCGCCAATTAGTCATTGGAGAGAGTCCAGAAGAGGGTCACAAAGATGATTTCAGGAATGGAAGGGTTAACGAAGTTTGGCAGCATTGGACCAGTTCTCACTGGAATTTAGAAGAATGTTGCGGGGTGAGGATCTCACTGAAACCTACAGAATGTTGAAAGGATTAGATAGGGTGGATGTGGAGAGGATGTTTACTATGGTGGATCATCCAGAACTGCAGAGCACAGTCTCAAAATTGAGGGGCAGCCTTTTAGAACAGAGGTACGGAGGATTTTTTTTTTTGCCAGGGAGTAGTGAATCGGTGCCATAGACTGTGGTGGAGGCCAAGTCCGTGGGTATATTTAAGGTGGAAATTGATAGTTTCCTGATTGGTCAGGGCATCAAAGGATATGGCAAGAAGGCAGGTGTATGGAGTAAAGTGGGATCTGGGATCAGCCATGATGGAATGGCAGAGAAGATTCGATGGGTTGAATGGCCTAATTCTGCTCCTATGTCTTATGGTCTTATAATTTCCTATAATTTGGAAACTGATAGATCAAGCCTTATGCATTTGCATCCAAGTATATACAGTATAGAAACACAAGTAATAAATGTCCCTAAACTGACTCTTGAAGCAGAGCATTCTTCACTGGCTTCCATTCTGAGAGGCAAATTTCAATCACCGCTATCTGCTTCTTACTTCTGCGGAAATTTAGAATTCACTAAACTAGCTACCCGCATTCCATGGGACCTAACCTTCCAGACTAGCCTATCATGTGGGGTTTTGGTCAAAGGTCTTGCTGAAGTCCAAACACACAACTTTCAGTGCCAACCTTCATCTATCTTTTTAAAAAACCTCTAAAATGTTTGTCAAGTATGACATCCCATACACAAAACTATGTTGACTCCTCCTATACAAACAGAAGAAAATATACAGATGCTTCCAAGTAATACACACAATATGCTAAAGGAACTCAGCTAGACAGGCAGCATCTATGGAAGAGATTATAGTTGACATTTTGGGCTGAGACCCTTCATCAAGACTGGAGAGAAAAAGATGAGGAGTCAGAGTAAGAAGGTGGGGGGAGGGGATGAAAAGATACAACATGATAGGTGAAATAGGCAGGGGAGGAGGTGTGAAGTAAAGAGCTAGGAAGTTGATTGGTGAAAGAAATACAGGGCTGGAGAAGGGAGAACTTGATAGGAGAGGACAGAAGATTATGGAAGAAAGAAAAGGGGGAAGGAGCACCAGAGAGAGGTAAGTAGATAAAGTGAGAGAGGAAAATGGGAATGCTGAATGGTGAAAGACAGGTGGGGAGGGGGGGAGGCAGCATTACCAGAAGTTTGAGAAATCAATGTTCCTGCCAGATGGAATACAAGGTGTTGCTCTTCCTGCCTGAGTGTGGCTATGGACTGACATGCCAGAATGGGAATGGGATGTGGAATTAAGATGTGTAGCCACTGGGAGCTCCTGCTTTTTCTGGCGGACAGGGTGTAAGTGCTCGGTGAAGAGGTCTCCCATTCTATGTCTGGTCTCACGGACATACAGGAGGCCACACCGGGAGCATGGGATACAGTAGATGACCCCAACAGACTCACAGATGAAGTGTCACCTCACATGGAAGGATTGTTTGGGACCCTGAGTGGTAGTGATGGAGGAGGTGTAGGGGCAGGTGTAGCATTTGTGCCAGGAGGGAGATCAGTGGGGAGGGATAAATGGACAAGGGAGTCACATTGACAGCAATCACTGTGGAAAGCAGAAATTGGGGGGGGGGGGTGGAGGGAAGGATGTGGTTGGTGGTAGGATCTCATTGGAGATTGCATAAGTTACAGTGAATTATGTGTTGGACGTGAAGGCTGGTGGGATGGTAGGTGAGGACAAGAGGAACCCTACCCCTGGTGATGGGTGGCTTGAGGATGGAGTGAGGTCAGGCATGCACAACATTGAGGGCTGTGTTTATGGTGGAGGAAGGGAATCCTGTTTCTTTGAAGAAGGAGAACGTCCCCTTAGTTGTGGAATGAAAAGCCTCATCCTGAGTGCAGATGCAGCACAATTGGAGGAATTGAGGTAAGGGGATAGTGTTTTTACAAATCACAGGGTGGGAAGAGGTATAGTCCAGGTAGCTGCAAGAGTCAGTGGGTGTATAATAGACATCAGTAGATAAGCTGTCTCCAGAGGTGGAGACAGGGAGATCAAGAAAGGGGAGGGAGGTGTTGGAGACAGACCAGGTAAATGGACCTGGTTCATTTCTGACACCTCCCCTTCCCCTTTCTCAATCCATCACTCCATGGTGTTCTCTATTGTTGCGATGAGGCCACATTCAGGTTGGAGGATAAACTCCTTATATTCCGTCGAGGTAACCTCCAACCTGATGGCACGAACACCAATTTCCCGAACTTCCGGTAATGCCCTCCACCTCTCCTTCACCATTCTGCTGTCCTATTTTGCTCTCTCACCATAACTCCTTACCTGCCATTCACCTCCTTCTGGTGCTCCTCCGCCTTTTCCTTCTTCCTTCTGTCCTCTATCAGATTCTCCCTTCAGCTGCCCTGAATCTCTCACCAATCAACTTCCTAGCTCTACCCTTTACCCCTCCCTCTCCCAGTTTCACCTATCACCTTGTGTTTCTTCCTCCCTTCCCGCCACCTTCTTACTCTGATTTATCTTTGTTTCTCTAGTGCTGATGAAGGGTCTCAGCCCAAAATGTCAACTGTACTCTTTTTCATAGATGCTGCTTGGCCTGTTGAGTTCCTACGGTATTTTTTTTTGTGTTGCTTGATTCATCCTAATTAGAATTTGTCTATCAAATGTTGGTAGATCCTGTCCCTAAAAATCCCTTCCAGTAACTTCTACTACTGAAGTCAGACTGACTAGCCAGTAGTTTCCTGGCTTGGCCTTGCTATCCTTCTTGAGCAATGGAACAACAGTAGCTCCCTTCCAGTTTTCAGGGGCTTTACCAATGGCTAACAATGAAATAAGTATCTCCACAAGGGCCTTGAAATTTCCTCTCTAACTTCTCAAAAAATCTAAAGATGCATTCAGTCAGACCATGGGGATTTATTTAGATTTAGATTTAGATTAGATTAGATTATGAGGACTCGCAGTCCTCTTTTATTGTCATTTAGTAATGCATGCATTAAGAAATGATACAATGTTGCTCCAGAATGATATCACAGAAACACAAGACAAACCAAGACTGAAAAACGGACAAAAACCACATAATTATAACATATAGTTACAACAATGCAAAGCAATACTGTAATTTGATAAAGAACAGACCATGGGCACGGTAAAAAAAAGTCTCAAAGTCTATTGAAAGTCTCAGCATCTCACGCAGACGGCACAAGGAAGAGAAACTCTCCCTGCCATGAGCTTCCAGTGCCGCAAACTTGCCGATGCAGCACCCTGGAAGTACCTGACCACAGCTGACTCTTGAGTCTGTCCGAAAACTTCGAGCCTCCAACCAGCCCTGTGACATCGAGCACCACCTCTGCCGAGTGCTTCAACTCCGGACCCGGCAACAGGCAATAGGCAAAGCCGAGGATTTGGGGCCTTTCCCTCTGGAAATTCTCAATCACACAGTAGCAGTGGCAGCGAAGCGGGCATTTCAGAAGTTTTCTCCAGATATTCCTCCGTGCTTCTCACATCTGTCTCCATCAAATCAGGATTGTGCACAGTACCTTCTTACAAATACGATATTATTTAGGAGCGGCCGCGCGCGCTGCGTCGCGCTGCCATCTTTTCCTCCCCTCCTAGTAATATGCACTGTAAGTCTGCAATTAACTTCTCCTAAACACCTGCACTTGTTTTGCTTAATCTTTGGAGCATCCATGATTTACTCTTTAATGAACACAGCAGAGAAACATTCATTCAAAGTCTTGCCCATCTCTGATTGCTCAAGTCCTACTGATCTCTAATGGACCTACCATCTCTCTAGCCAACCTTTTAGCTATAGAACTTTTTGGGATTTTCCCTAATCTTACCTGACAGATGCACCACTAATACTTTTTGCCCTCTTGGCTTCCTTCTTAAGAATATCCTTAATTGTTTTATTGTCAAATGATTCACCTGATTCCCAATCTCCTAAACCTAATGTATGATTCCTTCGCAAACAACAGGAATTCTGCAGATGCTGGAAGTTCAAGTAACACACATCAAAGTTGCTGGTGAACGCAGCAGGCCAAGCAGCATCTGTAGGAAGAGGTGCAGTCGACGTTTCAGGCCGAGACCCTTCGTCAGGACTAACGTCGACTGCACCTCTTCCTACAGATGCTGCTTGGCCTGCTGCGTTCACCAGCAACTTTGATGTGTGTTGTATGATTCCTTCGTTTTTCTTGTCCAGAGCCTCAATATCTCTTACCATTCCCAAACTTTCAAGATTTACCTTTCACCCTAACAGGAACATGCTGCTTCTGGACACCTGATATCACCAACTAAAAGGACATCCACTTGCAATTCATTCCTTCCCCTTCTAGCAGACTCACTCATTGACCTCTGCTAGATCCTGTCTAATACCCCCAAAATCAGCCATGGCTTAGTTTAGGACCTTAAACCATGTACCTATTTTATCCTTTTCTGGCGCCATCTTAAAACTCATAGAATTAAGGAATTATAATATAGAAATAACTTGCTGCTCATGTTCCTGCTGACTATCGGGGCAACTACAATAAATGGTCTCACTAGAGATACCCTCCTCTTCTTGTGTCTAAGTTTTACCCATTTGACCTCACTGAAACATCTCCAAAGAATTTTATCTTTAGTACATCTGTTACATCTTCCATTATCAAGAAGGCAACTCCCTGCCCTCCCATACCAGTTCCTTTGTAATGCCTGAAGCGTATGTATCCCGGAATACCGAGATGCTCGTCTTGCCCATCTCTAGCATGTTTCTATTACGGCTGTAACATCCTAGTCCTCAGAGCCAATCCATGCACTGAGTCCATCTGGCTGCCTGCTAAATCTCAAGCACTAAACAAATTGTAGCTTAGCTAGCTGAATATTCCTTGCCCTGCCTATCCTGATTACTAGACTAGTTACGGCTTTATCCCACGACTTGCTCCTGCCATTCCCCTGCCAATTTTGTATATATCATCCAGTGGAGGATGTACAGTTTGTTCTATAGAATGTGCTGCACAATATCACCAAGGCAACCATCACTGAGCAACTGTTTCCTCCAACCTCAGCACTACAAAGAAAGAAACCAGTGTTCTCTATTAAATTCTGATCTGGACATATAATGACTTCTCAACATCACTGCAGGGTTACTACTTTGAAGTTTACACCTTAAGACTACTGTGGGCATTACAGGGACAAATAATCTTTTGATTTACCTTTAATAAATCCTTAAATTGGCTTAGCCCACTGTATTTTTAATACAGTTAGATTAACCTTAAACACCTTTTTACTTTTACTTCCTTGGGATGGAAACAACCTCAGTTCAAAGCACTCTTGAAGTAGATTATAGAAGAAGTAACAGGGTGATTTGGAACATCAAATCCATGCATTGAGCTCACAAGGAAGCCCTGCAAAAAGGATGGCAGGAGATTTCCACTTCACAAGCCACTCATCCATCTGTCCTGTCCAGCTACATTCCCTATCTGTGGAGGTTTGTGGTTCCTACACTGGCCTCTTTTACGACCTCAGATCCCCTGCAGCTGGAGTGGATAAAAATCATCCTTGATCCTGAGATAAGATGAAGAAAACTCTGTAAAAAAAACTCATTAAAACTGCTAAAAAGGAAAATAACTTAATTTGCTATCCGCGTTTACTGAATGGTCCAATTTTGGTTTTATGCTAAAGATCAGTACTTGCTGAAATTGGACTAGAGATTAAATTGGATCAAAGGTGCCAGATTACTGATGTCAGGCTCATACAAATGACTCACAATTATACATTTCTACTTGTTGTGACATCAACTGGTATGGAAAGGTCGACAATATACTCATTGAGAAGTGAACTCAGTTGAACCTTAGAGCATGTTATACTAATGTTTCATTATTTAAAGGGACAGTCTGCTATGTATTTGTCCTAGATATGTATGCACAGGATACCTCATTGCTGGCAGCATTCCATTACAAGAAGTGTCATGAAAATGGATGGGCACCCTTGTTGTGTCAGGGATCTTGGGTAAGGGGGTAAAGGCATTCCCATCAGGGATGAGAATAATCCAAATAAGTCTACAGAGATGCTGCATCTTACCTAGATCTCTCCAGTCAAAAGTACAGGCTCAAGTTTTTCAAGGCTGTCATCACAGACCTATGTGACAGTCTGTGGGAAGAACATCAGCCATTTAATGTTTTCTTCATCATGATAAATATCATTGAGACACAAGAGACTGCATCATATTAACTCTCACTCCTTCATCACATGACTTACCCAAGCAGCCACAGTAGACTGCTGTCACATCTCCCAACCTGCTATTCACCACTATACCAGGAACAGCACCAAGGCAGCATACTTGAAAATAAATTATTTTGGGCACTATGATTATAGTGAAGAACAGGAGACACTGTGGCATTGGGATCTGTCAACACTTCTGGCTTCTCAAAAGCAAAGAGAGCCATTCATGTGTCTATTAGGGCTACGTGAAGGATCCAGACCTTTGTGTATATCCTCTCAGTGAGCAGGTGATGTGGATCACAAAACTCAAGATGAATGCTATCTTTTGGGGAAGCACACAATTCCTCCATCCCAAATAAGTCTACTCAGCCAGATGGTTTCAGAGGACAGCATTGTCAGTTTGGAGTCCACAGACTCCTGCTAATGGGGTTGGTCCAAGACATAAAAAAGGCTGGGAACCCTTGGTCTAGTGGGATATATCTTGGGGCTCAAGTGCTGCACTCTACATCCCTGACCACTCATTCCAGTTTGTTTTCCAACTGCAACAACCAAACATATATACGAGACCTGGCCAATTTATGAGACTACAAGTGAAAGCACTTTTGTTGTCCTCGACATGATATTTTGATGCTAGCATCAGTCTAAGAGAGCTTTACAGTGGAAACTGAATCATTAGCTAATGAATGGTGCACAGACTTGCCAGTCAAAGGCAACAGCTACTGACCGAGGAAGAAGAGTAAAGGGACCCACAGCTGATAAATATGAGAGGGTGTATGAAATGGAGAAGGAGCTAGATGACCAGAAGGAAGAGTAAGGCTGCCAAAGGAGCTGCCCAAGCTCAGCACCAAGGCATCTTCCAGCTGAGTGGAAGAAATAGGTACTAGCCTTCTTAATAAAAAATTATTTCCATGGAGTCTAGAAAATTATAACCTTTAAAAGAAATCAACTGCCTTTCTCCATGCGGCAACCCTAAATGACAACGTAGTACACAAATAATCAGACAGAAGAACCCAGATAATGCATTAATAACTCTCACATCCTGCTCTGCAGGTCTTCCAGTACAGAAAATAATATGAGTGACAGAATCTTTCCTCTGATTATGTAAATCGCTTGCTACAACATCCATACACTTAGTAATTAGTGGCATCTTGCTTAGAGAATTTAAAGAACTACATAAAATGGATATTCGGTGAGGATCTTCATTCTGCAAATCACTGACATATCTGGTGAAATGCATCTTTTCCCATTGGTTATTTAAACTCTAACAGCAGCACGGTAGATAATTAGCATAAAGCTATTACAGGGTCAGTTGTAAGATTGTGGCTTAATTCCTGCCACTGTCTGTGATGAGTTTGTAGGTTCTCTGGGTGCTCTGGTTTCCTCCCACATTAGAAAGAACTACTCTGACACGGACTGTTCGGAGGAGCTGCTTCGCCCTTCCTGTCACCACTGGCTAGTAGACATACATTTTGTATTGATACTGTCTCCTTCTCTTTAAGCTATGCTATTCCAGGGAAGCTGGTCCCCAGATTGGTTTCTCTGGTGGAGTACGGGATACATATTGGACTATAAGGTAATTGATATTTGTGAACTAAAATTCTGCGGTTGTTTCTGGAGAAGCATCTACTTCTGAACGACTGTACCACCACTTCTCAGGGGTCAATCGTGCCGGTGATGGAAGAGTCTGAATCATTCACCAAACTAAATTTTCTACGGAGAGTTAGATGTTTGGCTCATCGGTAAGACACTCCTCCCAATTTTAAACAAAATCCCAAGATTTCAGGTGAATGATTTTTCAAGATTAATTGGGCTGGGTAGACTTTCCTTATGACTTTATCCATAAAGTAGATCTATCTCACGATGAAGGGTCTTGGCCCAAAATTCTCCATAGACGCTGCCTAACTTGCTGAGTTTTTCCAGCATTTTGTGTGTGTTAACATACATCAGTGGAACAATGGGCTTGATTCCTGTTGCAGCTTGATTTATTCATGAAAAAATTCTTGATGCAGCAGAACATGGGGAGGCTGAGCCATCTGTCCTACCTTTCAGTGAGGTACCAACCACAGGCTCAATTTTGCAAGCTCTCCAAGGTTATTGACAAATAATGTCCCTGTCATCAAAAGCAAAGCCCTGTATGCTGGTGTTGTCACATGAATGGGCCACACAGTATTTGGGAAAGAAGAATACTTTTGCAGCTGGCAAATCATGACTTCAGCCCATGCTATTTGTCAAAGTTTCTGAGTATCCTTGAAAATCTGAAACATTCATGACCTAAAAATCATGAACAGAAGTTACAACTGTTAAAACTAAATATGCAATAAATCAGTTAAGGACACTTAAATAGTTAGAAGTACAGTGAATAATTAGGACACATCGGGACCATTTTGGCCCAATTGAATGGCTGCCTCAATTAGCCAAAATAGTTGAAAAGGTATAAAAAAAGACAAATTATGCAGACAAATCCTGTCACAGTATGTGGACAGGCCGACCAGGGGGAATGCCATACTAGATCTAGTACTAGGTAATGAACTGGGTCAGGTCACAGATCTCTCAGTGGGTGAGCATCTGGGGGACAGTGACCACCGCTCCCTGGCCTTTATAATTATCATGGAAAAGGATAGAATCAAAGAGGACAGGAAAATTTTAATTGGGGAAAGGCAAATTATGAGGCTATAAGGCTAGAACTTGTGGGTGTGAATTGGGATGATGTTTTTTGCAGGGAAATGTACTATGGGTATGTGGTCGATGTTTAGAGATCTCTTGCGGGATGTAAAGGATAAATTTGTCTCGGTGAGGAAGATAAAGAATGGTATGGTGAAGGAACCACGGGTGACAAGTGAGGTGGAAAATCTAGTTAGGTGGAAGAAGGCAGCATACATGAGGTTTAGGAAGCAAGGATCAGATGGGTCTATTGAGGAATATAGGGAAGCAAGAAAGGAGCTTAAGAAGGGGCTGAGAAGAGCAAGAAGGGGGCATGAGAAGGCCGTGGCAGGAAGGGTAAAGGAAAACCCCAAGGCATTCTTCAATTATGTGAAGAAAAAAAGGATGACAGGAGTGAAGGTAGGGCCGATTAGAGATAAAGATGGGAAGATGTGCCTGGAGGCTGTGGAAGTGAGCGAGGTCCTCAGTGAATACTTCTCTTCAGTATTCACCAATGAGAGGGAACTTGATGATGGTGAGGACAATATGAGTGAGGTTGATGTTCTGGAGCATGCTGATATTAAGGGAGAGGAGGTGTTGGAGTTGTTAAAATACATTAGGACAGATAAGTCCACGGGGCCTGACGGAATATTCCCCAGGCTGCTCCACGAGGCGAGAGAAGAGATTGCTGAGCCTCTGGCTAGGATCTTTATGTCCTCGTTGTCCACGGGAATGGTACCGGAGGATTGGAGGGAGGCGAATGTTGTTCCCTTGTTCAAAAAGGGTAGTAGGGATAGTCCGGGTAATTACAGACCAGTGACCCTTACATCTGTGGTGGGAAAGCTGTTGGAAAAGTTTCTTAGCGATAGGATCTATAGGCATTTAGAGAATCATGGTCTGATCAGGGACAGTCAGCATGGCTTTGTGAAGGGCAGATTGTGTCTAACAAGGCTGATAGAGTTCTTTGAGGAGGTGACCAGGCATATAGATGAGGGTAGTGCAGTGGATGTGATCTATATGGATTTTAGTAAGGCATTTGACAAGGTTCCACACGGTAGGCTTATTCGGAACGTTAGAAGGCATGGGATCCAGGGAAGTTTGGCCAGGTGGATTCAGAATTGGCTTGCCTGCAGAAGGCAGAGGGTGGTGGTGGAGGGAGTACATTCAGAGTGGAGGATTGTGACTAGTGGTGTCCCACAAGGATCTGTTCTGGGACCTCTACTTTTCGTGATTTTTATTAACGACCTGGATGTGGGGCTAGAAGGGTGGGTTGGCAAGTTTGCAGACGACACAAAGGTTGGTGGTGTTGTAGATAGTGTAGAGGATTGTCAAAGATTGCAGAGAGACATTGATAGGATGCAGAAGTGAGCTGAGAAGTGGCAGATGGAGTTCAACCCGGAGAAGTGTGAGCTGGTACACTTTGGAAGGACAAACTCCAAGGCAGAGTACAAAGTAAATGGCAGGATACTTCATAGTGTGGAGGAGCAGAGGGATCTCGGGGTACATGTCCACAGATCCCTGAAAGTTGCCTCACAGGTGGATAGGGTAGTTAAGAAAGCTTATGGGGTGTTAGCTTTCATAAGTCGAGGGATAGATTTTAAGAGTCGCGATGTAATGATGCAGCTCTATAAAACTCCGGTTAGGCCACACTTGGAGTATTGTGTCCAGTTCTGGTCACCTCACTATAGGAAGGATGTGGAAGCATTGGAAAGGGTACAGAGGAGATTTACCAGGATGTTGCCTGGCTTAGAAAGTATGTATTATGATCAAGGATTAAGGGAGCTAGGGTTTTACTCTTTGGAGAGAAGGAGGATGAGAGGAGACATGATAGAGGTGTACAAGATAATAAGAGGAATAGATAGAGTGGATAGCCAGCGCCTCTTCCCCAGGGCACCACTGCTCAATACAAGAGGACATGGCTTTAAGGTAAGGGGTGGGAAATTCAAGGGGGATATTAGAGGAAGGTTTTTTACTCAGAGAGTGGTTGGTGCGTGGAATGCACTGCCTGAGTCAGTGGTGGAGGCAGATACACTTGTGAAGTTTAAGAGACTACTAGACAGGTATATGGAGGAATTTAAGGTGGGGGCTTATATAGAAGGCAGGGTTTGAGGGTCGGCACAATATTGTGGGCAGAAGGCCCTGTACTGTGCTGTACTATTCTATGTTCTATACTTTAACTGAGTAACAAATTATGTATTTAAATGAAATACAGATAAAATTAGAACACTACAAATACCCCTACAATACTATAACACTGCTTATTAATTCCTAATAGTTATTGATGCCGCATTCTTTTGATTGATTGCAAATCAACAAAATTAGTGCTGACATCTAGTGCAGACAATGTTTCATACAGTGTTTTCAATGATTGCATCATCCAAATCTTCATTTTTATTGTAACATTCAAGGTGATTGTTGATAACTTCAGATTCTTCATCGTTCTTAACATTATGAAGAAGTGCATATTATGTTCACTCTTGGCCATTTCTGGCATCTCCAAGCCTGAATGCTTGAAACCACAGTGAGCAAAATAGTTCTGAATTGTATTACTATCTATTTCTTGCTAACCATCAGTACCATAAATCACGGCTTTTTGAACACAAACACATGCAACTGACACAACATAAAAGCTTTTTGCTTGATGCACAATGCAGTGTCTTACGGCCATGCCAATTGCACGTGACTCAAGCTCGTTAGAAACTGTTCAGCAACATCTCCTATCCAAATTAAGCAGCATAGTGTTCCCAAATAAATGAAGAGAATCTTGGCTATTTTCTTGATTAGTTTTTGTTCTTTAAGAGTTGTCCCAAATAAGCAGCTGCTCTGATTAACTGATGGCTCAATTAACCAGAATCCACTGAAATTAAGAATATTGTAGCAATCTCAGTTAATTCAGCAGAACAGGCACAGCAGTGGGAGTTCTTCAGGACAATCTCAGACCCAATGATTCTCATCTGTTTCATCAGTAAAGTTTCTCTTCACCATGAGGTCAGGATTGGGGATGGTCACTCATGATTGCACAATATCAAATTCAATTCACAACAGTCAGCAAGGCCCATAAATAATTTGTCATTGGTGAATAAGTAGCAAGTACAGTGCCTATAAAAAGTATTTACCCACCTTGGAAGTTTTTGCTTTATTATTTTACAACATTGAATTAGAGTGGATTTAATTTGGCATTTTTGACACTAATCAACAAAAAATCTCTTTCATGTCAAAGTGAAAACAGATCTCTACAAAGTGATCTAAATTAATTATAAATATAAAACACAAAATATCTGAGTGGATAAGTATTCACCCCGGCCCCCTTTTAAATGACACACCAGATCATCACTGGTGCAGCCAATTGGTTTTAGAGGTCACATAATTAGTTAAATGGAGATCTGTTTTTGGAGACCTGTGTGCAGTCAAGGTGTTTCAACTGATTGAGGTAAAAATACACCTGCATCTGGAAGGTCTAACTACTGGTGAGTCAGTATCCTGGCAAAAACTTCACCATAGAGACAAAAGAACACTCCAAGCGACTCTGCGAAAAGGTTATTGAAAAGCACAAGTCAGGAGATGGATACAAGAAAAATTTCCAAGCCACTCAATATCCCTTAGAGCAGCGGTCCTCAACCTCCGGGCCGCGAAGCATGCAGGGGTGCAGCGATAGTCGGAACGCACCCAGCACATCTTTAAGAAAAGAGCTGAAATAAACAAGCTAATTAATTAGGTGCCGCCCAGCACGTAAATGTCGGCCCAGATCAGATGTGATTGCCGATTTCACTTGCTCTACGCGATGTTCATTCCTCTTTCCAGGATGTTCCATTGTTTGGTCAATTTAAATCCAGCCCAGACAGGCTGAAAAGACAGGGCTGTCAGGATCGAGGTGACATGTTGAATCTACACAAACATCTAATAAAGTATAGGTGCTGCCGTGCTTTTTTATAATGACAGTTACAGGCTGGTCCCAGGACAGATCCTCTGACACTTTTCAGAGAGAGAAACGTCGATCCTTAATGCCGAAGAATTTAAAGTTATTGACCCTCTCCACCAGTTCCTCTAATGAAGACTGGCTTCTGGGCAGCACCTAATTAATTAGCTTGTTTATTTTGGCTTTTTAAAAAAGATGTGCTGGGTGCGCTCTGGCTACCGCTGCACCCCTGCATGCTTCACGGCCCGGTATTGGTCCGCGCCCCAGAGGTTGGGGACCACTGTCTTAGAGTACAGTTAAGTCAATCATCAAGAAATGAAAAGAATATGACACAGCTGTAAATGTGTCTAGAGCAAGCCGTCCTCAAAAACTGAGTGACCATGAAAGATGGGGACTAGTGAGGGAGGCCACCAAGACACCTATGACTCTGGAGGAGTTACAAGCTTCAGTGGCTGAGGAGGTTGAGACTTCACATATAACAATTGTTGCCTAGGTGTATCATCAGTTGTAACTTTATGGGAGAGTGGCAAACAGAAAGCTACTGTTGAAAAATCTCACATGAAATCTTGGCTAGAGCTTGCCAGAATGCACGTGAGGGACTCTGAAGACAGCTGGAAGAAGATTATATGGTCTGATGAAAGCAAAATTGAGTTTTTCAGCCATCAGACTAAATGCTATGTTTAGCATAAGCCGAACACCGCACATCATCAAAAACACACCATCCCTACTGTGAAGCATGGTGGTGGCTGCATCATACTATGGGGATGCTTCACGGCAGCAGGCACTGGAAGTCTTGTGAAGGTAGAGGATAAGATGAGTACAGCAAAATACAGGGAAATCCTGGAGGAAAACCAAATGCAGTCTGCAAGAGAACTGCAATTTGGGAGAAGATTTGTTTTCCAGCAAAACAATGAGCCCAAGCATAAAGCCCAAGCAACACAGGAATGGCTTAAGTACAACAAAGTTAATGTCCTGGAGTGGCCAAGTCAGAGTCCAGACTTCAATCTAATTGAAAATTTGTGGCTGGACCAGAAAAGGGCTGTTCACTCATGATTCCCATCCAATCTGACGGAGCTTGAGCAGTTTTGTAAAGAATGGGGAAAAAATTGCAGTGCCCAGATGTGCAATGGTGATAGAGTCCTATCCACACAGAGTCCATATAGTAAGTACTGCCAAAGGTGTATCTACAAAATACTGACTTGAAAGGGGTGGATACTTACACACTTAATTATTTTGTTTTATATTTGTAACTAATTTAGATCTGTTTTCACTTTGACAAGAAAGAGTCTTCTTCTGCTGGTCAATGCCAAAAAAATCCAAATTAAATCCACTGTGATTCAATGTTGTAAAACAATAAAACATGAAAATTTCCAAGGGATGAGGGGGTGGGGGGGATGTTGAATACTTTTTATAGGCACTGTGTTTCCCAAGCAATGTTCTTCACCAAAAGGTAGAATCTGGAAAGGTTAATTAATCATCTTTCTGCAGTTGCTGTAAAAGAAAACAAATACTGATGTTGCCTGTATCACCAAAAGTCACAAATAAATAAAAATCTACATATAGCAGACTGACTAAGTACAGCAGATTTTCCTTCCATAACGGTCAAAGGAGTATTACATATGACAATTGGGTGGTTTTGTGATCATTATTACTGGCAATTTCATTTCAGATTATTTAGTTAACTGAATTAGGTTTCACCAGCTGTCACGGTAAAATCACATCCCTACACTGAGGCATTGAGATTATTATGTAAATAGTCCACTATTTTATTATATGTGAATTTGTGGGACTGCTTATGTAGTACAAAATCCAAGATAGAAGCAGGTTATGCTAAATTTAAACTCCATTAATAGTCCCTGGATATTAAGAAACCTGAATCTCAATATTCAAAGCTGTGATGTTAGTTCAGTTTCTTGGCCAGAAAATATCTGTAGAGTTTATTGAACAGTTTCTTGTTATTCCATTGGTGTCCTGGCACTTGCTTGCACTCAATAATTTTGCTGGTTTGTTATCAAAAGCTTATCTGCAAAATCACTGTCAACAGTTACAGCTACATTGAGTTAGCATCAGAGACGTTCTCTCCAATAAACTAACAAGAACAGCTATGCTGTGACTTGCAATCTTCTTTTATTCATAGACATGGAACAGATGAACTTTTGTATTCAGAATTACATCTGTAATGGAAGCATATACTCTGAAACAACCAGGTTTCATGTAATGTCTGCTGCGGCCATCTCTTAAACTAATCTGATTCAAGGTTACATGTCATGAATGCCGTATCTACTAATAAAAGTAAATATATTATTGATCTGCAAACTCTTGCCTGTTTTTTAAACTAAATGATAAATGAAAAATAAAATAGAGTTTATGTTTGACATTGGATTGAGATTAGTTTCAATATTTTCCAGCAAGAGAGAAAGATCCTGCTGAAACACAGCAAATCTTTCATTCACTTAATCAAAACTAAGCTTTTTTTTATTGCAGCTTGACAGATACAGCAAACCTCAGGGCAAAGTTTACATGATGAATAAGAATTGTTCAGGTAATCTTTTCAGTAGATCATATGCAAAAGAACCCCCATAATAATGTTAAGAAAAATATATATTCTACATCTACAATAATCCTAACAGTGATTTTCTTAAATTATTAGCTATTATTTCTATACTTGCTATATTGTGAAATATTCTTCACCTTAACTTATATTCTCTCAAAAAGTCTGCAGGTTTTAAAGTTTATACCTAATAGATATTATAGTTCAATCTTCCTGCTCAGAGTTCCCTAATCAAACACCTATGCATTTGTTAGAGAAATGGAGCAGATCTTTCTGTCAATTGCAATGTGGCAAATGATGTGTAAGGAAAGAACCTGGACAAACTCAGCTCCAAGAGACTGTAACATTTTCAAAGATGCAGGGTGGATTGAAGGATGAACTTCTCTTAGTTACCAATATTTTGGTTTGATGTTGAGTATCCACTCAAACTTTAACAATTTCAAAATTCAAAAGTGGAAGTAACAAGTACTTGATATGCCAGTCAGAAGAGATGTTTAAGCTTACACCAAGGGATTATATAAGAAGAAGAATTCACACAAGTATATCTGGACACCAATCCAAACAGTTTAATGATCCCTCTCCCTTACCTCGTCTGGCCATCCATACCGGTTTAGCATATCACAACTGGATCTCAGCCACTTCTGGTAAAATCATTCCTTACTTCAGGATTTTCCTAGATTGCCCCAGCTTATTTCCAGCAAGCCGATCATTTCTCAAACTCCCTCTGTCCTCAGTATGAACAAAGTCTCTCAACACTTATTTGTAATGAGTCAAAGTTCCATCTTAGTCACTAAAGTTCAGTTGAATAAAATTACTAAATCTGTGTTGCCACTTTCTATCCTTACAGATGTGCAACATGGATGCTAAAGTAGATAAACCATACTCTGAAAGTTAAGTGTTTCACTCAAAATAAAAATGCAGCAGTTCATTGTATTTAAGTGCTTCTGGGCTGTTTCCCTAGCAAAGGATAAAAACACATATCATGTTTCTGCAACAGGGAATATACTAAATAAATTGCCTACTTAAACAGAACTGACAAGCTGTCAAAATGCAGCACCTAGGAAATCATTTGATGATTCTCATACTGTTTAAATTAGACCTCCCTGTCGGAAAAAATCAGCTTCAGTGCTGCTGCAGTTTACTTGCATTACGAGTGAATAAAGTTACCACCATTTTTTTCAGTTAAAACACTGAACCAGAAAATTATTAGATCGGTGATTATGAACTGCCTGTGTTTATTAGTAGTTTCCACTGACATTTTACACTAAGGTAACTTCATGCTTTTTGTTGGTTCTGGCGAGTTCAGTCACTGAGGTGTATTGATTTCATCCTCGTTTAGTCATCCAAGAGTACCCTATACTCATCCATCATATCATCCACCTGTTTCTTATGAAGAAGCAGCTGGAAGGCCCTGGTGATGATTTTCCATATAGAAAACTTGACATCGGCCCTAAACTTGTTTCTCATGAGTTTGATCTCAACTTGCATTTCTCCCTCATAGTCATGGAAATAAAGCTGTGGAATGGTAACATGACTGGACTAATCATCCACGGGCCTAAACTAAAGGATTGGAGAATGGAATTCAAATCCAGAAATAAGGAAGAGAATTTTAGTTCAGTTAATTAAATAGGCATGGAATCAAATGTTAGAAAACATGATGATGGTGACCATGAATTGTATAAAACCCCAACTGATTTCATTGATATCTTTGAGGAAGGACAAATGCCTCCCTGTTCTATTCTGCGGCTGTTACATGATTTACTCTTAACTGCCTCGGGAAGTGGTCTAGAAAGTGATTCAGTTGTTCAGAACTTTTATGCTCTGTGGGAGTACCTTCACTGTTCAAGCAAACATTAGCTGGAGGGTTATGGGAGATGGGAATTGCACACTGGATTTGCCAGTGATACCCACACCTCATGAATAATAAATAAATTCTGCCTGCTTTCAAACACAGACAAAATGCTGGAGTAACCCAGCAGGACAGGCAGCATCAACAGAGGGGGATAAACAGGTGACGTTTCTGGACCAAACCCTTCATCTGGATTTCCAGCATCTGCAAAATATCGTGTGCTTTCTGAGTTACACTAGCTCCGTCACACTGTGGGTAAAACAAGAGGTCACTAATGACCCCTTAGGATTTTGCATGTTTCAATCACGTTATCTGCTACTTTTCTAAACTACAGAGTAAACAAGTCTAGCCTGTTCAACCTTTCTTCGGAAGGCAAAAGCAACATTTCTCATTAATTTTTCAAATAATTTATGAAGCATAAAGATTGGAACGGTTAAGATTAAATATTAAGTAAAGATTTAAAAATGAAAATCCATTACACTTACAATATTGATTCAGGTAATTTTTTATTTGCATTCATAAAATACCATAAGACCATAAGACATACAGTAGAAGCAGAATTAAGCCAGTTGGCCCATCTAGTCTGCATCGCATTCTATCACGATTAAGTTTTTATCCCTCTCAATCCTACTCTCCTGCCTTCTCCCTGTAACCTTTGACACCAACAGCCTATCAACCTCTGCTTTAAATATACCTGATGACTTGGCCTCAATAGCGGTCCATGGCAATGAATTCCACAGATTCACCATCCTCTAGCTCAAGACATTCCTCCTCAACTCTGTTAAAAATACATTTACTTGTGGCATAATGTTTGCTAAGGTATACAGTAGCTTAAGATTTAGTACACCACTAAAACCTCTTTTAGTTTATGTAAGAAAGCTTAACATTTTCAGAAATAAAATCTGAAAATGTAGGGAGTACTCAGCAGTTCAGGAATATCTGTAGGTAGAGAAGCAAGGCCAATATTTCAGGCCCATCACACTTCATCAGAATGGGAAAATTGAGAGAACAAGTTGCTGTGGGGGGGCAGGGGTGGAGAGAACTGTCTTCATTCATCTATTAACAAGATGGCACCAGAAGCATTGCGTCACCTCAACAATCTTGGTCTTCACCCTATCACAGACAACATCTTTTAGATGTTGCCGGATGCAACATCTGTTTAGATGCAGGATCACTGACCTGAAGCATTAACTCTGTTTCACTTGAACATATACAGTCTGACCTACTGAACATTTCCAGTGCTTTCTGGCATTAATTTAAGATTAACAATAAAATTACATTAAGAGAACATTAATATTAAGACGTCAAGATACAGGAAGAGGATGTTAGTATAAATTGGCAACAAGATTGACATAGTATCACAAACTCAATGGCCTGTCCACTGCAGAAATATTCTAGGTCCTATCTCCAGTACCTGCAGCCTTATTTTATTTTCATTAGCATTAACAGGGTAACATTGGTTAGCAGACAGGAAGCAAAGAGTGGGAATAAACGAGATCTTTTCAGAATGGCAGGCGGTGACTAGTGGGGTACCGCAAGGCTCAGTGCTGGGACCCCAGTTGTTTACAATATATATTAATGACTTGGATGAGGGAATTAAATGCAGCATCTCCAAGTTTGCGGATGACACGAAGCTGGGTGGCAGTGTTAGCAGTGAGGAGGATGCTGAGAGGATGCAGGGTGACTTGGATAGGTTGGGTGAGTGGGCAAATTCATGGCAGATGCAATTTAATGTGGATAAATGTGAAGTTATCCACTTTGGTGGCAAAAATAGGAAAACAGATTATTATCTGAATGGTGGCCGATTAGGAAAAGGGGAGGTGCAACGAGACCTGGGTGTCATTATACACCAGTCATTGAAAGTGGGCATGCAGGTACAGCAGGCGGTGAAAAAGGCGAATGGTATGCTGGCATTTATAGCGAGAGGATTCGAGTACAGGAGCAGGGACGTACTACTGCAGTTGTACAAGGCCTTGGTGAGACCACACCTGGAGTATTGTGTGCAGTTTTGGTCCCCTAATCTGAGGAAAGACATCTTTGCTATAGAGGGAGTACAAAGAAGGTTCACCAGATTGATTCCTGGGATGGCGGGACTTTCATATGAAGAAAGACTGGATGAACTGGGCTTGTACTCGTCGGAATTTAGAAGATTGAGGGGGGATCTGATTGAAACGTATAAGATCCTAAAGGGATTGAACAGGCTAGATGCAGGAAGATTGTTCCCAATGTTGGGGAAGTCCAGAACGAGGGGTCACAGTTTGAGGATAGAGGGGAAGCCTTTTAGGACCGAGATTAGGAAAAACTTCTTCACACAGAGAGTGGTGAATCTGTGGAATTCTCTGCCACAGGAAACTGTTGAGGCCAGTTCATTGGCTATATTTAAGAGGGAGTTAGATATGGCCCTTGTGGCTATGGGGGTCAGGGGGTATGGAGGGAAGGCTGGGGCGGGGTTCTGAGTTGGATGATCAGCCATGATCATAATAAATGGCAGTGCAGGCTCGAAGGGCCGAATGGCCTACTCCTGCACCTATTTTCTATGTTTCTATGTTTCTATATGACTTTGATTGGGGGACTGCAATAAGCAGGATTTCTCGATGGCTAGCCATTTTAATTCCAATCGCTATTCCCATTCCAACATGTCAATCCATACCATCCTCTACTGCAATGACAAGGCCACTCTCAGGTTGGAGGAGCAACACCTCACAGTCCGTCTGCTGGGTAGCCCCCAGCCTGATGGCATGAACATCGATTTCACTAACTTATGTTAATTTTTCACCATCCCCTTTCCACATTCTGACTCCCCTCTTACCTCTTCTCTTCTCCTCATCTGACTATCATTTCCCATGATGCCCCTCCACCTTTCCTTTCACCCATGGTCCCCTCTCCTCTCCTATCAAACACCTTCTTCTTCAGCCCTTTACCTTTTTCATCCATCACCTCTTAGTTCCTCACTTCATTCCCCCTCCCCCAGCCCTGTGACTTCATCTATCACCTTCTAGCTTTTACTCCTTCTCCTCCCCTATCTTCTAATTCTGGTTTCTTCTCCTTTCTTTTCCAGTCCCAATAAAAGGTCTCAGACCAAAACTTTTGCTGTTTATTTCTTTCCATAGATGCCAGCTTACCTACTGAGCTCCTCTAGCATTTTGTACGTTATCCTAGGTTTCCAGCATCTGCAAAATCTCTTGTGGTTAGCTTATGGCAAGATTTATTTATAATTACCTGCAGCTCATGTCAATTCAATAATGTTTCTCGATCCTGATAAGGAAGACTATATTGCAGTGCAACAGTAATAGCCCTTCAACATCATGGACAACTTCTCTCCAAAGCTACTCGACCTGCTGAGTTCATCCACCAGACTGCCAGCTGCTCCATATTCCTGCTTTTGCAGGTTTTTAACTCCAGCTCTGTCAAAGCTTCAGAAATCTCCTGGGGAGGGGGAGTGGTGGTAGATGGTGGTTGGGAGTGTTGTAGCATGGATGAAATCACCGGACAGACAGAGTCACTGGTAGATACGAAGCAGCTTCTTTATTCAACACAACAAGCAGGCATCATACGGACAGAGACGCTTTCGGTAGAAAGGGCTGCTAGCCCAATGTGGACTCGATATTTATATGCTAAACACAAAGGCAATCGCTACTTAAAAAGTTATAGACAATGCATAGACAATGCTTCCTATTGAAGCTACATACAAAATAACACACCACCTAACTCCATCCTTTCCTTCCGACGCCAGCATGTCTGGGTTGGTATCCACAGCCTTTAGGAATGCAATTAAATCTACAATACATTTATTTGGCATTTTACGTGCTAACATGGAAGACAATTAATATTTATAATGTATAGATAATACTGTCTTCGAAACTACAGCATCTGGTCAAACTACGGTGCCAGAAGCATCTGGTATTCACACCTTTTTAGGAAGCGCATTGTTGTGGACTCAATCCACGGTACTTTGTCAAATAGAAGTCTGGTGGCCAAAGTCATTTAAGTGTAAACGAATCATCTACCCAAAAACACTCTAACAGGAGAACCACCCCCATGCTAATTTCTTCTGATCATGCTGCTTCTCCCATGTGAATTCCCACCAGTCCCTGTCACCCAGTTTGTTCCCCTCTCCCATGTGGTCCCATCTGCATATCAGCCACATACTAATTCCTTTGGTGCTTCTATTCCCTCTCCCAATTGGTTCCATGTACCCATCATAACTTCCTTATCTTGTTCTGTTTCTCATCTTGTGAGGTGGTGCACTTTGGGAAACGAGATGTGCACTGTTAATAGTAGATGGATCTTGGACCCTAAGTCCATAGCTCCCTGAAAGTGGCCGCACAGGTTTACGCAGTGGTAAAGAACGTATATGCCATGTTTGCTTTTATTAGTTGAAGCACTAAGTTCAAGAGTTAGGAAGTAATGGCATGTGAGAGCCATCACAAAGAAACCACAGCAGCATCTCTACTTTCTTCGAAGTTTGTGAAGGTTCGGCATCTCATCTAAAACTTTGACAAAATTCTAGAGATGTGCGGTAGATAGTATGCCATTGTTTGCACCACAGCCTGGTATGGAAACACTAATGCCCTTAATGCCCTACGGATTGGCAGGTATGATATTGTGGCCATCACTGAGACCTGGCTAAAGGATGCATGTCTCTGGGAGCTGAATGTCCAAGGATACACGGTGTATCGGAAGGATAGGAAGGTAGGCAGAGGGGGAGGCGTGGCTTTATTGGTAAGAAATGATATTAAATTATTAGAAAGAGGTGATATAGGATCGGAAGGTGCAGAATCTTTATGGGTTGAGCTAAGAAATTGCAGGGGTAAAAGGACCCTGATGGCAGTTATTTATAGGCCTCCAAACAGCTGCAGGGACGTGGACTACAAATTACAACAGGAAGTAGAAAAGGCTTGTCAGAAGGGCAGTGTTATGATAATTGTGGGGGATTTTAACATGCGAGTGGATTGGGAAAATTAGGTCGGCACTGGATCTCAAGAGAGAGAATTTGTAGAATGTCTGTGAGATGGCTTTTTAGAACAGCTTGTTCTTGAGCCCACTAGGGGATCGGCTGTACTGGATTGGGTATTGTGTAATGAACCGGAGGTGATTAGAGAGATTCAGGTGAAGGAACCCTTAGGAGGCAGTGATCATAACATGATTGAGTTCACTGTGAAACCTGAAAAAGAGAAGCCGAAATCTGATGTGTCGGTATTTCAGTGGAGTAAAGGAAATTACAGTGGCATGAGAGAGGAACTGGCCAAAGTTGACTGGAAAGGGACACTGGCAGGAAAGACGGCAGAGCAGCAGTGGCTGGAATTTATGCGAGAAGTGAGGAATGTGCAAGACAGGTATATTCCAAAAAAGAAGAAATTTTCGAATGGAAAAAGGATGCAACCGTGGTTGACAAGAGAAGTCAAAGCCAAAGTTAAAGCAAAGGAGAGGGCATACAAGGAAGCAAAAATTAGTGGGAAGACAGAGGATTGGGAAGTTTTTAAAACTGTACAAAAGGAAATCAAGAAGGTCATTAAGAGGGAAAAGATTAACTATGAAAGGAGGCTAGCAAATAATATCAAAGAGGATACTAAAAGCTTTTTCAAGTATATAAAGCGTAAAAGACAGGTGAGAGTAGATATAGGACCGATAGAAAATGATGCTGGAGAAATTGTAATGGGAGATAAGGAGATGGCGGAGAAACTGAACGAGTATTTTGCATCAGTCTTCACTGAGGAACACATCAGCAGTATACCGGACACTCAAGGGTGGGAAGGAAGAGAAATGTGTGCAGTCACAATTACGACAGAGAAAGTACTCAGGAAGCTGAACAGGCTAAAGGTAGATAAATCTCCGGGACCAGATGGAATGCACCCTCGTGTACTGAAGGAAGAAGCTGTGGAGATTGCGGAGGCATTAGCGATGATCTTTCAAAAGTTGATAGATTCTGGCATGGTTCCGGAGGACTGGAAGATTGCAAATGACACTCCACTATTTAAGAAGGGGGCAAGGAAGCAAAAAGGAAATTATAGACCTGTTAGCTTGACATCAGTGGTTGGGAAGTTGTTGGAGTAGATTGTCAAGGATGAGGTTACGGAGTACCTGGAGGCATATGACAAGATAGGCAGAACTCAGCATGGATTTCTTAAAGGAAAATCCTGTCTGACAAACCTATTACAATTTTTTGAGGAAATTACCAGTAGGCTAGACAAGGGAGATGCAGTGGATGTTGTATATTTGGATTTTCAGAAGGCATTTGACAAGGTGCCACACATGAGGCTACTTAACAAGATAAGAGCCCATGGAATTACGGGAAAGTTACATACGTGGATAGAGCGTTGGTTGATTGGCAGGAAACAGAGGGGGAATAAAGGGATCCTATTCTGGTTGGCTGCCAGTTACCAGTGGTGTTCCACAGGGGTTCGTGTTGGGGCCGCTTCTTTTTACATTGTACATCAACGATTTGGATTATGGAATAGATGGCTTTGTGGTTAAGTTTGCTGACAATACAAAGATACGTGGAGGGGTTGGTAGTGCTGAGGAAACGGAGAGTCTGCAGAGAGACTTGGATAGATTTGAAGAATGGGCAGAGAAGTGGCAAATGAAGTACAATGTTGGAAAGTGTATGGTTATGCACTTTGGCAGAAATAATAAACGGGCAGACTATTATTTAAATGGGGAAAGAATTCAAAGTTCAGAGATGCAACGGGACTTAGGAGTCCTCGTACAGGATACCTTTAAGGTTAACCTCCAGGTTGAGTCGGTAGTGAAGAAGGCAAATGCAATGTTGGCATTCATTTCTAGAGGAATAGAGTATAGGAGCAGGGATGTGATGTTGAGGCTCTATAAGGTGCTGGTGAGACCTCACTTGGAGTACTGTGGGCAGTTTTGGTCTCCTTATTTAAGAAAGGATATGCTGACGTTGGAGAGGGTACAGAGAAGATTCACTAGAATGATTCCGGGAATGAAAGGGTTAACATATGAGGAACATTTATCCGCTCTTGGACTGTATTCCTTGGAGTTTAGAAGAATGAGGGGAGACCTCATAGAAACATTTCGAATGTTGAAAGGCATGCTCAGAGTGGATGTGGCAAAGTTGTTTCCCATGATGGGGGAGTCTAGTACGAGAGGGCATGACTTAAGGATTGAAGGGCGCCCATTCAGAAGAGAAATGCGAAGAAATTTTTTTAGTCAGAGGGTGGTGAATCTATGGAATTTGTTGCCACAGGCAGCAGTGGAGGCCAAGTCATTGGGTGTATTTAAGGCAGAGATTGATAGGTATCTGAGTAGCCAGGGCATCAAAGGTTATGGTGAGAAGGTGGGGGAGTGGGACTAAATGGGAGAATGGATCAGCTCATGATAAAAAGGCGGAGCAGACTAGATGGGCCGAATGGCCGACTTCTGCTCCTTTGTCTTATGGCCTTATGGATAGGTGGAGTGGCTGGTAGTTTTGAAGAGGTTAAAGAACAACTTAGACAGATTAGGAGAATGGGCAAAGAATTGGCAAAAGGAATACAGTGTTGGGAAGTATACTGTCATGCACTTTGGTAGAAGAAATAAAAGGGAAGACTATTTTCTAAATGGAGAGAAAATACAAAAAACTGAGGTGCAAAGGGACTTGAGAGTCCTCCAAAACACTGGTTAGGCCATAACGGGAGTTTTGCAATCAGTTCTAGTTGCTCCATTATCAGTAGGATGTAGATGCTTCGGATAGGGTTCAGAAGGTTTACCAGGATGCTGCCTGGATTAGAGGATATGTGCTACACAGAGTGTTTAGACAAGCTTGGATTGTTTTCCCTGCAGTAGCTGAGGGTGAGAATCAGAATCAGAATCGGGTTTATTGCTGACACATCGTATGTTGTGAAATTGTGAAATTTGAGGAGAGAATGGAAAGGGGTTTATAACATTATGAAGAGGCACAAGTAAACAGCTGGAATATCTGCCCTGGGCTCAAAGTGTCTAACAATAGAGGGCATATGTTTAAGATAAGAGAGGCTATGTTCAATGGAGGTGTATGGGGCAAGGCTTTTTCATACAGAGAGAGATGGGTACCTGAAGTGAGCTGCCAGGAATGGTAGTAGAGACAAATACAATGTGCAGAAATTTGAGGGATATGGAGCTTGTGTAGGCAAATGGATTAATTTAGATAGACATTTAATTACTATTTTACCACATCATGGGACAAAAACCCTGTTTTGTGCTGTACTTCTCTATCCTCTCTGTTCAACTTTCTTTAACTATCAGAATCCAGCATCTCCATATCACTTGCTAGCCTTTGTCTTCGCCCTCCTCTCCCCTCTTCCCACTTGGCTCAATCTGCTTCCTTTTTTCACTATCTTTACCTGTTCTAGTTTTCACTCTTCTTATCTGTTCCACCATCTTTGCCACCTGTGCCTCACCCCTCCCTCTCACCCCTTTAAAGTTTAAAGTTCAAAGTAAATTTGCTATCAGATTACATATATGTCACCATATGCAACCATGAGATTCATTTTATTGCAGGCATAGTCAGTAAATCCAAGAAACTTAATAGATTCAGTGAAAGACTATACCCAACAAGATGGATAGACAACAAATGTGCAAAAGACAAAAAACAAAAAAAAAACAAAAAAAAATCAATAAATGTTGAGAACATGAGAAGAAGAGTCCTTGAAAGTGTGTCCATAGATTGCGGAAACATTTCAGTGATGTGGCAAGTGAAGATGAGTGAAGATATCCCCTCTGGTTCAAGAGCCTGATGGGTGAGTGATAATAACTCTTCCTGAACCTGGTGGTGTGAGTCCTGAGGCGCCTGCACTTTCTCCCTGATAGTGGCAGCAAGAAGAGAGCATGGCCTGGGAGGCCGGATCCTTGATGATGCTGCTGCTTTCCTGTGACAGATCTCTGCGTAGATATGCTCAATGGTGGGGAGACCTTTACCCATGATGGACTAGCAAAATACCAGCTATCTCCCTTCTTTGCTCTCAACTTTCTTGTAGGTGGACCAGCTATTTACAAAAACTTGGTCTGACTCATTGTTCCTCTAGCAGATTTATTTTTGCTCCAGATTACGACATCTACAATCTCATGTCTTAATTCTAAATTACTGGGTTCCTCCCATGAGACACTTAATCACTGGTATAACATTGAAAAAATATAGAACAAATTGCCTGCAAACATGTTAGACTTGAGTCCATCATAACATAATCTGGAACAGAAAAATAACACAACAAAACGAAGGTGAAATAATCCCATTAAAAACACTGCACTAATCGACAGCACTGTGTCTCATATACGTACTGCAGATTGAAGCAGAAAAATCTGAATAATTCAAAATAGGCCACATTCAGAAAGCAATGATAAATTGAAGATCAAGTTATGCATCTATGGAATTTCTTAGTTACTGTCAAATATATTGAATATAAAGACAAGCATTGCAATAATTTATTACTTGTATACTGCATTTCTCTGGAGCATGAACACAAGTATTGTCATTTGAATTCTGAAGACCTAGAATGACAGTTGTTAACAGGTGGCCAGGATCTTGTGTAGGAGAGGAAATCTCTCATGGGAACGAGACTAATGAAGGGAAAAATGAACACTCCCTGAGATGAAATTAGCAAGGAATTAAAGAGGTAGGTTAAAGATCAATGTTTTAGTAATTACAAGTTAAATCTCGGCAATGTATCTGGCTAATTCAGACCCAATGATGGAAAACAGAGGCATAGAAATTTACTTAGACTAGTTTTCAAGCACCGAAACAATTTGCAACCAGAGCTGGTCTCATGTCTTCCTCATATAATGGTTCAGTTTCCCAGGTAATCAGACTCCTCATTAACACATTCAAGGATCTTCACGTACATTTTATTTTTAAATATTCTTTTCTGTAAATGTCAGGAACGTTCAAGCTTTTTGACATTTGGTTCAGCTGGAAGTTTAATCAGCTGTAAATGCAATTTTGTGGGAATTAGAAGCACAAGGCTTTACGTATCACTGATACGAAGGGGGCATAACTTCAGGAGCCAAGTTGTCACAGGAAGTAGAATGAGGCAGGTCGTGGATCATAAACTCAAGAGGTTCTACAGATGCTAGAAATCTTGAGGAACACACACGAAGTGCTCCAAGAGCTGTGCAGGTCAGACAGCATCGATGGAAAGGAATAAACAGTTAACATTTTGAGCTGAAGTACTTCGTCATAAATTAGAATCAAATTTATTTTCATTTACATGTGTCGTGAAATTTGTTTTAGCAGCAGCAGTACAATGCAATACATGATGATATAGAAAGAAAAAATATCAAGTAGATCAATTACAGTATATATATGTATAGATTAAAAATATTTCAAAAATAGAAATAATATATATAAAATGTGAGGTAGTGTTCATGGGTGCAATTTCCATTTCAGAATCATATGGCAGAGGGAAGAAGCTGTTCCTGAATCACTGAGTATGTGCTTTCAGGCTTCTGTACCTCCTTCCTGATGGTAACAACGAGAAGAGGGCATGCCTTGGGTGATGGGGGTCCTTAATAATGTACATTACCTTTCTGAGGCATCACTCCTTGAAGATAACTTGGATCTTGGATACTAGGGAGGCTAGTATCCAAAATGGAGCTGACTAATTTTACAACTTTCTGTTCCTTCTTTCGGTCCCGTGCAGTAGCTCCCCACGCGCCCCCCCCCCCAATACCAGGCAGTGATGTAGCCTGCCAGAATGCCCTCCACGGTACATCTATAGAAGTCTTTGAGTGTTTTAGTTGACAAGCCAAATTTCCTCAAATTCCTAATGAAACATAGCTGCTGTCTTGCCTTCTTTATAGCTGCATCGATATGTTGAGACCAGGTTAGATCCTCAGAGATCTTGACACCCAGGAACTTGAAACTGCTCACTCTCTCCACTTCTGATCCCTCCATGAGGATTGGTTCATGTTCCCTTGTTTTACCCTTCCTAAAGTCCAGAATCAGTTCTTTCATCTTACTGATGTTGAGTGCAAGGTTGTTGCTGTGACATCACTCAACTAGCTGGTATATCTCACTCTTGTAAACCTTTCGCCTCCATCTGAGGTTCTACCAATAATATCATCAACACATTTATAGATGGTATTTGAGCTATACCTGACCACATAGGCATGAGCATAGAGGGCAAAGCACACAATCCTGAGGTTCACCAGTGTTGATCGTCAGTGAGGAAATATAATCATCAATCCACATAGATTGTGGTCTTCCTGTTAGCAAGTTGAAGATCCAATTGCGGAAGGAGGTACAGAGGCACAGGTTCTGTAGCTTATCGATCATGACTGTAGGAGCTATAGTGAACAAACAGCATCCTGTCATAAGTGTTTGTATTGTCCAAGTGATCTAAGGCCATTTGAAGAGCCATTGAGATTGCATCTGCTGTTGACCTTTTGTGGCGATAGGCAAATTGCAATGGGTCCAAGTCCCTGCTGAGGCTGGAGTTTAATCTAACTATGACCAACCTCTTAAAGCATTTCATCACCATAGATGTGAGTGCTCCTGGGCGATAGCCATTAAGGCAGCTCACACTACTTTTCTTAAGCACTGGTATAATTGTTACCTTTTTGAAGTGGATGGGAACTTCTGACCGTAGCAATGAGAGGTTGAAAATATCTTAGGATGTTGTGTAGTGGGTGGTAAATGCAGACAGCTTCTCACTCCCAGGCAGCTCTGAGCCAACATTTGATTGTGTGGAGCAGGTATGGAACAGCTGATACTGGACCTGCAGTCAGGGATACTAGTTTAAGTCCTACCATGGTATTTGGGGAATTTAAATTCAAGGAATTAAATAAATCTTAAATTACGGTAAAGTTAACCAAAGCAACTACTAGATTATTTTAGTATACTGTTTGCCGGATTCATTCATGTCTGTCATGGAAGGAATTCTGTCATCCTTTCCCTATGGCCTGAATGTAACTTCAGCCCTATCAATGAAGTTGGGTCTTAATCTGTCCCCTGAGTTTAGGGCTGATTGGGGATGGATGGTGAAAGCTGCCATCACCACTATTGTTCGCATCCTGCAAATGACTGTATAAATAAGAGAGCTGTCATGACTAACATTTTTCATTACTGATATCCACAAAACTACACTTTGCAAAGAGTTAAAATGCTACTTTAAACTGGAACTACATTGAATTTCTCCTCTCTGGTTTGTAATACAGCAGGACAAAAATAGCACCTGCACCACTTTTGAGATGTGACAGTTTACCACTGACAGAGGATTGGATTCAGGATCTTTTTTTTCCCTCTGTTGGATCACCTCCAAATCAGATTACACACCTACCTAATGAATCACAAATAGCTCTGGTCTTTAGGAGATTGGATGCAGGAAGAATTATCTTGTGCTTTTTTAGAAGTCCCACAGATTTACAATGAGGTAAGTGCACAAAACAGGCCCCCTTAAAGAAGGCAGAAATAGAGGAAACACCCCACAGGTCTGGTGGCACCTGAGCAAAGAGAAAAGAAATATGTATTTCAGCTCGAAGGTCCTTCATCAGACAACAACGTTCCGACAAAGAATCTCCAACCTGAAACATTAACCCCATTTCACTTCCCACGGATGCAATCTGATCTGCTGGGTAATTCCTGCATTTCTGCTTCTGTTTCAGATGTTTCAGCATCTGTTCTTGTCTTTACTGATTTTTCACCTTAATGAAGTTTTGACAAATACTATTTTGCAATAAGTTGCCAGGCATACATAAACCATACCTATGCAGGACACGCATGCTTTGGATTTCCATAAAAACTGTTGCCTACAGAGAATACACTCTACTTTGTGCTATCTAGTAGATATTGCCTCACTTACATCATCAATCCAGCAATGGAGGAAATATGATCATGAAAATGGTATCAGTAAACAAGGTACACTGGTGTGTTGCTTATATCCTTGCCCTATGCGGGTCTTAGTTATAATTCTCCTTTGTTTGCACAGATTAAAATGTTTGCTTAGGGCTGCTTAAAATATAAAATATTAACAATTTGCCTTCAAGGATCTTGTCTAATCCTGCGAGAGCAATTAGATTGCAATAGAAAACAAGCTGTGTGTTTCTGCATATAATCAGATAAAACTTCTCAAACATCTGTCTCACCTTTCCAAAGCTTAACAGGCCAACAAGAGAATTATTAAAAGTTTCTCTCTTGACAACAGCTATACCTGGAATCAAACCTTGAGGCATAACTGCAGAAGATCTGAACTAGGTTCCAGAATCCCTGGAATTACAATCTTCTAATCTGATGGGTTGTGTACACCATCATATGTCACCATCTGACTAAAATGACATTTTATCTCAATTTTCAAAACAGGATAAATATTCTCCTGCTTCAGGAATTCCAGTAGCAATATTAAACAGTTAATTTCCCCTCTAAGATAAAATACTGCTGATTCTGCCCAAATCTATTCTTGCTTGAACTTTCATGTCCAGGTTAAACTATAAATTGTTAGTTCTGACAAAGATTGTGCATCTAAACTTTGTTTTTTATTCTCCCTCTCTTGGATGAGTTACATAATTTGATCTTTGTCTTTTTAATCTTTTGCAGGTACAAAATCTTTCCACAGAAGAGAGAAAGAAGTGGGAACAGACCATTCGGTCCCTTATTGCCAGTTCCACCATTTACTGATTGTGCTTGATCTTTTATATCGGGTACCACTTTCCTGCCTTAACCCACAACCCTCAATTCCTTTACTATCTCAGAATCTGTCAGGCCCTAGCTTGAATATTCCCGGTGACTGAGTCTCATGGATCATTTGGGTGAATAGCTCCAAAGATTCACTGTCCTTTGGGGGTAGAATTTGCTTCCTATCTCTTCCTTGAATGGCCAACAGCTTATTTTGAGAAGGTGCCCATTTTTCACATCCCATAAAGGAGAAAACATAACCACTGACCACAATTAGACTATTGTTTTCATTTCTGGTTATCTCATTATAGGAAGGAAATGGAAGCTTCAAAGTTGGTGCAGAGGAGAACTACCAGGATGCAGTCTGCACAGAGAAAATGCCTTAAGAGGAAAGGATGAGTAAACTAGGGCTTTTCTCTTTGGAGTAACAGAGGATGAGTGTTTAAAAGAGATGTCAGAGATTTTTTTTTTACACAGAATTTAATGGGTGCCCAGAACACACTGCTGAAGATGGTGGTTGAGGCTGATTCAACAGGGACTCTTAGATAGGTACATGTGTGATGAAAAACCAAGTTATCAGAAGATTGATGATGATAAGAGAGACAAATGGAGAAGCGTTCAAAATGTTAATGAGAGAGGAGCGAGATTAACGAAAAGAGACACAGTTCCGAGTATTGACAGACCGGTTGCTTTGAACCTGAATTGTTTGAAATTTGATGGACAGGCGATACCCCAGCAGGGGGATAAAAAGAACAGGTTCGCTAAGGCATGACACACACCACGAGATCATGAGATAGCGAGACCCTGGAAGAGCAGTGTGCCCCGACAAGTTGGTCAGAGTTTGGAGGTTGGGTTCGAGGGAACTGACCATAGACACACAGGGTGAAAAGGTACGATCGGCGGGAACCTGGTGTGTGTGTCCGCCCTTGCCTGGATGCCGGATTTACTGCGGAAGAACGGTTGTATCCGGAACGGAGGGGTCACAGTCGGTGACCACAGAAGACATAAAAAGGGTCCGCCCAAAAGCCAACTGCGAAGAACATCAAAGGTCTGCTGAATTAGATTTGCATACCTCTCTCTCTCTCTCTCTCTCTCTCCAACGGCAGAACAGCGATTACTGCGAACTGTACTAAGCTGAACTGAACTCTGCGTCACTTGAGACTGATCATTTTAACCCTAGACTGCGATAGAGCTTGGTTGATTCCTATTATCCTAGTTCTGTGTACATGTGTGTTTCATCATTGCTAACCTGTTGCATGTATATCCTTACGATTAGAGTACTGTGTTACTTATTTCTTTAATAAAACTTTATTAGTTTCTGTTAAACCAGACTCCAACTAAGTGGAAACAACAGGAATTCTGCAGATGCTGGAAATTCAAGCAACACACATCAAAGTTGCTGGTGAACGCAGCAGGCCAAGCAGCATCTATAGGAAGAGGCGCAGTTGACGTTTCAGGCCGAGACCCTTCGTCAGGACTAACTGAAGGAAGAGTGAGTAAGGGATTTGAAAGCTGGAGGGGGAGGGGGAGATGCAAAATGATAGGAGAAGACAGGAGGGGGAGGGATAGAGCCGAGAGCTGGACAGGTGATAGGCAAAAGGGGATACGAGAGGATCATGGGACAGGAGGTCCGGGAAGAAAGACGGGGGGGGGCGGTGACCCAGAGGATGGGCAAGAGGTATATTCAGAGGGACAGAGGGAGAAAAAGGAGAGTGAGAGAAAGAATGTGTGCATAAAAATGAGTAACAGCTGGGGTACGAGGGGGAGGTGGGGCCTAGCGGAAGTTAGAGAAGTCAATGTTCATGCCATCAGGTTGGAGGCTACCCAGACGGAATATAAGGTGTTGTTCCTCCAACCTGAGTGTGGCTTCATCTTTACAGTAGAGGAGGCCGTGGATAGACATGTCGGAATGGGAATGGGATGTGGAATTAAAATGTGTGGCCACTGGGAGATCCTGCTTTCTCTGGCGGACAGAGCGTAGATGTTCAGCAAAGCGGTCTCCCAGTCTGCGTCGGGTCTCACCAATATATAAAAGGCCACATCGGGAGCACCGGACGCAGTATATCACCCCAGTCGACTCACAGGTGAAGTGATGCCTCACCTGGAAGGACTGTTTGGGGCCCTGAATGGTGGTAAGGGAGGAAGTGTAAGGGCATGTGTAGCACTTGTTCCGCTTACACGGATAAGTGCCAGGAGGGAGATCAGTGGGGAGGGATGGGGGAGACGAATGGACAAGGGAGTTGTGTAGGGAGCGATCCCTGCGGAATGCAGAGAGAGGGGGGGAGGGAAAGATGTGCTTAGTGGTGGGATCCCGTTGGAGGTGGCGGAAGTTACGGAGAATAATATGTTGGACCTGGAGGCTGGTGGGGTGGTAGGTGAGGACCAGGGGAACCCTATTCCTAGTGGGGTGGTGGGAGGATGGAGTGAGAGCAGATGTACGTGAAATGGGGGAGATGCGTTTAAGAGCAGAGTTGATAGTGGAGGAAGGGAAGCCCCTTTCTTTAAAAAATGAAGACATCTCCCTCGTCCTAGAATGAAAAGCCTCATCCTGAGAGCAGATGCGGCGGAGACGGAGGAATTGCGAGAAGGGGATGGCATTTTTGCAAGAGACAGGGTGAGAAGAGGAATAGTCCAGATAGCTGTGAGAGTCAGTAGGCTTATAGTAGACATCAGTGGATAAGCTGTCTCCAGAGACAGAGACAGAAAGATCTAGAAAGGGGAGGGAGGTGTCGGAAATGGACCAGGTAAACTTGAGGGCAGGGTGAAAGTTGGAGGCAAAGTTAATAAAGTCAACGAGTTCTGCATGCGTGCAGGAAGCAGCGCCAATGCAGTCGTCGATGTAGCGAAGGAAAAGTGGGGGACAGATACCAGAATAGGCATGGAACATAGATTGTTCCACAAACCCAACAAAAAGGCAGGCATAGCTAGGACCCATACGGGTGCCCATAGCTACACCTTTAGTTTGGAGGAAATGGGAGGAGCAAAAGGAGAAATTATTAAGAGTAAGGACTAATTCCGCTAGACGGAGCAGAGTGGTGGTAGAGGGGAACTGATTAGGTCTGGAATCCAAAAAGAAGCGTAGAGCTTTGAGACCTTCCTGATGGGGGATGGAAGTACATAAGGACAGGACATCCATGGTGAAAATAAAGCGGTGGGGGCCAGGGAACTTAAAATCATCGAAAAGTTTAAGAGCGTGAGAAGTGTCACGAACATAGGTCGGAAGGGATTGAACAAGGGGTGATAAAACAGTGTCGAGGTATGCAGAAACGAGTTCGGTGGGGCAGGAGCAAGCTGAGACAATAGGTCGGCCAGGACAGGCAGGTTTGTGGATCTTGGGTAGGAGGTAGAAACGGGAAGTGCGGGGTGTGGGAACTATAAGGTTGGTAGCAGTGGATGGGAGATCCCCTGAGCGGATAAAGTCATTGATAGTGTGGGAGACAATGGCCTGGTGCTCCTTAGTGGGGTCACGATCGAGGGGTAAATAAGAGGAGGTATCCGCGAGTTGTCGCTGTGCCTCGGCAAGGTAGAGGTCAGTACGCCAGACTACAACAGCACCCCCTTTATCAGCGGGTTTAATAATAATGTTAGGATTAGTGCGGAGGGAGTGGAGAGCAGAGCGTTCCGAAGGAGTGAGGTTGGAATGGGGACAAGGTGCGGTGAAGTCGAGACGGTTGATGTCCCGTCGGCAGTTGGCAATAAAGAGATCCAGAGCAGGCAGAAGACCAGAGCGGGGTGTCCATGAAGAAGAGGAGGGTTGAAGACGGGAGAAGGGGTCATCGGTGGGGGTGGAAGAGTCCTTGCCAAAGAAGTAGGCTCGGAGACGGAGACAGCGGAAGAAAAGTTCCGCATCATGGCGAACACGGAACTCGCTGAGGTGTGGGCGAAGGGGGACAAAGGTGAGGCCCTTACTGAGAACAGAGCGTTCTGCCTCCGACAGTTGAAGGTCGGAGGGGATGGTAAAGACCCGGCACGGATGAGAGCTGGGATCAGAGGGGGGAGGGGGGAGGCTGGGGGTGTCAATGGAGAGGGGAGGGTTGGGGTGAGAGGAAGATGGAGCCTCTGAGGGCCCAGGAGCTGACGGTGGGATCTGAGGAAGACGGGGCTGCAGAGTGGTGGTGGGGGAAGGGGAGACGGGAGTCACAACAGCAGCACATAAAGACCCAGCCTGGTGTTCAAGGCTGGAGTCGCAGTTGGTGGTTGCGTAATCACTTCGAATGTGTCCATGGTCGTTGCTGGAGTCCGGGTTTTGAATATGCCCTGAGGTGTTGGAGCCACCGAGATCAATGGCAGGGGCCACAATTGAAAGTTCATGCCTGCTAGCGTCGGGGCCGGCAGGCTCTGGAGTCCGTAGATGTAAGATCTTGCGATCTTTGCCTAACATGACAAAGTCAAAAAAACGGCGATTGCAGGCGTGGATCCGACGGAGGATGAAATAACGGGTAGGACCATTACAGACGGCAAAGAAAGTGTCCCGAAGGTGTGGAAGGGTCTGGGATAGGGTCACCAAGTACCTCCTCATGGCGGAGAGCGTCGCCTTCAGAGCTTGACGGGAGAAGCGGCGAGAGGCAGAGTCAATAAAATGTGAGTACCTGGGATCCTCAGAAGGTCCAAATTGAGAGGCTTGGAAACGAATCCTAAAGCCAACTGGAGTAAGTTGGCGACGGAGGCACGTTCCAAGAAAGGATACATGGCTGTGATAGCAAGTTTGAGTGAAAGTGTGGTCGAAAAGTTGAAGAGCCGAAGAAATTACAGATGGGGAGCAGTGAGAGATGGTTTCACTGAACTCCCGTCGAAGAGAGGATGTAAACTTCTTCGGTGTAGGCATCACCGGAAGAGGCTTCGCAGTAGTGAATTTAAACGCAAACAACAGGAATTCTGCAGATGCTGGAAATTCAAGCAACACACATCAAAGTTGCTGGTGAACGCAGCAGGCCAAGCAGCATCTATAGGAAGAGGTGCAGTCGACGTTTCAGGCCGAGACCCTTCGTCAGGACTAACTGAAGGAAGAGTGAGTAAGGGATTTGAAAGCTGGAGGGGGAGGGGGAGATGCAAAATGATAGGAGAAGACAGGAGGGGGAGGGATAGAGCCGAGAGCTGGACAGGTGATAGGCAAAAGGGGATACGAGAGGATCATGGGACAGGAGGTCCGGGAAGAAAGACGGGGGGGGGGTGACCCAGAGGATGGGCAAGAGGTATATTCAGAGGGACAGAGGGAGAAAAAGGAGAGTGAGAGAAAGAATGTGTGCATAAAAATGAGTAACAGCTGGGGTACGAGGGGGAGGTGGGGCCTAGCGGAAGTTAGAGAAGTCAATGTTCATGCCATCAGGTTGGAGGCTACCCAGACGGAATATAAGGTGTTGTTCCTCCAACCTGAGGCCGGGTCTTTATGTGCTGCTGTTGTGACTCCCATCTCCCCTTCCCCCACCACCACTCTGCAATCCCGTCTCCCTCAGATCCCACCGTCAGCTCCTGGGCCCTCAGAGGCTCCATCTTCCTCTCACCCCAACCCTCCCCTCTCCACTGACACACCCAGCCTCCCCCCTCCCCCCTCTGATCCCAGCTCTCATCCGTGCCGGGTCTTTACCATCCCCTCCGACCTTCAACTGTCGGAGGCAGAACGCTCTGTTCTCAGTAAGGGCCTCACCTTTGTCCCCCTTCGCCCACACCTCAGCGAGTTCCGTGTTCGCCATGATGCGGAACTTTTCTTCCGCCGTCTCCGTCTCCGAGCCTACTTCTTTGGCAAGGACTCTTCCACCCCCACCGATGACCCCTTCTCCCGTCTTCAACCCTCCTCTTCTTCATGGACACCCCGCTCTGGTCTTCTGCCTGCTCTGGATCTCTTTATTGCCAACTGCCGACGGGACATCAACTGTCTCGACTTCACCGCACCTTGTCCCCATTCCAACCTCACTCCTTCGGAACGCTCTGCTCTCCACTCCCTCCGCACTAATCCTAACATTATTATTAAACCCGCTGATAAAGGGGGTGCTGTTGTAGTCTGGCGTACTGACCTCTACCTTGCCGAGGCACAGCGACAACTCGCGGATACCTCCTCTTATTTACCCCTCGATCGTGACCCCACTAAGGAGCACCAGGCCATTGTCTCCCACACTATCAACGACTTTATCCGCTCAGGGGATCTCCCATCCACTGCTACCAACCTTATAGTTCCCACACCCCGCACTTCCCGTTTCTACCTCCTACCCAAGATCCACAAACCTGCCTGTCCTGGCCGACCTATTGTCTCAGCTTGCTCCTGCCCCACCGAACTCGTTTCTGCATACCTCGACACTGTTTTATCACCCCTTGTTCAATCCCTTCCGACCTATGTTCGTGACACTTCTCATGCTCTTAAACTTTTCGATGATTTTAAGTTCCCTGGCCCCCACCGCTTTATTTTCACCATGGATGTCCTGTCCTTATATACTTCCATCCCCCATCAGGAAGGTCTCAAAGCTCTACGCTTCTTTTTGGATTCCAGACCTAATCAGTTCCCCTCTACCACCACTCTGCTCCGTCTAGCGGAATTAGTCCTTACTCTTAATAATTTCTCCTTTTGCTCCTCCCATTTCCTCCAAACTAAAGGTGTAGCTATGGGCACCCGTATGGGTCCTAGCTATGCCTGCCTTTTTGTTGGGTTTGTGGAACAATCTATGTTCCGTGCCTATTCTGGTATCTGTCCCCCACTTTTCCTTCGCTACATCGACGACTGCATTGGCGCTGCTTCCTGCACGCATGCAGAACTCATTGACTTTATTAACTTTGCCTCCAACTTTCACCCTGCCCTCAAGTTTACCTGGTCCATTTCCGACACCTCCCTCCCCTTTCTAGATCTTTCTGTCTCTGTCTCTGGAGACAGCTTATCCACTGATGTCTACTATAAGCCTACTGACTCTCACAGCTATCTGGACTATTCCTCTTCTCACCCTGTCTCTTGCAAAAATGCCATCCCCTTCTCGCAATTCCTCCGTCTCCGCCGCATCTGCTCTCAGGATGAGGCTTTTCATTCTAGGACGAGGGAGATGTCTTCATTTTTTAAAGAAAGGGGCTTCCCTTCCTCCACTATCAACTCTGCTCTTAAACGCATCTCCCCCATTTCGCGTACATCTGCTCTCACTCCATCCTCCCACCACCCCACTAGGAATAGGGTTCCCCTGGTCCTCACCTACCACCCCACCAGCCTCCGGGTCCAACATATTATTCTCCGTAACTTCCGCCACCTCCAACGGGATCCCACCACTAAGCACATCTTTCCCTCCCCCCCTCTCTCTGCATTCCGCAGGGATCGCTCCCTACACAACTCCCTTGTCCATTCGTCCCCCCCATCCCTCCCCACTGATCTCCCTCCTGGCACTTATCCGTGTAAGTGGAACAAGTGCTACACATGCCCTTACACTTCCTCCCTTACCACCATTCAGGGCCCCAAACAGTCCTTCCAGGTGAGGCATCACTTCACCTGTGAGTCGACTGGGGTGATATACTGCGTCCGGTGCTCCCGATGTGGCCTTTTATATATTGGTGAGACCCGACGCAGACTGGGAGACCGCTTTGCTGAACATCTACGCTCTGTCCGCCAGAGAAAGCAGGATCTCCCAGTGGCCACACATTTTAATTCCACATCCCATTCCCATTCTGACATGTCTATCCACGGCCTCCTCTACTGTAAAGATGAAGCCACACTCAGGTTGGAGGAACAACACCTTATATTCCGTCTGGGTAGCCTCCAACCTGATGGCATGAACATTGACTTCTCTAACTTCCGCTAGGCCCCACCTCCCCCTCGTACCCCAGCTGTTACTCATTTTTATGCACACATTCTTTCTCTCACTCTCCTTTTTCTCCCTCTGTCCCTCTGAATATACCTCTTGCCCATCCTCTGGGTCACCCCCCCCCGTCGTTCTTCCCGGACCTCCTGTCCCATGATCCTCTCGTATCCCCTTTTGCCTATCACCTGTCCAGCTCTCGGCTCTATCCCTCCCCCTCCTGTCTTCTCCTATCATTTTGCATCTCCCCCTCCCCCTCCAGCTTTCAAATCCCTTACTCACTCTTCCTTCAGTTAGTCGTGACGAAGGGTCTCGGCCTGAAACCTCGACTGCGCCTCTTCCTATAGATGCTGCTTGGCCTGCTGCGTTCACCAGCAACTTTGATGTGTGTTGCTCCAACTAAGTGGTCCATTTCTGCTGGTTTGGCAACCCAGTTACGGGGTACGTAACACATGAATGCAAAAAAATTGTGGGGTTATGGCCTGGAGTAGGTTAAAAGGATAGCACAACATCGTGGGCAAAAGGGCCTGTACAAAATTTTCTATATGTTCTCAGTCCTGCTAAGAATTCTTTATGTTTTGATCTGTCTCATTCTTCAACGCACACAACAGTATAAACTCAGGCTGCTTAATCTTGCACCATGTAGCAAACCTGCCATCCCAGGAAATAATCACGTTTATTCACTGCCAAGTTTATACAGCCTATGGTAGCAAGACAAGGCCTGTACAAATGCAGTCTCAATCAAGTTCTGCTTTTATATACTACTGTAAAAACAGATAAAAAAAATAGAAGCAGGAGTAAGCCACTTAGCCCTTTAAGGCTGCTCAGAGAATCAAAGAATAATACAATACAGAAACAGGCCCTTTGGCCTATCTTGTCCTTATCAATATTCAAATATCCAACTATGCTAAACCTACACTCAGTTGTCACTTTATTAGGTACCTCCTATACTTAATAAAGTGGCCACTGAGTGTATGTTCATGGTCTTCTGCTTCCGTAGCCTGTCCACTTCAAGCTTCAATATGTTGTGTGATCAGGCATCCTCTTCTGCACACAACTGTTGTAATGAATGGTTATTGGAATTACTGTCTCCTTCCTGTCAGCTTGAATCAGTCCGGCCATTCTCCTCTGACCTCTCTTATTAACAGGGCATTTGTTTTGTTTCTTGCACGTTCCTCTGTAAACTCTAGAGATTGTTGTGTGTGAAAATCCAGGGAGATCAGCAGTGTTTGAGATACTCAAACCACCCCGTTTGGCACCAACAATCATTCTGCTGCCAAAGTCACTTGGATCACATTTCTCTCCCATTCTGATGTTTGACCTGAACAACAACTGAACCTCTTGAACAAGTTCTAAGGTAGGGATATGTTCGGCATAGCTTTGTGGGCCGAAGGGCCTGTATTCTGCTGTATGTTTTCTATGTTTCTAAGTCTATATGCATTATGTTGCTGCCACATGATTGGCTGATTAGATTGGCTGTATTAACGAGCAGGTGTACAGGTATATCTCATAAAGTGGCGACTGAGTTTATTTGTACTTGGTCCTTAACCTTTAGTAGCTTAGAGATTCGAGTGCTCAGCTGAATACATTTTAAATATGTGAGAGACCTTACTTTCATCAGCTTCTTATCACCGTCTGGGTGATATATTTTTCCCTTCTAACCCTTTCTTATTTTTATCCTAAATCAAAAAGCCTTAGGTTCAGATATCTCTGTTATGTGGAAAAGGTTCTTACTATCCCTCCTACCTGTAGACTACATAATCTTGTACACATCCCTCAAAACCACGTCCGTCTCCTCCACTCCAAGAAAAACAAACAGCCCATCCATTCACTACAGTTTTTTGCATCCTGTTCTGTCTTTCATTATGATCTCTTCTGATTATTCAAAATGAGTACCATGTTCCAGCTTTTCTTCCACATCTCTTGGTCCCTCCATTCCCAACAACAGTAATTAATTCCTTCTTGATATCAGATATGAAATGAAGATTTGGGACATATACAACATAATATCATGTAAAAACTGAGATATCAAGAATGAGCTGAAATTAGTAAGTATTTAGTATGTTGGAAAGAATGGCTTATTTAAATAAGTACTGAATATTATAGTAATCCCTATATTAAATTATCTTCTCAAGGCCAGAGAGTTTGATAAGTCGCGTTTATGACTTTGTATAATATTAAAACTCAATGTATATACATTTTAGCTGTTAAGTTCTGTTTTCAGAGCATTTGATACATGATATTAATTCAAAAAGCTTCAATATTTATAAAAATTGTCTGTTCCCTGATTGCCTCTAACAAACAGGATTGCAGCATGCAATAACATTTCAAGGAATACATAAAAGGTACCGGTGAATCCAGGCCTGTGAACTTCCCTTTTGTTTAAAGCACAGGAAGTTAATTAATTCACAGATCATTAATATTCTAAAAAGATTCCAACATTTTGTGTGTATGGTGGTTTTGGTTAACACGCTTGTCTACTTTCCTACCCTTCACTCTTCAAAAACATCATCAGTGAAAACTAGTTTTTAGAACTTGAAGATGTTAGTAAATATGCCCACGATGATGCTTTCCACTCATTCCAAAGGGGCCCCAGCTCTTCAGTCTGAGAGCAATGTGGGTTAATCATAAATTAAAGACATCTTATTTCGAGGGGGAGAAAAACTTGTTTCAGACTACCTGTCATTTCGATTAACTGATTTATCATCTCTGAGGAGAGGAAATGGAAAATGAGAAACATGTCACTTTCACAACACTGCCATGAGGCCATTTAACAAAACCAAAAGAAGGAGTTTTATTTTCACTGTCAAAACCATTTGGGAAATACAATTTCTTCCTATGATTGTGTTCCTGAGGCTATTTGAATTTTAAAAGTTAATGCATTAAATGCATTACTTTTATTGCCCTAGTTTTTCTAATGTGGTATATGTATATGTATATATATATATATATATAAAATTTATTTAGTGGTACAACGTGGAGTAGATCCTTCCGGCCCTTTGAGCAGTGCCCCCACCTTCCAGCAATCCTCGACAGCCCTCATTTAACCCTAACCTAATCAGGGGACTATTTACAATGACCAACAAACCTACCCAGCACATTTTGGACTGGGCAAGGGAACTGGAGCACATGGGGAAAGCCCACGCATTCCACAGGGAGGGCGTACAGACTCCTTACAGAGGAGTCTGCCATTGAACTCTGATGTCCCAAGCTGTAATAGCATCGTGCTAACCACAGTGCTACTCTCTGGCGCTTATATATATATATATATGTCTGTGTGTCTGTGTGTGTGTGTGTGTGTGTGTGTGTGTGTGTGTGTGTGTGTAAATATACACATATATAGGATTTTCCTGGGCCCAGCACTTAAGTGCAATTATGAAGAAAGGATAGTAGTGCCTCTACATCCTTAGAAGTTTGCAAAGATTTGGCACAATACTAAGACTTTGACATACTTCTATAGATGTGTAGTGAAGAATATATTGACTGTCTGCATCTCAGCCTGGTTAGGAAGCACCAAATGCCCTTGATCAGAAAACCCTACAGAAAGTAATGGATACAGACTAGTCCATTCTAGGTAAAGCACTCCTGACCATTGAGCACATCTATACAAAACACGGTCACAGTGAAGTAGCATCCATCATCAGGGACCACTGCCACCCAGGTCATGCTGTCCTCTCACTGTTGTCATCAGAAAGAATGTACAGGAATCTCAGCACCCATACCACCAGGTTCAGGAACAGTTATTACCCCTCAACCAAAGAACCAACTTCACTCACTTGCCCCATCATTGAAATGCTCCCACAACTACTGCAATCACTTTCAATGACTCTTCATCTCATGTTCTCGATTCTTATTGCTTATTTATTATTATTCTTTCTTTCTTTCTGTATTTGCACAGTTGCCTTTTGCACACTGGTTGAACGCCCAAGTCGGTGCGGTCTTTCATTGATCCTGTATGATTATTATTCTATGGATTTATTGAGTAGGCCCACAAAAAAAGAAAATAAATCTCAGGGTTGTATATGGTGACTTACATGTACTTTGAGAATAAATTTACTCTGAACTTTGAAACTATACCAAATATAATTTTCAAATTTACTATCAAAACTATCTGGTTAAAATATCTGCCTTGCTCCAAAATTCTTCGTAAAAGTAAAGAGGAAGCAAAAAATAGGAGGAATTAGAAGCAGATGTAGACTGTTCAGATCCTCACACCTTCTCTGTCATTCAGTAAGATCATGGCCGATGTTTTACCTCAATGCCATTTTCCTTCACTAACCATGTACAATTTACTCTATGACTGAGTTTACACAACCTTTTTGGGACAGAAAATCCAAATCTTTGGCCTCTGGAAAGAAGAAATTTCATCTAATTTCTGAATGACAAAATCCTTCCTTTCAAAATATAACCATTGGTTTGAGATATTCCTGCCAAGTAAAAAATAATTTGTAGATCTACCCTGTCAAGCCAGTAAGAAATTAATATATTTTACTAAGATCACCCATCTTTCCTAATGGCAGTGAATATACAGTATGCTTTCTGCGGAATAATAGAAATTCACCTTCTGATGCCGAACTTGCAATACAGTAGATGATATACATTAAATCACACTCTTTCTACTGTCTTCAACAAATCCAAAAATTTGAAGCAGAGTGTATCTAGTCATACACAATTATACCATGCATTTTAGGTTTGTAGAGATGGTTGGGGGCAGCGTGGGCAGCTGCCGGTCAGGTTAGGGTTTAGGGAGTGGGATGAGCAAAGTTGATAGTCAGGGGCAGTAAATGAAGAGTCAGCAGCAGGAGCCAGTGTTCAAAGTCCAGGTCAGAGTGCTCAGTGATTGAAAGTCATCCATCCCAGAGGGCGAGTCAGCAGTTGCTGAGGAGATCAGTGATTCCCCAGGTCAGAGTGTCAGAGTGATCCAGATCAAAGGTCTGTATGACCCACCCCCGCCCACCGCCCAAAATCACTGGAATCAGAGATTTGTGCAAGGCTGGGGGTTGAGGCCCAAAGGTCAAACACGTGATCGGCGAGAGCTGAGGTTGATACTTTGGGCTGACTTGTTCGTACGTCAGATTCCTTACATCTCCAAGTCTATGAGTTTGGGCTAGTGACTAGAAGTTGGAGGCCCGATATCTGTAAGTCTGAGATCAAGGACTGGAGGCCCAGAGGTAGCCTGGGGGAGGGGGATGTGAGTGAGTGTGAGTGAGACTGAGAGTTGTTCTGCTGTTGTTAGCTTATTTTGTTTTGTTATTGTTGTGCTTGCTGTTTCTGCTTGTGTTGTTCTGCTGAATATTGTGATCATGCTATGTTGGTGCCAGAATGTGTGCCGAGACACTTACCTAGATGTGATGGTTGTGATGCAAACATCATATTTCAATGTGCTTGTGATAAATAAACCTGAATCTGAAACTGAAATAAAAAGCTCGTTGATCCTGCCTGTTCCTTTTCTATCGTCTTATGTTTCTATGCTTGCTTTCTTCTACTGTGACTGTAGTTGCTCTCTTCACTCTGTGACATTCATGTATTGCCCTCTAAATTGATTCTGTGATGAGACACGGTGGCAAAGTCTAAACCTGAAATTGTATAGTGTAAGTTGAGCTGGCCCCTTGAAAGGTTTCTACAGCTATGAAACAACTTAAACAGCATCTAATTGAAAGTGCAGATGTCCTGACAACTACTTAAACCAGAACCTCCAGAGAGTTTCTCATGGCAGATCCACTGGAAATTTAGCACAGCATTAACAAGACCAAAACTTGTTTCAGAAGTAATATTCAGGGATGCAGAGACATGGATCAAATAAAGGGAAGGGATTCTGCAGGTACTGAAAATCTTGAACAATAAACACAAAATGCTGGAGGAACTCAGCAAGTCAGGCAGTATCTATGCTAGAGAGATTAACTGTGGAAAGGATGTTTTCACTGGCTTGTAGGTAGTGTAGGAGAGGTCGAGAACAAGGAGCCACAGTCACAAAGTACAGGGTAAGACATTAAGGACCATGATGAAGAAAAAATTTCTTCACTCTGAAGGTGGTAGTCCTTTGGAATTTTTTGGGCAATGGAAATCAAGTATCTGAATATATTAAAGAATATAAATACATTTCCGGATAGAGACATTATCAATAGTTATGGTGAAATATGTGGAATATGGCCTTACAACAGAGGACAATCGTACTGAATGGTAGAACAGACCTGAAGGGACAAACGGTCTACTCCTGTTACTATTTTTTAAATTTCACTGTTTGATTTGGCTGCATTCATGTGTGGTTGAATGACAAGTAAACTTGAACTTGTTTAAAACTGTGCTGAAACATGACAGCCCAGTATTTTACCTGATCCAGTGATGGAGATGTCAGAAGTGTTTGACAACTCATTTCAGTATTGAGTTTCTCTGAAGGGCTTCCAAATGTGATGTCAAAAAACCCTCAGTTAAACTCCCTACAGCTCAAGAGGCCTGCTGTATTTACTGATAGTGACTACAAACCCAGTGCTGAAAGTGATAGACAATTAATGAAGCATGTTGAGAAAGGGCTTGATCTCCTTAGCCATCAGAGTATTGTGCAGATCAAAAATATTTTTGACAGAATTGTTTCATGTGGTGGATTACTTGACTGAAAGATTCCACCTGAAGGCGTTTATTTTAAGATGCTTTGGCTTATTTGATGTCAAAGACCTCCCAATGATTTTTGGATAAAAAAGAACTTCAGAAGTATGTGGAATGATCTGAGAGTGTAAGTTGGGTTCAGCTTTCTATTCAATGTTCCGCAATCCTTAAATTCATCTTTTTCATTCAAAACTCCCAATGTGTGAGATCCAAAGATGTACTAATGAATAGCTTAGTTACTTAATGCGTTTGTAAAAACTAACTTTCCTATAGATGCAGAGGGACACAGGGGCAGAGGGGCATAGGGGTAAAGGGGCAAAGGGACAGAGAGACAGGGACATTTTATGGAAGTACAAATGGTAATAAAACATTGATTTGAATTTATTTCTTACATCCTTCACATATATGAGGAGTAAAAATCTTTATGTTACATCTCCATCTAAATGTGCAATGATAGGAATTTATAGTAATTTATAATAAATAGAACAGTCATTGTAACATAGAAATACACTCAAATCAGCGTGAGTTAATCAGTCTGATGGCCTGGTGGAAGAAGCTGTCCCAGAGCCTGTTGGTCTTGGCTTTTATGCTGCGGTACCGTTTCCCGGATGGTAGCAGCTGGAATAGATTGTGATTGGGGTGACTCAGGTCCCCAATGATCCTTCGGTCCCTTTTTTCACACCTGTCTTTGTAAATGTCCTGAATCATGGGATGGTCACAACTACAGGTGCACTGGGTTGTCTACACCACTCTCTGCAGAGTCCTGCGGTCAGGGGAGGTACAGTTCCCATGCCAGGCAGTGATGCAGCCAGTCAGGATGCTCTCAACTGTGCCCCTATAGAAAGTTCTTAGGATACCAAACTTCCTCAACTGTCTGAGGTAAAAGAGGCACTGTTGTGCCTTTTTCACCACACAGCTGGTGTGTACAGACCATGAGAGGTCTGCAGTGATGTGGATGCCAAGGAACTTAAATCTGTTTACCCTCTCAGCCCCACATCCATTGATGTCAATAGGGGTTAGCTCTTCTCCATTCCTCCTGTAATCCACAACCAGCTTCTTTGGTTTTGTGATATTGAGGGAGAGGTTGTTTTCTGACACCACTGTGTCAGGGTGATGACTTCTTCCCTGTATGCCACCTCATTATTGTTTGAGATTAAGCCAATCAATGTAGTGTCATTGTCAAATTTAATTAGCAGGTTAGAGCTGTGGGTAGCGATACAGTCATGGGTATACGGTGAGTAAAGGAGGGGACTTGGTACACAGCCCTAAAGGGCTCCTGTGTCGAGAGTCAGAGGGGCAGAAGTGAGGGAGCCCACTCTTACCACCTGCCGGTGATCTGACAGTAAGTCCAGGATCCAGCTGCACAAGGCCGAAGTCTCTGAACTTCCTGTTGAGCCTAAATGGAATTATGGTGTAAAATGCTGAACTGTAGTCTAAGAGCAGCATTCTCACATAAGCATCCTTCCTCTCCAGATGTGTAAGGACGGTATGTAGAGCAGTGGCTATTGCGTCCTCTGTTGATCGGTTGTGTCGGCAGGCAAACATTTGACACAAAACAAGTCAATACGGTGAGTTTAATAGATTAAAGGTTTAATATGATTTCTCCATATCTGCACAGGCAGAAAGAGCATTACATTGCACTTTTTACATCTCAGAATATTTAGTAGTTAGCATTTGGTGAAAAGTGAATTTGATTGTCGATGTCTGTTTTGCTGAGAAGTGGAAAGTAGTGCAGTAAGGCTGAGTTCGCAGAAGACCTTTATCTTCAGGAAGTTAAGTGCAAGGCCTAACTACTCTCATATTTCAGACATTGTGAGCCAATGGTGTAATGTGAGTGGTAGAATCTGGAATAGGGGTTGGTTTATGGGTATGTGGAAAGAAGAAAATGAGACCAATGTAGGAAAATGTGTAAATGGGTGTCCGACAATTGGTCATATAGTCATAGACTAATACAGCACGGAAATTAGTTGTCCAGTATATTGTCCCTGTTAGCCCCAGTAGCTCGAGTTTGGACAATAACTCTCCAAACCACCCCCCCCCACCCCTTCACTATACCAATCCAAATCCTTCTTAAATATTACAACTCTGTCTGCCTTGACCACTTCCTCCAGCAGCTCTTTCCAGTTACTCACTTCCTTCTGCATAAAGATGTTACCTGGCAGATATTTTATAACTCTCCTCCTCTAGCTTTGGACATCCCAGTTCTTGAGTTACTTAATGGAAAATCTTCAAATGATATGACCTCCCATACACAAAACCATGCTGACTATTCCGAATCAGGTGGTGATATCCAAATGATGGTAGATCTTGCTCCTCTTGTGAATTGCTGTAACATACTAAAGCAATGCCATGGTTTTGAGGTGACATTCCCCTACTTTACTGAGTTGATAATATTTGTCTCTGTGCATGCTGCAGGAAGCCAAGGCCCTCCTTATTAAATGTGGTGAGTTCTTCTACATGATGTGCTGTGTCTCTCAGTGTTCGTTTCAGATCTGCATTGGAGCAGGAAAGATTCTGATCTCTGGAATATACATAGGATATGAAAAATATTGAAGGAAAAGCCCCGAAAAGTGATGCTGGACAAAAATTAACTGATGTATGAATGGAATCTGGAATGAGGAAGACATGAATTATAAAGGTCTTACCACACTAGATGTCTTTAATTGTGTAAGTACTTGTGGTTTAGGAGCCGTTTTATTCTATAATGCTATGGTCTACTTTTTAATCATAAAAGCTTTGGCAATACACACAGGAATCAGTGAATATAGCTTATAAATTCATTTGTGAAGAAGGCATGCATGGTTGCAGCAGCCACTCTGGGTCCAAACCAAGATGTAATTGTTCATCTTTTACAATCGCAAGAGTCTGCTAGTTATCAAGTACAGCAGGTCTACCCCACCTGCGAGTTGCTTGGGTAACGGAGAAGCTGGACTGGATTTGCTGTGGACCGTGTTACCCCTGCCTCAGGAAGGCATCGGAGTCGGTGTGCAGCCTAACAAATGGACCAAGTGTTTGTCTTGGACGTTTGACTTGTGGTTGCAAGACCCCGGCGGGCATTGGTAATGTAGAATACTTCACTGGTTGACTGGGGAGACTGATGGCAGGGGAGCTGTATGGCTTCATTGTAGCCTGGACTAGCGTCGCCCAGGGAGAGATGCCGGAGACAGTGTGGAAGAGAGCAGAGTGCAGCAAGCGTGCTGGAGTCCATGCTGTGTTGACAGCCAGTCCCGCTGTCGCTGATGCCCTCCTGTTGGTGATGCCCCTCCAGTGTTCACTCAGTGGAAGACAAGATGGATTGTGTTTGCCCGTGGCCGATGATCAGACTTCTACAAGCTTCTTCTTGCCGACAACATCCATGCACCATCAATCTACAGGATATGATACTTGGGAACTTGGGCTATAATGTATTTTATTGTGTGACTATATGTTTTTTTGTTTTCTGATATCTTGTACATGTTGTGCATGACTGATGGTTCTATGTTTTGCACCTGGGCACCAGAGAAATACTGTTTCATTTGGCTGCATTTGTGGGTATTCACGTATGGTTGAATGACAAGGAAACTGAATTTGGTCAATTTAAGATAGGAAGATACTTTATTGATCCCAAAGGAAAATACAGTGTCACAATAGCATTACAAGTGAACAGATATACAAATATTAGAAGAGAATTAAGAAAGAATAAAAAAATAAGTTACCTGAAACAGTCTAATAGGAGGGGTCATCACTTCCCCAGCGATAGGTTGACTCATTATAGAGCCTATTGGCTGCGGGTAAGACTGTCCTTATACAGCGATCTTTGGAGCAGTGCAGTTGTCTTAGTCTATTACTAAAAGTGCTCCTCTGTTCAGCCAGAGGATGAGAAACATTGCCCAGTATTGCTTGTATTTTCTGTAGGGTGCTTTGTTCTAACACAGCCTTCAGTGTGTCCAGTTTGACTCCTAAAACAGAGCCAGCCTTTCTCATCAGTTTATTGAGCTATTGACATCATCCATGATGATGTCATTGCCCCAGCACACCACCGCATAAAAGATTATACAGTACTGGCAACAAAAGACTGGTACAACATGTAAAGGAGAACCTCAGTCTCCTCAGGAAGTAGAGGCGACTCTGGCCCATCTTGTACACAGCCTGTGTTGGTGTTCTACTCAAGTCTGTCATCCAGGTGCACCCCCAAGTACTTGTAGGTCTTCACCACATCCATGTCCTCACCATCAATAGTAACAGGCAGCAGTGCAGGCTTGGTCTTCCTAAGGTCCTTCACCATCTCCTTTGTCTTACTGATGTTGTGCTGCAGATGACTCAGCTTACACCATTTGACAAAGTGCTCCACCAGGGCCCTGTATCAAGGCAGTTAAAAACAAAGGGAGTCGAAAATGGTAGAAGAAAGCTGCAGAGGTAGAACAGTATCATTCAGAGTTCTAGTTGTAGATGCACTGCACCAGAGATCTTGCAGAGAAACACGGATCTCTTTGAAATATAGGGACACTTTACAGCCAAGTGTATCATGAGTGCTGCCAAGTTGAATATGGTTAAAAGGAACAATGTTAGCTCCTTTATACACCAAACATGTACTTCAGTGAAAAATAGACAGATTTATTGGTCTCAGGAAGATAGGTCGTAAAAAGCATACGAAGCCAAGAATTGCCTTCCAAATTTTACATCATTGACTTGTAAGTTTGATGCACAGTTATTTGCTAACTGTTCAACTTCTTTCTAATTACACAGGCACAGAACACTCAGCTGTGCTGCCAGCATAGAGCATTTGTCCATTAAATAAGTCTTGCAACAAACTGTAACCATGGGGTCCACATAAGCTAAAAAACTCACACACACACAAATGCAGAAGGGGCCATACTGCACCTGGGTGTCACACAGATATTCTATTGGCTGACAGAAGGTGACAACTAACCTGCTACACTTGACTCATTGGAATCAACAGTAAAACCATCTGGGTATGGTTAAAAATCTACTGAACTTGTAACTAATGCAGCATTGATTATTTTCTTGTATCCATTTCCTGGTTAAGGAGTGTGATACAGTTAATGACATTTTTGTCACCTTTTAAACAGTGAAAAAGTAGCTAGAGAAATCAAAAAACATTAAAATAAAAATAGAAAGTGTTGAAAAACTCACTAGGTTGAACAGTATTTGTGGACAGAGATGCAGAGTTAATGTTTCGGGTGTTCATCCCTACATATAAAAGGATCAATAACAGTGTGATACTTGAGTCAAATATGATGTTCTCTTGAGAGGTTGTCCATCAGTGGATCTATGGACATAGACAACTAAGATATGATGATATATAGGCAAGTATAAAAATGATAATGGAATGCCTACATATCTTTCGTAAGGTGTATTCTCAGGATATGCACATCACTAACAATATCAGCGCTATTTTTCTAATGCATTCTGAATACATTCCTCATTATCACTGACCCAAAAAGACAGCAAAGAGTCAACCACGCTGTTATATCTCAACTCACCTTTGAAATAGAGGAGATAAGGGAGGCAGATTACTGATAACTTCAATCAGAATTGCTGGTTTAAGCCAAGTTACAGACCCGTTCACATTAGTTAAGTTAACCTTTGAACAGTGCAACTGACCAGAAGGAATGAACTTTCACTCTGAAGTGATCCATTAAAAGAATAATCATGGTAATATGAAAGGTGACTTCCTTTGTAAAATGACTATAGTGATGATTGCTTTTCATTCAAACAAACACAATGATTTGTGTTATTGAGACGCATTGCAATAAGTAGCATACAACTCTATCAAGAATGATTAAAGTCATTCTTAATATGCTTGTAAAATATTTAATTCTACAAATTAAAGTAAGGGCAGATTTAGTCTTTGACTACATTTGGAAAATTTGCAGAACAGTTATAAGGTTGGGTTTGTATCAGTAATTTGGTTCAATAATCAGTTTGTCATTTTCTTACTTTCTGTAATATTTTCCCAAAGGAACTGGTGATACCATGCCATCAGTCGAGAGCCACTGGACTGTATTTGAGCTTTCTTTAAAATTAACTGCCTTTGACGGAGATCCTGTGACTCTCTGAAACTTAAAGGAGGTTAATCTAAATGTGTACATTCATAGTAACTTAAAGCAGTTTTGACTGCAAACTGATAGCATATTATTGATGTGGTACTGACAACTAATAAACATGAACTACATTAAGTGCATCTTTAAAAGCTTTTTCTGTTATAGCGCATAGTACATCATCATAACAAGGTTGGCACATTAATGTGCAAATTCTTCCTGTCATGCTTTAAAGAGGAGCATCATTTTACAGGTTTCTTTAATATGGGTGCATTAATGATTATAGAAGGAAGCTAATTATTAAGATATAATACTGGGACTAGTAAAAATGGATCCGAGGGGATTCAGAAGTTCATTACATACGGCACCATTAAAGATTTTATGAACATAGGTATTGACTTTGAATTGTACCAAGAATGTTAATGCAACATCAGCACAGAAGAAATCTTGATGCTAAGGTTTACAGAACTAAAATTAGTAAATGTACAAGTTTGTAATATATGGTATTCTGTCTCCCGGACATTATACTTATGTGCTGAATAAAAATCAATGCAATTCTTAGTACAAATCCATGAATCATTTAATAAGAATCATGTAACCATGACTGTTTTTTTAATACTAATTGTTCTTCCATGCACATCAAGCACTATTCCACAACCAACAGCTGAAATACCATCAAGATTTTAAACTGAAATTGCCATAGTATTTGATGGGTTACAGTAAAAATAGGTGTTGAATATAGCTGTTCTTTTTCAACTCGTGAGATGATAGGCATTGAGGGTTTTTATTACATGCTACACCTAAAGAATATGACAACTTTTTTTAATTGATTGTATAATTGTTTTTGCATGTAAATGAAAATATATTAACCAGAAATTTAAATTTGCCGATGTAAACCATTAGAGTGAACAAAACATGATGTGTTTATAACCTACTGGAATACTTCAGATAACAAAAACGGATACTAATATATTAAAGGAGTCTGAGGTTGTAGGTTTTGGATTGCCTCAGGTGCCATGAGCTGAAGAATTAGCAGAAATAGGAAGAAAGGTCAGATGAATGTGTGCCTGAAGGAATGGCAAAGGAGGATGTGCTTTACATTCGTCGATCATCGCAACTCTTTTTAGGAAAGGTGGGATCTATACAAAGACAGATTCAACGTAAAGTAAATTTATTATCAAAGTACATGTACATTCCTGAGATTCATTGTCTTATGGGCATACTCATTAAAACTACAGAATAATAACCATAACAGAATTAATGAAAGACCTCACCAGCTTGGGCATTCAACCAGTGTGCAAATGACAACAAACTGTGCAAACTCAAAAAGAAATAATAATAATAGTATATAAATAAGCAATAAATATCAAAAACATGAGATGAAGAGTCCTTGAAAGTGAGTCCATAGGCTGTGGCAATATTTCTATGATGGGGTAAGTGAAGTTATCTCCATTGGTTCAAGAGACTGATAGTTCAGGGTTGGTAACTGCTCTTGACCCTGGTGCTGTGAGTTCTGAGGCTCCTGTATGTCCTCCCTGATGGCAGCAGTGATAAGAGAGCATGGCCTGGGTGATGGGGGTCCCTGATGATAAATGCTGCAACACGAAGTTAGAACAGGGCTAGTATCCTGGTGGAGAGGTTTGTCAGTACTATTGGAGAAGGATTAAATTGAGATGGCAGGGGAATGGCAATCAGATGGTATGATATAGTCACCTAGAGGAAACCCAGCATGCAAAACAGGAGAGTAACTGCACATGAGGTGAATACTGTGCTAAAATGCATATATTTTAGAGTTGGATCCTAACTTACAAAGTTGAGAACTCATAAGGTTTAACTTAAATGTGGGAGGACAATATTGTTGCCATTACTGAGGCATGGTTGAAAGATGGAAAGGACTGGTAACCAGTATCATGCAGTAGAGAACTTTTAGGCAAGACAAAGATGATGTAAACAAGAAGGTGATACTGTACTGTTCTCAAGGAATACATTATTTCCGTATTGATGGAGGATATCTTCGAAGGCTCAGGCACAAGAGATTCTGCAGATGCTAGAGATTCTGAGCATCGCACACAAAATGCTGGAGGAACTCAACAAGATGGGCTACATCTACGGAGGGAAATAAACAGTTGATGTTTTGTGCTGAAAACCTTCTACAGGGCTAAAACGGAAAAGGGCTTAAACTAGAATAAGAAGGTAAATGGAAAGGAAGGAGCACAATCTGGCAGGTGGTAGATAACTCCCAGTGAAAAGGACTGTCCACTCGTATCAAATTCCTTCTTCATCAACCCTTTACCACTTCCACCTATTCCCTGCCAGCAATTTGTTTCCTTCCACCCCCTCCCCCGCCTTCCCCCCCAACCACTTTCCACATCACCTGGGAAATGAGAAGAAGGCATGGTGAGGGTCCTTAATGGTGAATGCTGCCTTCCTGAGGTACAGCATTTAAAGATTGAATTGACTTTTATTACTTACATACTTCACATACATAAGGAGTAAAAACCTTTATGTTACGTCTCTGTCTAAATGTGCAATCATAGTAATTTATAGTAAAAACAGTCAATGTTATATAGAAATACACTCAAATCAGTGTGAGTTCATCAGTCTGATGGCCTGGTGGAAGAAGCTGTCTCAGAGCCGTTGGTCCTGGCTTTTATGCTGCGGTACCATTTCTTGGATGGCAGCAGCTGGAATAGATTGTAGTTGGGCTGACTCGCGTCCCCAATGATCCTTCGGGCCCTTTTTTCACACCTGTCTTTGTAAATGTCCTGAATCATAGGAAGTTCACAACTACAGATGTGCTGGACTGTCTGCACCACTCTCTGCAGAGTCCTGCAATTGAGGGAAGTACGTACAGTTCCCATACCAGGCAGTGATGCAGCCAGTCAGGATGCTCTCAATTGTGCCCCTCCAGAAATTTCTTAGGATACTAAACTTCCTCAACTGTCTGAGGTGAAGGAGGCACTGTTGTGCTTTTTTCATCACACAGTGGTGTGCACAGACTACATGAGGTCTTCGGTGATGTGGATACCAAAGAGCTTAAAGCAGTTTATCCTATCAACCCCAGATCCATTGATATCAATAGGGGTTAGCTCGTCTCCCTTCCTCCTGTAATCCACAACAAGCTCCGCTGTTTTTGTGACATTGAGGGAGAGGTTGTATGCTTGACACCACTGTGTCAGGGTGATGACTTCTTCCCTGTAGGCCACCTCGTTATTGTTTGAGATTAAGCCAATCAATGTAGTGTCATTGTCAAATTTAATTAGCAGATTGGAGCTGGGGGTGGTGACATAGTACATAGACCTGAGGGGCACCTGTGTTGAGAGTCAGAGGGGTGGAGGTGAGGGAGCCCACTCTTACCACCTGCCGGCAATCTGACAGGAAGTCCAGGATCCAGCTTCACAAGGCAGGGTCAAGGCCGAGGTCTCTGAGGTTCCCGTCGAGCCTGGAGGGAATTATCGTGTCAGATGCTGAACTGTAGACCAAGAACAGCATTTTCGCACACACATCCTTCTTCTCCAGATGTGTAAGGACGATGTGTAGAGCAGTAGCTATTGCATCATCTGTCAATCGGTTGTGTCGGTAGGTGAATTGTAAGGGTCCAGTGTGGGTGGTAGCTTGATGAAGATGTAATCCTTGACCAGCCTCTCAAAGCATTCAATGATGGGGAGGCTTGTGTCCTTGTTGGATCTGGCTCAGTCTACAACTGTCTGAAACCCCTCACGATCCTCTGCATTGGCACCTCCGTACCAGAAAGTGATGCAATCAGTCAGAATGTTTTCCACAGTACATCGCCAGAAATTTGCTAGACTCTTTGGTGACATACTGTACAAATTCTCCTCAAACTCCTAATGAACTAAAGCTACTGGTGCGCCAATGATGGAGACAGAGGAATGGATAGGAGCAAAAGACGGAGTAAAGTGATGAAAGTAGGGTTACAGTACTTGAAGATTTCAACTTCCAAGACATAACATAAAAGGCTCAGATTGGTGAAAGTTTTGAGGCATGTGTTCAGGAGACCTTTTTAACACCATTTGCAGACCAACCAACAAAGGTTCATTAATGGTTCTTGTCCTGGGGAATATAGCTGGTCAGGTGGATGGAGTGTCAGTGGGGGAATGTTTTACAGATAGTCCATAAGTCTGTATATTTCAATGTGTTTAAGGAAAAGTAAATGGATAGACCAGAAGTGAAGTTTTTAAACTGGGAAGGACCTATTTCATTAAAGTAAGACACAGCAGGGGCAAACCTGGAACATCTAGCTGCAGGCAAGTCTACATCTGCACTGTGTGAATCATTCAAAGGGGAGAAAGAAACAAGAGTTCATGCCATCATGTCCCTGTAAGAGTGAAGCCAAGGGTAGCTAGTACAGGGAACACTGAATATTGAAGAGTGTTGAGAGATGAATAAAGAGGTAAAAGGGAAGCATATCATGAGTTATAAGAACTTAAGATGGGGGATGCAACTTCATGTATAGAAAGTGTAGAGAAATGCTTAAAAAGGAAATTAGTACAACTAACAGCTGACATAACATATCACTGCAGACACAATGAACCTAAATCCAAAGGTGTTTTATAAATTTATAATGGACAAAAGAATAACAAAAGAAAGCGTAGGGTTCATTAGGAGCCAGAAGGCATAGGTGAGATCATAAATTAATACTTTTCATTGACATTTGCGAAGGAAAGGGACACTGCAGTTGGAGACTCAGTGAAGAGGAAAGTGAAATTCTCGTCTAAGTCTCAGTAAAGTAAGGTGGAAGTATTCAATACCCTAGCCAAAGCTGGATACATTCCCAGGCCAGATGAGACTTTTACATCTTTACTAGCCATATGTGAGATATCAGATTGCTGGAGATCTGCCAACATGCTTCCATCAGAAAAACATGGCAATCACTATTAGAACTATCAGCCTAACATCAGTAGTGTGGGAATAAATTGCTGGAAAATTTGAGGGACTGGACTAGTCTATAATTATTTGAATAGGCAGGGACTAATCATTGACAGCCAGCATGGTTGCCCGGCCAACCTTTTTGATAAATTAACAAAGTTTATTGATGAGTAAAGATATAGTTCACATTGATTACAGTAAGGCTTTCAACAAGTCATTGGTTCAAAAGGTTAAAACCCATGGAGTCTAGGGCAATTTGTCAAACTGGATAGAAAGATTGGCTTGGTAATAGGAGATAGGGAGTTGCAGAGGATTATCTTCTGATTAGATGCCTACGACTAGGATCTTCGCTTGCAGTTTGTAATATAGGTGAATGATTAGGATGTAGATGTAGTAAGTTTGTAGATGACATTAAGATTGATGCAGTTATTGATAATGTGAAGAGTAACCTTAGGTTACAGAGCCATACTGATGTGACGGTGAAATGGGCTAAGCAGTGGCAGGAGGAATATAATCCTGATAAATGAGGTGATACATTTTGGGAATACGAATGAGGTTAAGACATGCAGTGTGAATAGTATAGTCCTAGGGAGTGCTGAGGCCTGGGTGTGCAAGCCCAAAAATCTTGAAGATGCGGTACAGATAGATAGCATAGTTAAGAAGGCAGATAGGATACTGGTATTTGTATGTCATGGCACTGAATACAAAAGCAGGATGGACCAACTTTTATCAACATTCGTCAGACCTCAGCTGGAGGTGTGGAGCCACACTACTGTATAGGAAGTCTGTCATCGTTCTACGCAAAGAGCAGAGGATGTTGCCTGGTATAGAACATTTTACTAATGAAAATTTTTTCCTAGAGAAGAGGATTCAAAAGGCAAAATGGATCAGTTATTTAAATGTTCTTCTTATGCCCTTATCTTACGTAAATAAAACTAGAGGATGTAAACAGAAAGGATTCTGCAGATGCTGGAAAGCCAGAGCAATACACACAAAATTCTGGAGGAACTCAGCAGGTCAGGCAGCATTTATGGAAATTAATCAACAGTTGACTTTTCAGTCCGAGACCCTTCATCAGGACTGGAAATGAAGGGAGATGATGCCAAAATAAGATGAGTGGGGGAGGTGATAAAGTAAGAGATTTAGAGGGGATGTGAGGGAGCTGTGAGTGCCTGATGGAAAGGGAGTTGCTAAAGTATTAAAAGTGGTCTCTAAATGCTTACTTGAATTGTCCAGGCATTAAAACTGCTGGAATGTGGGATTAACACATTCAGAAATAAGCATTTTTTAAAATCCCATGCACTCAAAAGTTACACCATGGAGAGAATGGCATTTCTGAAAGACTTTTACTCATTAATGCATTATATAAATGTTTCATATTTATTTCCTCTTCATTTTGCACAATAAATTTCTCATCCAATAAATCATATTAGGGGATGTTTGCAGAAGTAAAGGTATGAATTCACAATCTCATTCAAACACCAGATTCAGTGCATTGCTATACATCCAACATTATAGCTTCCCATTCATTGACAGTTAATAAAAGCAGAAAGAGTAAGAATGTATCCTGAAAAGTGGTCTTACCGAATCTTGCTATTAAATAATTTATTAAAGCAGAGTTAACATTTTGATTAGGGATCACAGAAATGTATAAATTCAATGAAAATAGTAGTCTTCCAGATAAATTACCATTACAGACATTAATAGTTGCCAAATATTTCAAAAAATACATACATAGAAACATAGAAAATCTTCAGCACAATACAGGCCCTTTGGCCCACAAAGCTGTGCTGAACATGTACTTACTTTAGAAATTACCGAGGGGTACCCATAGCCCTCTACTTTTCTAAGCTCCATGTACCAATCCAGGAGTCTCTTAAAAGACCTTATCACATCTGCCTCCACCACCATCGCCGGCAGCCCATTCCACACACTCTCCACCCTCTGTGTAAAAAACTTATCCCTAACATCTCCTCTGTACCTGTTTCCAAGCACCTTAAAACTGTGCGCTCTCGTGTTACCCATTTCAGCCCTGGGAAAAAGCCTCTGACGATCCACAAGATCAATGACTCTCATCATTTCATACACCTCTATCAGGTCACTTCTTATCTGTCGCTCCAAGCAGAAAAGGCTGAGTTTACTCAACCTGTTCTCATAAGGCATGCTTCCCAATTCAGGCAACATCCTTGTAAATCACCTCCGCACCCTTTCTATAGTTTCCACATCCTTCCTGTAGTGAAGTGACCAGAACTGAGCACAGTACTCCAAGTGGGGTCTGACCAGGGTCCTATAAAGCTGTAACATTACCTCTCGGCTCTTAAACTCAATCCCATGGTTGATGAAGGCCAATGCACCGTATGCCTTCTTAACCACAGAGTCAACCTGCGCCGCAGCTTTGAGTGTCCCATTGACTCAGACCCCAAGATCCCTCTGATCCTCCACACTGCCAAGAGTCTTACCATTAATACTACATTCTGTCATCATATTTTACCTAACAAAATGAACCACCTCACACTTAAACAACAGGAATTCTGCAGATGCTGGAAATTCAAGCAACACACATCAAAGTTGCTGGTGAACGCAGCAGGCCAAGCAGCATCTGTAGGAAGAGGTGCAGTTGACGTTTCAGGCCGAGACCTTTCGTCAGGACTAACTGAAGGAAGAGTGAGTAAGGGATTTGAAAGTTGGAGGGGGAGGGGGAGATCCAAAATGATAGGAGAAGGCAGGAGGGGGAGGGATAGAGCCAAGAGCTGGACAGGTGATAGGCAAAAGGGGATACGAGAGGATCATGGGACAGGAGGTCCGGGAAGAAAGACAAGGGGGGGGACCCAGAGGATGGGCAAGAGGTATATTCAGAGGGACAGAGGGAGAAAAAGGAGAGTGAGAGAAAGAATGTGTGCATAAAAATAAGTAACAGATGGGGTACGAGGGGGAGGTGGGGCCTTAGCGGAAGTTAGAGAAGTCGATGTTCATGCCATCAGGTTGGAGGCTACCCAGACATCGGGAGCACCGGACGCAGTATATCACCCCAGTCGACTCACAGGTGAAGTGTTGCCTCACCTGGAAGGACTGTTTGGGGCCCTGAATGGTGGTAAGGGAGGAAGTGTAAGGGCATGTGTAGCACTTGTTCTGCTTACACGGATAAGTGCCAGGAGGAGATCAGTGGGTAGGGATGGGGGGGACGAATGGACAAGGGAGTTGTGTAGGGAGCGATCCCTGTGGAATGCAGGGGGGGGGAGGGAAAGATGTGCTTAGTGGTGGGATCCCGTTGGAGGTGGCGGAAGTTACGGAGAATAATATGTTGGACCCGGAGGCTGGTGGGGTGGTAGGTGAGGACCAGGGGAACCCTATTCCTAGTGGGGTGGCAGGAGGATGGAGTGAGAGCAGATGTACGTGAAATGGGGGAGATGTGTTTAAGAGCAGAGTTGATAGTGGAGGAAGGGAAGCCCCTTTATTTAAAAAAGGAAGACATCTCCCTCGTCCTAGAATGAAAAGCCTCATCCTGAGAGCAGATGCGGCAGAGACGGAGGAATTGTGAGAAGGGGATGGCGTTTTTGCAAGAGACAGGGTGAGAAGAGGAATAGTCCGGATCGCTGTGAGAGTCAGTAGGCTTATGGTAGACATCAGTGGATAAGCTGTCTCCAGAGACAGAGACAGAAAGATCTAGAAAGGGAAGGGAGGTGTCAGAAATGGACCAGGTAAACTTGAGGGCAGGGTGAAAGTTGGAGGCAAAGTTAATAAAGTCAACAAATTCTGCATGCGTGCAGGAAGAAGCGCCAATGTAGTCGTCGATGTAGCGAAGGAAAAGTGGGGGACAGATACCAGAATAGGCATGGAACATAGATTGTTCCACAAAGCCAACAAAAAGGCAGGCATAGCTAGGACCCATACGGGTGCCCGTAGCTACACCTTTAGTTTGGAGGAAGTGGGAGGAGCCAAAGGAGAAATTATTAAGAGTAAGGACTAATTCCGCTAGATGGAGCAGAGTGGTGGTAGAGGGGAACTAATTAGGTCTGGAATCCAAAAAGAAGCGGAGAGCTTTGAGACCTTCCTGATGGGGGATGGAAGTATATAAGGACTGGCCACCTCACACTTATCTGGGTTGAACTCCATCTGCCACTTCTCAGCCCAATTTTGCATCTTATTGATGTCCCATTGTAACGTCTGACAGCCCTCCACACTATCAACAATACCCCCAATCTTTGTGTCATCAGCATATTTACTAACCCATCCCTCCACTTCCTCATCCAGGTCATTTATAAAAATCATGAAGAGAAGGGTTCCAGAACAGATCTCTGAGGCACACCACTGGTGACTGACCTCCATGCAGAATATGACCCATCTACAAAGCAGCATTTCTTAATACCTTGTCTAATTGCTAATTTCTGCTAAGTCAACCAATTTATTTATAGTCACAGATCAAAATGGGCTTAACATTGCAAAAAAAAACACACACTAAGCTCTTGGAAACATCTATTATTCAGATTTGCAATTGGGAACAAATGTGCAGTTTTGTTCACCATAAAAGTAAGAATTATAAAAACCTGGGGATGAATCTGTAGAACAATGATACAACGAGCATTAATTGTTATCTGTGTGGATATTCTTTCCTTGCTGTTCATTGCACGAGATTGTTTTTTGTTCTGTAAATCGGATCCTAAGGAACTGGAAAATCATGAAAAACACAATGAAATTCTAACATCTACTAGAACGAGGATTTATTTTTTCTCATAAAGTGAGGAAATTCTATTATGAATATTTTGGTGTCAACACCCCTGAGAGAAGCAGAGAGTAACACTCTCAAACTCAGTAACCTTGTCTTTGGAGCAGGTGGGGAAATAAAGTCAGGGGAGATCTTTTCCTTTGGCTTGACTTTAGCAGGCTATGTGTACTAATTTGCCTTTGAAAATTGCAATGCAAATAAAAGTAAAGCCAGCAGTACCTACCAATTGTCATGGGACAAATGATGTGGAGATTGGAGGTACAAGGCTATTAATGTAGAGAACAGGCTTTCAGGGTCATGCATCTAAGTAATTGCTGTCAGGGGAGCTGTATGTTCATAGTGCTGAGGCTGACTTGGAGCATCCCTTTAACAGAAAGCATTGTGAATGATTAGTTATGGAAGTTGCTTAAAGAGGCTGAAGATTGATGGCAACCAATGTGACAAAGAAGAAAAGGATAAGGTACTTAGTAGTTACCTTGCTTGCTTCATTAAGGGTGTGAAACTAATTGCAATAATGTTCTGCAGTCCTGATGACGAGGGAGTTAATAGTCAAAAATATTGCTAAGGCATGCAATGAAGTTATTAGAAAATGAAGCTCCAATGTGTCTTTCAATTTAGCTGAGTTACAATCTTTATTTCACTAAGTCTTTATTTAGAGGTACTTAGACTATGATAAATAGTGGTGATTTCTCTTTTATCTTCATTTCAACCAAAAAGACAATCAAGTTTTGTATAGTCAGGAGAAATTCTCCTTAATCCACACACAGCCATTGCTTTGTGAAAAGTCTTGATTGGTTCCTCTGAAAGCCTCAATATAAATAATGGCATTTCAATTCTTGTGAAATGATCCCATTTTTATTTATTTCTGACTATTTCTACTGGTAATATCTGTGTGCATTCAACCACAATGCATTTTCTGACTTCTAATTAAATTTGACTATTCATTTTCTCCTGACTATAAAGGTGCTGAATCCAGCAATACAGCAGATCAGATGCACCATCTCTGACCTCCTGCTTGTCTTTGACTGCCAAGTTTCCATGCAGAGATTTAGAAGTCAGAAATGAATTGATCTCAGTGAAAGACATTGCTCACAATTTCTTACAGAACTGCTCAATTCTCGTGCAGTTCAATCATGGAAAAGACCCAGGACAGAAAAAGAAAAATCCCATCAGGTTATATCTGGCACAATATTGTTTGTGCCAAATTCATGTCGGGACCCTGTTAATATATAGTTAAACATCAGTTTACTTCTCCTTTTAAAAGAATTATAGCTCATGTCAGAGCAGGCAGCCTATGCCGCGCCCATCGAGATATCAAGGCATAATGGTTTACACACATGGGTAGAATTACAAGCGCACATTACTTGTGCTCAGGTGGATATTTAAATGCCAAACTCCTGATATCTTCTACTATGCCCAAATGCAATATCCAATACATGAAATGCAAAACAAGGGACATGTTTAACATACGCAATGAATTCCACAAGGTTTACTGATTTCCACCCTCTCCTCTGTTTCAATGAGACCTGGTCCATACCCTCCCCCGTATTTCACTGAAACCCAGGTTCCCACCCTCCTCACTGTCTCACTGAGGCCCTTGTTTCCATCTTTCCCTCTGCCTTACTGAGACCTGGTTACCATCCAGCCCCCTCTATTTCTCTGAGACCTGGGTTCCCACTTTCCCCTCTTTCTTACTGAGACGCTTGGTCCCACTCACCTCTGTGTCTCACTGAGATCGGGTTCCTACCCATCCCTCTGACTCATTGAGATCCTGGTTGTCACCTTCCTCTTTGTTTCACTGAGATCTTGGTTACCACACTCTCATTCAACTCTTCAGCCTCTGTGTCTCACATTACCTTTGAATTGTCTAGAGTCCTGTTTTCACACTCTGTTTAATCAGAACCGGTTCACTGGGAAATTTATTATAACATTATATAACACTTAATAAAGTGAATTTTAAAACACATTAGGGTATTAATAGGAACAATATTTAACATCATGTTTGCTCAGCACCACGGCAGTCCTGAACATATCAGAATTGGAATTTTACTGTACTTTGTGACTTGCAGTATATAGAGTAACCAAGAAATATTGTATCAAAAAGCCATAAGATGGTCTTACATTGACACCATTAACACAAGGGCATTTATGAATGTGGAAAGCAACATTAGTATACATTAGGGGAGTTTCAAATTCCCTGCTTTCAATTGGCAATTCTTTTCCATGAGAAGCTATTATCGAGAATTCAATTTTCAATCATCACCTGTATCATAAAATTAAGGATACTTGTGATAATAGAAAATTAAATTCCTGACAAAGGCATTTGGTATATAAACAGCTAATAACACTTCTCTAATATTCAGACAAAAATTGCACAATTTTCTTAAAGGGACTCTGTGGTCAGGTGCAAATACATATGGTAATCTTTAATTAGTTTATCAAAACCACAATACAGAAGATCTGTGTTTCACCACTGTTATATCAATTATGGTTTTCTATCCACTTCTCAAAATGGTTCTGAATTCTTGCTACCCACAATACCATATCCAAGTGACTACTTTTCATTTGTTCAGACAGACTCAGAAGGGCATCACAAATAATCATGAAGGTATGTAGCCTTACATCACTCTTACATCTTTTCATATTTTGAATTAAATTTCCACTGCCATTTGCCATCTATTTTACTAGCCTCTATATTCTGCAGACACCTCAGCACCCACATATTCTGACTTCTATTTCAAATGCAAACTGTGAAATCATCTATGTCCAAATTCAGGCATGGTTCACCAGATTGAAGCCGCCACAATGAAGTCATGCCTATGGCTATACTTCATTCGGAGTTTGGGGCAATTTGGTGTGTCACCGAAGACTCTCGCAAATTTCTACAGATGCACCTTAGGGAGCAATCTGACTGGCCATGTCATTGTCTGGCATGGAGGCAGCAATGCTCTCTGACCCTCAACACAGGAACCCCCCCCCCAGGGCTGTGTCCTAAGCCCCCCTCCTTTAATCTCTGTACACCCATGACTGTGCCACCACCACCAGTTCCAATCTGCTAATTAAGTTTGCTGACGATACTACACTGATTAGTCTAATCTCAAATAATAATGACACAGCCTACAGAGTAGAAGTCATCACCCTGACACAGTGGTGTCAAGAAAACAACCTCTCTATCAATGTCACAAGAACAAAGGAGCTGGTTGTGGACTAGAATGGAGACAGGCTAACCCCTATTGACATCAGTGGATCTGGGGTTGAGAGGGTGAACAGCTTTGAGTTCCTCGGCATAAACATCACCGAGGATCACACGTGGTCTGTAGATACCAGCTATGTGGTGAAAAAGGCACAACAGCACCTCTTTCACCTCAGACAGTTGAAGAAGTTTGGTATGGGCCCACAAATCCTAAGAACTTTTATAAAGGTACAATTGAGAACATCCTGACTGGCTGCATCACTGCCTGGTATAGGAATTGTACTTCCCTCAATCGCAGGACTCTACAGAGAGCAGTGTGGACAGCCCAGCCCATCTGTAGATGTCAACTTCCCACTACTGAGGACATTTACAAAGACAGGTGTGTAAAAGGGGCCCAAAGGATCACTGGGGACCCAAGTCACCCCAACCACAAACTGTTTCAGCTGTTACCATCTGGGAAACTGTACTGCAGCATAAAAGCCAGGACCAACAGCTTCCTCCACCAGGCAATCAGACTGATTAATTCATGCTGATACAATTGTATTCCTATGTTGTCCTGTTGTACATAATATTTATTATAAGTTACAATAAATTGCACATTACACATTTAGATGGAGACATAACATTAAAGATTTTTACTCCTCTTGTATATGAAGGATGTAAGTAATAAAGTTAATTCAAAAGTCAATTCAATTCAATGCATAGGATCACAAACCTCCTTGCCAATGAGGACATCTTCCAAACGTGTTGTCCCAAGAAGGTGGCATCCATCCGGGACTTGCCCTCTTCTTACTACTACCATCAAGGAGGAGGTACAGGAGAATGAAGATGCAAACTCAATGTTTTAGGAATAGCATCTTCCATATGAATCCATGAACATTACCTTACTATTTGTCTTTTGCACTACTTTTTTTTATGTTAATTTATAACAATTTGCTATGCCTGCACTGTACTGCTGCCGGAAAACAAGACACTTCAACAGTTATGTCAGTGAAATATCTGATTCTGAAGTTATGAATATCAACTTGTACCAAATGGTGTCCCAGGATTCCCCTGACCAAAGCTATCTTATTTAATGTTTATTGCACAGTTTAGCAGGTTACACTGGTAAAGGCTTCCTCCAGAAATTTGTGCTTGGCTTCTTGGTATTTGGATATTTCATATTTTCAGTTCAGAGTCCATTCAGTTTCTACTGGCTCTAATAATTTCTCAGCAGTCCATTCCTTCTGACCCATTCCTTATTCCCTCCCATACGTCCATCAACTGCACATACTCCTCTTCATCCTACCCGGCCCCAACACCAACTCACCAACTCTCACACTATCTGCTCACAATTTAGGGGTACTCTCCCTATCAGAAATATCTGCATCCTCAGAAGACCTGGTACACCAGTTTTTTTTAATGTTTAGGACATGGCTTATTGCTGGTATTATCAACATCAGACAAGCAGCTTAGGGTTGGCGATAGCTTGTTTGAAAAATGGAACCTAACCAAAAAAACCCTTGTCCGATGTTTGCCCAATATTGAGCCATTAAGATTAGACATGTGACAGAAAACAAAGCTGCAGGATGGTAAAATCCTTCTAGCAATACAAAAAGTAAACAAATCCAAAAAGGTCTAAAGATGATCCAAACATTAACTTTAAAAAAATGCCTCCACATGTCAGTGTTGACACACAATTGGCAATGAACTAACAGTACAACTTAAGAGTGTTGCAGACCTCAAGTCTCTGCTCAATATCTTTCAGAAATAAATGCCACATTGATTTATCTTGCATCTGGTTTGAGAACATTATTTTTCAGGACCATGATATTTAACATTGATTTCAGGCTTCTAAAGATCATTCATAAAAGGCAAAAATCCTTTTGAGAGTTTTCATTGCTTTTAAGCAATAGGACCATAAGACATAGCAGCAGAATTAGGCCATTTTGATCCATCAAATCTGTTCCACCATTTGATCATAGCTGATTTATTTTCCCTCTCAAACCCACTCTCCTGCCTTCTCCCTGAAACTTTATAGAACCACGAAGAACTGCTTATCTGCTTCACATTGGTTGGGTGGATATCGGAGTTGAGTAGAAGTAGTCAGGCTCCAACAAATGAGTTTTCCCAGCACAACTAAGGCATTCGGTTAACACAAATGGTTTACAATTTATCGATAAGTTAAACTGCAGGGTAATGTAATAGCCGTTGAGGTTGTACACACAGGGTTCGACTATGTCGGCGTGGCAGCTGACCAAGCTCCTGACCCAAAGGTCGAGGCTTACGAACAGCAGTCATGGGCCTGCGGTTGGCTGATATTAAATTTGGGGAGTCTGGGGTTTCTCTCCTGTGCAATGCCTAAACCAGTCACCCTCACTCCATAGTGCCCGCAAACTGGAGATGGACTGTTTTTGACTCCATACGTGGCCTCTCGCATCCGGGTCAGAATGTCTCACAGGAAATGGTTGTACTGCAGTTTGTAAACTGGCCTTGGAAAGAACGTGCGTGATTGGAGTGCAACCAGCGTGGAGTGCCAGTGGGCAAAAATTACCCATCAAGTCCAATCACCAGTGGCATCTCTTGAGGTCCTAATGGTTTGGCCATGTCAATGTGGGCCTTATTGGTCCTCTTCCACCCCCCTCCACGGTTTCACGCACCTCCTTACTGTGGTGGATCATACCACCAAGTGGCCAGAGGTTGTCTCTCTAGCATCGATGATGGCCGTAGGCACGTCTCAGGCATTCACCGGCACCTGGGTTGCTCGGTTTGGCGCCCTATTTGCTATTCCCTCTGACTGCCGTCCCCAATTCATGTCCGACCTCTGGGCAGTGGTGGCTCAGACCCTCGGAGTTAGGCTACATCAGACCATGGCATATCTCCCACAGCCTAGTGGCCTATGGGAGTGTTTCATCACTCCTTAAAGGCTGTGACCCCGTTGCTCTAGGGTGATTCCAGAGTTATTGAACATGTCAGCCAATGCAGTCACTTTGAAACTGCTGGAGTTTCGGGAACAAAATGCCGTTGCAGGGTTTGTACAAGCCAAGGCCCAGTTCACAAGGTGAGAAATCTCTGCTGATGACACCAAATTTTACTACGTGATAGCATTGCTCAGCAACTCCACAGCTGAAAGAGCAGTGAGTCTGCTAGAACACCAGCCTGAGCACGTTAAATACCGGTCACTGAAAACCCACCTTCGACAGACTTCAGGACTATCTGTGTCTAAGCATCCAAACAGGTGTTCTCCATGCCCCATGCCAGGGATGCTAAGCTGTCAGAGTAAATAGACCACATGCTGTCTCTCCTGGGAAGTCACCATTCTTGTTTTTATACTTAAAGAACTTTTCATGCAGCAAATGCCTAATGAAGTCTGTATAGCCTTCGCTAATGCAACTGTGAAGGACTATAGGGAGCTTGCTAAGATGGCCGTAGTCTACACTCAGCCAGACAGCAGTGCACCTTTCTCTATCTCAATATGCCCGGTCAGCAAGGCCACCAACGTATGGATGTCCCCCACCTGAGAAACAGAGAACAGCGGGTTTGTGTTTTCACAACGCTCGCTTTGGTACGAATGGTGGGAAGTGCTGACCGCCTTGCAGCTTTGACAGTGCCAGTGTATCGTGACATCAGAGGTCTATGAACATCATGGGTTCCAGCTGCCAAGGATGTCTACTGTTCATTATGGACACCCTTTCAGGGCGGTGCTTCCTGTGAGACATAGGTGCTCAAGTGAGTGTGCTGCCAGCATCGCCTATTGATGAGAAGGCAAAGAAAGATGAAACCTCGCTGGAGGCTGCCAACGGCAGCAGGATCTGGACTTACGGGACAAGACAAGTGACACTCTGCTTCGGTGGGCAACGTTACACATGGGACTTCGTACTGGCTAAAGTGGCTAAACCTCTACTTAGCCCAGATTTCTTGTTAGCTGAGCTAAAGAACTGTCAGCTTGCAGGTGTCAAGGACTCTGGGTTGTTACTTTGCTCCCCCAGTAAATTCCCCACAATCACTCCATCAAACACATGCACAACCACCTGAGCTTACTCCACTGCTGAGCGAAGTCCCAAACCTCACCAAGCCCACATTCTCCTTGACAGTCACAAAACAGGGGGTTGGGAACCACATTTCCACAACTGGTCTGCCAGTCCATGGACACGTGCGCAGACTGGACCCAGAAAAGCTGGCAACCACAAAGAGTGAGATTGCCAACATGGAAAGACTTGGTATCGTACACCTGTTGAATAGCCCCTGGGCTTCGCTCCTCCATATGATCTCTAAGTCCATTGGTGTTTGCCATCCATGTGACGACTGTTACCTAGTCCCACACATCCAAGATTTTTCAGCACATTCAGTCAGAAAGTTAATTTTTTCCAAAGGCAGCTTAGTTAGGAGCTACCATCAGGTGTCTGTGTGCTCAGAGGACATTCCCAAAATGGCTGTGATAACCCTGTTTGATCTCTTTGAGTTTCTGTGCATGTCGATTGGGCCGAAAAGTGCAGCACAGACTTTCCAGTGGCTGATGGACTCTGTATTAAAAGACTTAGTTCTTTTTGTTTATCTGGACGACATGCTTGTCACCAGTGCATTCAAATCGGAACACGTATCTCATCTCCGTACACTTTTTGAGCACTTGAGCCAACACGAGTTAATTATTAACCCTACTAAACACCAGTCTGGGTTGTCAATCATTGGCTTTCTCAGCCATCACATCTCTGCAGAAGCTGCGAAACCCCCTCATCAAAAGTAGCTACTATTACGGATTCCCCACTGCACTGAACTGCTACAAACTAGAGGAGTTTTTAGGTATGGTGAATTTCTATCACTGCTTCATTCCCCCTCTGTAGTGCTCTGTAATAACCCTAATCACATGCTTGACTGGTCGGCAGATATGACCAGGACGTTTGATGATCCCAAGCACGCTCTTTCCAACACAACCTTACTGGCACACCAGCTCCCCAATTCACCTATAGCTATTACTACTGACACTTCAGAATATCCTGTTGGTGCTGTGCATGGATAGTTGGTCGCAGAAGTGTGGCAGCGACTCATTTTCTTCAGCCTGCAGCCTACCACCCAAAAGGAAGTACAGCACATTTGACTGAGTTTCTCAGTCGCCATCTGGCTGTCCACCATTTTCATTTTCTTCTCAAGGATTGCCACTTCACAGTGGTTGTAGACCACAAACCCCTCGTGCATGCAATTGGCCAAATTATCAGACCTTTGATCTGCACGGCAGCAACACCGCCTGGCCTACGTATCAGAGTTCACAACTGATATACAACACATCAAGGGGAAAAATAATACCATAGCTGAATACTGCGCAAGTATCCCAAAGATAACAGAGAGGCTAGTTTCAAATAGAATGGAAGAAACTGTAACAATCCTTTTCATGTGGGACTAAATACAGAGAGGTCAGCAGGGCCAATGGCCTGCATCCAAGAGTTTTAATGGAAGCAGCTCTGGAGATACTGGAGGATTTGTCAATTCTTTTTTCCAAAATGCACAGTTTCAGTGTGTACCAACAGGCTGGAAAACCCATAAAGATGGCTCCCTGGTTCAGGAATGGGAGGAGGTTAAAGAACGGGAAATATGGGCCATTAGTTTAATGCCTGTTGTTGACCAGATGCTGGACATTAACTAATGAAGGAGATAGTTATTTTATGAAAGTTAATATAGCCAAAACAAGTCAACATGGTTTTTTTTAAACATAACCATATTCTTTCTCTAATATGAGATATTACAGATTCTGGAAATCTGGAGCAATACACACGAAATGCTGGTGAACTCAGCAAGTCAGGGAGCATGAGTGGAGGGAAGTTAACATTAGACATTTCCATAAGACAATAAGACATATAGTTGGGATTGTGGGCTGAGACCCTTCATTAGGTCTCATTCACTCTGGCTTTTACATTATTCTTTTCTAGTGTTCTTTAAGGATGTAACAAACAAAGTTGATTGAGGAAAATGTGTTGATGTAGCGTATTTGGATTTCCAGAATGTATTTGATAAGGTGCCACGTAAAAGTCTGGTGCACAAGATGAGAAAATTCACAACTTTGAGGAATGTGTGTTAGCATGGTTTGAAAACTTGTTTTCACACAGCACAAAGAGAAAAAATGGATTTATTTTCAGGCTGAAAGAATGTAACAAGTGGAGCACCCCAAGGATCATTTCTTGGCCCTGAGTGATGCACTGTATCTATTATTGACTTGAAGGAGTGAACAGTGTTTGCTAATCACACTAAAACAGGTTGAAGGGCATGTTGCAGTAGGTTATTTGGATTCTGCAGTCATAGATAGGTTCTTCTTTCTTTTTAAATCTTTTTATTGAGTAAGTATACAAAAAAGGTAAGCCATATAAACATTAATACAATGTTAAAGTATAATAAAATTCCAAAAGATAACAATACCAAAAAGAAAATACTACAATGTAATTTAAGCATAAGAAACCAAGATAACATAATAGTTTACTAAATTTTATATATATCAATGGAAAAAAAGAAAAAAAAACCCCCCAAAAAAAACCCACCGTGCAACTAACTAAAAGCAAGGCAAAGCAATGGGCTAACTTGAAACCAAACAGAGTTAAACTTAAAATCACGTCCTCAATCCCGACCTCCATTAAAACAGTGAAAAAAAAACAAGAAGGGTAAATATTACATTAAATGAAAATATCGAATAAAAGGTCCCCAAATCTGTTCAAATTTAAATGAAGAATCATAAAGGTTACTTCATAGATAGGTTAAGGGAGAGATTGAAACTTCAGTAGATCTTAGTGTGAGAAAGTGTAAGGTCACATAATTTGCTAAGAAGAAACAAAACTCAGAACTATTATCTACAGGAGAGAGATCGCAGATGACAGGAGTACAGAAAGAGCAGTCCTGATGCAAGGTCTTGACCTGAAAATTCATAGCATCCCTTCTGCCTCTAGACATGCTGCTTGATCTGCTGAGTTTTTCCAACAGTTTATTTTTCTTGCCCCAGATTCCAGTGCCTGCAGATACATTTCTACAGAAAGATTTTGGTGTTCTTGTAGATGGTTCTCAAAACATTCACTGGCAGGTACGGCAAGTTGACGGTAAAGGAAATGGCACAATGGTGCTTATTGCAAAGGGAAATAGTATTAGAATTGTACATGGTAGTGTTGAGGCCACAATGAGAGTACTTTTCATAGTCCTAGTCCCATTACTTAATAAACAATATACCAGAACCAGACACAGTCCAAAAGAAATTCACGTCTCTAATTCTTAGGATAGCAGGGTTGTCATATGAGTAGCTAAAAATGTTGAATCTGCATTGTTTGGAGTTCAGAAGACTGGGGGTGTTCTGACTGAAATACATCACATTCTAGGGGAGCATGTTAAGGTGTTTACATTAGTGGAAAGTCTAAAGCAAGCGGGTGCAGTCACAAAACGGGGGTGGTGGGGGGGGGGGTTGGGATTCATTTAAAACCAAGGTGTCTGTGAAATTCTTTTCAGAGAGGCTGGTGAATCTATAATTTTCTGCCCTAGAAGGTTGTGGAGGCTACATTGTTGGTGGTTTTTAAAGAGGCAGCATATAATTTTTGTAAGATTGGAGAATTCAGAACAGTGTGGAATTGAAACAGGAGAGGAGATGACGACCGAGGCATGATGATACTGATTGGCAGGATAGGTGTGGGCGGCAGAAGGTCTTCTCCATCTCCTATTTTCTTGTATTGTTGTAAGCTGAAATTCTTCCACTTATTTATATTTATTTGCCTTCATTCTTATTCTAGCATGAAGGATGCAGTTAAAAACAATATAGATCAAAATAAATGTTTTTGCCGGAGGATCTGTCTACATGGATATAGCAAGGGAACGAAACTTGATGTGTACCTTTTCCAATATTTGGCTGCATAGAATTAACTTCAAGGTCAAGTGCATTTTCATTACTCCTTAAATTGAGCTTGATGCAAGTGTCGACAAGGAGTGTCAGTAAAGTTCTTTCCTTTTTACAGCTGGAAGTGTTGCATTGTGGAACATCTATTCATAATACATAACAACGTGTCCTTCGGGCTTTCTATTTAATGGAAATTAATTATACCCTGTTCTGCTTGGTACCTGTTAAAAGGTAACCAAATACAATGGAATGTTTATGTTTTAGGAAGGAGATGCAAGACCCATAAGCTTGTGAAGCTTGACTGATTCTCCAGCAAGATGAATTACCGAGACACAGAACCGAACAAGCACACTAAATACGTGAGAAATCTATTGCAGTTCATTAGCTGAAAATCCAAACAAAATATATATTGAAGAGGGTCTGAAAGAATATATTTTACAATAATAGGACAAGAGGAACACCCTGAATACTAAGATAAATGATCACATTATTTTTAATTGGATGTACAGGGAAAACTTTGCACCAGACTGACAAGTTGTGTTTGCTTGCAGATTGTGTGCTGTTGATTACCTTTCCTAAAATTAACTCAGGCTTTTGCATACTATCTTAGATATGTATTATTTGTGACAATGTTATGCAAATTCACAGCCTATTATTGCTGATGATCGGAAATGTAACTCCATTATAGATGTCGCAGAGTATTAATTATGGCCTGGAATACTAAAGTCATATTACTTGCATTGTGAATATTTTAATCATTACCTCATTTCCTGAATTTTCTTTTTTTCTGACTTTTTTTTAAGGTATGCAGGATCTTATGCAATAATTAGGTTGGATATGAGATGTGATATATTAGCATCACTGTCAGTTGATATCATAAAATGCAATTATGCATTTCTTTTTGACATACATGTAGTCAAACAGAAAAAAAAGTGGTAAAGACACTGAAAAATAGGAGTGAGCAAGGAAAAGACAGATTCAATGAAGTCATTCAGAGATGTTGAAGAAGAATAGGACAGAGACATGTACAAGTTAGGATATTTCATGTGTACAGCACATTATGAGTGATGTCTTGGTGTAAAAAACCAAATTCTGCTACAACCACATTTCCCTGGCCACTGATTCTTCCAGAGCATTTTCTGCCACCAAGCCAGATCAACTGTAACCTTGGTATCTCGTTTGACCCTGCATTAAACTTCAAATGGCATCTGTGCCAATTGTCCTCCCTCCATGTAATTACTTATTACAACATCTGCCTCAGCTCTTCTCCGTGAATTTTCTATCTTGAGACATCTCCTTCCACCGTTTCCTTCCCATAACTTAAGCTCATCCAAATGTCTGCTGCTCAAATTCTAACTTCTACCAGTGCGTTTAAGTGGCTTTCAGCTAAATGACAATCCAATTTTTACAGTTAACTCCTATTTCAAATTCCTGGATATACTGGTTCTTTCCTCTCACCACCCCAGTAATCCTCCATGTTGTCCACTTCGTCCCATTCAGATCTGACTTCAATGTTCACCATCACTTGATAAGACAATATGACCCAAAGCATGAATTCTGTTCCTAATCTGTGCTACCTCTTCATCATTCTCTCTTCATTTTTTAAGAAATTATTTTAAATGTGTTATTACGCGACATGAATTCAAACTTTATTTAGTACTTTGAGACTTTACATTGAAGACCATTAATATGACTGTAAACTATTGACTGTAAACTATTTAATTCTGTTCACATTTTGCAACCAAGTTTATATTACAACTTTTCATTTTACTAGCAAATATACTGTAGTAGATGAAAGAAAATATAGTAGTAAATATCACATAACACATTATTAAAACAGCCAAACAAATGGCTTGCAGTTAATGTATTAAAATACCTCAAGCCATTTAGTAGGAACATTATTACTGTACAGGAAAATATTACAATTTTATATAAGGTATGAGGATGGATAATAGAAAACTTGCTTAAAAGAACTAGTTTTTTTTGAGATTAATCATAAAGAAAGAAAGTGAGAAGAACATTTTAGGGTAGGGGATTCATAGCTTAAGGCCCAGTCTGCTAGAGATGTACCCACTATAATCGGAGAAGTTTAGTAAACAGGAATAAAAAAAAATACTTTTCATTCTTTTTTGTTATCGGGAAATTGCACTAATGAGAGCTCAGCTGGACCTGTCAAGTATGTGATACAAATCAAACACAATTGCTTTGGGCATCACTAAACTTGCAGTCGCCAGACCACAAACAAGAAAGATTTTCTTTGGCTAAATGTCAAAGGTTCTTGCCTTTCGCTTTGTATTTCTCATTAATTTTCCACATCTACTTTATTCCATACCTACAGAACAAAGCAGCTAAAATGTCTTTGAAGTGAGATGAAAAGTAAACTGGGCACAATGTGGATAATGGGCCCAGAATCTCAGAGCAATCGTCTCAGAACTCAACTCAAAATGTTCAGTGAATGACAGTTTCCAGAAAAACTAAGGGTTGTACAAAGACAAAATCCCAGAGAATGTCATTGTATTTATTATTCTAAGAATAAGATAGTTGCAGATTCAATTAATCTCTGTCAATATTAGAGTCACAGACTTCAGTTGTTTCCGATTAATAGCACAATGAAGGAGGGGGTGATGTTACATAGAGGAAAAACAGTGTCATTTTATTTTCTTAGCAATCTAAATTTCTCCTACTGAGATCTGCAATTCAGGATCTCCTCTTGTCCAGGGAGTTGCTCTGGTGACGTCCCGAGATTTATGGACAACAAAAAAAAATGCATGAAAACTGGAAAGTGACCCTTTTTCATACCAACTCTCTGTCATGTCTGGTCTGAATCAAAATTGACACAAGGTCAATTTCCAGTTAATATTGTGAAAACCTGCTGGGGTAGACTGAAATTCTATGTTGTCCATCAATCTGTGCACAGCAGCACATTGTAAGAGATCACCCAGTGGAATGCATCCAAAGCAGAATGTATGCTAAGGTAGGGAAAATTATTGATAAAAGCATTATCTCTTGGAGTGGGAAGGGAAAATGGCCTTACTGTCTGTTCCCAGTACTTACAAGCTGGGTCAGCTACTATATAGCGACAGGCATACCATGCTGGGTTTTCTGTCCACTTGAATTAAAAGCCCAAGAAGAATATGATGACCTGCCTCAATGATTATTGCCCAGTAGCACTTACATTACTGCAGTGAAGTGTTTGAGAGGTTAGTGATAAAACATATCGACTCCTGCCTGAGAAGCAACTTGGATCCATTCCAATTTTCCTAATGCAACAACAGGTCCATAGCAGATGCCATTTCACTGGCTCTTCATTCAACCCTGGAGCATCTGGACAGCAAAGGTGCATACATCAGGATGCTCTTCTTCGACTACAGCTTGGCGTTCAGTAATTTCATCCTCTGAGAACTAATCAATAAGCATCAACACCTTGGCCTTAATGCCTCCTTGTGCAATTGGATGCTCAATTTCCTCACTTGCGGACCCCAGTCAATACAGATTTGCAATAACATCTCCTCTACAATCTCGATTAGCACAGGTGCACCACAAGGCTGTTTTGCTTAGTTCCCTGTTCTACTCACTTTACACATGACTGTGTGGCTAAGCACAACTCCAATGCCATATTTAAGTTTGCTGATGATATCACTGTCTTTGGTCAAATCAAAGATGGTAATGAATCACCTTGTCCTGGGTATGACTCGAAACTGGAACCGGTGATGAGGCTCTGTTTGGGGACTTTCAGAGCTTTGGGGAAAGTGGAATTACCCCTTAGTCATTCATTGCTTCCAGGGCCGCTCTGACCCGGAACGGTAGCACCTGCAAGGGTTCCTGCTCAGGATATGAGCAAAGGCCAACGGCAGATCCGGCAGGTTCAGTAACTGAACTTATGACGGAGAAGACGGATGAGCTACGACCTCAAATGACAACGGCTATAGTACAGGTGGATGAACATTTGGAAAAAGAAATGGCGATTTCTTCAGTTCGCCTAACGGAAGGCGATAGCAAACCTCCATTGCTAGATACTAGGTTTCCTAGAATCTATTTGCTAAGAAAACCATGGTCAAAATCACAAAATGTATCGCTACTGCTCATGAAATTCAAGTAACACAAAAGAAAATTATTGCCACTTGGAATGTAACAACCCTATATCAAGCAGGAAAATTGGACAATGTGATAAATGAAATGGAAAGACTAAAAATTAACACCATGGGAATTAGCGAAGTTCATTGGACAGGTGCTGAAACATGTCAGAATAGAAATAAAATTCTAATTTATTCTTGTGGAAGGAATTCTTATAGATGAAAACATGGCAAAAAGTGTTTTAGGATGTATAGGGCAATATCAGAAAGAGTGCTCCTTGTTAGATTCAGAGGACAACCATTTGATTTAGCAATTATACAAGTATATGCACCAACAACAGATGGAACAAATGAAGATATAGATAAATTCTATGAAGAGCTTGAACAAGCAAAGAATGGATGCAAATCTCAAGATATGGTTATTGTCATTGGAGATCTAAATGCTAAAGTAGGACAAGGTGCTGATGGAAACACCACAGGAAAATTTGGACCAGGGGAAAGAAATGAAAGAGGCGAGAAATAGGTAAAATGGTGCAAGATGAATAATCAGGTCATTATGAATACCTACTTTAAAAACCATCCAAGACGCTTGTGGACCTGAGAAGTCCAGGTGATAACACCAGAAATCAAACTGACTCACTATAAACCAAAGATTTAGAAACTCAGTGACTCAATGCAAAACATATCCAGGTGCAGACTGTAATAGTGACCATAACCCAGTAATATGTCATGTAAAAGTAAAACTTAAAAAACTAAAGAAGCAAAACCTGAACAATCCCTTGACTACTCGCAATTAATTAAAGAAGGAAACTTAAGATAAAAATTTACAATTGAAGTAAGGAATAGATTTCAAAGTCTAGAAATAGAATCAGTTGAAGATGATAGCAATTATGTAGAAATGAAGTTTAACTCTCTGAAAGATGCCTTGGTAGAATCAGCAAAGTCAGTGATTCCTAAAAAAGAAAAAAGCACAAAGAATAAATGGATGACAGATGAAATCAAAAATCTAATGGAAGAAAGGAGACGGAAGAAAGCAAGTCCTATAGAACATAAGTCATTAGATAAAAAAGTTAAAAGCCTACATCAAAAAGCCAAAAAAAATGGTTAAACCAGGAATGTGAGCAACTAGAAAGAATCCCTATTACTGATCCAAAAAGGTTACATCAACAAATCAAGAATATTACAGGTAAAAAGCTCCTCTGTTCTTTGGGTGGATGTTTGAAAGCAAAGGGTGGTACCATTATCATGAAAAACGATGAGATTATGAACAGATGGACTGAGGATATTCAGGAATTGTTGGAAGACGATTGAAGCAAAAAAACAGAAATTAAGAAGAACATTGAAGGTCCAAGTATATTAAAATCTGAAGATCGTATGCTATAAATATGATGAAGAAAAGAAAGGCAGCAGGTCCTGATGAAATAGTAATAGAACAAATTATTGCCCTTGAAGATTATGGAATTGAAAATCTTACTGATTTAATCAATGACATTTATGAGACTGGAATAATACCAGAAGAGATGAAAAAAATCAATATTTATCACTCTTCCTACGAAACCTGGAGCAATAGAATGTGAATTACATAGGACCATAAGTTTAATGAGTCATATCACCAAGATACTTCCTAAGAATTTTGATGACAAGAGCTAAAAGTAAGATACAAGCTGAAATAGATAAAGAAAAATATGGTTTTGTGAAAGACAAAGGTACAAGAAACGTGATATTGATGTTAAGGATACTGTCAGAACGAGCTATTCAAGTGCAAAGAGATTTGTTTGTTTGTTTTATCGACTACACAAAAGCATTTGATAAAGTGAGGCACAATAAGTTATTTGAAATATTACAGGAAACTCTAGATCTAGATTCAAAAGACCTCCGCCTAATCAGAAATCTGTACTGGGAACAAACTGCTGCTGTAAGAATAGATGGAGAAGTGAGTCAGTTTATGAAAATCAAGACAGGCGTTAGACAAGGGTGTGTTTTCTCCCCTGATTTGTTTAACGTGTACAGTTAAACAATATTACAAAAAATAAGAGACATCTTGGGATTCAAAGTTGGCAGGGAAAACATCAATAATTTTAGATATGCGGATGACACTGTGTTAATTGCAAGTACGAAGGAAGAACTACAAAACTTAATTGATATAGTTGTTGAAGAAAATGCAGAAATGGGTCTATCTATCAATTACAAAAAGACAGAATGTATGGTGACATCCAAAAAGAAGGAGAATCCTATCTTCAGGCTGAGAATAAACAGGGAAGACATAAAACAAGTACAGGACTTTTGCTACTTAGGAAGCTGGGTGACATCAGATGGCAGGTGCGACATGGACATCAAAAGAAGAATAGGGATGGCAAAAGACACCTTTACGAGAATGAAGAATAAACTGACCACCACTAAACTAGGCATGATAACCCACCTCAGAGTACTGAAATGTTACGTTTATCCAGTTATGTTATATGGCTCAGAATGTTGGACATGAGGAAACGAATTGAAGCAGCAGAGATGTGGTTTTTGAGGAGGATGCAAAAAATATCATGGATGAAATGAATATCTAACGAGGATGTCATGAACAGAGCATGCACAAAAAGAGAAATAATGTATGAGATCATGAAAAGGTAAAGTACCTTCATTGGACATGTGATTAGGAAAGAGGAGTTAGAATGCATGGTAATTATGGGAAAGGTTGAAGGGAAGAAAACAAGAGGAAGGCAAAGACAAATGATGATGGGGATAGCAGCCATAGAACTGGAAATGAATACCAATGAATTGATCCACTTGACCCGAAACAGGAGTGTGTGGGCCATGGCAGTCAAAGCTCAAAGTGGGCATGGCACCTGATGATGATGATGATGAATGAATCACCATATAGGAGGGAGGTTAAAAATCTGGCTGAGGGGTGCCACAACATCAATCTCTCACTCAACATCATCAAGTCCAAGGAGCTGATTGTTGACCTCGAGGACGAAATTGGAGGTTCATGAGCCAGTGCTCATCGGGGGATAAGAGGTGGAGAGGGTCAGTGTCTTTCAATTCCTCAGTGTTATTTCAAAGGATCTGTGCTGGGCCTAGCAGGTAAGTGCAATCAAGAAGAAAGCACGGCAGTGCCTCTACTTCCTTAAAAGTTTACAAAGATTCAGCATGGCATCCAAAATTTTAACAAACTTCTATAGATGTATGGTGTAAAGTATATTGACCGGTTGCATCATGACCTAGTATGGAAACACCAATGCCCTTGAACTTTATACTTTATTGTCACCAATCTATTGATACTAGAACATACAATCATCACAGCGATATTTGATTCTGCGCTTCCCGCCCCCTGGATTACAAATCGATAGTAAATATTAAAAATTTAAATTATAAATCATAAATAGAAAATAGAAAAATGGAAGGTAAGGTAGTGCAAAAAAACTGAGAGGCAGGTCCGGATATTTGGAGGGTACAGCCCAGATCTGGGTTAGGAAAATGCAAACAAAAAGTAATGGATATAACCCAGTCCATCATGGGTAAAACCCTCCCCACTATTGTGCATACCTACACAGGTGCTGTTGCAGGAAAGCAGCATCCATCATCAAGTCCTCCAGCATCCAAGCCATGCTTTCTTCTTACTTGTGTGATCAAGAAGGTATAGGAACCTCAGGACTCACACCACCAGATTTAGGAACAGTTATTAACCCTCAACCATCAGGGCCTTGAACCAGTGGGGACAACTTCACTCGCCCCATCACTGATCTGTTCCCACAACTTATAGTCTCATTTTCAAGGACTCTTCATCTCATGTTCTCAATATCTATTTTTGTAATGCCCTGGTTAAGAACATGTTTTATTGTATTTCTACTGCTATGCTGTGAAGTATTTTACTTTTAGCAGTTTTCTGCAAATGCAGCATATTCTGCTTGTTAAGCTTCATAGCGTAGTGTTTTGGCTTCAGCTGACATATAGAGCCATTTGCTCAACCAAGGAATGTTGTGTCAGCCATGTGGGTTTGGCTTGGTATTGTGCCCAGTGGGATGCCATGGAATATTTGAGAGAGATGGACAGAATCAGATTTCTGAAGAACAGTCATCTGGTTTTGGGGTCATTTGTTGGCAGGTGTTGGAAGATGAAAGTGGTGCGGAGTGGAGCACAAAGGAAGATGTTTGCAGAATTCCACCAGAAGGAGAGACCCCCTTGTAAGAAGTGCTTTGTGCAGGCAAATGGTTCCAAGGAGGAAGTGCCAATACTCCTGAGTTAACCAGTTTGTTTGAAATGGTCTTCGAGAGAAGTTAAATCTGTGGCTGGTGTCTCATGTAGAACGTGGGTTCAGTGCGTGAGTAATCAAGGTGAAGCACCCGACTACTCCAGAAATGAGCTCCAATGTTTATGTGCATGTTTAGACTGATTTAACTGTACTGGGTCCTTTTCAATTTCCCCCCTGTTAACTGTTCGTTAAAGTTGAAATATCTGTAAATATACTTCCACTTTAATTTTATGCTGGTGCAAAGTCTGTTTTTTCCTGGTAAAGATAACTTTGCATGGGGCAGCATTTAAATGGCATTCACCATAATTTCCATTCCCCTGTCAGAATACTCCAACGTTGCTGTTGGGTTGAACCTGTATCATATCGACCCTCGATGTGTGTTGCTTATTAAAGGTGGCTTTCTCACCATTACCCATGCAATGCTGTGTCACGTGGCTGTTAGCCAGAGTTAACTAACGAGCCAAATTTGTTAAGAGCTGTGGTGAGAGGGCTACATTGCTAATTTATTTATTATTATATTTTTTCTTTTGTATTTGCACTGTCCGTTGTCTTTTGCACATGGGTTGTTTTTCCATCTTCCATTGATTCTTTTATGTCTCATGAATTTAGTGAGTGTGCCTGAAAAAAATGAACCTTGGGGTAGAAAATTCTGACATATACATTATGTACTTTGATAATAAATTTACTTTGTCCTTTGCAGAACTTGAAGTGGACTTAGTTTGTGATTGCCAGGCAACGCCATTTTCAGATTTTATTCTGAAACAGGTACATCCTTAACTTCAGCCTCTAATAGCAACCCTGGATACTTTAGTTCCTTGTTTGAAATTTCACAGGTAAGCAGAATCATTGGGCTAAAATTAATATGTGTGAAACATTAATAATTCTAAGCCATGCCATGGATGATGCAAATCACTTACAGTGCATTACCGAGTAAGGATGCAAGTTATGGCTCATTTGAAACTGCAGCAGAATCAGAATCAGAATTAATATCACTGTCAAAAGTTGTGAACTTTATGGCAGCAGTACAATGAAATAAGTAGCCCAAAAAAAAAGAACCAGAAATAAAAAAAGTAGTGAGATATTGTTCATGAGTTCAATATCCATTTAGAATTCAGATGGCAGAGGGGAAGAAACTGAGTGTGTGCCTTTAGGCTCCTGTACCTCCTTCTCAATGGTAACAGCGTGAAAAGGGCATATCTTGGATGGGAGATCCTAAATGATGGCCACTTCCTTCCAAAGGCACCACTCCTTGAAGATGTATTGGATACTACAGAGCTAAGTACCCATGATGGAGCTTACAAGTTTCTGCAACTTATTTCAATCTTGTGCAATAGTCCCTCCCGCCCGTGTACCAGTGATGCAGCCAGTCAGAATGATCTCTATGGCACACTTGTAGAAGTTTGCGAATGTTTTAGTTAACAAACCTAATCTCCTCAAGGCTTACTGCTTGCTTGGCTAGTTACACTAGAACCATGTGTGGAATGTCTGGCTGACCACAGTATGTGTGCTTGCAAGACTCCGTGTCCGACAGAGTGATCAGCAGCACTGGGGCTCCACAGGGGACTGTCTTGTCTCCCTTTCTCTTCACCATTTACACCTCGGACTTCAACTACTGCACAGAGTCTTGTCATCTTCAGAAGTTTTCGGATGACTCTGCCATAGTTGGATGCATCAGCAAGGGAGATGAGGCTGAGTACAGGGCTACAGTAGGAATCTGTCACATGGTGTGAGCAGAATTATCTGCAGCTTAATGTGAAAAAGACTAAGGAGCTGGTGGTAGACCTGAGGAGAGCTAAGGTACCGGTGACCCCTGTTTCCATCCAGGGGGTCAGTGTGGACGTGGTGGAGGATTACAGATACCTGGAGATACGAATTGACAATAAACTGGACTGGTCAAAGAACACTGAGGCTGTCTACAAGAAGGGTCAGAGCCGTCTCTATTTCCTGAGGAGACTGACGTCCTTTAACATCTGCCGGATGATGCTGAGGATGTTCTACGAGTCTGTGGTGGCCAGTGCTATCATGTTTGCTGTTGTGTGCTGGGGCAGCAGGCTGAGGCTGGCAGACACCAACAGAATCAACAAACTCATTCGTAAGGCCAGTGATGTTGTGGGGATGGAACTGGACTCTCTCACGGTGGTGTCTGAAAAGAGGATACTGTCTAAGTTGCATGCCATCTTGGACAATGTCTCCCATCCACTACATAATGTACTGGGTGGGCACGGAAGTACATTCAGCCAGAGACTCATTCCACCGAGATGCAGCACTGAGCGTCATAGGAAGTCATTCCTGCCTGTGGCCATCAAACTTTACAACTCCTCCCTTGGAGGGTCAGACATCCTGAGCCAATAGGCCGGTCCTGGACTTATTTCATAATTTACTGGCATAATTTACATATTACTATTCAATTATTTATGATTCTATTACTATTTATTATTTATGGAGCAACTGTAACAAAAACCGATTTCCCCCAGGATTAATAAAGTATGACTATGACTATGAATGAATAAACTCTTCTCAGGCTTCCATCTGGCTACAAGTATTAATTTTAACCGTTTCAATGACAAACTCTACCATCTCCATCCGGGATGATTCCTGGGCATGTCTAGTCGGTGGTATTTATACCCCCGTCATTTGACCCTCCTACATAAGAACATAAGAAATAGGAGCAGGAGTAGGCCATCCGGCCCATCGAGCCTGCCCCGCCATTCAATGAGATCATGGCTGATCTGTCCGTAAACTCAGCTCCATCTACCTGCCTTTTCCCCATAACCCTTAATTCCCTTACTATGTAAAAATCTATGTAACTATCTTAAGTATATTTAGTGAAGAAGCCTCAACTGCTTCCCTGGGCAGAGAATTCCACAGATTCACCACTTTCTGAGAAAAACAGTTTCTCCTCATCTCCGTCCTAAATCTTCTCCCCTGAATCTTGAGGCAATGTCCCCTAGCTCTAGTCTCACCTACCAGTGGAAACAACTTTCCTACTTCTATCTTGTCTATCACTTTCAAAATTTTGTATGTTTCTATAAGATCCCTTCTCATTCTTCTGAATTCCAGAGAGTATAGTCCCAGGCGATTCAATCTCTCCTCATAGGTTAACCTCTGCATCCCTGGAATCAACCTGGTGAACCTCCTCTGCATTGTCTCCAAAGCCAGTATAACCTTCCTCAAGTATGGAGATAAGAACTGCACACAGTACTCCAGGTGTGGCCTCACCAGTACCCTGTATAGTTGCAGCATGACCTCCCTGCTCTTGAGTTCAATCCCTCTAGCAATGAATGACAACATTCCGTTTGCCTTCTTAATAACCTGTTGTACCTGCAAGCCAACTTTTTGCGATTCATGCACAAGCACTCCCAAGTCCCTCTGCACAACAGCATGCTGCAATCTTTCACCATTTAATCAGCTCTTCTATTATTCCTTCCAAAGTGGATGATCTCGCATTTACCAATGTTGTATTCCATCTGCCAGACCTTAGCCCACTCACTTAACCTATCTATATCCCTCTGCAGACTCTCCACATCCTCTGTACAATTTGCTTTTCCACTCAGTTTAGTGTCATCAGCAAATTTTGCTACGCTACACTCAGTCCCCTCTTCCAAATCATCAAGGTAAATGGTAAACAGCTGCGGGCCCAGCACCAACCCCTGCGGCACCCCACTCACCACAGACTGCTAACCAGAGAAACATCCATTTATACCAACTCTCTGCCTCCTATTGGTTAACCAATCCACTATCCATGCCAAAACATTTTCTCCAAATCCATGCATCCGTATCTTATTTATAAGTCTCTTGTGCGGCACCTTATCAAACGCCTTCTGGAAATCCAAGTATACGACATCCACCTGTTCCCCTCTATCCACTGCACTTATTAGGTCCTCAAAGAACTCCAGTAAGTTTGTAAACAGGACCTGCCCTTTCTGAATCCATGCTGCATTTGTCTAATGGAACCACTCCTTTCTAAATGTTTCGCTATTTCTTCCTTAATGAGAGCTTCAAGCATTTTCCCAAATACAGATGTTACGCTACTGGCCTATAATTGCCGGTCTTTTGCCTACATCCTTTTTGAAAAAGTGGCATGGCATTTGCTGTCTTCCAGTCCGCCGGGACCTGCCCAGAGTCTAAAGGATTTTGGTAAATGATTACCAACATGTCTACTATGACCTCCGCCAATTGCCTCAGCATCCTGGGATGCATACCATCAGGACCAGAGGACTTATCTACCTTCAGGCCCTCTAGTTCACTCATCACTATCTCTTTAGTGACAGTGATTTTATTGAGGGCCTCACCTCCCATTTCGTCCATAACATCATCCTTTGGCATATTAGATGAGTCCTCCACTGTGAAGACCGACACAAAATAGTCGTTCAATGCCTCCGCCATTTCCTTATCACCCAATATCAATTTCCCCTTCTCGTCTTCCAAGGGACCTACGTTGTCTTTAGCCACCCTCTACCGCTTTATATACTTATAAAAACTTTTGCTATCTGTTTTTATTGGTTCGTCCTCATCCAATCAGGCTTCTGCTCTCCCACTTCGTTTACAATCAAATTCCAGTTCTTAGAGCTAGATCTTCGGCTTTGTGAAAATTCTTTTCCTCTAGTTTTATTTCAATAGCTTCTTTCACCAGGTGGTCCCAAAAGCCATCGGCGTGGTACAGTAGTTTTGTTCCATCAAACTCAATCCTTTGGCCGTTACGAATGCAATGTTCTGCTACCACCAATTTCATCAATTAACCCAAATGGATACACTTCCTGTGCTCCTTGATGCAGGTTTCCACCATGTATCCCTTCTGGCCAATATACACTGCTCTGCATTCAAGGGGAATCCTGTAAATGCCAGCCGACCTGAGTCCCAGGTTATCTTTGACCTGCATAAGCTGTGACTTGAGCTTCCTGATGGGTTTATGGATGGTATTAATTCAGTATTTCTTCAAGATACTGGCGATCCTTTCAGAAACCATGGAAGTATAGAGAAGACAGGCAGTAGCGACAGGTATGGAACAGTATAATCAACACAAACGATGGAGAACTTAAATCACTACATTAGTTTGTCCAAGACTTAGCATTTGTATTTAAAACAAATTTAAGGTTCAATTGTCAGATCAAGCCCACCCATAAAACGGGAGTGAATTATCAGATTTTGCTAATATGCTCTAGATTGGAAAATGTCTTTTACTTACATCCTTTGTAAAATCATTGGTGAGGATTTTGTGGTAGCAAGGTTAAATCTGTGAGTGTATACTGTAATTACACATCAAAACTGCCAGCAGAAAGTATGCAGAGAAGTTCGTCTGCGATTTGTTCACCTTGCCACCTTGTGCAGTTAATCAATGAATTGTTAAGAACCTCAAAGTTTAGAGGTAGAATCCATGAATATTGTTTAATCATGCACAGTCCATACATTAAAACTGTTCAAAGCTCACTTGAGCCATTTGTGGGCAAAATTGTGCCCATTAATTCACTGAGATAAGCACGTACCAACACTAATACAGTATTTATTATATCATTTTGAGGGTGTCATCACAGGTGCCCACACATTTACTCTACCACCAGCATAAAGTGGGTGCATCTGACAGCCTTTGCTGAATGCACACTACATAACCAGGAGCACGTCATACTGAGATTGGCAACAAGACAGTAATTAAATGGTCTCCACTGTGACACTGATATCTAACACACATCTGCCAGGCTCAGTCTTCAGTTCTCAGGATAATGGAAATGGAATCACTGGCAGTTCTTCACTGTTCACAGCCTTCTTGTATCAATCACCTCACAACTGAAAACTACAATCTTTGTCACCCTACAACTTGCAGTGACATGGGGCCAGGACTTGATCAAGGCAAGGCATTATTATATGTTAGGTACGCATGCACACAGTGAAGGACTATTTTCCCGACAATTATCTTTCTCTCACCTTCCGTGGCACATTTTTATGCAGCTGCTCTGGGGAGAGATCATTTAAGGCTTCAAGCCTTAATAATCGGCAACTCCTGACAAGAAACAGTTCAAGCTAACAAGAACAGCACAGGTTCCATTTTGATGGAAGATCTTCAGGGTGGGAACTGTTTCAAATGTGCTTCTGATCAATTTCATGATTTTTACACAGCAGGGAATGGGTGCTGTCATTTGGCAGCAGTACAATAGACAGAACAATATTATTTTATTTACTTACCAATACAGCAAGGTAACAGACCCTTCCAGTTGAAAGAGCACATACCATCCAGTTACACCGATGTGACCAATTTGTTGAACATCTTTGGACTGTGGGAGGAAACCAAAGCACCCAGAGGAAACCCACACAGTCATGGTGAGAATGTCCAGACAGCAGCTGGAATTGAATCCAGGATGCTGGTGGTATAATAATGTTACGCTGACCACTGTACTATGTAACAATGACTACTACAATGGTGTAGCTCTACTTGAACAATCCCACTTAAATCATGGCCAGCTCAGGGAGAGGTGATCCATACATGAAAAAGAATCGATTGCAGGGTGATAAACAGGAGAATGGGAGTGAGGGAAACCTTAAAAACTAGTGTAGAACTAATGGGCCAAATGTCCTCTATTAATGTCATGAAGAATTACGAAAAGTGCGCAGTACATGTTAGATAAATGAAAAGAAATTCTAGGCAAGATACTCATAATTTATTGTCCATGTAAACTATTGTGAAATTGCTACTCTTTGCATTTGAACAATTAATGACAAGATGAGCCATAAATACAATTAACTTTCTGACCCTTCAAAAACTCAATCAAATACAATATGTAGGAATTCTAAACTACTTAGATATAAATATAACTCCAAAACAAAAGGCTGTTGAAAATCAAGATCACCAGGAGTAGGACAATGTTTCTGAGTAACTTATGCCCCCCTATTTCATTTTATATCTGGCATAAATTCCTCAAATGATATCAACAGTAGGGCAAGTTGTAATGTTTGCCTGCAGCACCATTTTCAAACTCAGTAGTTAGAAACACATTTTTTCTTATTTGCTTAAAGCTGACTTTTATTCATTTTTTTCATAAATTCTATTGTATTTTTATTTTCCTGTAAATGCCTGGAAGAAAATTAATCTCAAGGTAGTATATGGCAACATATGCGTACTTTGATATTAAATTTAACATTGACTTTACTTTGACTTTGACTATTTTGCCTGAAACTGTGTTGCATTTGGAGCAAACATTCAAACTGCATCGTCTTCAATGAAACCTATGCCCTCCTATGTCTTCAAAAATCATGTTATGTGTCATTACTGCTTTGCTTATGAAGATTAGAATCTAAAATTCCTGGCCTCACACATTCCAAGGACGCTGCTACTGATCTCTGCCACACCTATGGTTTACTGTTTACAGCTTCCAACCCTACAGTCAAGGTAAGGGGATTTCATCTACTTTTCTTTCAGCAGGCTCCACAGGCTCATCGGCAGACAACTCCCGACATCAAATCCTTCCCCAAAATAAACTGGACTCACGTCTTCACAAAGACTGCCCTGATTAGGTCCTTCTGGAAGTAACTGGGAGAGGTATCATGGCTTCAGTAGCCTGTCCATGCTCTAGTGGGCAGCATGGTAACATAGGGATGAGCACAATGACTTTATAGCTCCAACGATCACTGATCTGGGTTTGATTTTTGCCATTGCCTGTCAGGAATCTGTACATTCTCCCTGTGACTGTGTGGGTTTTCTCAACATTCCCAAGATGTATGGTTAGTGTAACACTTAGTGAGACGTGGGCATGCTTTGCTGGAACTGGAAGCATGGTAACATTTGCAGGTTGGCCCCAACACAATCCTCGCTGATTTGATTTGATGCATTTTACTGTATCTATCGATGTACATATGGCAAATAAAGTTCATGTTTAATCTTTCACTTCCACCTCTTCAAGAGCATTACCTCAACCTCCTTTCATCACTGCAGTATCCACTTACTTGTAGCATGTCTGTAGCAGATAGTGCCTGAAATGTGTCATATCCCTTTAACAGTTGCTGGCAAGCATAGTACCTGACATGTTATATCATGAGAAGTCTAAGAAATTACATCTGTGAACAGGGAACGCCACACTGAAACTGACATTGTCAATTTCGCTGCAGTGTTCCATCAGACAATGCTTCTGTAATACCTCGCTCATTATGCTACTTTCACGAACAGCACAACATCAATGTGTCAAAATTCTGTCAAACAAGTTCTAGGCCAATGGATTTTAAATTAAAATTGGTTCATGTTTGTTCAGCTTCTACCCTAATACTACATTAGTAAAAAAAACTTAATTTGCCTTCTGTATTATGCTCAAAATGTTTGTTGAAAATACCTGATGTATTCTTCCATGTTTGCTTTCTAAGAGAATCCTCCAACATTCGTGTTATTATGCTGAATGATGTCACAGACACTGAGTTGCAGAGATTTCCTGTAACTGATGTTAGATGTTACATGTCAAGGCAGCAGTCTGCACCAGCAGAGATCCCAAGAAATTTGTGACTATCTTTCTTGATGTTGATGACTGTCACCAGTGAAATCCAGGCCTTTTAATTTATTAGTATACAGAATGCATTGTATGCAAATGAAAAACTTAAATTGCTGTGATTCAATCTTTTTAAATTACTTTCAGTCATTTTAAGTCTGGTTCCAAGTGAAAAGTTCAAGAGTTTCACTATCTAAACCCCTGACAAACAATGTGAAAAGTAGCGGTCCCAAAACTGACCTGAGGAACACCACTAGTCATTGGCAGCCAACCAGAAAAGGCCCCCTTATTCCCACTTGCAGCCTCCTAACTGTGAGCCATTCCTCTGTCCATGCCAGTATACTTCCCATAACACCAAAGGATTTTATTTTGTTAAGTAGCCTCGTGTGGCACCTCATCATGTGCCTTCTGAAAATCCAAGTAAATGACATCCACTGCCTCTCCTTTGTCCACCCTGCTTGTTACTTCCTTGAAGAATTCTAACAGATTTTGCAAGCAAGATTTCTCTCTCCAGAAACCATGCTGACTTTGACTTACTTTATCATTAGTCTCCAAGTAAACCGAAATTTTGTCCTTAATAATGGATTCCAATATTTTTCCGACCACTGAGGTTAGGCTAACTGGTCTGCAATTTCCTCTCTTTTGTCTTCCTCCCTTCTTAAGGAATGGAGTGACATTTGCTATTTTCCATTCCTCTGGGACCATGCCAAAATCAAGTGACTCTTTGAAAGATCATGACCAATGCACCCATTATCTCTTCAGCAATCTCTGTTAGGACTCTGGGATGTAGTCCATCTCGTCCAGGTGACTTATCCACCTTAAGACCTTTCAGTTTGCCTAGCATTTTTTCCTTTGTCATAGCAATGGCATTCACTGATGCTCCCTGACACTCATGAGCCTCTGTCATATAGCTAGTTTATTCTACAATAAAGACTGAAGTAAATAAGTTCATCTGCCATTTCTTTGACCCCCATTACTACCTCAACAGCATCATTTTCCAGTGGTCCAATATCAAGTCTCACCTCCCTTCATTCTTCATATAACAGGAAAAAGTTTTAGTATCCTGCTTTATATTATTGGCTAGTTTGCTCTCACTTTTCATCTTTTCCCTTCTTAAAGCTTTTTTAGTTGCCTTTTGTTGGATCTTAAAAGCTTCCCAATCAGTCAACTTCCTGTTTAATTTTGCTACCTTATATGCCCTTTCCTTGGCTTTTATGCAGTCCTTAATTTCCTTGTCAGCCACATTTGTCTACCCCTGCCATTTGTGAACAAGTTCTTCTTTGGAATATATCTATCCTATGCCTTGTGAACTATTCCTACAAACTTCACCCATCTCTGTTCTGCCATCATCCCCACCAGTAGCCTCCTCCAACCCATCTGGGCAAGCTCCTCTCTCATGCCTCTATAGTTCCTTTCATTCCACTGCAATACTGATACTTGTGAGTTATGCTTCTCCCTCTGAAATTGCAGTCTGAATTCAATCATATTATGATTACTGCCTCCTAAGGATTCCTTTACATTAAGTTCCTGAATAAAATCTAGATTATTACACAACACCCAATATAAGATAGTCTTTCCCAAGTAGGCTGAAGCACAGGCTGCTCTAAAAAGCTATTTTGTAGGCATTTATCAAATTCCCTCTCTTGTGATCTGACAGCAACCTGATTTTCCCATTCCCATCCAGATTGAAGTTCCCCACTACAAATCTGACATTACCCTTATTACATACTCTTTCTAGCTCCCTTTTCAATCTCAACCCCCACATCTTGGCTACTATTTAGAGACCTATATATAATTCCCATCATGGTTTTGTTTACCCTTGCAGTGAGCTGGTGCTCAGAGAACAACCTGTCTCTAAATCCAGTCTACATTAATGGAGGCATAGTGGAAAGGGTGTCCAGTTTCAGGTTTCTGGTAATACATATCTCAGAAGACCTTACATGGTCCACTAACACCATAACAATAGTTAAGAAAGCACAGCAACGCTTGTTTTTCCTCAGGACACTGAAGAAAGCTGGTCTACCTGAACAGATGCTGGTGACCTTTTACCGCTGCACCATAGAGAGCATCTTAACATACTGCAGCTCTGTGTGGTATCTCAGTTGTACAGCAGCTGATAGGAAAGCATTTCAGCGGGTCGTCTCTAGCGCACAGAAGACCATCGGGACACAGCTCCCAGCCCTGGAGGACAACTACAGCTCTCGCTGCCTAAGGAAAGCTACAAGCATCTGTAAGGACAATACACACCCATGCAATCATCTGTTTGAACTTCTTCCATCTAGCAGACATTGTAAGATTTTCTATGCCCACACTTCCAGACTGAAAAATAGCTTTATTCCCCAGAGCTATAATTGCTCTGAACCAATCGATCAAGCATCATCCATAAATTGCTATATTGCTACCTTAATACTGGTGTTACGGCTGTCATGCATCTGAGTTGTGCTTTTGTACTGCTGGACAATACTTGTGCTGGCTGGTTACTTGATTTTATTTATTGTTTATTTATTTTATTTATTGTTTCATAGCATTGAGTATGAGAGTTGCAAACTCATTTTCGCTGTATTGGTGTATGACCAATTGTACTATGCAATGACAATAAAGATATTTCAATTTCAATTTCTTAACTCCATTCACAAAGATTAGACATTTGCTGACCCTGTGTCACTTTTCTAAAGATGTAATTCCATCTGTTACCAATAGATCTCTTTTACCAATGCCTACGCCTTCCTGCCTGTCCTTTCAATGTGAAGTATATCCTTTAGGTTAAACTCCCAACTATGACCTTCTTTCAGCCACAACTCAGTAATGCCCACAACGTCATACTGATCAATCTCTAATTGCACCATGAGTTCGTCCACCTTATTCTGAATGCGATGTGCATTTAAATACCGCACCTTCAGTCATGCATTCTTCACGCTAATGAATTTTGCCTCTGTGGTATAACTTAACACTTGGCTCTGTCTACATTTGTACTCAATCATTGGCATGTACTTTCTTAAATTCACATTATATATTACATCATCTACTTGCAGACCTGCTGGCTCATCCTCAGCTCTATCAGAATGGCTCCCATCCCCCTGCCATATTAGATTAAACCACTCCCAACATGTTATGGCATTTCTCTTTTTATAAATGGGTATTCTGATTTCTTGCTTTGTGGCTGCCTGCAAACAAACCCATCTCAAGGTGGACAATTTATACATTCTTTGATAACAAATGTACTTTGAATCCTTGAATTCTGGGTTCTTGCTGTATGTAAATTGGCTGCAGCTCTTTCCCACAATACAATCTCAAGACACATGATTTGTTCTGAGGTGTTTTGGGACATTGTGAAAGTTGCTTCAAAATGCTCCTTTTGTCACTATTAACCATTTGAAGTTTGAAAGAAACATTGTGCATCCAATGAAGACATTACTGTGCTTCTGCATACACAGATACATTCCAATCTCCTCTGTATTCTAAAATGTACTTTGTGAACATTTCCCTCTTTTAAAATACAAAAAAAAACAGTAATTTTCTGTTTTTGTGTAGGAGGGAGATGGGGAACTGTATGGTAAAAGAATAAAACTACCAAACACTGTGAAATGGTTTGTACAGCCTCTCATCTTTGTAGTAGTTTTACCAAACATTGATGGTGTGTACATTCAACTAACAGTTCACTTCTGGTGAGTTACACCTCCATATACAAGATGGATGTACAGTAGGGCCATTAAAGTGTGCTGCTCTGATGCTAAATTACTGGCCTATTGATTCAAGATTACCATATAAATCAAATATCTATCGAAGTGCTTCAACAGAAGAAATATTATTTTATATTTACAAAAGTGCCATGTAGCATGATTGATAACAAGGACAGTGACAAGAAATGATTACAGGACACCACCGCATCATCCAGGTGCCACTTGGAAAATGATGTTCTGCATGAGATGGATGTTGTGGTGACTTGCATCACAGACCCTGTTGACAGATTACAGCTGGTGTTTGCTCTCTCCTTACTAAATATTTCTAGTGTAGGGAAAGTAGCCTTTTTGGCCAGTCACTGAACACATCCAAATCAATCCCACTTAGTGAAAGATGAATATCAAACTTTGACTCTGCTCTTTGCTTATCAGTACAATTATGTAGATTGCAAAATAGCAGGTTGAGAACCAAAAGATATGTGTGTGGGGGGGGGAGGGGGGAGTTGCTGAAAGAAGTGGAAGAACTAATTTTAGTTATTGATTGTATGATATTGTAAGATTTGCATAAAAGTCATGGGAGAAGTGTCACTTTGAAAAGTACTTGAGAACTGCTGAAATGTATTACAACTCTTCTTTTGTTTTTAAGCCCCATTTTGCTTAAAATATATGAAGCACGGTCCTCATCATCCAGTGCAATAAAGTGCCTGATTTATGGCATATCCTTCATTATATGACATTTAAAATAATATTCCTTTCATAATTTGGTCACCCTTATGTAAATATTATGTTAACTCGTTTAGAAATAGCCTATAGTCCATTTCAGTTAATGCCTGCAGCCTTCACAACAGAATAATGTATAGCACGTTCCAGCACTGAATACTCGATAATTGTCTTCAGAGATGTTTTGCTCTCTAACATTGAAAGATTTGTTGCAGGACATATATGTTACCATAATGGTTTGCTGACAATGAGATTGCTAAACTGTGGTAGTGCTTGAATCCAAAGCCCTGCATTGGTCATGGTCGATCATGGATGTTGCATCCCAGCTGTCTACGTGAAACACAAGCTAATACACAAGACAGGGCAGTACGATATGGAGAGCAAGCTATTGCCCATGTAACAGGCTTGCCCTCTCCATGCAGCTGATGAATCCAAAGGAATGGCAGAAAGCGATACAGTTTATCACCAGCGGCATCGCAGGAGTTGCCAGTCATCGTTTGTCTCAACGTAGGACTGCCATAAGGATTCCAGCTACAGGTTTTTCCTCAGGTTTTACTCCTGAAGCCTTCCCTATGAACGGAAATAGCCACAAGGCAGAAGAAGTTTGAGATCAGAGATTTCCTTCTTCTAGATGAGTTGCCAACATGGCTGATGAGCCCTATCTCCCTGAAGATGGGCTCGTTGGTTCTTAAGTAATCAACTTTATACTGCATGTCTAAAGTAATTAAGAGAGGTTGAACTGCAGGTCTCTGGTCTTTCTAATGGAGCCAGAATATAGCTCTAATGTTGCCTGTCCTCTTTTCCAATTATCTCATTATATCTTCCAAGTTGCCTTTGGTTCCTCTAATTTTATCCACATACTCTTGACTAATCTCTGCAAGGACATGCTGTTGAAAGTTTAGTAACTTCAGGAATCTGTTTTTTTTTGTAGCTTGGCAGGCAATATCAAGAACTATAAGACACATTCAGTATGCAGGAGTATTCTAAATCTTCAAAAAGAATATCTGATGTCATTTGCACAGGTGAAAAAAATCATTTTCCAGTTTTGAGTAGACATCAGTCTGGAACAATACATGATGTCATCCATGGATTTAAAGGAAATAATCACATATTTCTTGGGTGGTCAAGATCTCTGAGGACCTCTGAGGATCTAACCTGGTCCCAACACATTGATGTAGTCATAAAGAAGGCAAGAGAGCAGCTATACCTTATTAGGAGTTTGAAGTGATTTGGCATGACAACAAATATACTCAAAAACTTCTGTAGTTGTACCATGGAGAGCATTCTGACAGGCTGCGTCACTGTCTAGTATGGAGGGGCTACTGCACAGGACCGAAAGAAGCTGCAGAAGGTTGTAACCTAGTCAGCTCCATCTTGGGTACTAGCCTACAAAGCACCCAGGACATCTTTAGGAAGCGGTGTCTCAGAAATGCAGTGTCCATTATTAAGGGCATGCCCCTTTCTCACTGTTACCATCAGGTAGGAGGTACAGAAGCCTGAAGGCACACACTCAGCGATTCAGGTACAGCTTCTTCCCTTCTGCCATCCAATTCCTGAATGGACTTCGAAGCTTTGGACACTACCTCACTTTTTTTAATATACAGTATTTCTGTTTTTGCACATTTTTAATTTATTCAATATACATAATTGATTTACTTCTTTATTTATTATTATTTTATTAATTATTTTTTTCTCTCTCTCTCTCTGCTAGATTATGTATTGCATTGAATTGCTGCTGCTAAGTTAACAAATTGCACATCAGAAGCCGGTGATAATAAACTAAGCAAGAGAAACGCCCGAGGAAAGCAGAAAACACTGGCAAGATACGATACACGGCCAAACCAAAGTGATGAAGGTGATCCACATGGGTCTGTAATGGAATTGCTTCTTTTCATCTCATGGATGAACAGTTTAGATGATGGCTAAGTTTGCAGCTGATACAAAGATAGGTGGAGGGGCTAATAGTGTTGAAAGCAGGGTATCTACGGGAGTTTTTACACAGACTGGGAGAATGGGCAAAGACGTAGCAGATGGAATGTAGTGTCGAGAAGCGTATTGTCATGCACTTTGGAAAAATGAATAAAGGCATAGACTATTTTCTAAATGGGGAAAAATTCATAACTCAGAGGTGCTAAGCAACTTCTGCAGGATTCCCTAAAGGTTAACTTGCAGGCTGAGTTGGTGGTAAGGAAGGAAAATGCAATGTTAGCATTCATTTCATGAGGACTAGAATATAAAAGCAAGGATGTGATGCTGAGTCTTCATTAGACATTGGTCAGACTACACAAAGTACTATGAGTAGTTTTGGGACACTTATCTAAGAAAAGATATGTTGACATTGGAGATGGTCTCAAGGGGATTGATGAGAACGATTCTGGGAATGAATGTATGAGGAGCATTTGATGGCTCTGGGCCTGTACTTGCAGGCATTAAGAAAAATGTGGGGGAGGAGTTCATTGAAATCTATCAAATATTGAAGGGCCCTTATAGAGTGGCGTGTGAAGAGGATGTTTCCTATAGTGGGTGAGTCTAGGACCAGAGGGCACAGCCTCAGAATAGAGGGATGTCCATTTAGAACATAGATGAGGAGGAATTTCTTTAGCCAAAGCTAGTGAATCTGTAGAATTCATTGCCACGGACGGTTGTGGAGGCCAACTCAAGGAATATATTTAAAGCAGAGATTGATAGGTTCTTGATTTGTGAGAGCATCAGAGATTATGGGGAGAAGGCAGGAGCTTGGGGTTGATGGGATAATAAATCAGCCACGATGGAATGACAGAGCAAACTCCATGGATTGAGTGGTCCAATTCTGCTCCTGTGTGTTATAGTCTTACGGTGGGGGACACAATAACCTGCTTAGCACATGGCCATGGCTGAGAGGTTGATAAAAAGAAAGTACCAATAAAATCTCTCCATCATGGGAATGGCTGCTTGGAGACCAAAGGATCCACAGGATTAGTTAATATCTAATGACCTTCCTGAAAGTCAAGGATAAGGGAACTAGATACTATACATGAATGTAACCAAGAGCAAGGACTGCCAAAAACAAGCAGATGTTCAGGATGATGAGAAGTTGATAGAATCAATGTACATGTGACAAAATTATGACGCTGACAAATCACCAGCACTGGACAGTGAGGTCATCTGAGGCTGATTTTACAGAGCATATGTCCACCGTGGGTTATAAGCAAGGTCTTCCCTGGTTAGATTAGGGTGAAGTAGCTCAGCAACTACAAACGTGTTTGTAGTTGGAGACCAGAAAAGAAAGGATTGTTCATTTATTCCTTTTTGATCCTTAGATAAATCCAAGCAGGCAGGTAGCATAGTTCATCTGAATACATGTATAATACTCAGAGAGTGCGGTGTTAGAACTTTTAATAAAGTGGCTTGGTGTAGACAAATTTAGTGGTTCAAAATTGTTGATAGCATGAGTAAATCTATGAACCAGATATAAGAGCAGCCTATATGAACAAGGGTCATTAGCCCACAAAATTCATTCAAGATAGTGCTGTTTTATCTGGTTTGCTCAAATGGCATTGATTGTACTAGAGTGCACAGAATATGTTTCTGCTGGTCTGAATACAATTGGGACTCTTGTTTTAAAGAAAAATAAAACACCTTTCAATAACATTGAAAGCTCAAACCGAATGTTATTAAAGGATCAGGCACATCATCTTGCAGTCATAGGCAGAGTGCTAGACAAATATCAGCAGAAAACTAAGACAAGCACCTGCACTATTCTCACACTGGAAGTCAGGATTACTCTCAGGATCCTCACGGATTGTCTCTGCTGATATGCAACATCGTGCTGCTTTGCAAAGGTCAATAAGAGATCTACAGGCAAAATAAGAACCTTTCAATGTTAATAAATGTGACTGCAAACATGGAAGGAACAGTTGCTATATTGCAGGGTTCAAGAAAGTGCTAGCATACACAGAGAGAATTCTTGTCATTATGATCACATCTCTGGTAACTTCCTCCCATAAATGTCCTTTGCACAACGAGGTACCACCTGAATGTCCTATTCATGTGGAAGATTCTTTTGTTCCTTGGGGAGGCCAGAGGCCACCCCTTTGCATCTTTGTAGAACATGCACATTCTTTGCCAACATTTCCCAGTAGTTTGTGGTTGTATTGTGTTGTAGTATTTAGAGAGTACTTCCCATGGTCAGAGCTTAGAGGAAAGATGCTATCATTATGCAATATTTGACCACTGTTCCCAAATCCGAGTGGTGTTACATGAAGAAGCAGAACAGTTATGAATAAACAATAGGCTATCTAGCTGCTTGAACTTATTCTGCCATTCATCAAGATCACAGTTTTTCTTCTATCTCCATATTTATCATATTTTAATGATCAGAGATTGATCCATCTCTATCTTGAATAAGCTCAAATGACTAACCCTCTGTATGAAGAAATTTCTCCATCCCTTATTCTTAACTGACCGATTATGATCTCCTCATCCACAGGAAATGTCTTTTCTGAAACCACCTTATGAAGCCTTTCAAGTATTTGTCAAATTTCAGTGAGCTCATCTCATATTCTTATAATCTTTAGAGAATAAATACCTAACTTTTTAACCTCTTCTCATACAGAAAAACTATTGACACTAGATAAGTTTGTTAAATGTCTTGTGCACTTTCTCTATGAAAAATACACTGTATGACTGTGTAGCTAGGCATAGCTCTAACTGCATCTATAAATTCAACGACACCACTATCATTGGCAAAATCTCAGATGGCGATGAGGAGCTGTACAGGAGTGAGACAGATCGGCTGGTTGAGTGTTTCACAACAATCTTCTATCTGCTCCACGTCAGCAAGACGAATGAATTTGGGAAGGGGGGTGGTGGTTAAGGAGAAAACACACCAATGCTCATTGTGGGGTCAGAGGTGGAAAAGGTGAGTAGCTTCAAGTTCCTCGACATCAGTATCTCAGAGGATCTATCCTGGACCAAACTCGTTGATACAGCCATGAAAGAGCAATGAATTAATCATGATTCATTCCTGTTCTGCACTTCTTACACATTTTATGTTTTATTGTAATATATAGCAACTTTCTATGTCTTGCACTGTTCTGCTGCCATAATATAGCAAATTTCACAACATACAGTATGTCAGTAATAATAAACCAGATTCTGATTCCTTTTCATTTAGATCAGGAGACCAAAATTGAAATTGATGCTCAACATTTGGTCTCATCAAGGCCATACATATTTGCAGTCGTCTGTTGGAATTTGTATAAAGGCCTTTCGGAAACAGCTTAGTAGATGGTTTAAACCAACTTAACGTCAGGAAAATGATTGCAATTGAATTTTATACAAGCATCTGTACCCTTTGATATAGCTCACCACAATGAAAATGTTTAACAACCTGTTTCTCTGCAGCTGACTGGTACCACACTCACATGAACAAGAGAGTCATGAATTCAAACCCAGTTGAGTTCATGTCAAAGTTGAAGCACTGCTGAATGTCAGATAAAATGTTAAACCGAGGTCCCAACTCACTGATTCAAGTATATGGAAAGAAAGATTTAAAAGCACAATTTGAAGAGATTTGTAGAGAAAACCATTGTCATGTGAAATGTCTAAGTTCATGTGGAAAATTTTAAGCTGCTCTCATTATGTAGAGAAATATGAATGATATTGACTATTTTAAATAATTTATCAATTTTTTGTAGTTGTTTTGCCTCAAATGCCTGCTGAGAATTTTCTATGAGATACCATCTTTATTTTCTATGAGATACCAGCTTATATTTATTTACCCTGGCCCAATGATCTGTGCCACCCAGCAACACTAACCTAAATCACAAGACAATTTACGATGGCCAATTAAACTACTAACCAGTACATCTTTGGACTGTGGGAGGAAACCAGAACACCCAAAGGAAGCCCACACAGTCACGGGGAGAATGTACACATCCATTACAGATGGTGCTGGAGTTGAACTCTGAACTCCAACACCCCAAGCTGTAATAGTGTTTCACTAATCACTTTGCTATTGTGGCTGTTAGTATTAATGCAAAATATAATTAGTAGATATATTTGGAGGGCATTTCTGTCTCAATTCAGACATTCAGAAATATTTAAAAACTATTCTCTATTCACACTACTGAATATATATTAAAAATCAAACAATACTAACACGTATGACCTATAGAAGACCATTGTGAGAGTGAGAAGGCAATTCCACGTGAGGTTAGAGACACAATCAGATACACACCAGCTGTAGCAGGATTTGCATGAAATTACTTCCTTTCAGGTGAACTCTACTGCATAAATGGCAATGAAGTATCACTCCCCAGTGAACTCAAAACCTGTAATGCAACATTTGAAAGACTACATCCGTGCAAATCCCTACAGCATCTAGCAACCCCATGATCTTTGTCTCAAGGCCGAGGTCAGACTGAAGCCAAGGTTATGGCTAGAATTAACTCCTGCCTGAACACGCAGCAATTTGCCAACTGCCGCAACAGTTCTACAGCGGACACAATCTCATTAGCTCTCCACTCTGTTTTGGAGCAGTCAAACAATATGAGAACCCACATCCGGCTGCAGTACATCAATTACAGCTTGGTATTCAACACCACCATTCCCTCAATATTAACCAACAAGCTTCAAAACCTGGAGCTCCACACCTCCCTCTGCACTGGATCCTCAGTTTCTTTATTGGGAGACCACAGTCAGTGCAGATCAGCAATAACATCTCCTCGTCATGGACAATCAATACATCTCCGGAATGTATTCTTAGCCCACAGCCCTAGTCTCTTGACACTCATGACTGTCCTGGTAAGCACGGCTCATACACCATCTACAAATTCGCCAATGTCAGCACCGTTGTGAGTAGAATCTCAGATGCCTATGAGGAAGTTGTCTTGTCCAAGACCGGAAGAAGCTGCAGAAGATCGTGAACACAGCCCAGCACATCACACAAACCAATCTTCCGTCCTTGCACTCAGTTTACACCGCACGCTGTCGGAGCAGTGCTGCCAGGATAATCAAGGACGTGACCCACCCAGCCAACACACTTTTTGTCCCTCTTCCCTCCGGGAGAAGGCTCAGGAGCTTGAAGACTCGTACGGCCAGATTTGAGAACAGCTTCTTTCCAACTGTGATAAGACTGCTGAACGGATCCTGACCCGGATCTGGGCCGTACCCTCCAAATATCCGGACCTGCCTCTCGGTTTTTTTGCACTACCTTACTTTCCCTTTTCTATTTTCTATTTATGATTTATAATTAAAATTTTTAATATTTACTATTGATTTGTACTCCAGGGAGCGCGAAGTGTAGAATCAAATATCGCTGTGATGATTGTACGCTCTAGTATTAATTGTTTGGCGACAATAAAGTAAAGTAAAAAGGTGACATGCAAGAGTGAGATATACCTGCTGTCCATGATAACAACTGTAAAAACTCATTCAAGTATGATTCGAGGAACTGTAGCCTCAATCTTCTTACTCATCACCACAAGGAATTGTAAAGAGTGTAATCAACTGATACTCACTGATAACCTACTCACTGACACTCCAGTTGTGTTCCACCGGGACAGATTGGTTGTCCATGGTATCCAACAGTAACAGGTAGATGTGTGCAGTTCTGTTGTGTGTGCAGGTAACTGCTGGACTGCTGAGTCCATGTTGTGAGCAACATAGTTGTCCACAATAAAGACATGGGAATTGTGCTGGATCTGGAAGTGGAACCGCTGCTATTGTTTTCCTTCTTTGTCAGGCAGCGATTAGTACTGCTCGGTGTCTCCCCTCCAGGTGGTCGTGAGCGGTTCCAACCAAGACTCGCCAGCCACTCTGGTCTAGTGCACAATGTACCAGCCATTTGGTACAAGCCCAGCATGTGCAATATTAGCTTTCACACAGTCTTTGAACCTCTTCCGAGGCTTGTCTTGATTCCTCTTGCCCAGTGAAAGCATGCCATATAGTAGCTTCTTGGGGATTCGGGAATCTTTCATGTGTATGACATGCCCTGTTCACCGAAGCTGTGCATTTACAACCAGGGTCTCACACTTGTAGTCCCTGCCCTGCCAAGGGCATCTAGGTTTGCAACTTGGTCCTGCCAACAGATGCCAAGTATTGACCTCAGATTACACATATGAAACCCCTTGAGCATGTTGAGGTGTCTTCTGTACACAGTCTACATTTCATATCCATTTAGGAGATTGTTGAGGACAACAGCTTGGTATACCTTTAATTTTGTAGACAGGTGGGTGTCATGTTGGTTCAACACACGATTGCAGTCAACCAAGGTTCTGGTTGGCCTTATAAATTCTGGCACTGATTTCTCTGTCTAGTGAGGCAACACTACAAATTATACTGTTGAGATACTTGAGTTCTTCCACTGTTCTCAGTCTTGTCCCTCAACAGTGACAGAGGGGGCTGTAGCAGCCGATCTAGGAGCAGGTTGAAATAGGACCTCAGTCTTGCTCAGGCTGACGGTAAAACCAAAGAGATGTGAAGCTTCAGAAAAATTGTTGACACTTCACTGAAGGTCAGACTCAGTGTGAGCCATCAGACTGCGGCATAGAGGACTTCAAGGATGCAGTGGGACTATTCGGCTCCAATCTTCAATGCAATCTAAGCAAGAATCAATGAGTTGGATCCAAAGTTGACATGACAGCAACATCAGAACAGCATTTAATGTAACGTGGCATCAAGGAGTCCTTGTAAAAGATAAAGCTAATGTGCAGCAACAGAAAAATCCCGTAGCGTGTGTTATACCTTTCTCAAAGGAAGATAGCTGTGGCTGTTGGTGGGTGATTGTTCCAGCCTCCGGATATCACTGTAATAGTTCCTGAGTCAGTGGCCTAAGCCCTAAATTTCTTAGACTGCTCCATCAATGGCTTTCCTCCCGTCACATGGTCAGTAGTGAGGATGTTTTACTGATGCTTGTACAACGTTCAATTCCACAAGCCACCCCTCAGCAAGTGAAACAGTCCACCACTGTATGCAGCAAAATAAAGACAATATTCAGAGATGAGCTGCAAGTGGCAAGCAATGTTTGTGCCAGTGTGGAGCCAGACAAAGATCAGTCTCAAAAGCAAGAGTACACTTGATATTCCTAACACTAACCCTAACCCTAACAGGTGGTACTACCACTGCCAAGTCTCACTGGTAATCACCGCTGACTAGAGTCTCAGCTGCACCTGTCATACAAATAACATAGGGTAGCTACAAGCATCAGTTATACACAAGTAGTGACTCACTCATGAGAAATTCTGCCATGCACTTTTCAAAGAGCAAGTCAGGAGAGGAATAGAATACTCTCAACGACACTCTATATACTCACCAGGGTGGAGACAAGCAACACACACAAAATGCTGGAGGAACTCAGCAAATCTCCAGTCCTGCCAAAGGGTCTTGGCCCGAAACACTGACTGTACTTTTTTTTCCATAGATGCTGCCTGGCCCACTGAGTTCCTCAAGCATTTTGAATTGAATTGAATTGATTTTATTTCTTACATCCTTCACACACACGAGGAGTAAAAATCTTTCTGTTACATCTCCGTCTAAGTGTGCAATGTGCAATCGTAGTAATTTAGAATAAATAGAACAGTCGCTGTTACATAGAAATATACTCAAATCAGCAAGAGTTAATCAGTCTGATGGCCTGGTGGAAGAAACTATCCCAGAACCTGCTTGTCCTGGCTTTTATGCTGCGGTACCATTTTCAGATGGTAGCAGCTGCAATAGATTGTGACTGGGGTGATCCAGGTCCCCAATGATCCTTCAGACCCCTTTTTCACACCTATCTTTGTAAGTGTCCTGAATCATGGGAAGATCGCAACTACAGATGCCCTGGGCTGTCCACACCACTCTCGGCAAAATCCTGCGATTAAGGGAAGTACAGTTCCCATACCAGGCAGTGATGCAGTCAGTCAGGATTGTGCTCCTGTAGAAAGTCCTAAGGATTTGCGGCCCATACCAAACTTTCTCAACTGTCTGAGGTGAAAGAGGCGCTGTTGTGCCTTTTTCACCGCACAGCTGATGTGTACAGACCATGTGTGATCATGGTGGTGTGGATACCGAGGAACGTAAATCTGTTCACCCTCTCAACCCCAGATCCATTGATGTCAATATGTGTTAGCCCATGTCCATTCCTCCTGTAATCCACAACCAGCTCCTTTGTTTATGTGACATTGAGGGAGAGGTTGTTTTCTTGACACCACTGTGTCAGAGAGATGACTTCTTCCCTCTAGGCCACTTGGGTTTCCAGCATCTGTAGATTCTCTCTTGTTTGTGAGGGTGCAGACAAAGCCACTGTACCTAATGCATTACCCCAAATGTACACTCTTTCCATCTCAATGCAGAGTGACTGCAATATGCACCACCTACAAAATATGCTACAGTTACTTAGACTTACCAAGCCCACAATCTCTACCAATAAGGTGGTTGTCAAGGACGCCCAGTGTGGCGCATGGCCAAGTGGTTAGCGTATTAGACTAGCGATCTGAAGGTCGTGAGTTTGAGCCCCAGCTGAGGCAGCATGTTGTATCCTTGAGTAAGGCACTTAACCACACAATGCTCCAATCCACCCAGCTGAAAATGGGTACCGGCAAAATGCTGGGGGTTAACCTTGCGATAGACTGGCATCCTATCCGGGGGGAGAGTCTCGTACTCTCAGTCACTTCATGCCACGGAAACCGGCATGAGCCTAAAGGCTCGGGACAGACCTTAACTTTAATTTTAACAAGGACGTCCAGATCCTACAAAATTAATACAAAGAATTCTGTGCAGTATACAGTATACACTGCAACTAAGAGAAAACAATAACAATGAAATTACAATAGTGATCTATATTAAGTGTTGCTCTAACCAGGAGATTTTCAGATAATCAGATTTTCTATTAACGCTTTAGACTTTAGATGTACTAGTCTGCCTCTCTCCACAGATGTTGTCTAAACTGCTGACTGTTTCCATCATTCTTTGTTTTTGAGTCTTCCAGCATCAACTGTACCTTCTGTCATTGGTTCAGCCCTAATTTTGGATTTCGTTATGTGCCCCCCAGGTGCTGGACAAGCAACAATCTGAAGCCGTGTGCAGAAGACTAGGAAAGTGATTCTCTCTTTGGTGATAAAGTGTTCTACAATTCTGCCACTTAGTCATAATTTCTCCTTTTCCAGATGGCTCCATATTAAAATAACACTGCATGTGCTTCTGTAATTCCACTTTAGCAGCAAATAACCTGAAATTTGTCAAGCTTTTGTAACAAAGATTGCTGATAATCATAGGATAAAACAGAATCCACTTTAAACTTGCTCTGAAAAAAATCCCTGTAATTTACTTTAATTGAGTGCAACAAACCATGCAGAGCCAATTCACTGAAAAATATAATTTTCTACCTTTGTAAACTTCTATTTATAAGCATGTTTGCGCGGAATGAAGTTCTTAGAAACAGCCAGAGGTTTTCAAAGCAATAGGAATTTAATAGCAGGATTTCTGGGAGATACAAATTTCAACATTCCGGATTAGAACTCAATTACTGCAAGATGTGAAAATTGTCATTATGACCAAAGAGCAGTTCAATAGGAAAGAAAGGGTTCCTTTACAAAACTCAATAGCACCATTGAGATAATTTCTACTACAATGGAGCCTAGGTGCTAACAGAATGGATTAATAGGGAGGTCATAAGGACTGTGTTAAAAAATCTTCAAAATGCAGGACAAGATCAATTCTCATCTCAAATGAGTGACCTAACGCCTATATCAAACAGTGGGGAGATTGCCTGCACTTTATGAAATAAAATGAAAAACATTCACATTGGAGATGACACATTAATGCCAAATTTTGCAACATCGAAGGAGAGACCAATGTGTGAATGTGGTGATAAAACACATTTTTCTCAACACCTCCTCATATCCAGAGTGCCTGCACACTCTGAATAATGATCAGGCAAGTCGTAACCAGGAAGCAATTGTGGTGATATTAGTGATATGGAGACGAGGAAATGAAATACAGGAGATTGATGCAAGGGTACAAAAATAATAATTTTAAACCTGGAGCAGAGTGGATTGGATTCATCCACCATTGTGTCGAAGGTGCTACTGTAAAGGGAAAGCTAGAAGAATCAAAGTAAAGTTGGAGCAAGGTAAATAAGAAATTTATGATTCGCATACTATAGCAGAGATATGTCTCTACCAAAGGAGGTGTAAGATACTCCTTTCTTACGCTAGCTTAGAAGTCACCTTTGGGCAAGATGTAGCACCTGCTTAGACCCCCGAACAGAGTCATATGAAGCCACGTGAGCAGGTGGTGGATGAGCAGCTGATACATATCACAAGTTCTGGTTATGCGACCAACTGATGCCAGGTAGACAATCTCCGAAGTGTATTGACAACTGCTGGGGCTACCCGTCTTGTAAAGACACTGCCTGGAAGAAGGCAATGACAATCCCCTTTTGTAGAAAGATTTGCCAAGAACAATCATGGTCAGGATCCTGATCGCCCATGTCATATGGCAGGGCACATAATAATGATGATGATGATGATGATTATTATTATTTGCTTGGGGCATGTGGTTAATTGAGCATCTCTTGCATAAACTTATAAGACCATAAGGCATAGGGGCAGAATTAGGAAATTATGTTCGTCAAGTCAGCTCTGACATTCTATCATGGCTGATTTATCGTCCCTCTCAACCCCACTCTCCTGCCTTCTCCCCATTACCTTTGACACCATGATTAATCAAGAACCTATCAACCTCCAGTCTCGATATACCCAATGACTTGGCTTCCATATCCATACAGAACACATAGAAGTAGTTAGATGGATCATAGACATCAATCCAATTTGGATTTTCACAGTAGTGATTACAATGTTGTTGTTTTTTTTTGGAAAATAGAGAATTAACACAAGTAAAGGGAAAGATTTGGGAAAGGGATAAAAAAAATGAAAAAATTAAGTAAATAAGTACATAGGGATTGGATAATTATGTCTGCGGGCAGGAACAAGCACGAACAAATTGGGATATAAACACCTACAATGGTTGGTATATAGGCTTGTTTGCAACATTTTGGACCAGTGGAAATGGTCCAGAAGGGTTGTATGGAAACTATTATTACCATTTTTCTTAACAACTAATTTCATTACTTAGCCTAATAGGTTAGATTTACCACAGTACATAATTATCTATTTATATGTTTATTTTGCTTTTATATCATCTCAATGTGTACTTAAGAATGTATAAATAATTGTAGTTTTATACATATAAAAAAATGGAAAAGGTTATATGTGTGAAAAAAGTACATGATAATTGTGAACTCCTTATCCAAATAAAAATAAAATTTAAAAAAAAAGATGGCCAATTGATATATTAAATATATCAATTTAAGGTCTAAAGAAAAGGACCTGGAACATTGATGCTAATAATCAGAGGCTGGAGCCAGAGATAGGCAGGCAGCTGAGATTTGGTCGGGAAAAGTATTGTTTGCACACAGCTAGTGTTCATAATATGAGGTTTTTGTGGGCCAGCAACATCCCAACAGTAGCCAATGATGTTGGCATACGACAACTAGACACTGCTCAGTCCAAGCTGTTTCAAAACAATTCCAGCACTGGTGACTGCCCATAATATGAACAGTACCCAAGCTTATGCCATCTACAAAAAGCATCGGCCTATCAGCTTGCTTTCAATAATCAGCAAATCACTGCAAATTTTCATAACTGAACAACATCCATCACTAATAAACTGCTCATATTGCTCATTTTTGGTTTTCCAATAACCACATGGCTCCAAGTATGATAAACTTAGTTGGAACATTCTTATAAAGGTCTGACTTGAAGGAGTAGCTGCCCTTAACCTCAAAATATTCAACAGAGTGGCCTCAAAGAACACAGAACAGTACAGCACAATGGCCAGTAATGTTGTAGGCACAATGGCCGATGATGTCGTAGGCACAATGGCCAATGATGTCGTAGGCACAATGGCCAATGATGTCGTAGGCACAATGGCCAATGATGTCGTAAGCACAATGGCCGATGATGTCGTAGGCACAATGGCCAATGATGTCATTGGCACAATGGTTAATGATGTCGTAAGCACAATGATGTCGTAGGCACAATGGCCGATGATGTCGTAGGCACAATGGCCAATGTTGTGGTAGGCACAATGGCCAATGTAGTTGTATTCACAATGGCCGATGTTGTGGTAGGCACAATGGCCGATGTAGTTGTATTCACAATGGCCGATGATGATGTAGGCACTATGGCCGATGTTGTGGTAGGCACAATGGCCGATGTTGTGGTAGGCACAATGGCCGATGTTGTGGTAGGCACTATAGCCGATGATGCTGTAGGCACTATGGCCGATGATGTCGTAGGCACTATAGGCACAATGACCGATGATGTCGTAGGCACAATGACCGACGATGATGTAGGCACTATGGCCGGTGATGTCGTAGGCACTATGGCCGATGATGTAGGCACTATGGCCAATGATGCTGTAGGCACTATGGCCGGCGATGTTGTAGGCACTATGGCCAGCGATGTTGTAGGCACTATGGCATCTTACCCTTTCCTCCCACATGTGCCTACCGAAGAGTCTCTGAAATGTCCCTAATGCATCCTTCTCTATTACCACCCCCTGCAGTGCAACCTTACCACTGTCTGTACAAAAAATTTACCTCTGAAATCTCCCATACTTTCCTCCGATTTCCATAAAAATTTAAACAGAAGGAAGTCTGTTTATGCTGGAAATCCAGAACAGCACACACGAAGTGCTGGAGGAACTCAGCAGGTCAGGCAGCATCCATTGTTGTTTGGTGCTGTGACCCTTCTGCAGTCCTGAAGAAGGGACTCAGGCCAAAACGTCGACTGCTCACTCATTTCCATGGATGTTGCTCGACCTGCTGAGTTCCTCCAGAATTTTCTATGTGTTTCTTAAAAAATATGTTCCCCCGTATTAAGCGTGACTATCCTTTAAAATGCCATTAGTCACAGACCTCTAGACAGAATGCATTCCATCTACTACCAGCTAATTATGAATCTATGCTGCCAAGTTTCCCTTGATCCCATGCCTCCTGACTTTTGGAATGAGCCTACCATGAGGATCCTTGTCAAGCGCTTTGCTAAAATCCATATACACCCCATCTACCGTCATCAAGTTGCTTCGTCACTTTCTTGAAACAGTCACTCAATGCTTTAGAAACAGCTTCTTTGCCTCCAACACCAGATTTTTGACCAGTCCATGAATACCACTTCACTGATTTGCTCTCTTTTTGCATTACTTTTATGTACTGCATATTCTTATAGTAATTGTAAATATTCTTATAGTAATTTATAGTAATGGTTACACATGGAGTTGTACTGCTGCAGCAAAACAACAAATTTCACGACCCATGTCAATGATAATAAACCTGATTATGATTCTGACTCTGAAAGTCAGTCAGGCTCATAAGACATAACCTACCATCACAGAGCCATGCTGATTACCTCTAATCAGACTACGCTCATAAATCTTGTCTTTACGAATCCTCTCCAATAAATTGCACACCACTAACGTAAGACTCACTGTTCTATAATTCCCAGGGTTATCCCTATTACCTCTTTTGAAAAAAGTAATAATATTTGCCATCCTCCAGTCTGCTCATACCTCTCCTGTAGCCAGTAAGGACACAAAGGTCATCGTCAAACATGCAGCAATCTTTCTTTCACTCTCTGTAGTAATCTGCAGTACATCCTATCCAGCCCTGGGTACTCATCCACCTGGTACGAGGGGATGTTAATAATGGTACTCATCATTATATTTAATGAATAAATATCATTAATATTTTTCAACAGCTGCCTTTTCCTTAGCCTCAACATGTTCCAGCATATTAGCCTTTTTTAGGCTGTTCTTACATTTGTCAAAGTCTCTTTCACTGGTGAATACTGAAGCAAAGTATTCATCAAGGGCCACTCCTGCCTCCTCGAACTGCAGGCATATGTTTCCCCTTTTATCCCCGATTGGTGCTACTCTCACTCTAGTCATCCTCCTTTTCTTCACTAATCCTAATCTCTATGGCCTTGTCTCTCCTAAATCCCTTCTTAAATCCTTACCAGAAAACTTTACCGGAGAAACTGACATTTCTTAGCCACTATCGCAAAATAAAACATGAATAAAAATATTGAAAAAAATACTATCATAGCTGAATTATAACAAAAACGGCAAATCAGTGGCCCTGAAATTCAATCATGAAGTACATGCTTTTTAAGGTGCTAAGTGATTGATTGAGTGCAAAATCAATTGCTTTTTAGATTGTGGCCTACAGAGCTCCTGGAACATAATGTAATCTTTGATCAGCCACTCAACATGGCTATGCATGGTGCATAGTCTAGTGATTTAAAGTCTGCAGCTGAGTGCTGAAGGAAGAGCAGCATACAGACTCCACCTGAGGGCCAGGAGACAAGGGATATAGACCAGTAGAATGAGAGAAGTCACAATACCAAAAACGTTATCGCTCAGCAAAGAGGCTGAGAAAGATAATATATCAGCCATGGTGGAGCAGACTTGATGGACTGAATGGCCTAATTCACTCCTAAGTTTTATAATTTCCAAGGAGAAAGGATATTGACTGCAAGGGCAATAAGGAAGCTCCCGAAAGAGAAAGATTTGTTAAAAGATACCAGCAAAATCATAGTCTTTAGACAAGACAAAAGTGTCTATCTACAAACTCCAGTCTTTAACACAAATATATTTCACCAATAATTATTTGCAGGACTCTAGATGCTGGATAGTAATTATTTACATACTGTTGTGCAACTTACCCTGAGGTGAGGATGTAAAATTTATTTCTGCAATAGAGGATTGAGAGGGAATTATCAAACATGGATGAGGCATGTTGGAAGCACTTGCTGCCAGATGGTCATAGAGTGTCCTTCATTTCACCCCAATTTTCCTGCACCTCTCATCCTCCCCACCCCTACATCCCAGCAGCTCTCCCCTCAGCATCTTTCTGCTCCTTAGCAACATCAATGTAAATTTTATTATCAAAGTACATATATGTTACTATATACGAGGGGTGACTGATAGATTCATGGCCTAAGGTAGAAGGAGGTGAGTTATACAGCTCTCGTTACATGCACGTGCAGTTCAACTCTTTGAGTGAAAATGCAGGAAGTCTGAAGTTAATAACTCATCTCCTTCTACCTTAGGACACAAACTTATCAGTCACTTCTGCTGTGTACCACTTCTGGAGGTCCAAGACAGCGACTTCTACAAAGAAGGGATCTGTATGCTCCACGTCCGCTGGACTGAGTGTGTAAACGTAGGAAAAATAAATGTGCTAGGTTTTCTAAAATTGACTCCTTCTACCTTAGGCCACAAACTTATCAATCACCCCTCGTACAACCCTGAGATTTAGTTACTTAGGGGTATACTCAATAAATCTATAGAATAAAAGGCATAAAAGAATCAATGAAAGACAGCCCATCTAGGGTGTTCAACCAGAGTGCAGAAGACAACAAACTGTGCAAATAAAAAAGTGGAAATAATAATAATACTGTAAATAAATAAGCAGTCAATATTGGGAACATGAGATCATGAGATGAAGAGTCCTTGAAAGAATCCATAGGTTGTGAGAAATTTCAATGATAGGGCAAGTAAAGTTGAGTGAAGTTATCCCTCTGGTTCAAAGAGCCTGATGGTTGAGCAGTAGTAACTGTTCCTGAACCTGATGGTGCAAGTCCTGAGGCTCTTGTACCTTCTTCCTGATGGCAACAGTGAGAAGAGAGCATATCCTAGGTGGTGGGGGTCCCTGATGATGAATGCTGCTTTTCTGTGACAGTGTTTCATGTAGATGTGCTCATTGGTGGGGGGGGGGGCTTCACCCATGATGGGTTTGGGCTGCATCCACTATTTTTGTATGATTTTCCATTCAAGGGCATTGGTGTTTCTCATCGAACACCACCATGCTGTTTTAATGTATTTTGGACAATATCATATTTACTGGCATGGCCTCCATCTGGATTTGCAATATCTGCTTAGAACTGTTGAGGAAGGTGGTTTGAATGCACTTTATTTCTTGGGTCAAAGAGTGAAAATGGAAGACACATGGCAGGTGAATGGTGAGCTCATGGCAGCCTTGAACTGCAGCCTTATACAGAGACACAAAGTCACATAGTATGGAAAGAGACCCTCCAGGATACATAGTGCACCCTGATCATTGAGAACCTACTTGCACTAATACCATTATAATTCCCCCAAATTCCTATCAGTTCCTTTCAGCTTCTCTGGCTTCTTGATGAGTTGCAAGTAAAATTCTTATGAGCAATACCATTTATGAAAAGCAAATATGCACTGTTTATACTCAGACACATTCGCCACATTTCAGTCCTTGTGTCAGATCAGCATATAGCTTTTAATATGGTGCCACTGTAGCGTAACGGTTATTGCAACACTATTACAGCTTTGGCTGTCGGGGTTCGGAGTTCAATTCTGGCTTTGTCTGAAAGAAGTCTCTGTATGTTTTCCCTGTGGAATGCATGGGTTTTCCCTGGGAGCTACTGTTTCCTCCCACAGTCCAACGACTTACTGGGTGGGATAATTTGTAACATTGTCAATTGTCCCCTGATTAGGTTAGGGTTAATCAAGGCTGTCGGGTGTTGCTGGGGCGATGGGGCCTGAAGGGTCAGAATGGGCTACTCTGCACTGTATCGTTAAGTAAAAATAAATAAAATAATAGAAAAGGGCTATCCTCAATACACGTGGAGCACAATTACTACCAGAGGGGCGGACTCAAGAAGACAGGTAGAGTGTGCCATCCGGGTCACCAAGTTCTGATTCTGATGTGTGGACTATTCAGATGCAATATTGTAACACTTTCTAGAGAGTGTCCAAAGCCTTATCAATGTGGTATGGCAGCGGAAGGAGTGACGGAGAAGCAGGGTGAGGAGGATAAGAAGACATCTCTGAACATTTTTTTACAACCCTGAGATTCTCCTGAGGACTCACTGTACTGGCCCTGGGCCAGAGCAGTGAGAAAGTACTTCTAATAATGCTGCAAGGCTTGGATTTTTAAATACAGATTGCCATTGTGACAATATCAGCACTGACTATGATCACCCCTTCACTGTCGTCTCATGTCCTCTTGACACTCAACAGGAGTAGTTTTGCTCATTAGTAGATTCCCTGGGGATTAGCAATGATCTGGGACTTAATTATTGAAGCAGCAGCAACATGCTGGAAATTGTGAACATGAAGGTGGGAAGCAGGAGCACAAAAAATCATGCATTATCAATAACAAGTCCCTCATTTGGGGAAATGTTAATCTCATTTTTATGGGTTTATGAACTTCTAACCTAATCTGTAGCAGGCTGTCAGAAAACTATGTAAACTGCAAGAATTTTACATCATCATTTTTAATTCAATCTGATCTTTCTATTCTGTCACAACATAGAAGCCCGCTTTGCTTTCCTTTACTCTCTGCTGTGTGCACAGTAGCATGTTCAGACCATCCGTAGGACTCCCTTCTTATTAAGGCATTGACAAGTGTAGTCAAGAAGCTCTCAGGTGGCCAAGATGACTAGGGCTTTCAACACAAAATTTTGAGAGTATCCCACAGAATTTCAACTGGGAACATTGAAATTCAAATTAACATGCCAGGTTTGTCTTTTCAATTTAATTACATCAACAGAGACTATAGTCATGAAACAAAGTGCCCCAGAAGGCAAACATCAGGACTTCCTTCTGAAAGCATCAGGAACAAAGGTGATGAACTGAGAGCTTGGATACATACATGGAATTATGATGGAGTGGCCATTACAGAGACTTGGCTGGCACCAGGGCAGGAATGGATTCTCAATATTCCTGGATTTCAGTGCTTTAAAAGGGATAGAGAGGGAGGAAAAAGGGGAGGAGGGGTGGCATTACTGGTCAGGGATACTATTACAGCTTCAGAAAGGGTGGGTAATGTAGCAGGATGCCCTTTTGAGTCAATATGGGTGGAAGTCAGGAACAGGAAGGGAGCAGCTACTCTACTGGGGGTATTCTATAGGCCCCCTGGTAGCAGCAGAGATACAGAGGAGCAGATTGGGAGGCAGATTTTGGAAAGGTGCAAAGATAACAGGGTTGTTATCATGGGTGACTTTAACTTCCCTAATATTGATCGGCACCTGATTAGTTCCAAGGGTTTAGATGGGGCAGAGTTTGTTAAGTGTGTCCAGGATGGGTTCCTGTCACAGTATGTGGACAGGCCGACCAGGGGGAATGCCATACTAGTTCTAGTACTAGGTAATGAACCGGGTCAGGTCACAGATCTCTCAGTGGGTGAGCATCTGGGGGACAGTGACCACCGCTCCCTGGCCTTCAGCATTATCATGGAAAAGGATAGAATCAGAGAGGACAGGAAAATTTTTAATTGGGGAAAGGCAAATTATGAGGCTATAAGGCTAGAACTTGTGGGTGTGAATTGGGATGATGTTTTTGCAGGGAAATGTACTATGGATACATGGTCAATATTTAGAGATCTCTTGCGGGATGTAAGGGATAAATTTGTCCCAGTGAGGAAGATAAAGAATGGTAGGGTGAGGGAACCATGGGTGACAAGTGAGGTGGAATATCTAGTCAGGTGGAAGAAGGCAGCATACATGAGGTTTAGGAAGCAAGGATCAGATGGGTCTATTGAGGAATATAGGGAAGCAAGAAAGGAGCTTAAGAAGGGGCTGAAAAGAGCAAGAAAGGGGCATGAGAAGGCCTTGGCGAGTAGGGTAAAGGAAAATCCCAAGGCATTCTTCAATTATGTGAAGAAAAAAAGGATGACAGGAGTGAAGGTAGGATCGATTAGAGATAAAGGTGGGAAGATGTGCCTGGAGGCTGTGGAAGTGAGTGAGGTCCTCAATGAATACTTCTCTTCGGTATTCACCAATGAGAGGGAACTTGATGATAGTGAGGACAATATGAGTGAGGTTGATGTTTTGGAGCATGTTGATATTAAGGGAGAGGAGGTGTTGGAGTTGTTAAAATACATTAAGACAGGTAAGTCACTGGGGCCGGACGGAATATTCCCCAGGCTGCTCCGTGAGGTGAGAGAAGAGATTGCTGAGCCTCTGGCTAGGATCTTTATGTCCTCATTGTCTACGGGAATGATACCGGAGGATTGGAGGGAGGTGAATGTTGTTCCCTTGTTCAAAAAAGGTAGTTGGGATAGTCCGGGTAATTATAGACCAGTGAGCCTTATGTCTGTGGTGGGAAAGCTGTTGCAAAAGATTCTTAGAGATAGGATCTATAGACATTTAGAGAATCATGGTCTGATCAGGGACAGTCAGCATGGCTTTGTGAAGGGCAGATCGTGTCTAACAAGCCTGATAGAGTTCTTTGAGGAGGTGACCAGGCATATAGATGAGGATAGTGCAGTGGATGTGATCTATATGGATTTTAGTAAGGCATTTGACAAGGTTCCACATGGTAGGCTTATTCAGAAAGTTAGAAGGCATGGGATCCAGGGAAGTTTGGCCAGGTGGATTCAGGATTGGCTTGCCTGCAGAAGGCAGAGGGTCGTGGTGGAGGGAGTACATTCAGATTGGAGGATTGTGACTAGTGGTGGCCCACAAGGATCTGTTCTGGGACCTCTACTTTTCGTGATTTTTATTAACGACCTGGATGTGGGGGTAGAAGGGTGGGTTGGCAAGTTTGCAGACGACACAAAGGTTGGTGGTGTTGTAGATAGTGTAGAGGATTGTCAAAGATTGCAGAGAGACATCGACAGGATGCAGAAGTGGGCTGAGAAGTGGCAGATGGAGTTCAACCCCGAGAAGTGTGAGGTGGTACACTTTGGAAGGACAAACTCCAAGGCAGAGTACAAAGTAAATGGCAGGATACTTGGTAGTCTGGAGGAGCAGAGGGATCTGGAGTACATGTCCACAGATCCCTGAAAGTTGCCTCACATGTAGATAGGGTGGTTAAGAAAGCTTATGGGGTGTTAGCTTTCATAAGTCGAGGGATAGAGTTTAAGAGTCGCAATGTAATGATGTAGCTCTATAAAACTCTGGTTAGGCCACACTTGGAGTACTGTGTCCAGTTCTGGTCACCTCACTATAGGAAGGATGTGGAAGCCTTGGAAAGGGTACAGAGGAGATTTACCAGGATGCTGCCTTGTTTAGAAAGTATGCATGATGATCAGAGATTAAGGGAGCTAGGGCTTTACTCTTTGGAGAGAAGGAGGATGAGAGGAGACATGATAGAGGTGTACAAGATAATAAGAGGAATAGATAGAGTGGATAGGCAGCGCCTCTTCCCCAGGGCACCACTGCTCAATACAAGAGGACATGGCTTTAAGGTAAGGGGTGGGAAGTTCAAGGGGGACATTAGAGGAAGGTTTTTCACTCAGAGAGTGGTTGGTGCATGGAATGCACTGCCTGAGTCAGTGGTGGAGGCAGATACACTAGTGAAGTTTAAGAGACTACTAGACAGGTATATGGAGGAATTTAAGGTGGGAGCTTATATGGGAGGCAGGGTTTGAGAATCAGCAAAACATTGTGGGCCGAAGGGCCTGTACTGTGCTGTACCATTCTATGTTCTATGTTACCACAGAGAACAATGCAGACATTGTCATGTACCAGCAGCAGCATATTCTGATTACTGACTGGTTTACAGTTAAATAACAGAAGAGTTAATAGGGAGAATCTATTTCCACTGGTAAGCCAGTCAGTAATCCAAATACAGCCAATATCTCTAAATTCTGCTGACGGTGAAGGAAGCATGCATTGCAAGCCTACAATATAATTCAGTACATGTCAGCCACACTAAGATGAACCACATAATGCAATTTACCAAAGGACACTGTTTGACCTGGACAATGATCACCAACATCATGTAACTTGAAGAAAATCACTCATTTGTTCATTTGCACGAGTGGTCCCATTTCAAGATTACAATTTTATATGTATTTGACAAAGACACATGTAGTCAGTAAAGTATTTGTAGTGAATTTGAAGAAATAGTATCACATATACACTTTCCGCTCTCACACTTCGCATATTGCAATCATTGCTGTTTTCATTCAATCCATTGCAAACACAGTAAGTGCAGGAACTTCTAGTGAGGTAGAAGACTGTGAATCTGGGCAAACACCGAGCAGATGAAATTTAATGTAGGTAAGTGTCAAGTGATGGACTTTGACAGGAAGGCAGAAGACAGTAGTCTGATGAAAGCATTGCTACCTGACATACAAGAGTATTTTATAAACCAAATACTTTCATTTTAAACAAGGAGAGACATTTAGTTGAGATAGGCACAGATCTTTTTGGACTGAAATAAACTTGTGATTGTCAACAACCTTTAAACATATAAAAACCAGCAAACTGCCTTTTCCAAAAGCTCCCTACTGGGAAGTGCTACAGGGCTATTAGAACAAAAGCATCATGCCATTTTAAAAGTTTCTTCCTCCAGGAGGTTAATCTGATCAATCATTCTAGATAGAACCAGCCCTTCCCACTCCCCCTACCTATTATTCCAGTCACTGCAAAGTATTGTAAATATGTTAAACCATTTTTATAATGCTGTTTACATTGTAAATATGTACATACTGGTATTTATGTATTTATGCACATTCTATTCCATAACTGGACTTTAACTTTATTTTTCTATAATTCTTTATAATTGTTGAATGTTGTTTTTTTTTTGTTGCACATCACACCAATACACCACAGCAAATTCCTAATATATGTATATGGTGAATAAGGTTGATCCTTAATCTTAAAGTATCCTAAATGCTTCACAGGACCATTACCAGAGAAAATCTGACTCTGAAACACATGAGGAGATATTAGGGCAAATGCATTTTCATGAGATTCGATTTTGGAAACATCTTAAAGGACTAGAGGTACAGGGAGAAACTTCCAGAAATGTAAGCCTTCTAGCTGAAGGATTGACTGGCAATGGTAGCATTATTATACTTCGCAATGGCATAAAGGCTGGAAGTGGCAAGTGGTCAGGTTGGAAGAGCTTATAGCTATTGAAAAGAATTAATTTCTGACAAGATATGGAACAAGCTTGAGAATTTTAAAACTGAGTTGGCCTTAACAGACACCCAATATAAGCCAACAACCACAGGGATGATATGTGTTAAAAACAAAATGCATGTAAACAGAGATAAAGTGTCAAAAAGCAAGGTTGTTGTGTATACTGGTTATTAACTCAGCTGAGGGATTGTGTCTATTTATGGGTTTCATGCTTTAGAAAGCTTAAGACCTAACAGGTATGCAGAGAAGCAAGATTAAGTCAACTCAAACAAGAGAAAATCCATGGCCTTCTGTCCCCTCCTATCAGATTGCCCCTTCTCCCACTCTGTATCTCTTTCACCAATCAACTTCCCAGCTCTTTACTTCACCCCTTCCCCCTACTCCTGGTTTCACCTATCACCTTGTGTTTCTTCTTCCTCTTCTCTCATCTTCTAACTCTGACCCATCTTCTTCCTTCCCCAGTCCTGATGAAGGGTCTCGGCCCGAAAGGTTGACTGTACTCATTTCCATAGATGCTGCCTAACTCACTGAGTTCCTCCAGCATTTTGTGTGTGTTGCAAGTCAACTCAAGTTCAAGTTAATTGTCATCTCAACTGTAGACATGTATACCGCCAAATCTAACAATGTTCCTCTGGACCAAGGTGCACAACATAGTATATGTAACTTATACACAACACTTAAAGTAATACTATTACAAATAAATTAACAATATCGTGTATTTCTGACAAAAGTTGAAAATAATACTGTATAACGCTACTAATGTGTCATATGTGATGAGATCTGAGTGATGGCAGGGAGATCGGTAGTCTCACGGCCTGGGGAAATAAGTTGTTCCCCATCTTAACAGTCCTTGTCCTAATGCTGCAGTACGTCCTGCCTGATGGTAGGGAGTCAAAGAGATTGTTGGACAAATGGGAGGATCATTGACAATGCTATACAATTGAATGCTACATATATGATGCTATACATTATCAATACAATTGACCTTGGGGATATATCAGTGATTTAGATGATGGAATAGATGGCTTTATTGTCAAGTTTGCATATGATTTGAAGACTGATATGGAGAGGCAAGTAGTGCTGACGAAACAGCTAGGTTGCAGAAGGAATTGGAGAGATTAGGAGAATGGGCAAGGGAGTGGCAAATGAAATACAATTTTGGAAAATGTATGGTCATGCACTTTGGAGGTAGAAATAAATGTGCAAACTATTTTCTAACCAGGGAGATAATCCAAAAAACTGAGATGCAAAGGGAGCTGGGAGCCCTTGTGCAGAGCACCCTAAAGGTTAACTTACAGGCAGAGTCGGTGGTGAGCAAGGCAAATGCAATGTTAACATTCATTTCAAGAGGTCTAGAATACAAGAGCAGGTATCTGATGCTGAGACTTTATAAGGCACAGGTGAGACCTCACCTTGAGTGTTCTGAACAGTTTTGGGTTCCTCATCTAAGAAAAGAAATACTGGCGTTGGAGAGGGTCCAGAGGAGGTTCACAAGGTTGATTCTGGGAATGAAAGGGTTATCGTACGAGGAACATTTGATAGCTCTGGGTCTGTACTCTCTGGAACTTAAAAGGATGAGAGGAGATCTCATTGAAACCTTTTGAATGTTGAAAGGCCTTGACAGAGAAGTTATGGAAAGGATGGGGGAGTCTAGGACAAAAGGGCACAGCCTCAGGATGGACGGGCACCCATTTAAAACAGAGATGCAGAGAAATTTCTTTAGCCAGAGGGTGGTGAACTGGTGAAATTTGTTACCACAGGCAGCTGTGGAGGCCAGGTCATTGGGTGTATTTAAGGCAGAGATTGATAGGTTCTCGATTAGGCATGGCATCAAAGGTTACGGGGAGAAGGCCAGAAACTGGGGTTGAGGAGGAGAAAGAAAAAAGGATCAGCCATGATTGAATGGCAGAGCAGACTCGATGGGCCAAATGGCCTAATTCTACTACCATGTCTTAAGGTCTTATAATCTGGAAATGGCCATGAATCCTGAAAAGCCAAATATAATTTTTTACAGAAATTGACCTCAAAAAGGCAAGTACAGTATCTATGTAACATGTAACAGATAACAACGCAACATTTTTTAATAAATATACAAATATGTTCCAATAATCTAACCACCATAATCATCTACTGTGCTGGCACCTCTGCTATTTGCCGCTTCACTAACAAGCACTACCTACTAGCAGCAAATCAAAAGCAAACCACGCTTGTTTTGACAAGCTGAAGCACACAAGTTATTCATTGAACTGTGTGTTCCTACTGATGGCAACACCACATGGAAGAGCATTATTTGCTGACTAGCTGAATTTCAGTAAATGGCTTTCATTTCCAAAATTCAATTTGAATGCTGGGAAGGATCACTGTTAGTTTATTCTTCTTTGTCCTGTCACTTGCCCAGAAATTACTATATTCATGAAGGGTTTGACTGTGGATTACTGAAACTGAAAAAAAAAATGAAAGGCTTCCTGTAGTGCCAAGAAAATGGAAATTGAGTTATCTAAAAGGCTTGTAGAAGTTGAGGTAGTTTCAGTTTGAGTGCAGAACAGTAAAATAGCTGCTATTATCATCCAAAGTCACAACTGGTTTAGATTACATGAACAAGAAAAATCAGTTTCAAGTGGCAAAATGGTTATTAACCAATGGACTTAAGAAATTAGACAAAGAATCAAAGACAAATGTAACATTTTAAATTCCCTGGCCCTGACCACCTCAACTTCAGCATGGATATTCAGTCCCCATGCACTTCTATCCTCCATCAGGAAGTCTTCAAAGCCCTCCGCTTCTTTCTTAACAAAGAACGAACCAGCCCCCTCCACCACTAACCTCCTCCATATGGCAGAACTGGTCCTCACCCTGAACAACGTTTCCTTCAGCTCCTCCCACTTTCTCCAAATCCAACGGGTAGCCATGGGCACTCTCATGGGCCCACGCTATGTCTCCCTCTTCGTCGGCTACGTAGAACAGTCAATGTTCATAGCCTTCTCCGGCTGTACTCCCTAACTCTTCCTCTACATTGGTGATGACTGCATTGGTGCTGGTTCATGCACCCATGTTAAGCTCGTCAATTTCATCAATTTTGCCTCCAACTTCCACCTAAGTTCCACTTAACTTTATTTGGGCCATCTCTGACACCTTCCTACCCATTTTTGATCTCTCTGTCTCCGTCTCTAGAAACAAACTGTCAATGGATATCTTTTATAAACCTACTGATTCCCATGGTTATCTAGACTATACCTCTTCTCACCCTATCTCCTGTAAAAATACTACTCCCTTTTCTCATTTTCTTCGCCTCCACCAGATCTGTTCCCAAGATGCAGCTTTCCATTCCAGGACGTTAGCGATGTCCTTTTGCTTTAAAGAGCAGGGCTTCCCTCCCTCCACTATTGATGCTGCCCTCTCCCACATCTCCTCGATTTCCCATACATCTGACCTCACTCCATCTTCCTGCTGCCGTGGTAGTGATAGAGTCCCTCTTGTCCATACCTACCACCCAATCAGCCTAATATCCAACACACTATTCTCTGCAACTTCTGACATCTCCAAAGGGGTTAAACATATCTTTACCTCCCTGCTTTCTGCAGAGTTCACTCCTTTCGTGATTCCCTTGTCCCATTTGTGCCTCCACACTAATCTCCCTCCTGGGATTTATCCCTGCAACTGGCCTAAGTGCTAGACCTGTCCATACATCTCCTCCGTCACCCCCATTCAGGGCTCCAACCATCCTTCCAGGTGAGGCAACACTTCATCTGCGAACCTTTTGGGGTTGTATATTGTGTCCAGTGCTCCCGATGAGGCCTCCTTTACATGAGGCAATAAAACCATAAGATGTAAGAGCAGAATTAGGCCATTTGGCACATAGAGACTGGTCCACCATTTCATCATGGCTGATCCTTTTTCCTCTCAGCCCCAATCTCCTGCATTCCCTCCCTCCATATCCCCTTATGCCCTGACTAATCAAGAATCTATCAAACTCTGTTTTAAATATACATTCAGATTTGGCTTTCACACCTGCCTGTGGCAACAAATTCCACAGATTCACCACTCTCTGGCTAAAGAAAGTCCTCCTCATCTCCATTCTAAAAAAGACGCCTCTCTATTCTGAGGCAGTGGATTCTGGTCTTAGACTCTCCCATCATAGGAAACATCCTCTCCACATCCACTCTATCAAGCCCTTTCACCATTTGATAGGTCTCAAGGAGATCACCCCTCATTCTTCTGAATTCCATTGAATACCTAGAGCCATCAAATGCTTTTCATATCATAAGCTGTTCAAAATAGAATCATTTTTGTGAACCTCCTTTAAACCCTCTTCAGTTTCAGCACATCCTTTTGAAGATAAGAGGCCCAAAGTGATTCACAATTCTCCAAAATGAAGTGCTTTATAAAGTCTCAACATCACTGTACTTCCTTGCTTTTATATTCTAGTCCTCTTTAAATGAATATTATCATCACATTCAGCTTACTCAGCACAGACTCAATTTGCAAAATAACCTTAGGGAATCCTGCACAAGAACTCCCAAATCCCTTTGCGCTTCAGATTTTTGTATTTACTCTCCACTTAGAAAATAGTCAGCCTTTTCATTTCTTCTACCAAAGTGCATGACCATATACTTCCCAACACTGTATTCCATCTGCCATTTTATTTGCCAGTTCTCCTAATCTGTCTGTCCTTCTGTAGTCTCTCTACTTCCTCAAAACTATCTGCCACTCCACCTATCTTTGTATTATCTGCAAAGTTCACAACAATATCATCAATTCCATCACCCAAATCATTGACATATAATGTGAAAAGATTCTGTCCCAAAACAGACCCCTGTGGAATACCTTTAACCACCAGCAGCCAACCAGAAAAGCCTCCCTTTATTCCCACACTTTGCCTCCAGCCAGTCAGCCAGTGCTTTTTGCATACAAGAACCTTTCCTGTAATACCGTAGGCTCGAAGTTTGTTAAGCAGCCTTATGTGTGACACCATGCTAAAGGCCTTCTGAAAATCCAAGTACACAACATCTACCAATTCTCCTTTATCTATTCTGCTCGATATTTCTTCAAAGAATTCCAACAGATTTGTCAGGCTTAAGGAAACCATGCTGGCTATGGCCTATTTCATCATGTGCCTCCAAGTACCCCGAAAACACATCCTTAGCAATCAATTCCATCTTCCCAACCACTGAGGTTAGACTAACCGACTTATAATTTCCTTTCTTCTGCCTCTCTCCCTTCTTGAAGAGTAGAATGACATTTGCAAATTTCCAGTTTTCCAGAACCATTCCAGAATCCCATTATTTTTGGAAGGTCATTACTAATGCCTCCACAATCTGTTCAGCCACCTCTTTCAGAACCCTGAGTTGTACACCATCTGGTCCAGGTGAGTTACCTACCTTCAGTCCTTTCAGTTTGCCAAGAATTTTCTCAGAATCAGAATCAGGTTTATTATCAGCAGCATGTGATGTGAAATTTGTTAACTTAGCAGCAGCAGTTCAATGCAGTACATAATCTAGCAGAGACAGGCGGGAGGAGAGAGAGCAGCGCGCCGTGCGTGCGCAGCCTTCCAGTGAAAATGATATCGTATCCATTAAATAGGGGCTGTGGACAATTCTGATTTGATGGAGACAGACGTGAAAGCACAGAGGAACATCTACAGAAATATCTGAAACGCCAGTTCGCTGCTGTTGTTCGTTGCGCGATCGAGAATCTTCCGGAGGGAAGGCCTCAAAATCCCCAGCTTTGCCTGCTGCTGGTGACCGAGATTGAGGTCGAATTGTTCGAATAGAGATGGTGCTCGGTACTCAATGTCGGAGGGCTGATCAGAGCTCGAAATTTTCGGACGACTCAGAGTCGGATTGTGGTGGGGCATGGCAGGGAGAGTTTTTCTTCCTTCTCCCGTCTGCGTGAGATGTGGGACATTTGAGAGACTTTGAACTTTTTACTGTGCTCATGGACTGTTCTTCACCAAGTTATGGTATTGTTGCACTATTGTAACTATATGTTATGAATATGTGGTTTTTTTAGTTTTTTCAGTCTTGGTCTGTCCTGTGTTTTGTGATATCACACCAGAGGAAATATTGTATCATTTCTTAATGCATGCATTACTAACTGACAATAAAGGAGGACTGTGTGCCTTCATAATCTAAATAAAACATAATAATAAATAAGTAAATCAATTACATATATTGAATAGATTACTAAAAATGTGCAAAAACAGAAATACTGTACTATATATTAAAAAAGTGAGGTAGTGTCCAAAGCTTCAAAGTCTATTCAGGAACTGGATGGCACAGGGGAAGAAGTGGTTCCTGAATCGCTGAGTGTGTGCCTTCAGGCTTCTGTATCTCCTACGTGATGGTAACAGTAAGAAAAGGTCATGCCCTGGGTGCTGGTGGTCTTTAATAATGGATGCTGCCTTTCTAAGACACCACTCCCTAATGATGTCCTGGTTACTTTGTAGGCTAGTGCCCAAGATGGGGCTGACTAGATTTACAACTTCCTGCAGCTTCTTTCAGTCCTGTGCAGTAGCCCCTCCATACCAGACAGTGATGCAGCCTGTCAGAATGCTCTCCACGGTACAACTATAGAAGTTTTCGAGTGTATTTGTTGACATGCCTAATCTCTTCAAACTCCTGATAAAGTATAGCCGCTGTCTTGCCTTCTTTATGACTACATCAATGTGTTGGGACCAGGTTAGATCCTCAGAGATCTTGACACCCAGGAACTTGAAGCTTCTCACTCTCTCCACTTCTGATCTCTCTATGATTGGTACATGTTCCTTCATCTTACCCTCCCTAAAGTCCACAATCAGCTCTTTCGTCTTACTGACACTGAGTGGCAGGTTGTTGCTGCGGCACCACTCCACTAGTTGGCATTTCTCACTCCTGTATGCCCTCTCATCACCACCTGAGATTCTACCAACAGTGGTTATATTGTCAGAAAATTTAGAGATGGTATTTGAGCTATGCCTAGCCACACAGAGAGTAGAGCAGTGGTCTAAGCACACACCCGAGGTAAACACACTCCCTAGTAATGATAACTTCACACATCATGCCCCATGACATCTGAAATTTCCAACATTCTGCCATGTTTTCCACAGCGAAGAGTGATGCAAAATACTTATTCAGTTCATCTGCCATTTCCGTTTCCCCCATTGCTACCTCTTCTGCCGAGTTTTCCAGTGGTCCGATATCCACTCTTGCCTTTCTTTTACACTTTGTGTATCTGAATAAAGTTTTGGTATCCTCTTTAATATTATTGCCTAGGTTACTTTTGTATTCCATCTTGACCTACTTAATGACTTTTTTTTAGTTGCCCTCTATTGGTATTTAAAAGTTTCCCCATTCTGTGCCTTCCCACTAACCTTTGCTCTATTATATGCTCACTCTTTGGCTTTTATATTGGTTTTGACTTACCTTGTTAGCCACAGTTGCATTACCTTGCCTTTAAAATACTTATTCCTCTTTGGTATGTATATATCCTATGTCTTCCAAATTGCTTCCAGAAATCTCAGCCATTGCTGCTCTGCTATCATCCCTGCCAGTGTTATTTTCCAAACAATTCTGGCCAACTCCTCTCTCATGCCTCGGTAATTCCCTTTACTCCACTGTAATACTGATACCTCAGACTTTAGCTTCTCCTTCTCAAAGTTTAGGGTGAGTTCAATCGTATTATGATCATTTTCCCCCAAGGTTCTTTTACCTTAATCTCCTTAATCAATTCCAGTTCATTGCCCAGCACCCAATCCAGAATAGTTATGCCCCTAGTGGGTTCAACCATGAGCTACTCTAAAAAGCCATCTCATAGGTATTCTAGAAAGTGCCCCCCGGGATCCAGCCCCAACCTGATTTTCCTCAATCTACCAGTATATTTAAATCCCCCATGACTATTGCAACATTGCCCTTTTCACGTGCATTTTCTATCTCCAGTTGTAATTTGTAGACAACATCCTTATTACTGTTTGGGGTCTGTATACAACTCCTATCAAGGTCTTTTTACCCTTGTAATTCCTTAGCTCCATCCACAATGATTCAACATCTTCCAAACCTATGTTACCTTTTTCTAATAATTTGATTTCATTTTTTTTATCAACAGAGCAACACCACCCCCTCTGTTTTCCTGCCTTTCTTTTCAATATAATGTGTATCCTTGGACCTTATGCTCCCAGATATAAATTTCATTCAGCCACGATTCATTGAAGCCTACAACATCATACATGCCCATTGGTAACTGCGCTAAAAGTTCATCTAGATCATTCCATATACTGTGCACATTCAAATATAACATGCGCAGTCCTGTACTCACCCTTTTTGATTTTGTCCACCTTTTATGTTTCAACTCAGTTTGTTGACCGCAATTTTGCCCGGTCATCAGCCCCTCCTTGCAAGGAGTCGCACTATACACTGCCTCTGTTTGTAAACCAACTACTCCATCTTCAACACTATCACTCTGTTTCCAATTCTCCTGCCATATTAGTCTTGGTGACAGCCGTTGTAAATTGGGGGACCCCTTCATTGAGCACCTCCAAGCCATCTGCTCTAAGTGGGCCTTCCTGGTTGCCAAACATTTTAATTCTGATCCGCATTCCTGTTCCAACATGTTGTTCCACGATCTCATTTTATGCCAAAATGATGCCATCCTCAGGGTGGAGGAGGAAACCTTATATTCCATCTGGGTACCTTCCAGCCTGATGGTATGAATATCAATTTTTCCTTCCAGTGAATAAATTCCATCCCTCCTCTCTTCCTCTATTCCCCACTCTGACCTTTTACTTCTTCTCACCTACCTACTACTTCCTCCTGGGTCTCCTCCTCCTTCCTCTTCTTCAATTGTCCACTCTCTCTCCTATCAGATTCTTTCTTCTTCAGTCCTTGACCTTTCTCACCCACATAGCTTCACCTATCCAGCTAACCTCTTCCCCTCCCCCAACCTTCTAATTCAGACGTCTTCTTCCCCCTCACCCCAACTTCCCTCTCAGTCTTGAAGAAGGGTTTTGGCCCGAAACATTGACTGTTTACTCTTATTGACTGTTTACTCTTTTCCTTAAATGCTGCCTGGCCTCCTGACTTCCTCCAACATTTTGTGTGCGCTGCTTTGGATTTCCAGCCTCTGTAGATTTCCGTGTGTTGGCAAATGAGATTTATTTGTTTTACATGATGAGGTGTTACGTGTTGCTGTTCTTTATTCTTTGTCACTGTTCGAAGGTAATTGTTTCAGCCTCCACCTCCATAATCACTACTGCACAGGGAGAGGCCATTCAGCCCAAATAGTCCAATGCTGGTCTAGCTCTCATTCTTCACATCTTCATATATCTACTATCCAGAATCTTAAATGCGTCCCCCTAGTGATTGTGCTGTGAGCTAATGGAAATCAAACGCTTCTACTGTATCTCAACCTGTTGTATTGTAAAACCTACTGCTACTAGTTGACCTAAATCAAACCTCCCCTTAGCTACCTCTGCTTCAAGCAGATGAAAACTCGGCATTTCCAACCTGACCTTTAAATCTAATAAACAAGCTGCTTAGAGACCAAGAGATATGGGGTTATCTCAGTGCCACTGAGAGAAGCAATTGAATGCTTGAAGGGTTGAATCATCCACTCCTCCCCCTACCTCTAATGTGTTTGTGGACAAATTACCTCATCTCTGATACATATTCTCAAGAACTTTCCTATCCATCCTAAAGTGTTGAGTCATGAACAATATCCTCATTGTGGCTTAACCAGATTTTCTATAAAGATATTGTATTCGATAACCTGTCTTTATGAAGCCACATATTTTCCTAATTATGCACTCAGCATTTCTCACCTCCAAATATCGATGCACCTGAGTCTCCAGGCTCTCATAACCCTGTACAGTTCTTAGGACAGTGCCATTACTTTCTAATAAAGCACACCATACTTTTCTGTATTAAATTCTATCTGCCAAATATATGCCCATTCTGCTGGCCTGTTCACATCCTACTGCATTTGATAGGTATCATCCTTTCTACGAAGTTTACAAATTTGAGTTAATGAGAACATTTTAAAATTTTACTGCATTATAATCCAGTTTTAATTTCTTTTGATCTGGACCCCTATCAAATACTGCTGTTACATCTTCCCTTTCTCTCTCTCTACTTTTTCCAAATAGGCAAGACCCAGCACCGTTTAATCCTCAGTCCTTATTTTTCTACAGCCATGTTAAAGAATCCTTCCTCTGCCTGGTTCCTCCCAGCTCTGTATTTTTAAAAATATGAAGAACTTTGCTGGAATCAGTGCAGGGAAAAGACGGACGGCCATCTGAACTACTACTGCCAGTTTCAGGGTGAAGTCCTAGCATTAATTCTGATTAAAAAGTCATTGATCTGAACTTCATTTCTCTATCCACATGTGCTAGCTGGCCTGCAGAGTACTTTTGTTTTCACTTGAGATTTCCAGCAGAGGCAATATTTTGCTGTTGAATTTAATGTGACGGAGGATTTGGTGTAGTCACATAGTATATCTGGTTTGCTCCAGTCTCGGCTCTGCAAACCTCCGGCCAGTCACTCGCACCAATACTCCAGCCCAACAAATCATACCTTATTCTGATTCTTCGGCCTTCTTCCTAGCTACACTCCTTATTGATTCAGGGCCAACCATTCTGTTTGACAATCTGACCATACCTCTTCACTCTAAGTTTCCGCACAAAATGCTGGAGGAACTCAGCAGGTCAGGCAGTATCAATGCAGGGGAATCAACAATCAATGTTTTGCACTGAAACACTTCGTCAGGACTGAATGTGTGTGTGTTGCACTAGATTTCCAGCCTCTGCAGAATGTCATGTTTTTATTATCTCTAACTCCCCACGGCCTCTATAAGTTGGACTCATATCTGTCATGTATTTCTCAGCTGTGGCAAATGGAATAAAATATTCACTGACCTATGCAAACTAATTGCTTAGATTGCCTAAACGGGCACTTTTTACTTTCTAGGCCGATCTCTTCAATTATCCTACGTGTTCTAAGCTATGAATGAAGCTCCTTCCCCTCCAGAGGGAATGTGTCTAGCCAAAAAGTGTGCTCTACGTAGCTTTCTCATTAGTCATTTACGTTTTACCTGCCAATCCTTTATTTCAATTCACTTGATCCAGATTCTCTTTCAATTCACTGGAGTTTGTCAACTTTCAGGTGAGGTTATTAGATTTGATTGATCTTTCGCCTCTTTACTAATTGCTTTAAACCAAATGCTGGTCTGATCATTGTTTCCTGGTGAAATGTGCACTAGCAATAAATAGTCTGCTGGAGAAACGTGGTGTATTGAGCAGCCTCTGTGGGGGGAGGAATTGTTGCCGTTACAAGTCGAAAACCTACATCATCGCTTCATTCCGCCGAACCACTGCTTCCTTGAAATGTGCTGATCAACAAAATTATTTTTGCTACTATTTCAAAACTGTTCCTCCCTCATGTTGACTGGTGCCTTCCTACACTACAGGAGGATAATGTGATTTTCAAAATCTCTGTTAAGGAAAATGGCTTTTCCTTTGTGCTGCATCCAGAAAATGTATTACATCGGCTTGAAGAGACACGTTTATTGTTTCTGCATCTGAAACAACACTTAATGTACTCAAGTGCCTGGAATAGTGCTTATACCTGCCACCTTCTGACTCAGAAATAAAAACTCTTCCTTGTTCCTTGAAGTAAGACTGACATCTAAATATATTAATTTTATACCAACAAGCCTTTTCACTGCGTAACCAATAACTAGACAGAAAATGAAATTAATTTTAATAAACTCAATTTGAATATATTTATATAAACTCGATTTGCCAAGGACCCTACCTATTTCCATGTTATATATAATTGAGTATGAGTATCCGTTCTCAAAAGATGAACCATATACTACTAGGCATATGTTTTATTTTACCACTGGCATTAACATTGTATTATCTGAATAAACTAATTCTGTTACTACCAACAAATCGCAAGTGATCACAGAAAAAGCCTATGGGCTACAAATTCTACACTGACTAAAATGCAAAACAGAACAGCATTGTATTGGTTGAGTGTGGCACTCATGGCAAATTTGAGAGAGAGCGCCTCTCAGCAAAATATTACAATGACAAATTCAAGGCACAAAAAATACTTTGTGTAAAAACAGCTTCTAGCAATAGAGAAAAATCAGGCAAGATGAGAAGTATGGCAGATGGACTAGAGATAGAACTGGGCAAAACTAGAGAGGATCAAAGTTCAAAAGTAAATTTATTATCACATTATGTATATGTAACCACATACTACACTGAGTTTCATTTTCTTGCAGGCATTCACATTAGAATAAAGAAATACAATACCATCAGTGAAAAACTACACACAAAGACTGACGGACCATTAATGTGCAAAAGATGACAAACTGCAAATACAAAGCATGATAATAAATAAACAAACAAACACATAAATAATACCAAGAACATGAATTGTAGAGTCTACAAAAGTGAGTCCACAGGTTGTGAAGTCCATTCAGTATTACATTTACAGCAAAGGTGCTACTGCAGGAGGCCTGCAGGTTGATTGTAATAAGAATTGGGAGGGAATGGTGTTTACACAAGCAACAGGGTTCATGGTGAGGGTCAGGAAAGAGATGGATACACAATCAAGAATTCTGAGCTCATAAATGGTGAGACAGGTGTGCAGAGAGTAATTAAAATGAGGACCGACCTCAGCACCCTAGTAGAACAGATAAAGCCATGCTCCTTTAAGTTAAGCTGCTCCTTTAAATTAAGCTGCTTGACCCACTGAGTTCTTCCAGTAGATTATTTGTTGCTCCCCCTTAATCTTATGTTGAAGTAAGTGTCGATTGTTTGCTGAGATCACAGTTGCCTCGTTAACTTAATGCCCGAACTGACATCAAATTCTTTAAGTTAGTGAATTTAATTCTCATTAATTGTACATTTAGCCCCTGGAATCTAATTAGACATGTTAGATCTTGTTATATAATATGCTTCTATATTCACACATTCAGGCCTCAGTACAGTTCAATACTCCACTATTTCAGCTTTTTTTTTAAATCCTCCTGATAATAATGCGGGATAAAGCCATTTAATTGAGTACGTTTCATTGAACTGAGACTCGAATTTGACAGGAAAATGTCCATTTACTCCTTCCTGAACAGATTTCAAAAACTGATCCAACATTTTTTGTTAATCTGATTTATGAAAGAAATATATTTCAACCAGTTCATCAGGCTAAGCACCAGAGGACTGAGCAGGCTGGTTAAATGAGGGAGCAGCTGAATTATACAGATGAGAAGATTTCAAGTTTGATCTGCGTCAGCTGATCTCATCCACCACTATATCTAGCTTTGTAACTACTGAACAGAGGGATGGAAAAGAAGTTGTACAACTGACTGGTGTTCATCAATCTGTTGCAAGTAGATGTTACACATGAATTCCTTCAGAATCATTTAAATATGCCATCAACATATATCTCTCCTTCTTTCCATCCAGTCACCAGTCTTTACACTCATTCTCTTCCTTTGCCCTCACATCTTCTGCTTGCTTAGGAAAGAATATAGGTCACCAATCACAACAGTGTTGGATAAACAGGGCTTAGTTATTCAGATTGATACAGACATTTCTTTTTACCTGTACTTCTGCTTGCCAGATGCCAGCACCTACCAAGGGTCAGGCAACCATAGTGTAATCTTGTTATTTTAAGTTCCAACCTGATAATTTTATTCTCAATGAAATGACTGGAATTTAATGGAATCTGCAATTTTGAAAACTAATGACCTTCAATGTTTATTTCCATCAGGAAGTTCATAACGTTGTTTTGACAAGTGAGGTCTAAACCACCCATTTTACAAATTTATGTACAATAGATTGATTGATATTAGGTGTTCTTGCATGAACCAGATAAGTACAAGTTAAAATCTGAAGTAACTTTTATAGTTACTGGAGTTTGTTGATCTGGTGCCCCTCCTACTTCCCTTCCTCCTATGGCCTACTGTCCTCTCCTATGAGATCCATCCTTCTTCAAACAATTACCCCTTTCACCTCCAAGCTTCTTACCTCACCTTCACCGTACCCTTGCACCTTTCCACTCAGCTGGTTTTGCCAATCATCTGCCAGCGTGTACCCCTTTCATTCCCCCCACCTTCTTATTCTGGCTTCTTCCCCCTTCCTTTCCAGTCCTGATGAAGGTTCTCAGGCCAAAATGCTGATTGCTGTATTCCCCGCAATGGGTGCAGCCTGCCTGGCTGAGTTCCTCCAGCATTTTGTGTTTATTGAATATAGCACGGTGTTGTTTCTCCCAAATGAAGTTGCCCCTACATCAACACAGCTTCAGCAAATCCATCTGGCCACTCTTCTGTCTCGAGATGCAGATGAACGGACATCAATCAGTACTGATGAAAAGGGTTTTCAACCTAGAACATAAACTCTTTATACAGATGCTGACTGACCTGCTGGGTGTTTCCAGTTATTCCTGATTTTGTTTCTGGATTCTAACAACTGTGCTACTTGATTTTTAATGACAGTTAACAGGCAGAGGATTTGGCTGGTACATACCCAGCTGTAGAACATTGATACGCTCTTGCTCTTCATTTTCATGCCTTTTTAGAAAATACAGAATGCAGCAAATTCACTATGAATAAATCCACTATTTTGTAGATGAAGCTTTAGGTCCCACACTGCCAGGTTCTGGAATAATTATTACCTTTCAACTATCAGCCTCCTGAACCAGTGTGAATAACATCACTTACTTCAACACTGAACTGATTCCACAATCTATGCACCTATTTTCAAGGACTTTACAATTCCTGCACTCAGTATTATTTATTTATGGTTTTTTTTGCATTTGCACAGTTTGTCTTTTGTACATTGGTTGCTTGTCAGTCTGTAGTTTTGCATTTATCCTATTATATTTCTTTGTTCTACTGTAAATGCCTCCAAGAAAATGAATCTCAGGGTAGCATATGGTGATATATATGTACTTCGATAATAAATTTACTTTGAACTTTGAATCCAATAATTTGAAACTTTTGTAGTGTAGCATTACAAGTATTCTTTTAAATTCATATCCAGGAATGCCCACATTATGAGGTCGTTTTTTGCTGAGGCAATTTTCCTGATGTGAAGTTCTAGAGAAATTGCATGAATATCTAAACAGTATGGTCAGGCCCTCATTGCATACATTTTCAAACCGTCAAAAAGAGTTAAATATTCCACTTAATAATCATCCGAGACAAAACATTTTCGAAGGTCTGGCTTGTGCATTTGCAGCTATAATTCCACCTGCTTTCACCTAGAGTGTCAGCTTACAAATGCAAGTGACTGAAATAAATCTACTTCATTACATTCAATTTTGCAGGTCTCACATTTCTGGAAATCCTCGCTGTTATTTTATTAGTAGGCAGCTTTGGAGATTTAATGATTCAAAGTTATGCTGTTCTGAAAATGCTTTGATTCTTAGTACCATAACAGGTCCAATTTTATCCATTCATGAAGTCATTAACTTTAAATACATCTCACTACCCACTAATGGGTTTGCATTTTCAGATTCTGAATGGTGAAAACAACTCATCAGTAATAATTATTCTGCAGCACACTGATGGACATACAAATGCCTAGTTTACATCAGCCAAAGAACGTAAAGATGGGTCTTGCTCAAAAGTAAGCAGGCTTTTTGCTTGGACTTTCTTTGAGACATACGATGTTTAAGAGCAAAAGAATTCTAACTACAAATCCCAAGCCAGGACTCAGTTTCCAACACGTGTGCACTCAGTTGAAAGGTGTACATTTTACATATTTTTCATGAACATATTGACAACAGCAATCAAATCTCAATATGAAATTTCTTCACTAGCCTGACATCAGTGGTGGGGAAAATGCTAGAGACAGTTATCAAAGATGTGATAACAGCACATTTGGAAAGCAGTGAAATCATCGGACAAAGTCAGCATGGATTTGTGAAAGGAAAGTTATGTCTCACGAATCTCATGGAATTTTTTGAGGATGTAACTAGTAGAGTGGATAGGGGAGAACCAGTGGATGTGGTATATTTGGATTTTCAAAAGACTTTTGACAAGGTCCCATACAGGAGATTAGTGTGCAAACTTAAAGCACATGGTATTGGGGGTATGGTATTGATATGGATAGAGAATTGGTTGGCAGACAGGAAGCAAAGAGTGGGAATAAACGGGACCTTTTCAAGAATGGCAGGCAGTGACTAGTGGGGTACCGCAAGGCTCAGTGCTGGGACCCCAGTTGTTTACAATATATATTAATGACTTAGACGAGGGAATTAAATGTAGCATCTCCAAGTTTGCGGATGACACGAAGCTGGGCGGCAGTGTTAGCTGTGAGGAGGATGCTAAGAGGATACAGGGTGACTTGGATAGGTTAGGTGAGTGGGCAAATTCATGGCAGATGCAATTTAATGTGGATAAATGTGAGGTTATCCACTTTGGTGGCAAGAACAGGAAAACAGATTATTATTTGAATGGTGGCCGATTAGGAAAAGGGGAGGTGTAACGAGAACTGGGTGTCATTGTACACCAGTCATTGAAAGTGGGCATGCAGGTACAGCAGGCGGTGAAAAAGGCGAATGGTATGCTGGCATTCATAGCAAGAGGATTCGAGTACAGGAGCAGGGAGGTACTACTGTAGTGGTACAAGGCCTTGGTGAGACCACACCTGGAGTATTGTGCGCAGTTTTGGTCCCCTAATCTAAGGAAAGACATTCTTGCCATAGAGAGAGTTCAAAGAAGGTTCACCAGATTGATTCCTGGGATGGCAGGACTTTCATATGATGAAAGACTGGATCGACTAGGCTTATACTCACTGGAATTTAGAAGATTGAGGGGGGATCTGATTGAAACGTATAAAATCCTAAAGGGATTGGACAGGCTAGATGCAGGAAGATTGTTCCCGATGTTGGGCAAGTCCAGAATGAGGGGTCACAGTTTAACGATAAAGGGGAAGCCTTTTAGGACCGAGATGAGGAAAAACTTCTTCACACAGAGTGGTGAATCTGTGGAATTCTCTGCCACAGGAAATAGTTGAGGCCAGTTCATTGGCTATATTTAAGAGGGAGTTAGATATGGCTCTTGTTGCTAAAGGGATCAGCGGGTATGGAAAGAAGACAGGTACAGGGTTCTGAGTTGGATGATCAGCCATGATCATACTGAATGGCGATGCAGGCTCGAAGGGCTGAATGGCCTACTCCTGCACCTGTTTTCTATGTTTCTCTGTTTCTATTCCCTGGTGCAAGTTCTTTGATTAGTGCACTAAGTTATTAAATTCATCCAAATTTTGAAGTCTTTCTGTGTGTATATTATAATCAAAATAGATCTCAGTGAGATTTTAGTGAACCTGTGCAATGTATTCCCAGTTTTATCCCAATCCTAAAAAAAGCTGTATAGTTTCTACAGCAATGCCTATGTACGGTTTCAGAAGCATTACTATGGCGTACAACTATAGGCTAAAAAAATTAAATAGGGAACAAGTTGGACAGCAAGTTGCAAGGCCACCATTACTGAATTTATGATAAACATCCCAGTATCTGTAACACTGTATGGTTATCTCCAGCTGATAATGTTTCAATTAGTACTTCCAGTGACATTATGGTCAACTTTATCATCATCCTCTGCTTCATTGACCTATAGAACAAGAGCCAATGGAATACCAAACAAATAATCATTATGCTATCAATGTTGCAAATCCCTGTAAGCCATTTCAGTAATTTTATCACTGTTATTTGCATCACCATTTCCTGTAACATCTAATAGTTTGCTGAATGCTTATTGCCCCACAAAAAATCTTTAACAACACATTTCAGTCACCTCATTTGGCCAGGAAAAACCCTTTTCTGTCTAGTTAAAACACTTTGGAATGTATGAAAGAGAGGAGAGACAGAGTGTGCGAGTGCGAGGAAGAGAGAGAGCAGGTGAGCGAGATGGTGGAGGGAGCGCGAGTGCGAGGGGAGAGGGAGTGTGAGTGCGCGAGGGGAGAGAGTGTGAGAGAGGGAGAGAGGGAGAGAGGGGTTTGATAGTGAGAGTGTGAGTGTGAGAGTGGGAGAGAGAGAGAGAGAAACAAACTCCTAAAGGCACAGTCCTGACGAAGGGTCTCGGCCTGAAACGTCGACTGCACCTCTTCCTACAGATGCTGCCTGGCCTGCTGCGTTCACCAGCAACTTTGATGTGTGTTCCTAAAGGCACATCTACTGATGGCCTAGACTTTACTCGTGCAGCATAAATTAATTGTATCCAGTTAGACCAATGCTGCTAGCACATCATCTGACATGACCACACATCTGACCTGTTCTGCAGGAACTCTTTTCTTGTGAATGGGAGAAAAATATTCCATCCTAAACTTGAAACACAAAGTACTTTGACTTAGTCAGAATTATGTGGCATGAATGTAATTATCGGATCCTACGAAATTTTATAATTGTGAACATCAGTAATTGTTTTTCAGATGAGACTTTAATCTGGGGCTCTGTCTATCCTCTCAAGTATTCATAGAAGGTCTCTTGGCAATACTTCAAAGAATAGCAAAATAATTCTTTCCACTGTGGTGAAACTTATTATTATTCAACCATCATCTTGGAATCAAAACACATTTATCTTAAAGATGGATTTCATCCATTAGTTGGTGCATTTAACATTCTGCATATCACTAACACCAAATATATTTATTTATTGAGATTCAGCATGGAACAGGCCCTTCCAGTCCTTTAAGCTGTGCCACCCAGCAAACCCCAATTTAATGGGACAATCTACAATGACCAATTAATCTACGAAATGGTACATTTTTAGATTTTGGAAGGAAACCAGAGCACCCGGAGGAAACCCACGCGGTCATGGGGAAAACGGAAAAAAATCCCTGCAGACAGCAGCAGGAACTGGACCTGGGTCACTGGTACTGTAAAGCGTCATGCTATCTACTACACTACAGTGTCACCCTAGAGATTAGAATCACCAAACGGTCATAGCAGTTACTCATCAGCTCAACCTTTCTGGACTTCTCCTTACAAATCTTTCCCCACCGTGTTTATTTAATTCCCTCTTGAGGCTATGATGAAATCTGCCTTCACATCTGCAGGTAGCAACCACTAGATTCCAAAAACATGCTGTGCTAGAGTTTCCCCCTGTGTCACTGTTAATCCTCTTCCATTCTGTTTTATATCTGTGATCCCACGAAGATATAAATGACTCCCACTTTTTTTCCTAAAGAATATATTATCAGAATCTCTAATTTATCACTGTAACTTTTTCATATTCATCCTGATCATGACTGAACTTCTACCTCAGTGATCTTTCCCCGTATCCCTTGGTTAGGCCACACTTGGAGTACTGTGTCCAGTTCTGGTCACCTCACTATAGGAAGGATGTGGAAGCATTGGAAAGGGTACAGAGGAGATTTACGAGGATGCTGTCTGGTTTAGAAAGTATGCATTATGATCAGAGACTAAGGGAGCTAGGGCTTTACTCTTTGGAGAGAAGGAGGATGAGAAGAGACATGATAGAGGTGTACAAGATAATAAGAGGAATAGATAGAGTGGATACAACACCTTATATTCTGTCTGGGTAGCCTCCAACCTGATGGCATGAACATCGACTTCTCTAACTTCAGCTAATGCCCCACCTCCCCCTCGTACCCCATCTGTTACTTATTTTCATACACACATTCTTTCTCTCACTCTCCTTTTTCTCCCTCTGTCCCTCTGAATATACCCCTTACCCATCCTCTGGGACCCCCCCCCCCGTCTTTCTTCCCGGACCTCCTGTCCCATGATCCTCTCGCATCCCTTTTGCCTATCACCTGTCCAGCTCTTGGCTCCATCCCTCCCCCTCCTGTCTTCTCCTATCATTTTGGATCTCCCCCTCCCCCTCCAACTTTCAGATCCCTTACTCACTCTTCCTTCAGTTAGTCCTGACAAAGGGTCTTGGCCTGAAACGTCGACTGCACCTCTTCCTAGAGATGCTGCCTGGCCTGCTGTGTTCACCAGCAACTTTTATGTGTGTTGCTTGAATTTTCAGCATCTGCAGAATTCCTGTTGTTTTAGAGTGGATAGCCAGCGCCTCTTCCCCAGGGCACCACTGCTCAATACAAGAGGACATGGCTTTAAGGTAAGGGGTGGGAAGTTCAAGGGGGATATTAGAGGAAAGTTTTTTACTCAGAGAGTGGTTGGTGCGTGGAATGCACTGCCTGAGCCAGTGGTGGAGGCAGATACTCTAGTGAAGTTTAAGAGACTACTAGACAGGTAGATGGAGGAATCTAAGGTGGGGGCTTATATGGGAGGCAGGGTTTGAGGGTCAGCACAAGATTGTGGGCCGAAGGGCCTGTACTGTGCTGTACTACTCTATGTTCTATGTTTCATGTAGTTACTAGAAATCTGTCAATCTTTGTTTAGAATCAACTCTGTCACTGTGCTTCCATAGTTCTTCAGGTTAGAGAATTCCAAAGGTTCGCTACCCTCTGCATCTCAGTCCTAAATGATCTACCTATTACTGAGACTCAGGCTTAGTTTTAGACTTTTCAGCCAGGGGAAATATCCTCTTTGCCTCTTGCCTGTTCAACCCAGCAAAAATTTTGTAAATTTCAATGAAGTCTCCTGTCATTCTTCTGAGGTCTTGAGGATGCAGGCCTAGCCTGGAGAATTTTCACAGGAACTAACCCCCCCCCACCCCCCACAACCTCAGGCAAGTATGTTTTTTTCTTGTTTAGGTAAAAAGACCAAAACTATACAAAACACCTCAGGTTATGTCTCCTGAAGACCCTATATAATGCAGTAAGAAAATCAGTAGTCAAATCTCTTTGCAATAAATGTCAACCTATCAATCGTTTTGCTAGCAGCTTGCTTCACCTGCATGTTGGCATCCATTCGCAAGCACACTCATATCCCTCTGTACAACAGCATTACCCATTCTCCCTCCATTTTAAAAAATGCCCAAAAATGGGAGCAAATAACAGGGAAGTGACACCTTGTTAAGCTTAATTGCAACAGGTCATGCCAGGCCAGTTTCTTGATTAGACCATAAGGCATAGGAGCAGAATTAGGCCATTCACATCATTGAGTTTGCTCTGCCATTCCATCATGGCTACTTTATTATTCCTCTCAAACCCATTCTCCTGCCTTCTCCCTGCAACCTTGATACTCTTGCAAATCAAGAATCTATCAACCTCTGCTTTCAGCATACCCAATGTTGGCCTCCATAGCTGTCTAAGGCAACGATTCTATAGATTCACCACTCTCTGGCTAAGGGTTCACTGGGCTTTGTGGTGATGGACATAAATGAAACTAAATACATTTTTATTCATTTTATCATTCAACATCATTACACCACTTACTTTCAAAGAGTAATTCAAATCTTTCTCTCGTTATTGAAAAAATAAATCGAAACTTGGTGCGACATTTGGAAATTACTAGCTTCTATTTGGAGGGTTTTAAAATTTGATTCACTTTCCTCATTATATTTTTCACAAGTCTAGTGCAAGAAACAAACTAAACAGAAATAAGCAATACTTCTTCTCTATCTAGATTAGAAATTAAGAGGCTCATCATATGCTTAATGAATATGCTGCATTCGCCAAAAGAATGAAAAGATTCTCACAATGTAAAACAAATTATACTTCACCTTTCCTTTCAACTTCCTCTTCCATTCAAATGTTTCTCTGAGTATACAGAAATATTTTTACAACATTTTAGTATATTGATTATTCACCCATCCATTTACAGAACTGACAACCAAGTAGAGGAGGCACAAGAGCTCAACCACTAAAATCAATAAAATATAAAGAGCAACCAATTCACCAAGCAGAATTCCAAACAATTTACAAGAGCTATATTTTCCTAGATGATGTCCATTCTTAAATGCCTGACCTGTATTTTTCCAGAAATACTCTTTTATATATCAGTGAGCCAATGCATATACAGTACGCTTACATAATGTCTATACAACTAAGTCCACCTAGTAAATCGTGGGATGACTATTGCAGAACATATGTTCCCCAAACACTTTCTTATAATAGTGAAAATGAAAATAAAGCTAAATCATAATGAGTAACTGCCATCTTTATATTTAGATTTCCAGAGAATTGTAGAGATTTAAGTGAAAACCGAAAATTGGGAATAAAACAAAGATAATAGAAGTTCAAATTGGGCACGGTCCGGGAAAGAAGCAGAGACCAGAGGAATATAACTGATTATGGTTCAAAGACATAAATCTAAAAAAAAATTGTTTGAATATCTGACATTGGAAAAATAGTAGGTAATTATATTTGGCAGCCATCAATTCTCCCATATTGCTGAGTGCCAGGACTTCCACAGGAGATAGGTGCAAACATCAAGACTCGCAAAAGAAAACTCTTTATGCTTGATATACATGTAAAGGAAAGGGGAAGATGTTAATTTCTAAGATCTAATCAGATAAATAAACACATTATTCATCATAGGACCTTGCACTTCAAATATTGGCTGACACATTGTTTCCATTGCAACAGAGATCATTCTTAAAAAGGAACTAGTTGATTTTCTGATACTTATTTTGAGGCATCTCAATTCAAAACATGCTTTCCAAGTATGTGTGATTTTTTAAAAATTTACATCTAAAAGGTGTTGCCTTTCTCATATTCCTGGAAACTGGAACAAGTTGTCTGTTGGAATCAACCCACATTGCCTAGATTTGTACATCTATATCAAGAGTATGAGACATCACAGAGTCGGTCGAAATACATCCTTCCTCCCTTGAAACCTCATTTAAAACATCTTCTAATTTAATCTGCACTTGCCTCATATAGCTTCTCCTATCTTCTCAATCTTACATCCAATAAAAAACACCAAGAAAGAATATAACTCAGAGCCTAAAATTACTACAAACGACATTATAAAATGATTGCTACATAATAGTTTCTTCAGTTTACGTATCTATTAAAATAGCAGAGTGGAATTCAATATGAATACTTATAATAATTGCTAAGTTTGTTCACATGGATAAAACAAATGCATTAGAAAATGCCATGTTTGTCTAAATATACTTAAGTACTCTTATTCAGCATGATAATATTTAAACTCAGCTTACTAGGTGCAATGCACAACTGATGTGTGTAGCCTCTGACATCACAATGGAGATGTGCATAATTGATTTTTTTTTACAAAAGTATGAGCTTCTTCCTTTTGAATACAAAATCATTCTACAAGTCAGTTCCGTGGTCAAAGATCAAAATCAGATTGTTATAACAAACACCTTCATGTTCATGCGATATGCTTCTTGCACCAGCAATGATGATGAAAATATTGGACTAAAGAAATTGTCAAATATCTTAAGAGACTTATGGAGCAAATATTGAAGTTTTACAGAAATGCCTTCACTTCTATTCAGGGCACTTGCCAACCTCGATTAGGCGGACATAGCCAGTCCACATAATGAAACTGGAATCTTACTGGACTGTGAGATTTCATTGCTTCCTTTTACTCTCTAAAATTATTTTTATCATATCTAAAATATTAATGCCTAGAAATTGAATTCATTAGAAAATTGCATAATAAAATGACTTAAAAAGAGTTTGATACTGCATGTATTTTCAGCCCTGGCCCCAGTGTTTCTGTGTACAATCTACCTAACATATCCAATGTATCTCTGTTGTACACTAAGTGATGTTACAAGTCATGCAATGTGCTTACCCTGGAGCTTTTAGTATAATCTACAACCTTCCTTTAACATAGGAACAATGATTCCATTTCACTGAGATTACCAATGTGATATCAGTTAAAGGGACATCACATCTTTCTCATCTTGGCAGTCCCTTGGGATCAAGGATGACTCACTTACACTCCAGCTTTGTGGGTGTTGAGGTGACTAATTAGACCAAAGTTGGGTCAGGTGATGACGGATGGGGTTGGTGAACGGAAAATTTGTGAGATGGTCCATTCTTTCTTTACATATGTAGAGCCACTCTGTGCTCCCAATGGATGGTGATGATATTCTCACTTAGATCACATTTCTTCCCCATTCTGATGTTTGCTTTGAACAACTGAACATCTGTATTCTGTTATGCATTGAGTAGTTGCCTCATGATTGACTAATTATATATTTGCATTAATGAATAGGTGTACAGGTGTACCTAGTAAAGTGACTACTGCCTAAATGAACATAAACTGGGCCTCAATAATTCTGAGATAATGTGCACAGCATGAAAGCTCATCAGGCATAGGATATTGACATTGCTTTGCTTGCCCTTCCAGTGAGTTTGAAGGACTTGGAAGAGATGTCTGCTGTGGATAATCCAGGTCTCAAAAGCATATACTCCTGCTCAATAGACCAAAAGCTTTGTGCCAGATGTGAGATCTCTATCTTCAGAAAACATTTGTCACAGTTACATCGAAACATACAATGAAATGTGTCATCTTTGCTTCAACAACTAACACACTCCGAGGAAGGTGCTGGGGGCAGCCCGCAAGTGTTGGCCTCTTTTGGCGCCAACATAGCGTGCCCATAACTAACTAACCCTAACCAGAGCACCAGAGGAAACCCACACGGTCATGGGGAGAATGAATAAACTCCTTATAGGCAATGGTAGGAATTGAACCCTGGCTAGTGATCACTGTAAACTGTTGCATTATCTGCTAGGCTGCAGTGCCATCCAAATCCTCAAATGACCAAGGACTGCACTGGTGTGTTAATCAGAACCTGCCTTGGCAAAAAAGAAAGTGACTACCAAGCACATATAATTTTCCAAACTTTGTTTTAAATACTTAAGATCTATAACTAGTAGTCCATTTCTGATTGATGTGCTTTCATATTGTACACATCAGAGTTAATGGTGCATTACTTCAGAATCATTCCACAACACTCAGTAAGTTGGTACAGACCTTAGTCAGGAGCGAGTTGAGTGCAAATATGCACAGATCACAGAGTTCCCTTTCTTCCCTGTTTCCCTCACTTCCATAACAGTTTTCATCTTCTTGACTGCCATGGAGAAGTTCTTTTAAGGTCTGAAATCCCTCCCAGTGATTAACACAATTAAGACAATAGGGTGCCTCTTATGTGATCAAACAGATCCCATATTAATGCAATGAATCAAGGCAGACATCACCAAAGAATTATTGTTGATGTATTTTTGGCCAAATTCACTATTTACTGAGGGAGATCCAATTGGATGTTCCCAATAACAGAGGGCATTTTTAGCACATCAAAAAAAAAATCATGAAATCCAATTGATCAGTGTGAAATCTAGAAATAGTAATTTGGCTTTTAAGAACGCATGAAAAACACTTCTTGCACCTCTTTTTACAAGAAAAGTTTTTATTCCTTTAAACTAATGTACAAAGATCTATCGAATGAAAGGACAGTGAGGAAAGTCAGTCAGTCAGAGGCAGTGACTATAACTTCCAAATTTCTGACAGAATATTGGCATCTATGTTTGAGTATAATCAGAAGTAGCAATCTCTGCATTTTAAAATTCCTCTAGCCATATCTTCAGAAGATGAAGGTAAATTAACTCCCTTCAGTGCAGCCAAGTTATTGACCTCAGTCTTGGTCCAGCTGCAAAGAACATTTAGTATTTCTACGATGAATGGTTAGGAAGTTGCTTGAGAATTTTAATGACTTACATCACTTTTAGAAATTTAAACTGATAAATCTCTGCTTTAACAAGAAGAGCAAAAATATCATTGGTTAAATAAACTGTGCTGAGGAATTTCTATGTGAAATACTTATTACAAACATATCCCCAATAACAGTAACATTTACACTCGGTGATAATTCAGTGACACAAATGTTTTTTTTTCAAAATCTAGCATTTTTAATAAAATAAAACTGCAGCATATCACAGAATATATGAAGGAATAAAATTGGCACTGCCGTAGTATGAAAATTTCTGAAGTCATGATCACTGCACCATTTTTGTTTTATATTGTATGCACATCAAAGACTTTAAAATGAGATACCAGGCAGAGAAAATCTTATAAAGAACCTTCTCTGACATAATTTTTGTTGTCTCTGTAGAAATACATATCAAATAAATAAAGTCACACATTCAGAGGTGAAGATAACTGCCTGCAGCAGTGCATTCAATGGGTTCATCACTGTAGCAAGATTTGGGAGAAATCTGTGGTAGTAGTTTACAAGGCCCAGGTATGACCTGAGTTCTGAAAGACTTTTTTCAGTTTGGGTGCCTGCAGCACTGCTTCCGTCTTTTCTTGTGACTTATGTAGGGAATGGTACCGGAAGATGGGAGGGAGGCGAATGTTGTTCCCTTGTTCAAAAAAGGTAGTAGGGATAGTCCGGGTAATTATAGACCAGTGAGCCTTACATCTGTGGTGGGAAAGCTGTTGGAAAAGATTCTTAGAGATAGGATCTCTGGGCATTTAGAAAATCATGGTCTGATCAGGGACAGTCAGCATGGCTTTGTGAAAGGCATATCATGTCTAACAAGCCTGATAGAGTTCTTTGAGGAGGTGACCAGGCATATAGATGAGGGTAGTGCAGTGGATGTGATCTATACGGATTTTAGTAAGGCATTTGACGAGGTTCCACACGGTAGGCTTATTCAGAAAGTTAGAAGGCATGGGATCCAGGGAAGTTTGGCCAGGTGGATTCAGAATTGGCTTGCCTGCAGAAGGCAGAGGGTCGTGGTGGAGGGAGTACATTCAGATTGGAGGATTGTGACTAGTGGTGTCCCACAATGATCTGTTCTGGGACCTCTACTTTACGTGATTTTTATTAACGACCTGGATGTGGGGGTAGAAGGGTGGGTTGGCAAGTTTGCAGACGACACAAAGGTTGGTGGTGTTGTAGATAGTGTAGAGGATTGTCAAAGATTGCAGAGAGACATTGATAGGATGCAGAAGTGGGCTGAGAAGTGGCAGATGGAGTGCAACCCGGAGAAGTGTGAGGTGGTACACTTTGGAAGGACAAACTCCAAGGCAGAGTACAAAGTAAATGGCAGGATACTTGGTAGTGTGGAGGAGCAGAGAGATCTCGGGGTACATGACCATAGATCCCTGAAAGTTGCCTCACAGGTAGATAGGGTAGTTAAGAAAGCTTATGGGGTGTTAGCTTTCATAAGTCGAGGGATAGAGTTTAAGAGTCGCGATGTAATTATGCAGCTCTATAAAACTCTGGTTAGGCCACACTTGGAGTACTGTGTCCAGTTCTGGTCACCTCACTATAGGAAGGATGTGGAAGCATTGGAAAGGGTACAGAGGAGATTTACCAGGATGCTGCCTGGTTTAGAAAGTGTGCATTACGATCAGAGATTAAGGGAGATAGGACTTTACTCTTTGGAGAGAAGGAGGATGAGAGGAGACATGATAGAGGTGTACAAGATAATAAGAGGAATAGATAGAGTGGATAGGCAGCGCCTCTTCCCCAGGGCACCACTGCTCAATACAAGAGGACGTGGCTTTAAGGTAAGGGGTGGGAAGTTCAAGGGGGACATTAGAGGAAGGTTTTTCACTCAGAGAGTGGTTGGTGCGTGGAATGCACTGCCTGAGTCAGTGGTGGAGGCAGATACACTAGTGAAGTTTAAGAGACTACTAGACAGGTATATGGAGGAATTTAAGGTGGGGGCTTATATGGGAGGCAGGGTTTGAGGGTCAGCACAACATTGTGGGCCGAAGGGCCTGTACTGTGCTGTACTATTCTATGTTCTATGTTCTATGTAAGTCATGCTTGTCAATGACATGCCCACAATATGAGACTTCATTCTCGAGAAACTCACATATGTCTCTCTTTGTGCGCAAACCATAATAATACATTGAGAGCTTTGATTGTGTGCCAGTCCAGCTGGATTTTTCCTCAACTCTTCACATCCAAGAAGTGCGTGCCTTCACTTTTCAACACAAAGCTCTAACTGTTGTGTTTGGCCTCCATTTGACACGTTCATTTTTAGTTTGCCTTTCGGAGACATTTTTTCACCTGTGTTGGTCTTTTGCATCACTGATGGGTTTTCTACTGCTAGCTTAGAAAACAGTCTGTTGTGCTTATCCTCGGAAATTACAGACAATGTTGACCCAGCTCCATTTTCAGTTTTACACACGAAGCATCTGTTGTGATCCATATGATTTCACAATCTGTTTCAGTTTGCCGTATGACAGCTCACCTTTGTCAGACTCTGTATTATCTGATTCAGTTTCATATTCAGTCACTTTATGCATTTTTTAGTTTTGTGTTTGAAACTTTTCAGTCTGTGTGGTTTTTCTCTTTGGTTGTGCTTTTATGTCGGACTTACACATTCACTCTACGTGGCTTTGTCTGTGACACTTTCTGCAAACGTTTTTTCTTTGAACCAACAGTCATTTGCCATATTGATAACATTTTTGTTTTTTGCACCATTCAGGGAGATTTTGTGTGTTTCACATTCTAAACTCTTTTTCTGTAGTTCTGATGCATCCTTTCTTGTGTTCTCCAATGATAATGCAATGGTCAATGCCTGTTCTTTGGTTGGGTCTCTTTCTGATAGTAGTCTTTTCTGAGTGCTCTGACTATGTGTGCCACACACATGCCTGTCCCTTAATGCATCAGAAAGTCCATCTTCAAAATCACAGTACTGGGATTTTTTTTTTGCAGTTCTGCAATGTATTCAGAAATGCTTTCATTCTTTGACTGATTCCTCTTGTAAAATCTAAAATCTCTCAGCTATCACTAGCAGCTTTGGGCTCCAGTGATATTGTAAAACTTCAATTATTTTGTCAAACGTCTTTTGCTCGCTAGTTTTTCAGGAGTTATTAAGTTGTAGTAAGAGACTGTACGTTTTAGCACCCAGTAAGCTAAGAGGTATGGAGACCTTCTTTTCCTCATCTGTGTCATTAACATCACAATACAGTTCGACCCTCTCGATATACAATTCCCAGTCTTCATTAGCACTATCAAATTCATCAACTTTCCCAACTAAGGCCATTGTCATGTTATTTTCACTTTTAGCTTTGCTAGTTGTGAATCTCTCACTATGTACTGTGCACTGTCACTCATACAGCCCTGTGCTAGCAGCCATGACTGTCTTCTCTGTCCTGGTTCAATATTTCCTCTCACTGTCTCTCTCACTTCCTCCAACTTCTGTCTTCTCATAGCGGTTGCTGCAGTTGGCGATGTTTCCTGGCATTCAGGTTCGTACTCGTTGCCAATTTGTACTGGCTGTGCAACTACATATCAAATAGAGTAAGGTATGCACTTGGAGGCGAAAGTTAACTTGTATATTCAATTCGCAGAGAGAACTACAAATCAATGTGCATGGATAAGTTATCAGTCAGTAATTAGTGCTCGGCGGAGTCACTGCATGAAAAGAAATTGAACCATACACTACAATCTTCTAAAGTGCTCCTTTGGCACCATGGAAGAAAATGAGGGTCACTCTCTCACTTCAGATGATGCCAGAGTGAAAATGGCACAACACAAGACTTCACCTGAAAAAAAAGTGATATGCCATTTCTCTTGGAGAGGTGAAGTAAATCAGTAAGATAAAGGAAGTAGCAATTTAAGGAATAATCTTAATTTTTTTTTAGAAAGATGAGGTGATGAATTAGCCAATGGAATAGACTAAGAACAAGAGTTTAACAAAAGAAATAACTCATTAGATTCTATTTTGGGCAACAGAAAAATCCATGTGACAAGAAGGTTAGGATTAAGAATGAAGGTAATGATTGAAAATCAAGAACTACAGATAGTGGAAATCTGAAATAAAAACAAATACTGCTGAAAACATTCACATCAATGGAAAACAGCTGAAGTGATTATCTAGTGTGTCTGGTGCCAGGGAAATAGTAGGATTAAGGGCCCAGATTAAATTTTCATGGATGCAATGAAAAGCTCCATCAATTTGGCATTTTACTCACTTGCTTTGAGTTTTCGAATTTGCCTTGAGAAATTGGGGAACATTATATAGTGATCAGATTGAAGAAGTTATAGATGAAAGCAAATAGCACTCCACACAAAGCACCACCATTTGCAGTGCACAGCTGGATTATTCACTATTTGCATTTGATTGAGCAGTTTTGACAGGAGAGGTATTTCCACAATGCCACAGCAAATTTGTTCCACGTACTGTGAACATCTTTGCAGCTCACATACAGGCACCATTTTAATACAGTTTCCTTCATTTCTACACTGCAATTCAGAAATGTCAATACAACTACACAGCCATACAAGATATGCTTCCTCGGCTGCCACAAGGAGGCCGCACTCAGGTGGGAGGTGTAACACCTCATATTCCATCTAGGTGGCATCCAATGGCATGCACATTGATTACTCTATCTTCTAATAATTCCTCCCCCTCCCTCTTCACTCTTTTTCCATTCACTATTCTGGTTCCCTTTCACCCCTTTTTATCTTCCATCACCTCCCTCTGGTACTTTTCCTTTTTCCCTTTGTTCCATGGTTGAATGTCCTCTCCTTTTGGATTCTTCCTTCTTCATCCCTTTTCCTCTTCCTTCTATCACATCCCAGATTATTACTTCAAACTCCTTCCCCACCCACCTTCTCCCTCAAATGGTTTCACCTTATCTTCTGCCAGCCTGTACTTCTCCCCCTTCCCCATCGCCTTATTCTGGCCTCTGACCCCATTCTTTCTTGTCCTGATGAAGGGTCTCAGCCTGATATATCAACTGTTTATTCCCCTTCATAGATGCTGCCTGACTTGCTGAGTTCCTCCAGTGTTTTGCGTGCATTCCTCGGGTATTTTGTTCTCTAGACCTTGCTATATAATCTGCTTTGCTCCAGGAACCAACACATCACAAATACTCCTGCAATTTACTCAGAAATTCAGAACACTGGAAGAACTTAGCAAGTCAAGCAGCACATATGGGTGCAAAAAGTACAAGCTGATATTTGGAGTCTTGTTCCTATATCTGGACTAGAAGTGCTGATCAGAAGTTCCTACTTGGAGTTTCTCATCTGTTGTTTACAAGTGGATGAGTGAGAAATGACTCCTATAATGAAACACAGTCAAGGCTGGATTTTCTATGGTCTCTGTTTTTCTTCATCAGGAAGAGGAAATGAGGCGATCATGGATACCTGTGCAGATAGATTAATTTCACCTTTAATTGGTTTGACACAGTAAGGTCTGATGAGGTCAGAAACAGGGAGATTTTCCAGGTTGAAGATTGCAGTCTTTCAGTAATGAAGACTGCAGTCTTTCAGTAATGAAGACTGCATAGCTTAAGACTTAATCAACATTCTTGTTTGGACTAAAAAGTCGGAACTAACATGCACAACAAGGATCATCCTCCAAAAGAGAGAATCTAAACCTCTACCCCTGCCATTGAAACACATTCCCCAACATGAACACTGGAGCAGGAAGGTGGGCTAGTGTGGGTGGAATGCAGGAGGAGCAGAAGTGATTATTGTCTTCAACCTTAACTGGACCAGACATGTGAATGTAGTGGCCACAAAAGCAAGGGCTGGTTATCCTGCAATAAATAACTCAGTCCCAAATGCCTTTCTACCAATCACAAGGTTGAGTCAGGAGTATTATGGAATATGGACCCTTGCACATGGATGATAGAGAAATGGAGGGCTACAGATGATAATAAATGGAAAGTTTAGATTTACAACATTGTGGACTGAGGGGCCTGCACAGTGCTGTAGTGTTCTGTGTCCTGTGCTTGAGTGCAACACTAACAACAAACCAAAGGCGCTACAGCATCCAGGACAAAGCAGAACAATTAATTTGTACCCAATCCAACATAGCTTACATTCATTTTCTCCACCTTGTTGTACTTTTGACCACCTCAAAGGCACAGCAGCAATATTCCAAGGCTTCTTCAACACCAATTCCCAAATGTGTGACCTCTACTGCCAAGGAGGATTAGGATGGTAAATGCATGAGTTATTTCTACATTGTCCTTAATAATTTATTTATAAATCATCACCATTTTTTTTTAGCTTCTAAAACTTGGAACTTCCTAACAGCGTGTTGGCAGTATCTTTACCGGAGGTACTGCAGTGGTTCAAGAAGGTGGATCACTTCTCTTCAAGAAGTCATTATTAAGAGACTTTTCAGGTCAGAATCAGATTAATTATTACTGACATATATTGCGAAATTGCTCTTTTTGTTTAAGAAAGGCTCTAAGAAAAATTCAAGGAAATTATAGCCTGACATCAGTAATGGGTAAGTTATTGGAAGGTACTCTCAGGGACTGAATAAATGAGTATTTGGATAAACAGGAACAGATTAGGGACAGGGAACATGGCTTTGTGCATGGCAGGTCATATCTAACCTAACTCATGGAGTTTTTTGAGGAAGTTATTGGGAAAGTTGATGAAGACAAGGCAGTGGATGTTGTCTGCATAGACTTTAGTAAGACTTTTGACAAGGAATATTAGTCAAGAAGGTTCAGTTGCTTGGCATTCAAGATGAGGTAGTAAATTGGATTAGACATTGGCTTCACAGGAGAAGCCAGAGAGGGGTAGTAGATGGTTGCCTTTCTGATTGGAAGCCTGTGACTAGTGTTTGTGCCACAGGGATTGGCGCTGGGTCTGTTGCTGTTTGTCATCTATATCAAATAACTGAATGATAATGGGGTAAAATGGATAAGCATTTTTTCAGATATCACTAAGATTGCAGATGTGGTGGACAGCAAGGAAGGCTATCAAAGCTTGCAGTGGGATCTAGACCAGCTGGAAAAATGGGTTGAAAAATAGCAGATGGAATTTAATGCAGGCCATGCTCTTTTCTCACTGCTACTAAAAGTAGAAGGTTCAACTGTCTCAGGACTTGCACCACCAGGTTCAAGAACGGTTACTACCTCTCGGCCATCAGGCTCTTGAACAAAAGAGGATAACTGCATTCATTCTACTTCTGGTGTTACCATAACCAATGATCTCAATTTAACAACTCTTTATCTTATTATTTCAGGCTCTCGTTATTTATTGCTATTTATTTGTATTTGCATTTGCACAGTTTTCTTGTCTTCTATGCTCTTGCTTTTTCATGGATCCTGTTTACAGTTACTGTTCTATAGATTTGCTGAGTATGCCTGCAGGAAAAAGAATCTTGAGGTTGTACGTGGTGATATGTATGTATATTAGATAATACATTTTCTTTGAGATTTGAAGTGTGAGGTATCGCAGTTTGTGAGGACAAACCAGGGTAGGATTTATGTGGTGAGAGGCAGGGCATAGAGCAATGCAATAGAACAGAGGGATCTAGGAATACGGATCCATAATTGGCATCACATGTAGATAGGGTCGCAAAGAAAGCTTTTGGCATATGCACCTTCATAAATCAAGGTATTGACTATAGGAGTTGGAATGGTATGTTGAAATTGTACAAGACATTGGTGAGGCTTAATATGGAGCATAGTGTGTGTTTTGGTCATCTACCTACAGGAACGGTATCAATAAAATCGAAAGAGTGCAGAGAAGATTTACAAGAGTGTTGACAGGACTTGAGGATCTGAGGTACAGGGAAAGGTTACAAAGGTTTGGACTTTATTCCCTAGACCGTAGAATGATGAGGGGAGATTTGATGGAAGTTTACAAAATTATGAGGGGAATTTCAAGCAGGCTTTATCCACTGACGTTGGGTGAGACTAGAACTAGAAGTCATGAGTTACAGTTGAAACGGAAACATGAGGGGGAATTTCTTCACTAGAGTGTGGAATATGCTGCCAGTGGAAGAGGCGGATGTGGGTTCGATTTCAACATTTGAGAGAAATTTGTATAGGTACATGGATGGGAGGGGTATGGACGGGCTATGGTCCAGGTACAGATTGATGAGATGAGGCAGATTAGTAGTTTGGCATGGACTATCTGGGCTGAAGGGCCTGTTTCTGTGCTATAGTGTTTTATGACTCTAGCAGTACAGTGCACGACCTAAGAATTACTATAAGCTATTACTTTAAGTTGCAAGATGGCACTGGCAACCAACAGCGCTGTTCTGCAGACACCTCACAAAACTACTAGATCCTCTATTAGATATATTTCTCAAACAAACTCTACATTCAAGACAGAAATTAATATATTTTTGAATATTAAGTGAATTGGGAATATGTGGCGAGTTCAGCAAACTGGTACTGAGGTAAAAGACCCAGTTAAACAACGGAGAAAGCACCAGAGTCTGGTATACTCCTGTTGCTATTCCCTATGTACTTACGTTGTCAGTGACACTACATCAAATAAGCTAATTTTTTTTAAAAAGAGTGAATCAACCAAACAATTATGTACAAATATATAAATCAGGCTACAGATGTCGCTTTGTTCTATAAACCTAGCAGTGTAATGTGCTTTGCTCTGGAAATCAAAGCACCGTGACCAGGCAGCTGCTATGTACACCTGCAGTTTATTCTCTAATCCCCCTGTAATAAATGCCTCTGGCCTGCTCCTTTCAAGTAAATGAGTGATGGCAAACATGATAACCTGCTGGCAAGCCTGCAACCAGGAAGCATGTGTTTTCCTTCTAAAAGTACTTTGTTAATAGAAAATAAAAGCATATGAAGCTGGAAAAGCTTACCGAGCAGTTAGTAATGGTTACAGTACAAGAAGAACTGCTGTACTCCCTTGACCAGGACAATTCACTAATCACACTCCTTCTTCATTGCCTTGCAATTATTTTTCTCTCTAATTCTCTCTGAGAACCTGCCTCCAACATTTGTACAGGCAATGACTTTCAGTTTCCAACTGTTGAGGCCCTCCATTGGTTGGAGACAACCACGGATGCTGTGTCTGAGCTGCCCACATGTTACGCAAGCCAGTACACAAACCAGGCCAGTACGATATGGAGAGCAAGCTGCTGCCCACGCAGTAGGATCCCCTCTCCACGCAGCCAGTGAATCCAAAGGAACAGCAGAGACTGACTCAGTTTGCACAAGCGACGTCGCAGGAGTTGCCGGTCTGCATTGAACTCAGTGTAGAACTGCCTTAGGGACTCCAGCTCCGGATTTTTCCACAGGGTTTACTCCTGAAGTCTTTCCCACGAGTGGGTATAGCTGCAAGGCAGAGGAGGTTTGAGATCAGAGTTCTCCCTCTTCTAGGTGAGCTGCCAGCCATGGCTGCTGAGCCCCATCTGCCTGAGATCCTAAGCACACGTTGTATAAACACGTTTCTTCCACCTGCCACTGTTCTCTTCCCATGAGCTTTAGCCCGCGATCTCTCCCTCCAAGTGAACAGTCTCTCATTATCCATTTTGCCCAGGTCCCTCGTCATTTTATAGACTGCCATCAGATTTCCCTCAGCTTTCTCTTACCGTAAAGATACAGAACCAGTCTCTCAAATCTACCCTTGTAACTGGTCCCTCATCCCAGGATCAATTCCTGTATATCTCCTCCCACCCTCCCTACTGCATCCGCAGCATTTCAATCAAAAGGCAAGATGAACTGCCAGAATGCAGCAGCTGAACTGACCCAGTGGTTTATAAAGTCACAGCATGATTTCCCTGCATTTTTCTCTATACCTCTGTTGATGAAGCCTAGGAATGTGTGTGTATGGCTAATTAACTACTTTTTCAACCTATCCTGCCACTTTCAATGACTTTTGCACACATATCCCTGGGTCTATCTACTCATGCGTTCCTTTTTGAATGATATCCTTTGTTCTGTTTTGCTTCTCCTCAGTCATCCTACCAAAAATCATCACCTCACAGATCCCTGCTTTTAGCTTCATCTGCCAAGCAACTGCCAATTCTAACAGACTGCTTAAATCCTGCTACAATGTATCACTTCTGTTTGCAATGCAAAATAACACCAAGGATACGTCAACCACACATTTAGAAACTGTGGCTTGCACTACCAAATCATGGTCATTAAAATAAAACTAACACTGAACTGTAAGGGGAGCCACGAATCACTTTCCCCCAGTGCAAAACCAAATATTTACCTCAACCATCTCCTCCCTATTTTGTGTCCCTGATATTGACATCTCTTTGACTTTAAACAAGATTTCATTGTATGGACTTTTGAAGAAAACATGAAGCACAATAGGCCGATGAGTGGAAGCGGAATGAAGAACCTGCAGTTAGGACTTTCTTTCTTATTTTCCCTTGGTGATCTGCCAGCAACAGATACCCAAACTAGGAAGCCCTTGGAGGGGCATAAATTCTTTTATTTACTTATTTACAGATGCAGCACAGTTACACACCTATCTGGCCAATGAGCTCATGCCACGCAATTACATCTATGTGACCAATTAACCTACCAACTCACACGTCTTTGGAATGTGGGAGGACACTGAAGTACCCGGTCGTGTGGATAAGCTTTGCCCAACTAACACAAGCAAGCTGTGGGCTTCTCTGATATCTTCACTGACAGTGTGCCCTCATGCAAGAAACAGTTATCGGTTCTCCCTAGGTTATGGCAGAGAGCCATTCTGGTGAACTGCTTGTGGCATAGTCAGGGCACAAGTTGGAAATGTGACCACTAACCAAATCCCCAGGCTGGCCAATCCATCCCACCAGTATCTCAAATGCTCACTTGTATATATGGTCTGTACATTACTCAAGTGTTTGTAACTTGTAGAAAGAATCTGGCTCACCAGTAGGGTTGCCAACTTTCTCACTCCCAAATAAGGGACAAAAGTAGCAGTCAAATGCAGGACACTCGTGTTTACCCCGAGAAAGACTACCATGACCATGAAGCCTTGCGCGGGCACCTGTGTGCACAAGCGTGACGTGAGCAAATGTGACATGCGCGTGCGCATGTGTGTACGTGCCGACTTTTCTACAAATCTGTTTTGGCTCAATCTTCCCGATTCTGATTCACTGTACATATATTATTTCTACTTTATATAGGCTGTGTATTTATCATATCATTCCTACTTCCACTATATGTTAGTGTTATTTTAGGTCTTACGTGTTATTTGGTATGATTTGGTAGGTTATTTTTTCAGGTCTGGGAACGCTCAAAAATTTTTCCCATTTAAGTTAATGGTAATTGCTTCTGCACTTTACGCCATTTCGGCTTATGAACGGTTTCATACGAACGCTTTACCTTAGCGGGGGAAATAGGGGACAAGGGCGGTCCCGTATGGGACAAACCAATTTAGCCCAATATATGGGACGTCCTGGCTAATACGAGACAGTTGGCAACCCTACTCACCAGTAACAGCTGTGTGAGAGTGTGGGAACATCAATGATGGGGGAATAGTGGAGGAGGATCCTTATAAACAAGTTCACTTTGGAAAACCCTTGCTCCTCTGGCTTCACATGGTCGTTAAAAAAGTTAAAGCTCTCAAGATGCATCCACATTAAAACCATAAGGCATATAGCAGAATTAGACCATTCAGCCTATCAAGTCTAATCTGCATTAAGTACCTTGAAAAGATTGGATGTCTGCTCCATGTGTTAGGACACCAAACTCCCGAAGATGGATACTGAATACATAACATACACATGCTAGACATTCATTGCCAGGGGTGTGTGAATTGTGTTCTGGCTGAAGTTTGAAAAGGCATCATTCAGGAATCAATAAAGCAATGACACAATGGTTCCAAATTCATGAATTATATGGGTCCTAGAATGAACTGACAGGATACCTGACAGGAAGAGAGAAGTAATTTTATTTTGCCTTGATGACCATGTTTGAATCGCAATGAAGTTCAACCACGTCACTGACCTCAAACATGTTACCCAACAAATTTAATTCAATGTAAAATAAGGAAGAATTATCAATTTAAAATCATGGGATAGATTCAAATTAATTGTGTTACCTTAAGAATTAGATTTTGAATCAGAAATACTTTCTGAGTTGTTATTTGGTCTGCATTATATCTTCATAGAAAGCACTGCTTGCACATCGTTCTTTTATACAAAACTCCACAATATCGTCCTACTTTGTAGAGGATTTGTCTCCAGAACACCAGTTATAGATGGGTTGATGAGTAAGTGAGAGAGAGAAAAAGACTGAAATTCCCCTTCACTTCTCTCCTTCATTACATTCTCTAGGGCAAAAAAAAATCCATACAGTATTGGTAAAAGGGTCAGAACTAATTTGCACAACTCACATTGGATTGATTATGAAATTATGAATAATTGGCACTGGGGTAAACAGGAGAATCTTATTATTCCTCGGTCACACACCCAACTCCCCAAAAATGTACATATTATCATCCATTTTGAGAATTGCTCTTCTTGTTTCAATGGAGCGAACATTTTAGAGTTCAGACACTAATGTTGTGATTTCACTAAATCAAATACCAGAGGTAAGTGGAGAAGCTGATAATTAGAATGCCCAGGACATTTACAGAATTTATCCCATCAAGTTATCTAGAAGCCTATTTAACTCCGGTATTGCCGTTAATGGGGAAAAAGTCAAGACCTGGGGAACAGGTTATTTAGCAGAACAATGGGTGGGGATTGCTCACCCAAGTCAAATTATCTTTGACCATTTCTCCTTGCATGGAACAGTTTTTTTGCGCATTTATTCTTTACTTGTCTCTGACCCTTACAACAAGGAATTTGAAACTTAAGCAACTTTTCTCAGGCAGTGAAAGTGTCCTTCGACGCCTAATGTGTTTTCTGTGGAACATGGGTATTTGCGAGATCATTTATTCACCATTGGCAGACACACTAGCTCATACACAGTATATAGGGATGTACAGATCCAGAGGTGGCAGGCAATGAAGTTAATCAGCATGCAATGTCAGCTTGACGTTGATAGTCAATACCATCATTTGAGCTCAATGCTCTAGCTAGCTAATGCAATCTTTTAAGCTTCACAGAGTTAAACAGGTTCATCAGCAAGGAACAGTTGAAAATAATCATCAACTGCTAACTGGTTACTTTGTGGTTAATTTCTTTTTTCTTTTGCTCCAATTGGTTTCTTTACAGCAATCAAACGTGACCTGCACAGGATGTGATGGCTTCTTGGATTATGTACAAAGATATTGCTCCAGAAACACATTTATAGGGATCATCCTTGGAATACAGAAATGGACAAGTAGTTACGACTGTTTTAGGAGTAATTTGCCTATCTGATCCTCAATAACAGGGGTTCCCAGCCTTTTTTATGCTGTGGAACAATACCATTAACAAAGGGTCCATGGACCCCAGGCTGTGAACCCCTGCATGCTCAATAATCTGTGATTCATGAATAATGTCCCCTCCAAATTCTGCAAACGACTTTTTTAAACTTAGAGCAGGACAGAGACATAGAAGTCACCAAGCACCGTGGCAATGAATATTTATACCTCTAGCTTCTGCCAGGCTGGAACTGGAGGTATTTACAATATGTCACTTTTTGCCATCTATAATTGAGAAACGAGATCACTGAGACCTTATTCAAAAAGAACTGACTACATTTATGTTTTCAGAAAAGATTCGGGGACAGCTTTTTCCCAGCTGCTACAAGATTTCTGAGGCGGTCCATGGATACTACCTCATTATTTCAGCACTATTTATTTGTGTAATTTATAATTATGTCTTTGCACTGTACTGCTGTTGCAAAACAACAAATATTACATCATTTACAATACCTGTAAGTCAGCGGTAATAAATCTGATTCTTCTTCTTAATTCTCTTTCTAGAAACCAGTGACAATATACAACCTTGCTTGAAGAGGTTTCCTAAAAGGATATTGTGACATTTGGCCTTACGGCCTCTACGTTTGTGGTTACCGCATCATCTACACTCAGAAGCCACTTTATTAGATACTGGTGTGTACTTAAAGTGGCCACAGGAGTGGAACCTGGTGTGGTCTTCTGCTACTGCAGCCCATCCACTTCAAGGTTTGACATGTTGCGCATTCAGGGATACTATTCTCCACAGCACTGTTGTAACTCATGGTTGTGTCTGTTAATATCGCCTTCCTGTCTAGCCATTCTCCTCCGACCTCTCATTAACAAGGTGTCTTTGCCCACAAAACTGTCTCTGGTAAGATGGCTGTGCATTCGGATGCAATGGCTTCTTGGGGGGCGGGGGCAACTAAAACTGTTTTTGTCTTTTTTATGATCGCAGGACAATGCTGGACATTAAGAATTTCAGGTACTGTAGATCTGCCCCAGTAGTGAACTCTGCAGATTGGCAGAGGAGCTGGTCTTGATATGAATCGCGTTACTGCCTGCTACAGGAAGGCATCAGTGTTGTTGTGCTTTCTACCTGCGAGTGATTATCTTGGACGTTTCTCTTGTGATTGCAAGGGGGCTGCATGGCCTTGGTCATAGCAAGGACTGGGCCTCAAGCTGTGGGCTTTCCTGTTGCAACAGTCCAGGAGGGGGAGACGCCAGAGGTGCTGTAGTGTGGCATCCAGGTTGGATTGGGGACTGGCCCCTCTTGTCAGTGCTGCCCTCCAGTGTACGATTGGTGGTACGACAAGCTGGATTGCATGTGCACGCGTGTACATTCATTTGTAGAATGCTGAGAACTACTTGCTCTTGCTGATAACAGCCATGTACCATCAATTTACAGGGACTTGGGCTATATAAATAAATCTTGTGTGACTATGTTTTACTGTTATCTTATACGTGCCATATGTGCCTTGAGTTGTGTATGACTATTTGTACTTGTTTTGCATCTTAGCCCTAGAGAAATGCTGTTTTATTTGGCTATATTCATGAGTATTCATATATGGTTGAATGATAATTAAACATGAATCTGAACTTGCTACATATTAGATGGTTTTTATGTTTTTAGCATTTCCGTAAACTCCAGAGACTGTTGAGTGTGAAAATCTCTGATCAACAGTTTCTGAGATACTCAGACAACCCTGTTTGCCAACAAGAATCATTCCACAATCAAAATCACTGAGATCAAATTTGTTCTCCTTTCTGATGTTTGGCCTGAACAACAGCTGAACCTCTTGACCATGTTTACATGCTGTTCTTCTGTTCATATACAATATCCATGGGCTGCATCAAGCTCCTGTAGATAGCCTTAAAGACTGATCACAAGGAACTCTGAGCCTAAAAAACAGAAATGGGCTTTGCACCATTTCAACATGTTTGGCATCATTACAGATTATCCAGCTGACAAGTAACAACAATGGTTGAAAGTAGTGACGGGAGCATGAATGAAAGTTGATGATTTTTATATAGGAGTCAACAACTTACATGAACTAGATGGGCCAAAGGGCCAGGTTCAGTACTGTAGTGTTCTATAACAACTCTAAATATTTCCATTGACACACACAGGCAGCACCAATGGAGAGGAATAAACAATCAACACTTCAGGCCAAAACCCTTCATCAGTCCAGATGAAGGATCGTGGCCCAAAATACCAACTATTTATTCCTCTCCATAGATGCTGCCTGACCTGCTGAGTTCCTCCAGCATTTGGTGTGTTGCTGTGGATTTCCAGCATCTTCAGAATCTCTTGTGTTTATATTTCCACTGAGGAAGTGATTTTTCTTTTTCCCCAACCAAAGGTCATGGTGAAAGTTTGCAGGTGATTGTGCAGGGTGCCTTTCAGCACCTGGAGGAAGTTGAATGGTGAGCTAATCAGATAACTTTCTCAAATAGGTATTGTTCTTGCAAAGTGAAAGATTTCCGATAATCAGCAGGAAAGAAGGGCCTCAGGGGTCAGAACAGCAATCGTCAGTGCTTCAGGTGTAGATAAGGAGGGTGCGCTTCAAGTCCACAAAATGCAGAGGCAATGGAAGATTGGGAAATACAAGGCACATTGTCGAGAATAAATTGGCAATGGTCTGAATTGCCCATGGTATAATGAGCTATTATCATCTTCACTTATTTCTCTTTTTAGTAAGACTCTTTTGCTCTAATATAATCACCAAAGTCAATGGAAAGAACTTTTTTTCAGAAACCATTTCCTTTGTGGTACTTGCTTCAACTCAAGTACTTGGGCCTTTGTGATAATTTGAATGGACTAATAGTGCAGCAGGCCTCTATTGTTCTGTTGGCCTTGGGGACTGTGTGCAGGCCCCAAGCAAATCTTTCAAGGCACTCAGACTAACTAAATATTCTGACCGTCAATTCAATAAGAATTCAAGCTGCTTAAAGTGTCTTCTTACATGTATAATGCTTCCTCCACTTCCCACATCCCCCCTGCACTTTATAATGCAGGTCAATGAATGATGAAAATGTTTTGGTACAATCATCTAGATGTACTTTATTGACAAGCCATACAGCTTTATAATGTGTAAAATAAAATGATAACCTGCAAATCAAACTAATAGAATAGATTCCAGTTTACAGCATTGAACGGAAACACAAACATTGTTTTTTCTTAACCTATATGTTCCATATTTATGGGAATATACATTTGTGCAAAAATGTTTGTGTCCTTTGATATAAATTCCCCTGCTTGTTCACTTGTTCTTTGGAATGTGATTATAGGAGGTGTTCTCTTTTACTTAAGTCAGCAATGGACCAACGTTATCGACATCATTTGAAATGTCTTCGAAGAACCCAACAAAAGACAACAGTTTACAAAAAAAAAATGGTGTTGCTTGACGATATGAACTGCAAACTTCAGCAGTCACCTGGGAGGCTCTTATGCAGGAAATAATAGATTGGGCATGATCCAGGCAGCTGTTGATAGAAATTCCTGTATTAGAATGAGAGTCAGATTCTGGTTTAATATCTCCACTGTATGTCATGAAATTTGTTGTCTTGAGGCAGAGATAAATGCATTACATGTAAAAATAGAGCACAGTATTGAGGCTGTGTTCATAAGACCATGTTATGGAGCAGAATTAGACCATCTGGACCATCAGCTCTGCTCTGCCATTTCATCATCAACCCCACTCCTCTATAACCTTTGATGGGCTTACTAATCAAGAACTTATCAACCTCTGCTTTAAATATACCCAGTGATGTGGCCTCCACAGCCATCTGTGACAATGAATTCCACAGATTCACCACTGTCTGGCTAAAGAAATTCCTCCTCATCTCTGTTCTAAAGGGACAGCCTTTTATTCTGAGGCTGTGTCCCCTGATCCTAGGATCCCCCACAAAAGAAAACACCCTCTCTATATCCACTTTGGCTAGGCTTTTCAGTATTTAATAGGTTTCAATGAGATTCCTCTCCACTGCCCCACTTCTTTCTTCTAATCCCTGGCGAGTACAGGCCCGAAGCCATTCACCCCCTAGACATTTTCATTCTCACAAACTTCCTCTAAACCCTCTCCAATGCCAGCACATCCTTTTTCAGATAAAGTGTCCAAAATTGCTCACAATACTCGAAGTGCAATTTGATCAATGCATTATAAAGCCTCAGCATTACATCCTCACTTTTATATTCTACTCCCTTTGAAATGAATGCTAACATTGCATTTGTCTTCCTTACTACCAACTCAACTTGTAAGTTAATCTTACATGAGGCCTCCTTTTGCACCTCTGATTTCTAAGTTGGCTACACCTTTATTCTTTCTACCAAAGTGCATGACCATATGCTTCCCTACATTATATCCTATCTGCCCATTCTTTGTCCATTCTCTTAATCTGTCCAAGTCCTTCTGCAGACTCCCTGCTTCCTTTACTTGCCCCTCCACTTATCTTCTGCAAACTAGGCCACAAAGCCATTAATTCCATTATCCAAATCATTGACATTCAACATGAAAATAATCTGCCCCAAAACTGACCCCTGTGAAACACCACTAATCACCCGTAGCCAACTAGAATAGGCCCCCATTTATTCCCATTCTTTGCCTCTTGCCAGTCACTAATATCATTACTAATGCCTCAATAGTCTCATCAGCTACCTGTCCATTCAGAAATTTGAAGGTGGAAGGGAAGAAGATATTTCTAAAACATTGAGTGTGTATCTTCAAGCTCCTGTACCTCCTCTCTGATGGTAGTGACAAGAAGAAAGAACATGCTGGGTGATGGGGCTCTTTAATGACGGATGCCACCTTTGTGAGACACTGCCTTTTAAAGATGTCCCTGATGCTGGTGCTGCAACGCCCCGCTTATCTGACCTCCAGCTTAGCTCCTTTCAACAGAGGAATAAGCAAACTTCCAAATAAAGATACTTATAGTAACAATGTTAATTTATGTTTAAAATTAGCCAAAATTTAGCTTTTGGAGTAATTCTATTTCCAACTCAGGATCTGTAGCCTGGCAGATTACACATTTCCATGTTCCTCTTCCAGACACGTTTTAAGTGTGATGTTGACTTCTGATAAGCTTCAAACCCTCAATACTCTGAGAAAAAAACTATATTCTTCACACTCTCTTAATATTTTATTAACATAAATCAATAACTCCTAGTTACTGAGATGATCAGACTCTCCCTCTATACCCATAATGGTGTGGCTAGGTATAGATCAAATGCTATCTAGAAATTTGCTGATGAGACAACCATTGTTGGTAGAATCTCAGATGGAGATGAGAGGGTGTACTGGAGTGAAATATACCAGCTAGTTGAGTGGTGTCACAGCAACAACCTTGCGCTCAATATCAGTAAGATAACAGAGCTGATTGTGGATTTCAGAATGGGTAAGACGAGGGAACACGAACCAACCCTCACAGGGATAAGAAGTGGAGAGAGTGAGCAATTTCAAGTTCCCAGGTGTTAAGATCTCTGAGGATCTATCCTGGTCCCAACGTATCGATGCAGCTATAAAGAAGTCAAGACAGTGGCTATATTTTATTAAGTGCTTGAAGGGATTTGATTTGTCATCTAAAATACTCAAAACCGTCTATAGATGAACCATCGCTGTCTGGTATGGGGCGGGGGGGAGGTGGGGGAGGGTCCACTGCGTTGGTTCAAATGAAGCTACAGAAAGTTGTAAAATCAGTCAGCTCCGTTTTGGGTATTAGCCTCCGTAGTATCCAAGACATCTTCAAGGAGCAATGCCTCAGAAAGGTGCTATCCATTATTAAAAACACCCTTCACCCAGGGCATGTCCTCTTTTCATTGTTACCATCAGGAAGGAGGTATAGAAGCCTGAAAGCACACATTCAGCGATTCAGGAACAGCTTTTTCCCTTCTGCCATATGATTCCTAAATGGATATTGAACCCATGAACACAACCTCACCTTTTTATTTATGCTAATTATCTTTTGCACTATTTTAAATTATATATAACCTGCTTCTGATTATTGCTTCTCTGCTAAAGGGGATCCTTTATTTTGCCAAACAAAAAGTGATTGCGGTAAAATTTAAGCAAAATTCTATCTATTTTAGGCTTTCAAGAATTACATTTTTCAAAAACTCTGTGGATACAAAATTGTAGCAGCTCAGTTGATATTATAAATTAATATGTATGTAGAACTATGAGTAAAAGAAACATGTTTATTTGAAGAATTGCGATTGTGCAAGAATATTTTCAAGAGTGGTACTTTGGGGAAAAGACTATATCAATATTCAAAACAAGCACTGGATTGGTCAATAAAAAAAAGTTGATTAGAATCAGTTAGGAATATGTGATTAAGATTGCAATGTAAAAGTACAGAGCAATGAGAATAAGGTGATCAATTAACTTCATTTATTTCTTTTTTTTTAGTGCCAACTGACCTTTATTATTTCATATTTCCAGTGGCCTTGGAGCAGAAGGATGGATAACCATGGGATTCATTGATATTTTCATTTGGTTTTGATAAAGTGAATTCAAACAGAGTTCTAACGAGAAAAATGCTAAGTGCTTTTGAGTTGATGACAAGAAAAAATATCTCATTGCTCCATTATCCTTATTTTACTCTTGCTAAGCAGGCCAAAGACTCTCTAAAGATTTATCTTACATTCTCTTCAGTATTTGTTGCCATAAAATTAAGAAGCTCAATTTATCAAAATATGCATCTAATTGGATTGCAATCATTAAGAATGCATCACACACACACATAACAAGTTAAATGTCTGAATACGCTAATATCACAGCATGAGTTGGAACATCAACTAATTACCTCCATGAAATTAACCCAGAGGACTGTGTTAGTCCAAAGCATTGATAATTGTTAAGATATTTCTGGCCAAGATTTTCAATTTGATTTAAGCACTGGGGTGCAATTTACATTTCAATCAAGGTATTTGATTGGTCTTTGAATGAACCATCCTCCTCCATCTCAAATCTCTCGGTAAAATAACAGATATAAAAAAAAATCCAATCATAAATTCTTCACTGCTTTCCAGATGTCTTAATAATGCGTGAGCATTCTGGATCAGGTCATAACCAGCTTTCATATATAAAAAAAGGTTTTCCAGTCATTGAGCTCCACTGGCTGTGGCCACCTGAATGATATCAGGCTACAGAGCTTTCCAATATTTTGCTATGGATTGTGATCCTTCCTCTGAGGCATTTTAATCTGATTGTCGAAATCGCCACTACCTTCTTCACAACTCTGCTGCACGAAAATGATAAATCCAAACAAACAGCTGGCCTTTATTACTCCAAAGTATCTATATGGGCCAATCGGATGCCTCCTAACTAGTTTTTCTAATTCAGAGAACAAAATATACACAGTTCGTTTAAAACTACTATGTGTTTACTGTTTAACCGAATCTCATAAAAATTGCACGCATAATAGAGGCAAGCCTTTACTCATTAATAGGCATTATTAAAATACATCTTATGTTATTGTTTCAATTAGATAAATTGAATCTCAAATATATAAGACTCCACTTTTATTATGATTTTAGATTGTACAAATATCAAATACAATTTCAACTCAGAACTCTTCAGCTCAAAATTTTATTTGCACATGAAAAAATGTGCTAAAATGGCATTGTCTGGGGTCCTACCAGCTTATTCTGATACCATTCTAGGAAAAAGTTCACAGGCAGCTATCATACATGTGCATGGCAGGGGTCACAATATTTTAAGGAGCTGGAATATTAATCAGGTCGGTTAAGGAGTCATATTCGCACTAGGCTGTGTTTTGTCATAGCTAGAGCTTTCCAGGTGATGGGCAGCACAGGCCAAGTTGATCACCTGCCCTCTTTTGGGCTGATGTCTACATTTACCCCAAGTTGCCCCTGGAAAAGAGCATGTTGTATCCATGGGTATAATGTGGAAATTATGGGAATGATGTGCCCTTCAAGGGCTCAAATGTGCTATAGACAGTACTGCAGCATTTTAATTTGAAACTGTAAATATCGTGTTTTATCTAGACTTGAATATTATATAATGTGATATTGGGGTAACTGTTTACAAAATAAAGAAAATGGCTAGAACTTAAAAGATGCAGTGTCCATCTGTAATTGCTGCTGCAAGTTGATGCACAGCTTGACGTGAATTGCTTAGAAGAATGAAAAGACAGTCATTGGAGCATGAAGCCCAGTTACGAAGTGGTTGTTGTGGTTGAGGTAACCATTCAGATATTGCATCAAAATGCACATAAACCCTACATAAGCATAGAAGTTTTCATCAAAATAACAAATGAGAAAACTGGTCTATTGTTGCTGCTGAAATGATCCAAACAGCTTGGTACATCAATCAATCAGACCAAGACTGAAACAAATTACAGAGAGTTGTGGACACACGTCAATCCTTTATGAAAAACAAATTCCCATCCATTGACACAGCCTACACTTCCCAATGCCTCAGAAAACCTGCCAACATAATCAGAGACCCCTCCCAACCTGCTCATTCTCTAATCTCCTCCATTCTATTGCACAGAAGATGCTAATGCTGCGGACCACCAGGCTCAGCAACAGCTTCTATCCTGCTGTTGCAAGACTCTTGAGTGGTCCGTTTGTATGGAAGAGATGAACCTCATTGTAGTCCTCACACCTTATTTTTGCACTGCACTCCGTAACCGTAACAATGCATTATGCATCAATGCATAATGATCTGTTTGGGTGGCATGCAAAACAGTTTCTCACTACATCTTGATGCATGTGACAAGAATGACCCAATTACAAACCATAATTAATACTACGTGCATGCATAAAGTATGCTGAGATTTCAGATCGTTTAATTTTGTGTAAAGCCATTCATAGGTTTGATCCACAACGAACACCAGAGAACTAGAAATAGTGACTAAATCTATTCTGCATTATTGCTAGGAATAGCCTGCTAACAAATCACTTAGACTAATCTCATATGTACTAGCAGTAAAAATCCAAAGACTCCCTTGAACTGAACAATAAGCACTGAAATGCAGTTTAGCACAGTTCTCTGTTGCTTCAGGTGGGATTTGGTTTGATCTTTCCTTGGGAGTCAGAATGGACATAGAATGGCTCCAAATATAATTCCATAAAAAAAAAAGAAGCAAGTCTTCAAGCTTTATATACATCTTCTGCTGTCTCACTTCACAGTATCTGATCTTATAATTTCGTTTATGATAAGTATTTTCATTTATTTTTAACAATACATCATATTTATTCGTAAGCCAAAATCAATATTATTTGATTATTGTTTGCTGATCTCTCACAAGTCATTTTACACTTATTCTGGACAAGACTTGTTAGAAAACCACACAAGGTAGGTCTCGGGCAGTGTTAAGACTACCCACTTCATAGTTGAGACAAGACTTGCACCCTACCTGCATGTATTACAATGGCCATGTGATGATGATACCAGGAATGATCTGCAACTTCTTTGAATACTCTGATAAAAGAAAACAAGCTGCAAGGTTGCTTATTGTCGGCCAGCCATTAATGTGGAATAAATATACTGTATAAGCGAAATTTTGCTGTGCAAAATAATGGTAAATGATTCCATTGAACTTCATTTATCATGGTGGGTCCCCAAACCATAGTGATTTTCTTTGCTTCCTGAACACAGGTCCATGACTGGTTACACAGGCTTTCCAGCACAGGTCAGACATCATTTATAGTTTCCCTGTGGGGCAGATAACCTGGAGTGCCACACGGAGGAATTCCCATTGCATTAAAGTAAACAACAGAATCCGCTATGTTGTCCAGCTGGTGTTGTATGTAATTTGCCACCCTTTTACATTAACATGGGTTCTTTACCTGCTTCAATACTCTTCAAGAACATGATTTTGCTCTGCGTGTTTTCGAACTACTGAGAAAACAATTTCATTAAGTTCTTGATGCCATGTTTGTTTTTTTTAAGACAAGGAGTTAAAATGCTGAATCTTCAGCTCATATCCACAGATGGGGTTTCATACACACAGACATCAAATCCTAAAAATACTGATGTCTTTTGAGAAGATTTCAAACAATCATATCATGCATTACAATGACCTCACTACAACCCTTTTAAAGGTCCCACTTCCATCTTTCTGAATTTGCAGTATCATATTTGACATGAATAATTCACCTGGCTAGCTCTGGACAGGTCCTGGGGCTTTACTTTGGATTAGCTTGTTGCTATTATTTTAGCTTTATATTTGAAAACATGACAGAGCAATCTGCAATAGTAGGCCGCTGTGATAACAGAATGGCACTTAAAGTAATGGCAGCAGCATCAAGAGCATAAATCCATTACTGTTACCTTTATTTATAACTATTGATAAGTAAAAGCAACACTATCACAACTGACACAGTATTTATCCATCCAACTGACAACATTATCCAAGCAGAACATCATGATGAGGCACTAATAACTGCACCTTTTAGCATCAGTTGGAGGAGATAACAAATTCAACATCACATCCAGTGGTACAAAGTTGTGCCATCCTTTAGCACTTCTGTTGATTGAATTGTTTCATTTACTGTTTAAGCACAGCTCTCTAGCTTTAAGCAGTTTTGGGCATCTTATCTAAGAAAAGATGTGCTGACGTCAGAGAGGGTTCAGAGGAAGTTCACAAGAATGATTCTGGGAATGAAAGGCTTATTGTATGAGGAACGATTGATGGCTCTGGGCCTCTACTTGCCAGACTTTAGAAGAATGAGGAGTGATCGCATTGAAATCTATCAAATGTTGAAAGGCCACGAGAGAGCGGATGTGGAGAGAATGTTTCCTATGGTGGGGGAGTCTTGGACCAGAGAGCACAGTCTCAGAACAGAACAGCCTCCATTTAGGACAGAGATGAGGAGGAACTTCTTAAGCTGGAGAGTGGTGAATCTGTGGAATTCATTGTCATTGGCAGTTGTGAAGGCCAAGACATTGGGCATATTTAAGGCAGAAGTTGATAGATTAATGATTAGTCAGCACGTGAAGGGATATGGGGAGAAGGCAGGAGATTGGGGCTGAGAGGGAAGTGGATCAGACATGATGAAACGGTGGAGCAGACTTGATGGGCCAAATGGCCTAAATACACTCCTATATCTTATGGTCATACAGTCTTCCAGCTTGTGCAATATATTGCATTTGGGCTGCTGAATAGGCAGCAGTAACTTCTTTTGAAGAGAGCACAGTGCATAGTTTCTGTCAATTAGCCTATTGCAAGTTACCCTGAACAATCCTGTTTAATTATATTTTCTGCTTCCACTTAAGCCTTTTCTGTGTTTTCCCAGGCTTTTAAACATTTTTTATGAATTGGAGGCCTTTACTGGTTGGCCTATGATGACAACTGGTGTTCTGCTAGGGTCAGTGTTGAGTCTGCTACTTTTCATGTTAAATGTTGATGATTTGGATGACAGAATTAATGGCTTTGTGGCCAGTTTTGTGGATGGTGCAAAGATGAGTGGAAGGTAGTATTGAGAAAGCAGGGAGTCTGCTGAAGAACTTGGACAGATGGGAGAATGGGCATAGAAGCAGCGAATGGACTACAGTGTAGGAAGTGTATGGTCATGTATTTGATAGAAGGAATAAGGGCAGAGACTATGTTCGAAACAGGGAACAATTACAGAATTTGGGATGCAAAGTGACTTCAAAGTCCTAGTGCAAGATTCCCTAAAGGTTAACTTGCGGGTTGAGTCAGTTGTAAGGCAGGCAAGTGCAATGTGAGCATTCATTTCAAGAGGATTAAAATATAAAAGTAAGGGTGTAATGATGAGGCTTTATAAGGCATTGGTCAAGACCACACATAGAGTAATGTGAGAGGTTTTGGGCTCCTTACTCAAGAACGTGCTGGCAATTGAGAGGGTCCAGAAGAGGTTAACGAGAATGATCTTGGAATGAAAGGGTTAACATATGAGAAGAGTTTGATTACTTTGGGCCTGTACTCGCTGGAGATTTGAATACTGGGGGGGGGGGCGGGCTCATTAAAATCTACTGAATATTGGAAGCCTAAATAGAGTGGACGTGGAGAGAATGTTTCCATTAGTATGAAAGTCTAGGACCAGCGGCCAGAGCCTCAGAATAAAAGGATATCTCTTTAGAACAGTGATAAGGAGGAATTTCTCTTGTTACAGGATGTGACACTCTGGAGATTGTTCCCATGGATGGCTGTGGGGGCCAGGTCATTAGGTATTTTCAAAGTGGAGGTTGCTAGGTTCTTGATTAGCAAGGCTGACAAAAGTTATGGGGAGAAGGCACAAGAATGTGGTTGAGAGGAAAAGTAAGTCATGTTGAAATGATGGAGCATACTCGACGTACTGAACGATCTAATTATGCCTTCATATCTTATGGGTCAAAGGCTGAAATGGTTTTAACAGCACAGCAAGAATACTTGTTCAAACCAATATTTTAAAGTATATCACGAGGATTATCAATCATATATGGATGCATAACTTTCAGCCAAATATTGTAGCACATTTTCTATCATATTTTAATCAATATAGCAAAAACTTACAAGTTCAGTAGCAACCTCTGTTGTTCCAAACTCAACTGTTTTATACATAGTTTTGCAATTCCTGAAAAGTCCTTGATGCATCTATTAAATTGTTTTATAATAAGCAAATAAATTGTATAATTGAGAAACTAATGTTTCATAATTGCTATAGGAGTACTTAAAATTACATATGGCTTGAAGGCTCCTATTCTGATTCCTGAGGAAAATTCCAGCCGATTTCAATGCGGCTTGAGGTAAGAAAACAATGGAAAACTAAATCTAAAGTAGTATCAACTGCCTAACTTCACAAAAATGAAACTCTCATAATTGCTGTTAAACGGTGCCTTACCTTGGAAAAAACACTCTTTATTGTTTACAACGTGGATTCTCTTTTGCTGTTGACAGGCGGCACGATGCAGTTCACAGTGATTCTCATAAAACTCCCCATCGGAGCCACAAATGGGTAAATAATTTGGCTTGCAATCTTGTATACATACACATTCAGGCAGTTCAGTCTGTTTACTGATGATGCACTGCTGTCCACGGTCACAGTACTTCCTTTGACAAGCTCTGTCTAGACCATCATGACCAGTGTGCACTGCAGAAACAAAAAGCAATTTAAGTCGTGCATTAGAGAGGGTCAGATGTTGTCACTGAATCCATGGTATTTACCATAGACTTAATAGTTGTTCATAGCAATTACAATTATTCTCCTTGGAGTTAGAAGATCAAGAGGGGACATGACAGAGACATACAATATTATGAGGTTATAGACTACAGGAAAATTGTTCCCATGTCAGAGCTGGATAAAACTCATGTACATTGATTTGAAACCCTCCATTGGTTGAGGTCGACTATGGATGTTGCGTCTTAGCTGTCTACATGATACACAAGCCAGGGCAGTACGATAGGGGGTGCAACCTGCTGCCCACACAGCAGGCTCCCTCTCTCCATGCAGCTGATGAATCCAAAGGAATGGCAGAGACCAATACATTTTGGCACCAGCAGCATCACAGGAGATGCCAGTGTTGACCTCAAGGCACAACTGCCTAAGGGATTCCAGTTCTGGATTTTTCCCTCAGGGTTTACACCCGAAGCTTTCCCCATGTATGGGTACAGCCGCAAGGTATCGGAGATTTGAGACCAGAGTTTTCCTTCTTCTAGATGAGCTGCCAACCACAGCTGATAAGGCCATCTGCTCAAAGTGAATAGTTTTAAGGTGCCAGTAACATGCCATTGTTCTATCTCCTGTCAGTAGAAACCGTTCTGCCGGGCTGAGTAGCTAAGCCACACAGGAAGGCTAGGAACTGGACTTGGTTGTCAGAGGCTATTTGAGACACACGCCATTGGGAATATTTAATAGGTAATGGTAATGGGATCTTATCCGCACAACCTCCCCCAGCTGTGACAACCTTAAGAAACTGACATTAGGGTAAGAGAAAAGAGACTCAGAGAGGATATGAAAGGGACCTTCTTCACACAGAGAGTGGTAAGTACCTAGAATGCCTGAAAGAGTGAATGAAGCTGGGTCCCGGCGAGCACTTCTCAGACATCTTGATGAGCACTTGAGTCACTCAGGCAAAGAAGGCTATGAACCAAGTGCTGGGAAAAAGGGTTAATACAGAAAGCTACCTCTGGTCAGCATGGGTGAGTAGGGCCAAGCTTCCTCTGCTGTGCAGGTCTATGGCTTTAAAATATTTGTGTCAAAAGACATAGGTACTGAAGAATAAAATTTTAACTGTTTCACAAGTCATGTCTGTATTAAATACATTTACCATTTATCTCGGAATAAGAAGTAATATGTACAATGGCAAATTATAGAAGAGATGGGATGTTATGTTGAAGTTGTATAAGACATTGGTGAGATATAATATGGAGTATTATGTGCAGTTTTGGTCACCTACTTTGAGGAAAGATGTAAATAAGGTTGAAGGAGTACAGGGAAAATTTACAAGGACATTGCTGGGTCTGGAACACCTGAGTTATGAGGAAAGATTGAATAGGTTAGGACTTTATTCCTTGGAATACAGAAGATTCAGGGGTGTATAGATAGAAGTATACAAAATTATGAGGGCTACAGATAGGGTAAATGCAAGCAGGCTTTTCTCACTGAGGTTGAGTGGGATTACAACTAGAGATCATGGGTTAAGGGTGAAATGTGAAAAGTTTAAGGGGAACATGTGGGAAAACTTCTTCACTCAGAAGGCTGTGAGAGTATGGGATGAGCTGCCTCCACAAGTGGTGTATGTGAGCGCAATTTTGACATCTAAGAGAAGTTTGGATAAGTACATGGATGGTAAGAGTATGGAGTGATATGGTCCCAGTGCAGATTGATGGGAGCAGGCTGTTCAAATGGTTCAGCAGACTCTAGATGGGCCAAAGGGCCTCCCTCTATGTTGTATTTTTCTATGACTCTATGACTTCTTCAGTACTACACTGAAAGAATCAGAATCAGGCTTATTATCACCGGCATGTGTTGTGAAATTTGTTAACTTAGCAGCAGCAGTTCAATGCAATACATAATATATATATATAAAAAAGTAAAGATAAGTAGGTAAATCAATTATAGTATCTGTATATTGAATAGATTAAAAAATAGTGCAAACACAGAAATAATATATATTAAAAAAGTGAGATAGTGTTCATGGGTTCAATGTCCATTTAGGAATCAGATAGCAGAGGGGAAGAAGCTGTTCCTGAATTGCTGAGTGTGTACCTTCAAGCTTCTGCACCTTCTACCTGATGGTAATAATGAGAAAAGGGCATGCCCTGGATCCAAATGCAGAGAGAGGTACAGAAGCCCAGGTTGTGTAACTTATCCATCAGACTGACTTCTATTTTCCAGTCTTATGCTCCTATGTCTGATGCACTGTGAAGTAGAGCTTGGATCATTATACTCAATACATTATAGTCAATAAGAGTTTTTTATGCTTGACTATAAATGCTATTATCAATTACAATATATTGAACATAAAGACTCAAGCACTACTTCACTGACTTGAAAACACATCTCAGCCTGGGGTTTCAAGGCTGCGAGACTATCAAAAGATGCTTTCTTCTGGATAAAATGCTAAATCAAATCCCCAGTCTGCCAGTCAATGAATCCTAAAAATTACTCGGCCGTATTTTGAATGTGAAGAGCACTCCCCAGTTATCTGACCAATATTAATTCCACAAACAGCAATTTTTGGATGCCTGCAGGACTGGGGACTACCTTTGCTCTAAAGCCTCTGGAAATTTATTGGGTAATACAGTTGACCAAATGAACTTTCTTTCAATCCCCAACTGAAATACTTTATCAGAACACAAATAGTAATGGAAATTCTAGGAATAAAACTCCATTATGCAAAGTAGTAACTGACGATGTATTTTTGGGAGAACAGACTATTGACCTGACAGCATGGAAATTCTTTTGTGTGATGCTGAACAAAAGCACAAATGTTCATTTAAAAATTGGCTTAATCCGGAATAGCAAACACAATAAAATCTGCAGATGCTGGAAATTCGAAGCAACAGACACAAAATGCTGGAGGAACTCGACAAGCCAGGCAGCATCTATGGAGAAAGTGTAAACAGACTTATTTAACTCTGGAAGTAATAGTGCTAATTCAAAAACCTGAAATCTGACTTTCTGGCAGGATTTTCATTTGCATTAGTGCCTTTCCTCCTTCTGTATAAAGCTCATCAAAAAGGCAATGGTGCAATGCCCAAAATTTCTCTGAAGAATGACAATTCTTATTTGCTCACAGAACAACCACCTCAGAACATTCATCTTCTTCTTTCCCTTTAGTAAAGCAGTAACACTCCCATGTAACTGGAATAACGTTGCTTCAATTGTGACACATCTCTTTAACAGCTAGTCACTTAGCTTGCAGCTGCTTGGTGAAGTGTTGGCTGCTGTGAGAATTTGGAAGAGATTAATATAGTAGCACACTCTGAAAGAAGCACTGAAAATATTGTTCACTAAGCATTGAAAATGAAAACAATGGCAATTATGGAACTTCTAAAAAGCATTAAGTAATAACCAATGCAGTTCTAACAGCATTAAAATTTAGCAAAACAACTTCTAGTCTATGTGTTTGATTGCAGGCTCATGATTTAAAAATGTTTTAATTTGGATCACCAATGGGAAAAGGAAATATTCATTTTGTTGTCTAACCCTAAACCTGTATTTCCTGAGAATATAGACCAACTTTAAACCAACAAGAGTGAAAATACTGAAGATTCTAACAATCTAATTTTAAAGAGTAATTACTGGAAATATACAGCAGCCAGTTAGAAAACCAAAGTGGAGATTATAGAATGGAAAATTCTTAAAAGCTTAGTTATATACCAACCAATACTCAACCATGTAATGATTAGCTGATTTTCTTATAAAGACAGGAAAGAAGGGAAGGTGACAAAAGTGTACAGCCAAAAAACTGAATGTAAAGTTCTGAACAACAAAAGGAAGGATGTGCTGAGGGTTATTTGGTAACAGGTATATCTTACATTATACCGGTAATGTCCTATTTGTAATACTTACAAGACAATGCACCTTCCATGAATTGGGCGAAGAGACAACTACCAAAGATGATGGCAGAATGAAAAGTTCTCAGGTTAGAACTCCAAAAGTACAAACTCAGTCTAGTTTTATTACAGGATAAAACATTGAACAGAAATAAATATTACTCAAAATATAACAAGATTTGAGCAAAAAATCTTGAAAACAGTAGGCTTAAAATTAACAAACCTGAAATTGGCTAATTAACAGAATTTCATAAGAGCATAAGACATAGGAGCAGAATTAGGTCATTAGGCCCATCGAGTCTGTTCCACCATTCCATCAAGGTTGATTTACTATCCCTCTCAGCTCCATTCTTCTGCCTTCACCCTGCAACCTTTGATGCCCTTGTTAATTAAGAACCTATTAACCTCTGCTGTAACTTTACCCAATTATTTGGCTTCCACAGCTGTGGCAATGTCTGTGGCAATGATTTCCACAGATTCACCACCCTCCGAGTGATATGGTAGCACAGCAGTCAGCTCAGTGCTATTACAGCTTGGAGTGTTGCAGAGATCGGCATTCAATGCCAACGCTACCTGTGAGGGGTCTGTACATCCTCCCCGTGGAACACGTGGGTTTTCTCCGGGGTGTTCCAGTTTCTTTTCACAGTCCAATGGCGCAGCTGCTAGGTTAACTAGTCATTGTAAATTGTCCCACGATTAGGTTTGAGTTAATTGGGTTTGCTGGGGATTGATAGGGCAGTGTGGCTTGATGGGCCAGAAAGGCCTACTTCAGGCTGTGTTGCTAAATAAATAAAGATAATATTATTACCATTCCCCTTTTACCCTCTTTCAACCACATCTTCTGCATTTTTTGTAAGATTGGCCCATTACTATTATCCTTTTGCTTGCCATCCGATTAAAGGCCTTTCCTTTTTTTTTATCCTTTTCTCACTCTCTTCTTTCCAGCATCTTAAAACATTTTTCCCATTTATAATGAAGATCATCAACATGAATTGCTATTTAATTTTTCTCTTCAAAGGTGCTCCCTGATCTGTTAAGTATTTCCAACATTCATTAATTTTTATTGGGCTTAGCTCTGATGATTCATAATATTTATTACTCTGACAGTTCTCCGTATCTAGCCTTTTGCAGGCACTTAGCTATTAGCTGCAGAGCTGCATCAAAAATCACAACAAAATTTAATTTGCAGTACCCTTGAATAGGGTAGTGAAAGAGAGTCAGAGGTACTTCCCAAATTAAAATCCATAGTAAAAACTCATGATACCCACTTATGCCCAGGCATTGAAGAGTAAAATTGACTCCCTAATTTTGATAATGAACTACATGGCCAGTGCAGCAGCAGAAAGCTTAAATGGTACAAGTCCTAAAAGGAATAATGGTTGAAATCTCATTCACTTTAATAATTGGTATCCAGGTCTGCTAAGGGCCTGAGCTAGTTACAATCCCAGAGATCATATTTTTGCTGTGTTCTCATTCTTAAGGTTATTAACAATATCTGCATCTGCCAAACTGTCGGCCAGAAATGTCAGCCTGATCTGGTCTAAAGACAAGAGAACTCCTCAGAGTAAAAGAATTTCCTTATAGAACACAGAACTGAATGTAAGATCATCAGCTGGCAGTGCATTCTTTAACAAACATTGAATTCAGATGTAATGGATTAATTAAACAGGCCCCACATCAACATTTCGTTTTTTTTTATTAAAGCTGAATTATTTCCTGAATCCACAAGGATTGGGAAATGCAATAATGGAAAGTGTAATCAACTGAGACTATGCATTAATGGATTTTACTATTTATAAGTTTCATAACCACAAAGTGAGAAAGGTAGGGTTTCATTTAGAAGAAAAATATGTTTAATCACTTGTTTTAATTAAAGCAATTGAAGTAAAATAAAATAAATCGGGATGAAATTTTGAAGCAGTCTTTTGCATAGTACCAGGAAATGGGTGTATAATACCCAATTAAAGATTTTATTTTCTTTTAACTCGTAAAATAATCAAAATAAGGAACATGGAATGAAACCCTCACTTACATGCTGACGTATATAATACACAGTGACAGAGATCAAGACACGTATCAACCACTTGCTGTGGGAGGGAACTACGACTGTCTATGAAATGCAGAGGAGCTTATATGCACTTACACCTGACAATAAAGAGCAATGCTGATAAGTGTAGAGAAAAGGATTGAAAGTCTACTTGTTCAATTAGATTTAGCTAAGAAACTGATGATGACGGCATTTTTGGTCTTTTACATACTTAGTTGGAGAAAATCTTTGATTAAGTATGGGATGCAGGTCAAACAGCATGTCAAATAAGGGTTGAGAGGAGCAGTGATGTATAGCTAAGCCCACAAATGGAAACTGGCATCTTCTTTATAGGATTGAGAAAATTGGGGTGCAAGGAAGAACTTTAGGGGAATTCAGAAGATTCAAGTACAAGAACAAGAAGGCAAAGCAGCTGATTTTCTTTTATGGCTGAATAAACAAGAAGGAACCTGATGAGATAGATGCACCCAGATCTACAATGACAAAAGATGGTATCACAAAGTTGTACATGATTCGAGAAGGTTCAGATTCATTTATTTATCGCTTGTACAGTACATCAAAAAACAAATGGCACAGTTCACTTTGTTAACGACCCACACAACCCAAGGATGTGCTGGGGGCGGCCCGCAAGTGTTGCCACAGATTTCGGCACCAAGCCAGCATGCCCACCATGTTCAGCAGAACAACACAAGCAGCAACAAGAGTAACAAAACGACAAGGAGCATCGATTAACCTTTGGGTTCTGTTATACCTGGAAAGGCATATTCTTCCTTCTACAGCAAAAGCAATCGCAAGGATTGAAAAGTTTAGTTCTTGGAAATTTGGGAAAAGAAAGGCAAGCATTGACAGGCTCTGGAAGAAGGGAAGTTAGAACGTGAATGGTGGCTTCCAAGAACAAAGGAGCTGAGGTTTTTTTCTGAGGTAGGGTGATGTCATAGCAATAGGAGATTTCAAAGAGAGGGGCTTATATCTGATAAAATTTGCAGATGATGGAAATCCATGAAACACACAAAATGCTGGAAGAACTTAGCAGGCCAGGCAGCATCTGTGGAAAAGAGTACAGTTGACAAATTGAGCCAAGACCCTGCAGCAGGACTCAGTCTGAAATGACGACTGCACTCTTTTCCACGGATGCTGCCTGGCCTGTTGAGTTCCCCCAGCATTTCATGTGTGTTTTGTGGATTTCCAGCATTTTCAGACTTTCTCTTGTTTGTGATTAGAATATTACACTGTGAAGTCTCTTCCAGTGATGCCTACCCTGAAGAAGTTTAAATCTTCCAATCCTGCTGAAGGGTCTCGACCCGAAACATCAACTGTCCCCTTTTCTATAGATGCTGCTAGGCCTGCTGAGTTCCTCCAGCATTGTGTGTGTGTTCCTTGGGTTTATATCTGACTTGAGCAAACTATTACAAATATCAGCTAATACATATCCCAGATTAGTACACAAAGCAGTGAGCATTTGGTAGGGAACAGGTAATAAGGAGAAGATTGCAGAGGTCCTGACAGACATCTTTGTATCCACTTTAGCCACAGGTGAGGTCCCAGTGGACTGGAAAATAACTGATATTGTTCCTCTGTTTTTGGAAGGCAATAGGGACAAACCAGGCCACTATATGTTGGTAAGCCATACATCAGTGTTTGGGAAGCTATTGGAGAAGATTCTTGGAGCCGGAATCCATTCCCATCTGTAAAACCATAGACTTATTTGGGATCATTCATATGGCGCTCTGCAGGGGAGGTCATGTCTTTTAAAGTTGATTAAGCTCTTTCACTGAGACGGTGAAGAAGATGGCTGATGAGGATAGGGCAGTAAATATTACATACGGGGACTTCAGTAAAACTTTCACAAGATCCCTTACAGTAGACTTATCCAGAATATTAAGCCATGTGGGATGCAAGGAGACGTGGTACTCTAAATTCAAAATTGGCCTGGCCAAGAAGATAGAGTAGTGATGGAGGTCTGTGACCAGTGTTGTTCCTGAAGGTATACAGGCCAGCTACAGATACCTGGGGATCCTGCAGCTGCATGGAAACCACAATGAGGACACAAGGAATGCTACAACATCTAAATACCTGCAAAGAGTGAGACAGGTCCTAAAAAGCCAGCTGAATGGGAAGAACAAGATCAGATCCACCAACACATTTTCCCTGCCAGTCATCAGATACCAGCCGCAATAGTGTGCTGGCCAAGAAACGAACTGGAAGCCGCTGACTTCGAGACCCGGAAACTACTAACAATACATGGAGGATTCCGCCTGAAGTCCAACGTCGAGTGACTGTACACCCATCGGAATAAAGGAGGATGGGGACTTGGAAGTGTCAACGCCACTGTCCTGGAAGAAATGTGAAACATCCAAGAAATATGTCAGGAAGACGTCTCCTAAGAATGACCTACTAGGAGAATACTTCAGACAGCAGGCAGGGGACATGGAAATGGAAGTGTGTGAAGCAGAGCCAGAGGACCAGCAGGACAAGCCACTGCATGGGATGTACCATCACAAGATATCTGAGGTCACTGACATAAGAAAGTCCGATCAATGGCTGGAAATGGTAGGGCTGAGGGACAGCACGGAGGTGCTGCTCTTGGCTGCACAAGAACAGGAGCTGAGCACAAGAGCAATAGAAGCAGGAGTCTATCACACTAGACAAGACCAAAGATGCAGACTGTGTGAGGAATGCACTGAAACCATCCAGCAGGGTGCAAAATACAGGCAGGGACAGCATCCACTGAGCGGCACCACCAAGTTGCAGGAATTTGGCCACTCTGAGTATGGATTGAACACTGCCAAGTCCAAATGGGAAACATCTGAGTTGGTAGTGGAGATCCTGTGGGACTTCTAAATACATGCTGATAAACAGGTGCTGGCCACCCTACCAGACATAGTAATACTGGAAGAGGAACAGAAGAAAACAATAGTAATAGACTAGACAACAGAGTGACCTGTTGGGGCACCCTTTGAGAGAAGGGTAGTGCAGTCTGATGTGACCAGAATGAACATTAAATTTTCCTGAATGCTATTGGTATCGCTTTGCTTTGGAAACTGAAGTAGAAAACCTCAGTTTATTAAAGAAGAACGACGCGTAGTAAAGCAAATATAGCTTCTCCTCATTTAACGAAGGACACTTTTGATGGCATCATTTCTGGTTTATCTGCCACCGTTGTGCCTCTCGTTGTCATTCTGGAGACGTGCGGTCCTTTCATCCCCCGTCTCTTCATCTCTTCCGCTGTTTGTTCCTTGTCTCTGATCCTGGAGATGTGCATGCCTCTCCTCCTCTGTCTCTTCTTGTTTCATCTTGTTTTGTCCTGACTCTTTGATCCTGGAGTCGTGCGGCCCTGGCCTCATCCGATTCTTGTTCTCTTCCTCTCTTTGCCACTTCCTGACGACGTTTGGCGTCATCTCTTGACCATAGTGTCCCCCTTCTCTTTCCACGTGGCATAATTAGGCTGACCATTTTTTTTTACCCTAATACTGTATAGCAGATACAAAGCAGTAACATCAAAGGATCCTGATTATTCTTGATGATGTGGTTGGTGCTCTCCTAAATGGACATGATATAGTCACCACTGTCCTTTAACTGCAGCAAAGGGTTTTATGGGTGTCTTGAAGTACATCATTACAATAAGATTTAATTACCTCTTATTGATGGGTCTCAGTTGGGTCTGTCCCAATCCTGCACACACTGATGGTGATTAGCAGAATGTGACCCCTCGAAATAAAGCTGCTCTGCTCTTTTGCTCGGGTAGGTGTCGCTGCTGAGGCTGGCCGTGCACATGCGTCGGGTTGTCGCATCCCGATTTCCATGATGGCGGATTGGCTCTCGGGTGAAAGTGAGCCTGTTGATTGTAGCGAATGAGGAACTTTATACGAATATATAACCTTGAACTTTGCCTGCATTCTGTAAGTTAGCACATTTTAATTCAATTTAGCCAAAAAAGTGCTGCTGTAATGCACCATTTGCGCTAATTGGAGGTCAGAAACAGACAGAGCATGAGAGTTTTAGTAATATATAGATAGACGTAGCAATCCCAAATGACAGTAACATCAAGGAGAAAGAATATGAGAAGCTGGAGAAATAACAGTGCTTGAAAGAGAAGATAGAAAGGATGTGGAAGGTTACAGCCACAGTAATCCCAGTGGTGATAGGGGCACTTGGAGCTGCGACTCCTGGACTGGGAGAGTGACTCCAATCAATCCCAAGAACAGCTTCTGAGATCTCGGTCCAGAAGAGTGCACTAATAGGAACAGCTGAACCCTCAAGCTCCCAGGCCTCTGGTAGAGGACACAAGATTGAAGGAAAATACACATACAGACCATCCATTTGGGGTGAGAAAATATATATATAAATATAAATGTTTTGGATGAAAATGTAGTTGGGCTGATTAGTAAGCTTCCAGCTGAAAAAAAATTGGCACAGTTGTGGATAGTGAAGAAGATTGTTAAAGGATTCAGCAAGATACAAACCGGATGGAAAATGGCAGATGGAGTTTCATCTGTAGAGTGTTGGACTTCGCGAGGTTAAATGTATGAGGAAAGTATACAGCAAAAAGCAGGACCCTTAAGAGCATGATGTAGAGAGGAATCTTGGGAGTCCAGTTCATGCTTCCCTAAAAAAAATGACAACATAGGTAGACAGAGAGCAGAAGTACAGTATACTGTAGGTACTTGCGCTCATCAGCTGGAGAGTTGAGCATAAAAGCCAGGAAGTCAAGTATGAAACTACAGTTACACAGCAGTTGGAGTATGGTTGCTATAGTATCGAAGGATGTGACAAGTTTGGAAAGAATGCAAACAAGGTTTTTCTAGGTTGCTGCGTGGATTAGAGTGTACTAGCCATAAAGAGAGGACTTACAGATTTATGTTGTTTCCTCTGGAGTGTCAGAGGCAGAGGAACGACCTAATAAAAACATGTAAAATTATGAGAGACGTACTATACAGTAGACAGGGTCGGAATCTTCTCCCCCCTCCACCCCCGCGTGGAAATGTCAAATACTGGAGGGCATAGTTACAGGATGTGAAGGGGAAAGATGAAAGGAGATATATGAGGCAAGTTATTTTTAGTGGTAGGTGGCTGGATCTCCTCAGGGGAAATGGTGGAGGCAGATATGATAGTAATATTTAACAGGCATTTAGACAGGCACACGAACAGGAAAAGAATGGAAGGATGTACAGTGCCTATAAAAGGTATTAACTCCCTTGGAAGTTTTCAAGTTTTATTGTGTTATAACTTTGAATCACAGTGGATTTAATTTGTTTTTTTGACACTGATCAACAGAAGAGACTCATTCGTGTCAAAGTGAAAACAAATTTCTACAATTTGGTCTAAATTTAGTACAGATAATAGGAAAAAATAGGAAATTAAAGAAAGGTGACTGAAGGTTAATAACGGCCATTTAAAATAAGCATCAACTTGTAATGAGAACTAAAATCCATCTAGTATTAAAACCAGGGGATTTGAAACAATTGAAAAGAGGATCTGGAAGGAAGAGTTGGTTATCTCATACTTAATCTACATTTTTAATTTAAATCGACCTGTTTGAAATTTCCAGGCTTCAAAAAATTCACTGACTAAAGAGAAGCCAAAATTGGTCTTCAACCTTCTCGATGTTGTGGAACTGCATCCACACACAAGCCTTCTTTTTATCTTTATAGGCGTCTGCGATCCTACCTTTCCAGAATCAAAGCTTCCCTTCCTCTCTCCAATACATCTTCACAATTTGGCTGTGTATGAGCAGGAAATGGAGATAAAAATAATTAACCAACTCCTAAAGCTCCTGAAATTTGTCAGGTCTCTATGATCATTGGTGGAGATAGTAATAGAAGCTGAGTCACTGAAAGCATTTTAGAAGTGACTATGTGAACAGTTGAGTCATACAGGCATTGAAGGCTACAGGCTAATTGCTGAATGATGGGGTTAATATGTACAGATGTCTACTTGTTGGCGTGGAACTGGTAGGCCCAATGGCCTATTCCATAAAGTATGACTCTTTGACTCTATGCTAAACCTCCCAGGTTTTCAGGCCCAAAATGAGAGGAGATCTTAAAGAAAAATATAAACTTATGAAAGGGATAGATAAAATAGAGGCAGGAAAGTTGTTTCTACTGATAGGTGAGCCTAGAACTAGGAAACATAGCCTCATGATACAGGGGAGTAGATTTAGGACCGAGATGAGGAGGAACTGCTTTTCCCAGAGGGTGGCAAATCTGTGGAATTCACTGCACAATAAAGCAGTGGAGGCTACCTCAGTAAATATATTTAAGACAAGGTTGGATAGATTTTTGCATTGTAGGGAAATTAATGTTTATGGGGAAAAGGCAGGTAGGCGGAGATGTGTCCATGGCCAGATCAGCCATGATCTATTGAATGCCAGAGCTGGCCTGACTCGCCAGATGGCCTACTCATGTTCCTATTTCTAATGTTCTTAAGTTCTTATGAAAGGAGAACTGCTGTTGTCTCCCTCCCTCTGTTAGGACTCTGGTCAGGCTAAAATGGTTGAACCATTCTTTGAGTTGCTCTCTTCAGAAAAATAATGGTTTTATGAAGAACTAATGTTTTTTGTGGCACGAATTGTACTTTATACTAGGTTAAATTCTTTAAATTAATGAATATTTACCTCATCAGCGACATACCTGGCTTATATGAAAATCGATGTGTACCTTAAGAATTGTACCAAGTTCTTACATATTGCTATATTAAGTGTATTGGATGGGTTTGAATAGCCTAAGAGTAGATGCACAGATGAAAAGAAAGGTTCCTTTCTTCCTGTCACTTCTTTTGTTATAAAAAGTTAGATTGGCTTACCAGCTATCCTCTAGTATCTTAGAATTACTGATACAGCATCTTGCCTCATTTCTCAGTGTGTATTCGAAACAGGAGAGTTATGCCAAAATTATCAGATCTAACATGCTCCATCTCCCACCCCCCATCCTCACCACATTCTACAGAGGTTGTATTGAGAGCATCCTGAGCAGCTGCATCACTGCCTGGTTCAGAAATTGCACCATCTCGGATCGCAAGACCCTGCAGTGGATAGTGAGGTCAGCTGAGAAGATCATCGGGGCCTCTCTCCCCGCCATTACAGACATTTACACCACACGCTGCATCTGTAAAGCAAACAGCATTATGAAGGACCCCACGCACCCCTCATATAAACTCTTCTCCCTCCTGCCATCTGGCAAAAGGCACCAAAGTATTCGGGCTCTCACAACAAGACTATGTAACAGTTTCTTCCCCCAAGCCATCAGACTCCTCAATTCCCAGAGCCTGGACTGACACCAACCTACTGCCCTCTACTGTGTATATTGTGTTGTTTATTATTTATTGTAATGCCTCTGCTGTTTTGTGCACTTTATGCAGTCCTGGGTAGATCTGTAGTCTAGTGTAGTTTTGTGTTGTTTTACATAGTTCAGCGTAGTTTTTGTAATGTTTCATGTAGCACCATGGTCCTGAAAATCATTGTCTCATTTTTACTGTGTACTGTACCAGCAGTTATGGTTGAAATGACAATAAAAAGTGACGACTTGAGGAAAGGCCATTCTGATGAAGAGTGATCCACCTAAAACAGTAACACTGCCTTTCTCTCCACAAATGTGGGCTGACCTGCTGAGTATTTCAGCAGTTTCTCTTCCTGTAATTAACTGAGGCAGATGCCATGTCTCAGATACCTAAGGATTGAGAGTGCAATCTGCCAAGCACTCCAAGAATGTGTGTTTCAGCAACAGCTCAGTGCACGATCAAGAAGGAAAGGAAGAGCACTCCAGCCCCAGACCACCAGACATCAGACGTCTGAACTGGGATCTAGAACATAGAACATTACAGCACAGTACAGGCTCGTTGGTCCAGAATGTTGTGCTGACCTTTCTAGTCTAAGATCAATCTAACCCTTCCCTTCTAAATATTCCTCCATTTTTTTCTCATCCGGGTACCTATCTAAGAGTTTCTTAAATGCCCCTAATGTATCTGCCTCTACCATCACCCCTGGCAGGGCATTACATGTACCCACTACTCTCTGTGTAAAAATTTTACCTCTAACATCCCTGTATACTTAAACTCAATTTTCTTAAAATTATGCCCCCTTGTATTAGCCACTTCCACCCTAGAAAAAAGTTTCTGGTAATCCACCTGATCTATGCTTCTTATCATTTTGTCCACTCTATCAAGTCACTTCTCATCCTCCACTGAAAGAGAAAAGCCTTAGCTCACTCAACCTATCCTCAAAGTCATGAAACAGGCAGCATCCTGGTAAATCTCCTCTACAACCTGTCTAATGCTTCCATTTTCCCCGTCTTTTTATTAGATACTATTTTATCAGAAAGAAAGCTGAACAAATTGCCAGATGTTCAATAATCCACAAAGGCATCTGGAGAAGAAGAAATTGAGGAACAGAAAGTGTGGCTGTATTTGTTTAAGTCTCCTTTCTAACTTTTTTTTGAAGTCAGCTCTTTTGCAAAATGGATATTACACAGAATGAATTGATATCATTGCCTTCTACTGGAAAAGGATGAACATTTGTCCAGGATATGCCATAAGAGATTATTGAAGTCAATATCTTCATTGTAGAAAGAAGACCACCACCATTACATGTCAGCAAAGTGCCATAATGATATAATTAAAACAGAAAAATTGTTGCAGGAGGCCTCTTGTACATTGGGTAGATAATACTGCGACATGACAGCATTGGAGAATCTAGCAAGCACTCAAGAGATTAGCTGGAGTGGATGATGTATATTTTTCTTGCATATGTCCCATTCTTGCAAAGTTTGACAGATGCTAAACATAAATTTCACATCAGTCATGTTTTTTTTCCTAAATTCACTATCATCATGGGCACTGAATAAAGATTATCTGATTAGATTAAGTTTTGTTCTGCTCATTAGGGCACACTCCATGATAAAACCCTACATTAATTTTATTCACAAGTATGTGTCTGAAAACAAATTAATTACCATCCTTTGTTTTCGTTAATTCCCCAAGGATGCACATTCCTTGCAGCTGACAGCATGGACAACTGATATGCACAATTCCTGAATTAGCATAATGGGTATAATAGTGTACTGGCTACACAACTGAACCAGTTATCCAGAGGCCTGAACTAATGTTCCAGTGTTGTGAGTTCCAATCTCACCACAGCAGCTAAGGGAGCTTAAATTCAGCTAATTAAATAAATCTGGAATTCAAAAAGCTAGTCTCAGTAATGTTGACTATAAAACTACCAGATTGTAGTTAAAAACCCATCTGGTTCACTGATGTTCTTCAGAGAAAATAATGTGCAGCTTTCACCCAGAATACAAAACACCAAGAAAAATGATAAAGCAACCAGCAACACTGAATTGGACAAAGTGACAACTCATCCAGTAAGTCCTTTAAATCTATCTTCAGAATTGTGTCCACAAACTAACCACTTTTTAAATATATATTTAGAGATAGCACATCCGGAGGACAGATTCTTCCAGCAAACATGACAATCATACTTATATGATAGTTAAATTAAATAAGTAATACAAAAATAAAAATATAAAAGTAGTGAGGTAGTGTTCATGAGTTCAATATTCATTCAGAAATCAGATGGCAGAGTGGAAGAAGCTGTTTCTGAATCATTCAATATGTGCCTTCAGGCTCCTGTACCTCCTTCCTGATGGTAGCAATGACAATAGGGTATGTCCTGGGTGATGGGAGTCCTTAATGATGGATGCTGGTTTTTTAACGCATTGGTCCTTAAAGATGTCCTGGATACTTTGTGCCAGATAGGATCACAGCCAGTGGTGGGCTTTATCCCAGTTCAAGATTGAGGTGAAAAGTTGTTAAGGATATTCATGTCATTTATGCCATTAGTAACTAATGAGAGAGCGAATTATCTCCTTAGTCCGTGCCATTATCATTACCATATATACACCTGAGTATACTTGGTGGGGTGAGGCAGGGTTGTGTGTCAAACAATAGAAATTTAACTATGAGGCCGAAAACCAGTTTACTATCCTTTGTTCTCACTATTTCCTGAAGTGTAGAAGTGTAGATGCCAAGTACACCGGGGCTCCAGGAATAGGTCATAGGTTGATTATTTGCTGGTGACTCACTCTCCTCCTATTTCCTGAAACTTCGCTTGCCCTTTATGCTCCGCGTGCCTAAAAGAATGCAAACCCTGTGTCATGTATTTAATATTTCAGAAATATTTGAGTAATATTGTAGATATATTATTTGATTAAGCTTTCTGTTGTTTACATAATGCATTTGGGTTATATATGTAAAAATATGAAAATGGCATATGTTATCATGACACCATGTCATACGTACATGCCCTGTTAAAGTAAATTGAACCTAAGACACATTATTCCTGGCTCTGTATTTTTCTTCCATTAAGTTTTATGTTTTGGAGTTACAAAACATCGCAACTGCTATAAGGATGGGATAAAACAAATTCAAGAAGACTACATACCTGTTGAAGTGCAATGAGACCCTCAAGTTAAAACAAAACAGCGCAGCATGAGTTGGTTGAATATTTTTTTAAAAAAAGGCAGTAAGCAGATGAGTTCCAGGGTTCATACACAGAGTACTGGGTGATAATAATCATGTTTAAAGAAAAGCAGAAATGGTTGGCTACATCAGAAAGCTGAACGCATTTGATTGCACAATAGGCAACTGGCTCATGTATACTCGACATATTGGGTGATATCTGGAAGCAAATGAAATAGCCAAGGAGAAGCAAGTACCCATTTTGCTGAGTGCATTAGATTTAAAGGCATATAGTTTGATTAGAAGTTTTACTGCTCCAACCAAACCAACCAAAATGAGTATTGCTGATATTGCGAAAGCAATGCAGGAACATTTGGAACGGAAAGCATTGTTGACTGCAGAACATTTTAAGTTTCATAAGTGGAATGAAAAGGAAAGGGAGTCCATTTCCGTGTACACGGCTGAATTGAAGAGATTGAGCATTGTCAGTTCCGTAATGGCCTAATGATGCACTGAGAAATTAAAAATGCAAACAACAGAAATTCTGCAGATGCTGGAAATTCAAGCAACACACATAAAAGTTGCTGGTGAATGCAGCAGGCCAGGCAGCATCTCTAGGAAGAGGCGCAGTCGACGTTTCAGGCCGAGACCCTTTGTCAGGACTAACTGAAGGAAGAGTGAGTAAGGGATTTGAAAGTTGGAGGGGGAGGGGGAGATCCAAAATGATAGGAGAAGACAGGAGGGGGAGGGATAGAGCCGAGAGCTGGACAGGTGATAGGCAAAAGGGATACGAGAGGATCATGGGACAGGAGGTCCGGGAAGAAAGACGAGGGGGGGGGACCCAGAGGATGGGCAAGGGGTATATTCAGAGGGACAGAGGGAGAAAAAAGAGAGTGAGAGAAAGAATGTGTGTATAAAAATAAGTAACAGATGGGGTATGAGGGGGAGGTGGGGCATTAGCGGAAGTTAGAGAAGTCGATGTTCATGCCATCAGGTTGGAGGCTACCCAGATGGAATATAAGGTGCTGTTCCTCCATCCTGAGTGTGGCTTCATCTTTACAGTAGAAGAGACCGTGGATAGACATGTCAGAATGGGAATGGGATCAGTTAGTCGTGACGAAGGGTCTCGGCCTGAAACGTCGACTGCACCTCTTCCTAGAGATGCTGCCTGGCCTACTGCATTCACCAGCAACTTTTATGTGTGTCACTGAGAAATTGTTTAGTTTGTGGAATCTTACAAGAAAGCATTCAAAAACGGCTCCTAATAAAGCCCAACTCACATTTAAAAGAGCAGTTGAAATTGTTGTATCAATGGAAATAGCAGACACAGTTGACTTGCAGTCGGGAATGAAAGTGAGCCTGAACTAAATTGTAATGTCTAAACACAAAAGAGCCAAACAAATTGTGTTACCATTGTGGCAGGGGCTCAAGTAGACCAGACTAATTCAGGTCTAAAGGTGAAACCTGTCGAAAATGCAAAGTAGGGCACATACAAAGAACACTGCATGCACAGAGAAGAGAAAAAGCTAAAAGTCAAATGAGGTTTCAAAAAGAGCACTAATCTGCATGCTGTTGATGAAAAACCCGATAATGGTGAGAGTGACACAGGACAGGGTAGTCCTGAGGTTTGAAATCTAACAAGAGACAAGCAATATGGTTTACACCAGGAGTGAATGGCAAATTAGTTAAAATGGAATTAGACACTGGTTCAGCTGTTTCAGTCATTCTACAGTATGAGTTTGAATGGCATTTCAAAGATACTGAACTGAAGCACGCAGATCTCCAAATAAAAAAGTTATACTGGAGAAAATACAATTCCTGCGGTACTGACATTTGTAGCAGTGAAATACACCAATCAACAAGCCACTCTAGGCTTATATGTGGTATAAACAGGAGCCCCAGCATTGTGGGGACATGAGTGGCTGAGACAACTACAACTTGATTGGAGATCTACCTGTAATGTCGATGTGACATCCCCTGTAATAGGGTCAAGCTAATTAAAAAAGGTAGAGGATGATGCCACAGCAGTGTTCAACAGCGGCATTGGGAAACTCAAACATATCAAGGGTAAAATTGTGTTAAATGAAAATGCCACACCAAAGTTTTACAAAGGTTGTCCAGATCCTCATACCATCATTATAGCCAGTGGGCTAGATTGCTTGGAGGATGAAGAAATTCTTTCCAAGTTTGAGTGGAGCTCATGGACAATGTCAGTGTTCTCAGTAGCTCTGTCAGGATCGGTGGTGATTTTAAGGTCACCATCAACCCTGTACTGAAAGTAGATGAAAGTAGATCAATATCCTCTGACAGGATAGATGATATTTTTGCAAACCTATCCGCAGAGAAACACTTCAGTAAAGTGGAATTAGCTGAGGCATACCTACAGATGGAGAGGAGTCCAAATTGCTTTTTAGTACATAACACACACACACACACGAAGGGCTTTATCGCTACAACGGGCATAGCATCTGCAGCTATACTCTGGAAGTGGACCAGGTGCTGCAAAGCTGTCCAGGCACAGTGTTAATTGGATGACTTCATTGCTACCCATAAGGATGACAAGGTCCAAAGTCGCAAAACGGTGTTAAAAGGATTAGAAGATTACAGGCTCAGAGCGTGACCCAACAAGTGTGAATTCTTTAAACCAATCATCAATTACTGTGGTCACACTATTGATGCACAAGGAATACACAAGGTGTACTGAGAAAATTCAAGCAGTGGTGGAAGACCCAAGGCCAAAAACATGTCACCATTGCGGTCTTTTTTAAGATTTCTCCTACATTTAATTTTTTTGTAAACTCTTCCTTTATTATAGCTTGCAACCATCACAGTCAAAATATCAGATCACTAAACTAAGGTCTGTGTGTACCATTTTTTCACCACATCCTTCCATTTCCAGCTAACACACATTCACTGGAAAATACTCATGACTCTAGTATTTCTACTATTTTTAAAAAATGTTTCTTAATTGTACATATGATTTTTTTGTGTTCTATCGCTAAGCAGCAGTGAACCATCTGATTGGCCTACTAGAGTTCTCTTTGAGAACTAGCTGACTTGATCAGCATTTCTAATCTGGCTATTGTTCACAATTGCACTTAATAAAAAAAAATGCTACATTCATTTTCTGATAGCTCAACAGACACAAGCTGGAAGCAAGTAACCAACTCAACTTTTAGCTGATAAGTTGTTCAATGTGCTTGAATGATTGTTATTTGTGAAAAGTCTCAAATGAACATATTAGTTCAGTTACATCCTTATTGAAATTATTTGGCAAATATTCAATGACAGTTTTAAATATAGCCAATCTGAAGAGACTGACTGAAATACTATACTGTCATTTGCACATGACAATGCAATGAATGTGGCTCTACCAGTGACTTTGCACGCTTTGTTGAAAACAGATTGCACACACATATTGCCGACATATAAGCAACATTTTCAAATGTTTGGAATATCAAAATATTTGGATAGCATTATCATTGATAAAATATAATTAATAATGAAAACTGTGATAAAATACAAGATGAAGGGGCAGACATAATGGCACAGCTAGTGAAACTACTACCTCATGGTCCAGTGACCTGGCTGCTGTCCTGACTTCCTGTGCTCTTTACATTCTCTCTCTGACCACATGGGTTTCTGTCAGGTCCCCCATCCCAAATATGTTCAGCTTGGTAAGTTAATTGGTCACTGTAAATTGCCCTTAGTATGTAGAACCTGTGTGTGACTAGTTGACAACATGAAGAGATAAGTTACAGCAAAAGTTAGTGTGGAATGGGATTGTGTTGTGAGCAAGGTTAGTCTTGATAGGCCAAATGGCCCATATTATAAGGAAATATGGTAATATAGCAAATATATGATATAAGCAATTATGAAAAAAAACGTAACTGTCAAATGAACCTCAATATAGATATATGTATGGTTTGAATGGCAATTAAATGATTTGACGTTGTCAATACTGGGAAGGTGACTGCTAAACAAAAAAGTAGAGAGCAAAGGAATGTTAAGTCAATGACAGGTAGATAAATCAGGTATAACAAAACGGGGAAAAATTTGCAAACAATGTGAACTAATTACTGGAGCTTATTTCCAGAAGCATGGAATTGAGGAGAGAAATTACATTAAATGTATAGAACCTTGACTAATTTTGTACTTTGCATTACAATAGTATAGAGGTGATGGAGAAAATTAGAAGAATGAGTCAATAATTGTCCATTTATAAATAGAAGGAAGCATTATATGGTTCTATTCTCTATTTGGAGCGCAGGACATTAATTCAGTTAATGAGAAACTAGAAATGAACTTAAGGTGGAAAGCGATGAACGATTTGTGACTGATAGGTGAAAAAAACGGAAGTTTGTGTAAATTACAAACGTCAGCTCAGATCTACTAGTATGAAATTTCTCGGTTTTATCATGAAACATTGGGTGTGGCTGCTTGTATTCCAGGCACCAAACAGAACTTATCTGTTTAATCAATTTCTCCCTCTGGGTTTTGTTTGATTTTAGGATTTTTAACAAATCATTGTGAACCAAATCAATACAAACTCTGGACCACTCGATATATATTGCACCAGTTAATTTTCTGTTGTGCCGTATAACTTGCTGTTCAGCTTTTCAAATCATAACATTGCAAAATCCTTGAAGAAGCAGTCTCCAAATTCTGTTATTTTGGAATCGATTGAATTGATTTAATGTGAGGAATATTTGGAGTATGTTGCTAAGTTGTGCAACAATCAAGACAGATTTGAATTAAACAATAAACTGTGAGAAGAAGATGCCAGAATGCAACTGGAATCCTTAACAGTTCCCCCTCAAGTATCCCTTAATTTGATTTATCTCCTAGCAGGATTTTTTTTTAGCTCACACAGATAAGGATTGCTTCACTGATGAGTAGAACACATTTTCTTTGTCCTCATGCCTTACTGCCACCTTTGAGTTACTAGTACCAGGGTAAAGCTATTTCACTGCTACCACAATATGTACCTAACCTGGATCTCATCCAGCTCTATCTCTGTATTATTTTATTCCTTCTGCTGTCCTCGTGGGGTGCCATGGTAACATAGCGGTAAATGCTACGCTATTACAGCGCAGTGTGTTGGAATTTGGAGCTCATTCCCAGTGCCGTCTATAAGGAGTTTTTTACATTCTCCCCATGGTGTTTCCTCCGGGTGCCACAGTTTCCTCCCAAAGTGCAAAGACACACTGGTTAGTAGGTTAATTGGTCATTGTAAATTGTCCCATGATTAGGCCAGGGTTGAATTGATGGTTTGCTGGCTGCACAACATGAAAGGCCAGAAGGGCCTATTCCGCACTATTTTCTTCAGTTTTTCTGAGGGAGGAGAAGATGGTGGCGCGACGCAGCGCGCGTGGCTGTTCTGAATTGATATTGATACGTGTTAACTAGGGGGCCGTGCACAATCTGGATTTGATGGAGACAGCCGTGAAAAGTGCAGAGGAACATCTGGAGTAACTTCTGAAATGCCTGCTTCGCTGTGCGATCAAGAATCTCCGGAGACGAAGGCCCCAAATCCTCAACTTTGCGTATCGCCTGTTGCCGGGGCCGGGGTCAAAGCGTTTGGCAGAGATGGTGCTCGGTGCTCGGTGTCGAAGAGGTGGATTGGAGGCTCGGAGTTTCTCGGACGGACTCGGGGTCGGACTGTGGTCGGATGCTTCCTGTATGCTGCATCGACAAGTTGGCGGCACTGGAGGTTTACCGAGTGCGTGAGGTGATGGGACTTTCGAGAGACTTTGAGACTTTTACTGTGCCATGGTCTGTTCTTATCAAATTACGGTATTGCTTTGCACTGTTGTAACTATATGTTATAATTATGTGGTTTTTGTTAGTTTTTAAGTCAGTTTGTCATGTGGTTTCGTGATATCATTCTGGAAAAACATTTTATCATTTCTTAATGCATGCAATAAATGACAATAAAAGGGGACTGCATGTCATAATAATATTTGCCTGGCAAAAATTAAGCCTAATGACATCATCAGATTCACAGTGGCTATTGCCATAATTATTGAAATGTTAGTGCATAAAAGTGCTACTTAAAATCTTCCCTTATTAGTAATTCAAAACATGAAGTAATCCTGAGAGCTATTTGGAAAAAGATATGATTAAAAGGTTCCTAATGTAATGTTGATATTTATACGCAGATTGCGTCAGTCTTGTTTCTCCGTGTTCAATTTGTATGCACGAGCATCACTGAGGGCCTCCTTGGTTACTGCAGTACCTCAGTGCTATACTTCTTGGTTCTAAATGTTTAACTAACTGCTGGACTGACCAGAATGAATCTTGTGGCGCTGTATTCAATCAATGGTAGCAAATCGTGTAGAGTGGGCCACACACACTCAAATTTGCTGCTTCCCCCTCTCCATTTCCTTTAACCCTTGTGACAGCCTTTTCTATGGCTGGTTTTCCATCAAAGAGGTCTTTTAAGTTTTGACCACCTTCATAGCATTCAGCACTGTAATGATATCACAGCTAGAAGTTCAGCACTCAGATTGTCACAGGAACTGCATACTGTAGCTTCCATTTTAGCATGCGAATCAAGCCAAAGGCCACAGCATTGCTTCTACCCAACCTCTTCCATTTTCACACACTGGAGGGTACATTGGAACTTTAATGTATGGACAAAGTGTCCTATAATGATTCCTTTCTTTTTAAAAAGGAATTGCTTTTAAGGGGCGGGGAATATTTCCAGTGGATTACACAAGCATCTTGGATTACCTTAAAAGTCAACCCACACAATTTGATCCTATATAATGTGGATCAAATGAGATTCTCTTTCAATAGAAAATGTTGAACCTGATGGAATTTTACAGAAATTCTTCACATTGTTAAGTACCTCAAACGATTTTATAGAGGAACAGCTCTGTTTAGTAAGTCCAAGATTACCTTCTTATAGCAAAGACTGAATTATTGAGCAGCAGCAGAATTTGTTGTAATTTCTTCTAATATTTACCCACAAACGGTCATTTTTATGAAACTCAGACTACCAGATCTCAGCCTGAAATGATGGACTACTTTGATTTAAAGTATACTGGTTAAACATGAAATGCAACCTCACGTTCCCTGTTTATTTTGGTTCTTCTTGTGATTGAGTGATATCATACCTCAGTATTATATAGTAACATATCTGAAAAATGTAAGTCAAGTGGCTAAGTATGTTGTTACAACAGGGAGTAGAAAAAATTAATAATGGATCTTATTGTAAATTTGAATTGGTTTCAGAGTTTACGACAAAGATTTAGTAAGTCATCAGCCCATCATCTTAGTTCTTAGAAAAGTTTTTTTTATCTGTTACATCTGGACTAATAAACTCACTTTATATGATACAAAAATTATATCTCCCCTTAGCTCATCATACTGCGAGCATCAACGTATTCCCATTCCATCCCTGAACAGCATTACAAACTTTATTTAAGATAAGTCATTCAGAAAAATAAATCATTCTCTTCTTATCAGTATGATTTACTCTCACGACACTAATGAACAACTGAGACAGAGGACTGAAGAATGCTTCTTATGAGCCTCTTCAAAAAATTCACACTCTATTATCATCAATTCAAAAAGAAGTGAAGTAATACATAAGACACTCTAGTTTTCAGTCCATACTTCTGCTAAATAACAAACTAGACTCCTATAATTGGGAAGTGTGCCTGCAGTGTTGACTTTTACATATTATTGTTAAAATTTTGAATAAAATGTCACAGTAGATATACATTATCCTTGTCTAATTTAACTTGTTAATGCTACAGTGTGCATTCTCAAAAGTTCACTAAATGATCAATCACTTGTCTGTATATTTATCTTTCTTTCTGTTGAGCAATACAGATAGTGGTACTTGGAGTATTACTAGATGCTTGAGCCAATACTATTTTCTAACTTTTGGGTTCTAAACAGCCCCAGTGCAGAGTCCATGTACCTTTTTCCAGTTTGGTAGATTTATTCATATATTTTGTAATTTACTCTACTCCAATTGATTGTCTGCTTTTTATTCGGGGAATAAATGCAGATTAGATGACTGTTTTGGAGAACACCCAGTCTACAAGGGTGACCACGAGTTTCCAGTTACCCATCACTTTAATACCCCATTCACATTCTGATCTCTGTGTCTTTGGCTATAATGAGTAAGGAACAGCAAATCATCTTCTGATGAGTCAGTTTGCTGCATTTAGGAACTGAATTTCATCATTTCAGATAAACAGCTATCACAGCCTTGCATCTCATGTTTCCACCATTTATCTTCTTTCTCTTTATCTGGTAATTTCAGATTCCATGGGTTTCCTACATGCATCTCTACCTTCACCTGATATACCTTTCATTATGCATTAGATCTTGCCACCTGCTTTCAATCAATACCACTGTCCCTTATTGTCATTCAATGTCTCCTGGTCTCTATCTTTCCTTTTTGATAGCTCTCTTCATCTCCCCCTCCCCTGCAATGTTAGTAGTGTTCATCACCCTCCAACATCTTCATAATTCTGCTGAAAGATCATTGACCAGAAATATTAACTCTGTTTCTCACTTCACAGATGCTGTTTGATTTACTGAGCATTTCAGCATTTTCCTTTTTCTTTTACAGGCAGCGTGATTGCTTCATCCATAATTTAGTGGGAAAGGGGGTTATCGTGAGTGCATGACTGGACAATACCCAATTCTTCAGCAGGAACTGAAGTGAGACACGAATATGAAATCATGAACTTTAAATAAAGTAGAGCGACATGAGGCAGACATGGTGTCCGCTGAGTGCTGTATCATTAGCTCCATTACTGCTCTGCAGCAGCTGGGCTTCAATTCATGCAGAAGGAAATGGCCCATAATTGCCTCAGTGAACAGGAAGGCTGTCATCTGTGATTCACAAACAGCTAACTTAACTTGGTAAATAATGGAAGATTGCATGTACATTTGCATGAGTGCCCATTTTCCCCTTTTGTAAGGCAATCTTTCAAAAGTGTAATATTCATCCTTTTTACAACACTGCATATAGCCCAATTCCTTCTCGGTATACATATTTTTTAAATCTCCAAAACACAGAACTGAATTCCTCTGGGATTTATCTGCCTGATTCCATAACTTTGATGGAAAAGCCATGGAAACCCTAGGGAATTCTGTACTTCAGAAGCTGAAGTTACTGTGGACCAGAAGGAGCAGCCCAGCAAAAAAAGAACATCACTTCTCAACCTAGAATCGGATCTTTCTCACTCACATCTTCTATTTCCGGGGCAGAAGTGGGCATGGAGGGTAACATACAGATGTGGCATTGCTGGAAAGTTTAAATTAAGAGCCCCAAAATCGTGTAAAGGGATCATGATACAT